>NC_079325.1:45902883-46518823 GCF_029931775.1 Euleptes europaea | reverse complement strand
TAATCAAGAGGCATTTGAGTCCTTTCCCCTTGAAACACTGCTTTGTAATTGGCTGTAGGGCTTACTGGGAGAAAAAAGGCCAACCCCTGCGGAAACCCATGTGCCATGTTAAAAAAGCATTTTTAAAACCAAAACGAAACAGAGCTCTACAAAAGGAACAAGAGGAGGGAGAGAAACCCAACCCTCATTTTTAAAATCCTTTCTTCTGCTCAGAAAGAACTTCTAGGAAGCAGAATGCATTTGCATCCCCACCCCTTGACACACTGCTTTGAAATTGGCTGTAGTGCTTTCTGTGAGAGAAACGTCACTCCCCCAAGCTTCTGTGTCCTGTGCTTTGCCTTATGCATGGTGATTTCGCCCGGGCTGATCTCAGGGGAGATCAAAGACTCAGATTATTAGAGGAACGAGAAGTCCTGGGATTTGCAAGGGCTGGCTGCGAGATCATCTCTAATGGATGGAAAACTCATGCATAACTCCAAGTAACAACCGAGACAGACTGGGGATGAATGTAAGTGAAATTACCCATGCATAAACAACCAGAGTTGGAAAGGGTCATACAGGTCATTTAGTCCAACTCCCTGCTTAATGTAGGATCAGCCTAGAGCATCCCTGACAAGGGTTTGTCCTGCCTCTGCTTAAAGACTGCCAGTGAAGAGGAGCTCACCACCTCCCTCGGTGGCTGATTCCATTGTTGAACGACTCTTACTGTAAAAAAAAAAAAAAATCCCCTAGTATCCATCTGGTACCTTTCCGCCCGCTATTTAAACCCATTATCATGAGTCCTATCCTCTGCTGCCAACAGGAACAGCTCCCTTCCCCCCCCTCTGAAGTTCTATGCTAGATCTGTGGCTGTGCCAAGGAACAGAAGTGATCTCTTTTGCAGAGGTGTTCAGCACCCACCGTGCATGGCAGAAACCAGGTCACTCTAATTTGGGTGCATCAATATGGATTTCAATAGCCTGCCTTTCAGGCAACCCGCTGGTCTGACTTTTTTCAGGTAGAGCCAGGAATAGAATGCCGATCAATAGACTTTTGTCTTATCCTGAAGATTCAGGGACCAGGCGGCTGCTAAGTGGGACAGTTCAAGCCATCAAAAGAGGGGCGAAACCGAGAGAGACAAAAGGGGAACGCTCATCAAGCAGCGCCCTTTCCACGCTTTCTGGCGGATGCGCCTGCAACAAACCCCGCGACACACTGAGCCGAGAGGGCTGGGAAGACTGCAAACGGTGTGAGGAAGACAAGGGGCTGCTCTCATGTGCAAGCACATGCAGCAATCCGCATTTGCTCCTATACACCTGCCTGGGGTTCAGCTCCCCTGCTGTCTCCCATCAGGCACTTTGTTTGTACCGAGAAGCAGGTGATCAAAGGGTAGCTCAAACTTTTCCAACTTCTGTGGGTCACAGCCCGCTCTTAGCATCTTCAGGGTACCCTGCTGCTCCCTGGCCCAGAGAGACCCAGGCTGGAACTGCACTTTCTGTGATCATTTTTAAAAGATTTTTTGGGGGGAGGTGGTGGCTTTTAAAATAATCTTAATAGTAATTTCAGGAAGAAAAACCTACCCCTGGCCCTGATCGCCACCTTGAAATTGTACCCCCGGAGCGTGTCGTCTGCCCAGTAGGCACTCAGAGTGGCTTAGGACATCATTTCCCCCCTCCTCAATTTTATTCTTACAACAACAATCCTGTGAGGTAGGCTAGGCCAAGAGAGAGAGGGACTGACCCAAAGTCACCCAGCAAACTTGCATGGAAGAGCAAGGATTCAAACTTGGGTCTTCCAGATCCTTGTCTGACACTCTAAGTACTATACCATGCTAGGTCTCATTACAACACACTAATCACAGACTTTCCCTAAAAAAAAGGTACAATCACCAACAATGCGTCAAATATCTAGCATTTTATTTATCTATTTACTTCATGGATCCCGACGGAAGTTGGTTTCAGGTAGCCGGCTCAAGGTTGACTCAGCCTTCCATCCTTCCGAGGTCGGTCAAATGAGTACCCAGCTTGCTGGGGCTAAAGGGAAGATGACTGGGGAAGGCACTGGCAAACCACCCCGCAAACAAAGTCTGCCTAGAAAACGTCGGGATGTGACGTCACCCAATGGGTCAGGAATGACCCGGTGCTTGCACAGGGGACCTTTACCTTATACCCTGCCTTGGTCCCCAGCGGGGACCCAAAATGTCTTACTTCATTCTCCTCTTTTTCATTTTATCCTCACAACAACCCAAAAAGGTAGGCTAGGCTGAGAGAGCGTGTGTGTGTGACCCAAGATGATCCAGCAATAGGGTTGCCAGGTCCCTCTTCACTGCCAGAGGGAGGTTTTGGGGGCAGAACCTGAGGAGATCGAGGTTTGGGGAGAGACTTCAATGCCATAGAGTCCAATTGCCATAGCTGATCTCTATTGGCTAGAGATCAGTTGTAATAGCAGGAGATCTCCAGCTAATACATGGAGGTTGGCAACCCTGCCCAGCAAGCTTCCATGGCAGAGTGAGAATTCGAACCTGGGTCTCCCAGATCCTCATCTGACACTAACCACTATACCACCCTGGCTCCAAGTCTGTTAGGCATATCAAATATCAAATTAGGCATATCCCATATCAAATTCTCAAGCACATCTTGCTTAAGAAATGGATCGTAGACGAGCAAGGAAGACAATATATGATGTCCTGCTGGCTACTGAAGATGTCACAATGGTGGATGGACCTCTCCCAGTCAGATGACTCACAGGGTGCAGGGAAAAGAAAGAGACAGCCATTTCGCTGACAGTTCATGGCAACCGCGAGGAAGGCGATGGGCCTTCTTTGCAGATGATAGCTCTCTAATCAGGCTGTGACATTATCTGAAATTAAAATCAAACCTGACATATGGACAGTGGCAGGAATGAATTACCCCTTGGCTGAGGCTGGAGAATCCCTGGCAAATTCTCTGATTTATTCAGACAAGGAGTGGTTTGAGAAAAAGGTGGGGGGAGAGGGGATGTTTTCCCAAGACCTCCCACTGCAGGTAAGCAGCAGCCCTGGAATGAAATGAGTGCTCTGACCCCCACACTATCCCCCCCACAAAAAAAGCAAAGGAAGAAAAACAAGATTCATGACATCATTTGAGCATTCTCGGTTTTGCAGCAGATCTTGAAAGTGAGGCTAAAATCGCATGTGCATTTCATGAATGCTCAGGAATCTCTCTATCATTTTTGCGGTTGAGTCTCTGCTGACGTACAGCAACCCCATAGGGTTTTGAACATTCGGAGGTGGTTTGCCATTGCCTGCCTCCACGTCACAACCCTGGTAATCCTTGGAAGTCGATGAGAGGGGCTGTGGCTCAGTGGCAGAGCATCTGCTTGGCATGCAGAAGGTCTCAGGTTCAATCCCCAGCATCTCCAGTTAAAGGGACTAGGCAAGTAGGCGATGTGAAAGACCTCAGCCTGAGACCCTGGAGAGCCGCTGCCTGTCTGAATAGACAATACTGACTGTCACGGACCAAGGGTCTGATTCAGTATAAGGCAGCTTCATGTGTTCATGTAAGTCTCCCATCCAAATACTAGCCAGGCTCAGGGCTGAGGGTGTGTGACTGGCCCAAGGTCACCAGCGAGTTTCCCTGGCAGAGTGGGGATTTGAACCTGGGTTTCCCAGATCCTAGCCAAGCACCTTATCCATTACACTATGCTGGCTCTCAAGCTCTTTTTGCTTCTGCTAAATTACATGATTATGTTTCATGCTTAAATAATGCCCTGCAGCTTCCAGCCCAGTCTGGAGAAGATATGTTTGTAATTGTAAGCTGCTGTGAGCAGAACAATGGCATAGAGGTGGCATAGGAATACTCTGGATTGATTAAATGATTTATTAGCCTTGTGCATCTGCATGCCCTCCTGCAGCCCATCAAGACCCAAGGCAATCTGATTGTGTTCTACCCCCTTTCTGAATTATCTACCCACCTGCCCCACTGAGATTTCCTTTACCCGCCTTCCTTGGTCTCTGATGAAACTGGCAAGGAGGGTGGGAAAGCCCTGTCAGGTTCACCAGTGCCCTAGATCTTTGACTGCTGGTGAAACTGACCAGATCAAGAAAACAAAAAACTGGAATCCAGTGGCACCCTGAAAACTAACAACGTTTATTCCAGTGGAAGCTTTAGTGAGTCACCGTTCACTTCATCACCAATATTCATGCTGGAATAAATGTTCGTTTTTAAGGACTTCTGTTTGTTATGATGTGACAGACAGCCCTAAGGACTATTCCTTGTTTGTAAGTCCCACTGATTAACTCACTTCTAAAAAGACCCATCTGGAATCCACAAGATCAGGGCTTTTCTTCATTCTCATTTTCCTGGCATGTAAGTTCCTGTTTCTTGGGGGGGGGGAGGGGTTTCTATTATGCACGTATTTTTCTCCCTCTAGTGGTCACTTCGATATCGTGCAGGTTTATGTCCAGCGTAAAAACTTGCCATTTAAATCTGCAGGGGGATATGCTGGACTTAAACCAGTGTGATATCGAATCGACCACTAGAGGGAGCAAAACACATGCGAAACAGAAAAACCCTGGAAGAAACAGGAGCTTACAAACCAGGAAAATGAAAATGTGAAAAAGCCCAGGAAAATTCTGGTCAATTTCATTGAAGCTTTTTTTAAAAAAACAAAAACAAATAAACATTAATGTAGATGCCATTTTGAAATAAAGGGGAGGAATCAGGCCAGAATCATCTACAGGTTTTCCTTTGCCTTTATCACCATGGTCAGAGTGGAAAGGACAATCTAGGAGACAGTGGTTCTTCAGATGCCCACAGGGTTCCTAGCTCAATAGCAGAGCACCTGATTTTGCGTGCAGAAGGTCCCGGGTTCAGTCCCTGGAACTACCAGCTAAAAGGACAGCCCAGGCTAGGAAAGACCTTTGTCTGAGATCTTGAAACCGTAGCCATAGTGAGTGATAGTGAAACGTGCAAATGACCTGACTCAGTGTAAAGCAACTTCCTATGTTTATATCAGGTGCACATACGTTCACAGAACAAGAGGAGGAAGAGTGTAAGGAAGCTCTTCTTGTTAAGAGCCACTTTCTAGAGCAACTGCCCTGTGAGGAGCAGTTAAAATGCATAGGGCTCTTTAGCTTGGAAAGAAGGCTGTTAAGGGGAGACATGATAGAGGTCTATAAAAGTATGCATGGTATGGAGAGAGTGGACAGGGAGAAGCTTTCCTCCCTCTCTCATAATACTAGAACTCGGGGTCATCTGCTGAAGCTGAAGGGTGAGAGAGTCAAAACAGATAAAAGGAAATATTTCTTCACACAACACATAGTTAAATTGTGGAACTCCCTGCCCTAGGATGTGGTGATGGCTGCCAACTTGGGAGGCTTTAAGAGGGGTGTGGACATGATCATGGAGGAAAGGGCTATTCATGGCTACTAGTAAAAATATATACTAGTCAATACCTATTCTCTCCAGGATCAGAGGAGCATGCCTATTATACTAGGTGCTTTGGAACACATGCTGGACAAAGCTGTAGTCATCTTGTTTGTGGGCTTCCTAGAGACACCTGGTTGGCCACTGTGTGATACATTTGGTGAATACATGAGAGGAGGCCTTTTTGGTGGCAGCCCCAAGTAGGTGCACGTGGTCCCCTTACTTTCGATTTTAGGAGGCAACTGAAGACAGTTTTCTTCAGGACGCTAGCAGTCCTAAAACTGCTTTTACATTTTTGTTTTTTAACTGATTTTATTCACAGTGGTGCTACTGGACTCTTGCCCTTTTTGACTAACTGATTTTATGTCTTTCATTATATGTGTTTTATCTGTATTGCAAGCTCCCTTGAGCTCCGATGGAAGAAAGGCAAAACACAAGCATTGAAAACAAATAAATAAAATGGACGTTAAATAGAAATTGTATCTATTCCCAGGTGACTCCCACCTCCAAAAAATAATTAAGGGAGATTGATATATGCTTCTAAATCCATCTTCCCTGTACCTTTCAGATAAGACGATTATCTTTCACTGATGCCAATAAGCACCAGAGAGAGGCTAAAACATTAATGGGCCTTTTATGTATGGCTGTTTCCATCACAGCCACCCCTCCAGCGTGGTGTAGTAGTTAAGAGCGGTGGTTTGGAGCGGTGGAGTCGGATCTGGAGAACCAGGTTTGATTCCCCACTCCTCCACATGAGTGGCAGAGAACCGGTAAGAATAGGTATGCATCATGACGACTTGTTCTTCTTCTTCTCCTTCTCCAATGACTTTGGGTCTTTGTTTTGATTATGCATGTCATTTCCAACCGTCAAAGGTCGCCTCACTCTCCCCCTGCATTTCCACGCAGGGTTGCCAAACTCCAGGTACTAGCTGGAGAGCTACCTGCTATGACAACTCATCTTAAAATGCCAGGAGACCGAGGAGGAGAGAGACAGAGAGACTCCCTTCTCTCTGCCTAAATCCATTTGCATGTGTTCATTTGTCTCTGTGCCTGTGTGCTGACACAGGAGAGATATGGCCGTGATCATTCTGCGGAGCGTCAACCCACCCCCATGTCTTGCGAAGCAAAGCCAGAATCCTCCCTACAATCCTAACTTTGCAAGCCTAAATCAACCTGATGAATGAGGCATCTCATGCCAACCCAACGTTATCCTTCATGTCTGGGAAGGGGCTGCAGATGCGGTGATGGAGAGCATGCATGCTTCCCATGCAGAAGGAAGGAGATTCAATCTCCCTCATCCTCCATTTAGAAGACTCTCAGGTTGCTGAGCTAGGAAAGAGGAAAAAGAAGAAGAGTTGTTTTTTATACCCCGATTTTCTCTACTTTTAAGCAGTCTCAAAGCAGCTTACAATCTCCTTCCCTTCCTCCCCTCACATTGTGAGGTAGGTGGGGCTAAGAGAGTTCAGAGAGAAATGTGTCTAACCCAAGGTCACCCAGCAGGCTTCATGTGGAGGAGTTGGTAAACCAACCCAGTTCACCACATGAAATTTTGCCGCTCATGTGGAGGATTAGGGAATCAAACCCGGTTCTCCAGATTAGAGTCTGCAGCTCATATGGAGGAGTGGGGAATCAAACCCGTTCCTCCAGATTAGAGTCCACTGCTCATGTGGAGGAGTGGGGAATCAAACCCAGTCCTCCAGATTCGATCTTACCACTCTTAACCACTACACCATGCTGGCTCTTTCTCTGCCGGAGTCCTTGAAGAGCCGCTGTTGCCAGTCAGAGCAGATTGTGTAGAGCTAGATGGATGGATGGGCTGAGTCCATCTAAGGTAACTTCCTATGAAAGCCACATCAGGAGAGCAATTTTAGCCCATTATTGCTGGCATGTGTCCACTTTGCATTTGTGGCAGTATCACTTCCAAGATGGGGAAGGCAAACTATTCCTTTCAGCTCGAAATGCTCCATCCAGAGAGGCATGCTTAGTTCTTAAAAGGTACTGGATAGGGCTTCGGGTTGCCAGCTACAGGTTAGGAAATACCTGGAGATTTGAGGGGGGGGGTGGAGCCTGACAAAGGCGGGCTTTAAGGAGGAGAGGGACTTCAATGAGATATAATGCCATAGAGTCCACCTTTCAAATTGGCCATTTCTCCAGGGGAACTGATCTCTGTCATCTGGGTATCAGTCATAATAGCAGGAGATCTCCAGCCACCACCTGGAAGTTCAAACAAACTCTATGCTGTACTGAGAGCTACTCGTAAGAAAGGACAGCATGTGGCCCAAATTTAACTCTATAATATTGACAGCAAAATGACACAAAGTACAGACTGTGCAAAACAGTGAAGACAACTTCCTATAACTACCTAACTACACGATACAACAATAAAACGTACAAACACAACAATACAATACAATGTGTGATAGGAGTAACACCCCTTCAAAAGTCTGATGCAAATGGGACACAGAACACAGTCCTGTATAGTGTAGAGAAGGCTCCTACGTGTTGTCTGTGTTGCAACGGAGCCCACAGGCAAGGAAAACTTTCTGGTTCCTGTCAGTAGTATCGTCCCGAGAAGGTAGGCACTGGACGATACTACTGATAGTATTTTGGCTGATAGCCAAAAATGGACTTCTCTTTGCCAGGGGTAATGTGATATAATTCACAAGGTGGTAGAGGCAAAGGAGCGTGTGTCGTGGTACAGGCGAGGAGCGAGGGCTGTAAGCGTAGTCCGGGGAACAGTCCAAGGTCATTCACAGCGAAGGCAGAGTCCGAGATATCAATACAGGCAAGGGAAGTCCAAGGGGTTAGTCAGAGCCAGTCCAAGACATCAGGATACCAGGAATCCAAAGGATAACAGGGAAACAAGGCAGGTACTCAAGGAGGTTGGTGACAAGTTGCTTGCACAACAGCCCAGCCTAACTGATGGCTTAAATCCCTTCCCCTGCTGCTGTAGCAGCCAGCTGATGCTGATGAGGCTGAGTTCACAGGTGGTGCTTCAGCCCTGCTCTTCCTCATCACAGCTACTGGGGAGGTTCCTCTGTAAAGCCTTCAGCCTAGCACTCTGCCATCTCTGCTGCATTGCCAGATGGACCTGTTTTCTTCTCTGCTCCAGTGGCCCTGGCAAGGCCTCTGGAGACACTGCATGTTGCAAGGTGTCAGGTCCAACTGGAGTCCTAGAGCTGGCAGGCTGCAGACATGGTGAGTCATCTCCTGACTTTGGCTGATCCTCTATTCTGGCCTCTACTTCCTCTTCATCAGAGGAGGTCTCTGCAGGCTGACTCTCTGCAGGCTGACTCATGACAACGTGTATCCCAGGAATTTTTATCACGTTTCACCCTGAGGCTAACTAACACCTTCAGTGGACCGAGGAAGGTTCCTTCAGAAAGTATGCAGCTTACTAACGTTTTAATGTTGTATTGTGTAGTTAGATAGTTATAGAAATTTGTCTTTATTGTTTTGCACAGTCTGTGCTTTGTGTTATTTTGCTGTCAATATAGAGTTAATGTGGGTCACGTGCTGTTCATTCTTACGAGTAACCAGCTGGAAGTTGGCAGCCCTAATAGGGCTTGGCACATGCACTTCTTTGCATGGTAAAGTAGAAAGGAACAGCTCTGCCTTGCAAAAAAGAGCAGGAGATGCCATCAGTCCAAGTGGCAGAAGGTTCCCCCCTTTCTTTGCACAACAATCTTGAGACGATTGCAGAAAAACCCCTCCAGCTCTATCTTCCCTCTCCCCTCCTCTGCCTCCCTCTCTGTAGCATTTTCAACCCTAATTCCTGTGGCTGGGATTGAGGAGGGGGGTCAAGAAAAGCAGCTCCGCTCAAACAAAACGGTGATGGTGAGGCTGTCTGCAGCACAATTCAATTTCAGAGCCGTTCCAGCCAATAATGGAATGACTTTAAACAGAACATAATGAGTAATTCTCGTCGTAATGCAATCCTAATTACTGTGGAGAGTGGAGTTGGAATGGGTTTTGGAATGGGCTCTGTGTTCGTCTTCTGCACAGCATTTGCTGAGGTCTCCAAACCATGGGACGGCCATGTTCAAAAGGAACATAAATCAAATCCTGGCTCGACCCCCACCTTACTGCAACAGGAAAGAAATTTCTGTAAGCCTCCTCAGCTCGGTGATGAACGGCAATTAAAATGCTAGTTGATTCATTGCAGTAATCAATTGATCTGTTGATAGATGATAGATAGATAGATAAAGAGAGACAGAGACAGACAGAGATGTGCATATCTCTCTATCTATGTAGATGATACATGCATGCATCTCTAGCTATCTAGCTATCTAGCTATCTATAACCAATACCGAAACCTTTAATGGCATAAATATCTGTCTATCTCTATCTCCGTCTATCTTTCTATATATCTCTATATCTGTCTGTCTGTCTGCCTTCCTGCCTGCCTGCCTGCCTGCCTGCCTGTCTGTCTGTCTATCTATCTATTTATCTATCTATCTATCTATCATGGGGATGGCCTCTTCTGCCAACACCTGGATTAACAAAACGGTACCCAATGATAGCCCAGGCTGGCCCGATCTCATCACACCTCAGAAACTAAGCAGGGTTAGCACAGGATAGTACTTGGGTGGGAGACCACCAAGGAAGTCCAGGGGTTGTTGCGCAGAGGCAGGCAATCGCAAACTACCTCTGAACGTCCTGAAAATTCCATGACGGGTTGTCATAATTCAGCTGCGACTTGATAGCACATTCCACCGCCATCACCCAAAGATGGTGCAACTCAAAGGGGCTTGACTGATGGCTTCTTTGACCCTCTTATTAATCTGCCCGCCGCAACAATGCCTGCAGTCCTTGCACAGCTTCTTCAGCTGTTGGTTCATATGCTACAGTGTGATGGGTTTACCAGTTAATCTTTGCTTTCATAGAATCATAGAGTTGGAAGGGACCACCAGGGTCACAATGCAGGAAATTCACAACTACTTCCCTACCACACACCCCAAAGTGACCCCTACTCTATGCCCAGAAGATGGCAACAAAAACCCTTCAGGATCCTTGGCCAATCTGGCCTGAAAATTGCTTCCTGACCACAAAGTGGCGACCGACATTACCCTGGGAGTGTAAGAAAGGTAGGGTTGCCAGGACCCTCTTCGCCTCCAGTGGGAGGTTTTTGGGGCGGAGCCTCAGAAGGGCGGGGTTTGAAGAGGGGAGGGACTTCGGTGCCATAGAGTCCAATTGCCAAAGCGGCCACTTTCTCCAGGGGAACTGATCTCTATTGGATGGAGATCAGTTGTAACAGCAGCACATCACCAGCTAGTACCTGGAGGTTGGCAACCCTAAAGAAAGGGACACAAGAGCCAAACACTGATTTAACCCTTCCTGCCCTCCCTCTCATTATCTGCCTAAGGTCACAGATAGGGTTGCCAGTTCCCTGTTTGCCACCGGTGGGAAGTTTTGGGGGTGGAGCCTGAGGAGGGCAGAGTTTGGGGAGGAGAAGGACTTCAATGCTATAGAGTCCAATTGCCAAAGCGGCCATTTTCTCCAGGGGAACCGATCTCTCTCGGCTGGAGGTCAGTTGTAATAGCAGGAGATCTCCAGCTAGCACCTGGAGGTTGGCAACCCTACTCGTAGAATCAGCACTGCTGACAGATGGCCACCTGGCCTCTGCTTACAAACCTCCAGGGAAGGAGCAGCCTCCTCTTCCCGAGGAAGCCAGTTCCATGGAGGAACCGCTTGCCTTCCCAGCCACGCAAAACGGTGTTAACCTTGGGAGGACGACGACTTTGAAAGGCTGCAAACGGATGGCCTGTCCTCGTTTCCCGAGCTGCCTCTGGTCCAGAGCTCCTCTGTGCGTCGACTGAGCTAAGTGCAGGCCTTGGGAATCCCGCCGAGCGATAACAGGACGCGTCGCAAGGCACACGGAGGATGGGCACGTTTGTAGCGAGGCAGAGCATCTCGGCATCACAATGACTCTACGAGATCTCTCTTTTTTTGATATAAATGTTTGCTGCCTTTCTGGGAGATTTCAAAGGTCACCGGGAGCTCATGAACGTCAGGTAGTGAAGCTCTCTGCGGTCTGTTTCTCATTTGGAGTTTTTTCTGCTTGATTAGGATCCAACCTGGCAACAAGGTATGAAATAATCAGCGCCTGGGAGTAGGGAGGTCACACTTTGTTCCCTGGGGGGGAAAATGCTGACTTGACTGAAGGGGAAAATAGCTTGTCCAGAATGGGGGGGGGGGGCAGCGACCGAGAGACAGAAATGCAGGTGGCGTCCCTGGCCTCCCCCAACCCCCCTCTCAACCGATTCTTTTTTTCTCCGTAACTCATCGTTCACTTTTCCACCGGGTTCCGCCTCTCTGTTTGTTTTCTCTTCAGCAAGTCTGACCTTTCGCAATAATAGGATTCAGTGTCTTTGTCACCGGAACGGGGAAAAAAGAAGTACTAAGAAAGTTTTTATCTTGGTATTTCAGCATCATGCCATGCTTGGGAGAGCCTGAGTCTGGGGGAATTTTGAGCACAAAGGGGGGGGGTGAAGCCTAGGCTCTGTTTCAACAGGTAGCCAACGTCATTTCTGGCTGCTGGGGCCGGCCCAAGCACTAGGCACACCTAGGTGATCGCCTTGGCTACCAAATTTTGAGGAGCTCACAAAAGGAGAATGGAGACCCAGTGTGGTGTAGTGGTTATGAGCGGTGGTGTTTAATCTGGAGAACCGGGTTTGAATCCCCGCTCCTCAACATGAGCGATGGACTCTAATCTGGTGAACTAGGTTGGTTTCCCCACTCCTCCACATGAAGCCTGTTGAGTGACCTTGGACTAGTCACAGTTCACTCCAAACTCTCTCAGCCCCACCAGGTGTCTGTTGTGGGGAGAGGGAGGGAAGGTGATTGTAAGCCGGTTTGAGACTCCTTAAAGGTAGAAAATATCAGGGTATAAAAACCAACTCTTCTTCTTCTGGCTTCTAGAATCTCATTATCTACTGCCGTTAGGGTTGCCTACCTCCAGGTACCAGCTGGAGATCTCCTGCTATTACAACTGGTCTCCAGCCGATAGAGATCAGTTCCCCTGGAGAAAATGGCCACTGGCAATTGGACTCTATGGTATTGAAGTCCCTCCCCTCCCCAAACCCCTCTCTCCTCAGGCTCCGCCCCAGAAACCTCCTGCCGGTGGCGAAGAGGGACCTGGCAACTCTAACTGCCCTGATGGAACATGGAGGGCTTTGGAAGAGCTTATCTATATTTATTTCAGTGCTCATTTTGAATGCCCTATCAGTGAAACATTCATTCTAGACTTCTGACTTTTCTCGCTATGGAATGGGGGGACACCAAAGTCATAGTTTGCCTCGGGTGCCAAAACACTTCTGGCAGGCCCTGCCGGCTACTTCCATTTCTCTGTCTTTGCTTCAAACCTGGAGCGCTTTATTGGGGACCATCCACACCACATCATGCTTTCATCACCAGAGGGCTGTAGGGGGATTTTTAAAAAAATTGTCATTGCAAGAGCGCTTTGGCAGTGACTGATTCTTTGAAAAAGATCTCTGAAAGCTCTCTGGTGGCATGGAAAGAAGCAAATAAAAGGGGCTGAGGGTAGGAAAGTATTCAGAAAACCCCTGTGCTGTGTTTTCCTTTGCTCCCGCTGTTGGCAGGAATGGACTATACAATGTCGCTTACTAGCACAGACTTTGCATACGTACAGGAAGCTGCCTTATACTGAATCAGATCCTTGGTCCATCAAAGTCAGTATTGTCTACTCAGACCAGCAGTGGCTCTCCAGGGTCTCAGGCTGAGGTCTTTCACATCACCTTCTTGCCTAGTCCCTTTAACTGGAGATGCCGGGGATTGAACCTGAGACCTTCTGCATGCCAAGTAGATGCTCTCCCACTGAGTCACAGCCCCTCCCATGTAGTCTCATGGGAGGGTAGTGGAGAGTTAGCATAGGCTGATAGATAGTAGGGTTGCCAACCTCCAGGTGGTGGCTGGAGATCTCCTGCTATTACAACTGATCTCCAGGCGACAGTAATCAGTTCCCTCTGTGGCATTGAAGTCCCTCCCCTCTCCAACCCCGCCCTCAGGCTCCACCCCCAAAATCTCCAGGTTTTCCCAACCTGGAGCTGGCAACCCTAGTAGGCTCTCTGACCTTTCCTTTGTCCACTCCTGCTGCTGTCCCTTTGTTACCCAGAATGCTACTCTCAGCTGTTCCTTCCTTCCAGTCCCTTCTCTTCTCTCTCTCCCATGAGGGCTGGATATGCCTTCTACAATCTCTCTCCATCCTAGCTTCAATAGCTAACAAGAAGCCTTTACTCTGCCTTCCCCATTAGTAGGGAGTTCTCTTGCAATAAAGAACTCCTGTTTCTTTTCTAAGAGCAAGTCTAAGTGTGAACTTCAAGAGGCCAGACTATAGAATTCCATTGCGCAGAGGCTCAGCTCTGCTTTCACCAGCTCCATGAAGAAAGCCCACAAACCGTGCTCAGAAAGAGTAGGATGTTGTGCGGAAGCTCCCCACAAAATGCAGGGACATCCAGCTGTCCACATGGAAAAAAATCCCAACGTGGAAGGAGCCCAGAAGGGAAGGGAAGAGGAAGAAGGAAGTAAGAAGTTCAGCAAAAGAAAGAGAGTGGATTGGATCCAGACTAACCATGCATTCCTGAGCAGAATGCCTGCGCCGGGCTTAGAAGGCAATGCAGCGGTGCAGCCTCCTAGGGAGGTTTCAGCACCACCGAAACATCCACCTGGCGCAAAAAATCCATGCAACCCTCATGTGGGCGTTTGTGGTGCTGGGGCCACAAACGCCGGCATACGCCACCCAGATGATGGAGCAGGCCTTTGCCGGCCTCCTGAAGGATTTGGTCGGGTGCCAGTGCGGCTCAGTAATGTGCGGTAAAAGTTCCAATGGCAGAAAGGAACTATCCGGCCTCCCCTCTCCTGTTGCAACCCACTGAATCTGCAAGAAATGATCCTCCTGGGGGGCAGGGGACCCCAGAGGAATGACACATGGGAGATCTACAACAGGAAGGGAGAAACGGTGGAACCAATTGTTCTCTGTAGGTTCCTGTATAGCCTGCTAATTGATGGGGAACCTAATGGTCAATTACACAACTTTTCCTTTTTTTAAAAAAACAATGTTCTGCAAAGAACCTGAAAGCGCCACTCTTGCTAGCAGAACAGGAGCTAAAAAAAGATAATTTCTGCCATTTGAGCTTAGGAAGAAAAGAAAAGAGTTTGTCATTTTGGAGTTCTTGCCAGATCTGGGGTTGCTGGACAGATCCCACTTGGTCTGTGGGAACTACTTGATACTCATCTGGTCAACCTATATATTTGCTCAACCACTACCTCAACAATCTTTCTCCCTGTAAGGAAATCTTTCTCCCTGTAAGGAAATGGACCATGTAAAGCTGCTCCCAGATCTCCCTGCTGTTCAAAGAAGTGGAGAGTGTAAAGAAATAGTTATACATAGTTTAAGAAGGTACTTCCCTTAGAACACAGACTAAAGAACCATCTAGTCCAGTATCCTGTTTTCCTCCTAGATGTCTCTGGGAAACCAGCACACAGGACATGATGGTGGCAGTCCTCCCACATTGCTGCCACCACCCACTAAGCAACTGGTGATCAGAGATACACTCTCTCTGAGCATGGAGGTTCCATTGTGCTGTTATGACTAATTGACAGACCTACTCTCCGTTCAGTTTTTCTAATCCCCATTTAAAGCCATCTAAACTGGTAGCCATTATCAAATCGTGACAGTGAATTTCATGAATTAATTGTGCATTGTGCATCGATGCACTTTGGTTTGTCCTGAATTTACTGAGCGACCCATCCTGGAGTTGTAATATTATGGGAGAGCTACAAAATGTTCTCCTGCCATTTTCTGCCATGTTTACATAACTGTTGCCTTCTCATTTTTTCTGTGAGTTCAGGAATTAAAGGATGTTGTGGATTTGTTGAAGAAAAACTGGGAAGGAAAAACCACAAAAAATGTCTATGGAACCCAGCACCAGCGTGGTGTAGTGGTTAAGAGCGGTGGTTTGGAGCAGTGGACTCTGATCCAGAGAACTGGGTTCAATTCCCCACTCCTCCACATGAGTGGCGGAGGCTAATCTGGTGAACCAGGTTGGTTTCCCCACTCCTGCACATGAAACCAGATGGGTGACCTTGGGCTAGTCACAGTTCTCTTTGGGCTTTCTCAGCCCCACCTACCTCACAGGGTGTCTGTTGTGGGGAGGGGAAGGGAAGGTGATTGTAAGCCGGATTGAGTCTCCCTTAAGTGGTAGAGAAAGTTGGCATATAAAAACCAACTCTTCTTCTTCTTCCTAGGATCATCATATCCATTTGATTTTGCAAATGAAAGGAATATTGCAGTGTTTCACCTGACCTCAAAATCCCCCATCACATAACATGGGAGATATTAACATATCTGTTGTAAAAACCAGACAGGAGCCATTAGTATATGCTTTCATTAAGAGATCGTATTTCATAATGCAAAATAAAGCAAAAAACAAAACAAAAAAACCTTTTATTGCCTTGTTTTGAGGCTGAAAATCATTATTTGCAAAATCAGATCTAGGCATTTCCTGCTTATCCAGCTGTTCCGCAAGCTAAGGTCTTGCAAGGTCCACTTGCAAGACCTTCGATCTGACCCTTGTGGCAGCTCAGGTTAGTCAAGAGTTTATTAATTAATGCCAAATGAGGCAAGGTCTTGCGGGGAGCTCAGCCGTTGCAGATTTTAATTATCTGGCCACAGAGGTGCTTTTGGTTTCCTCTAGCAAGCCTGGCTGTTGCAAAGCTTACCTTAATTACCAATGAGATGTTTTGTTAGGAAGTTCTAGGCAGGTGAAACTGACCAGAACAAACGAGGTGAGATTTGGAGATCAGTGGGAAATGGGGAGCTGTTGGGCATGAATACTTCCTTGAGATGAGATTTTGTTTGTTTCTCTTGACCCCTTCATTGGAGGCAATCCTTAGGGCTGCCTGCTCCAGGTTGGGGAATACCTGGAGATTTTAGAGGCGGAGCCTGAGGAGGGTGGAATTTGGGGAGGGACTTCAATGCCATAGAGTCCACTTGTCAAGGCAGCCATTTTCTCCAGGTGAACTGATCTCTATTGGCTGGAGATCCGTTGTAATAGCAGATCTCCAGCTAGATCCTGTTGGTTTGGAACCTGTTTTATCACTAGAGGAACTTAGATGAATTGTTATACCTCTTTCCCTAGGGTTGCCAGCCTCTAGGTGGTGGCTGGAGATCTCCAGCCTTTGGACTCTATGGCAATGAAGTCCCTCCCCTCGATAAACCCCGGCCTCCTCAGGCTCCACCCCCAAAATATCCAGGTATTTCCCAACTGGAAGCTGGCAACCCTATTTTTTCATCTGTCTGTTGTGATGTTGGTACACATCGTTTGCAGTGGAATGTGAAACATACATAAATGTATACATATATGAATGTACATACACGGTACATAGCACCAAAAAACCAGTAAATCATTGGACACTGACAGATTTTGTAACTCAAGGAATTAGAGACAATTGTTGGGATTTGTTAATGGCCCTTCACAAATGAAACTGGGGACCAATGAGAGGTTTAAATCTCACATTCAGCAGTACGTGCATCGACTGTAACATGAGAATTACTTATTCCATTAAAGTAAGTGTACACTGAACATGGATTTTACATGTATTCACTGTGACTATGGTTTGCATGCCAAAGGTCCCAGGTTCAATCCCTGGCATCTCCAGTTAAAAGGATCAGTAATGTGAAAAACCTCAAACCGAAAGTCATCACCAGTCAAAACAGTCATTACTGATCATGACAGACCAAGGGTCTGACTCAGTATCAGGTAGAGACATGCATTTCTTTCATGTTCTGGAACTTCTTGATCCTAAATTAATCAATAAGAAACAACCCTGCCCTCAATGAAGGCAAGTGGATTGGTTGGGCCAGACAGCTGTATGTAGAAGAAAATAGGTAGAAAACTTCTTCCTGTCCCATAATATTAGGACTCTGTCTGGAGCTCCCAAAGGAGCCAGCATGGTATAGTGCTTAACAGCAGCAGACTCTAATCTGGAGAATCAGGTTCTATTCCCCACTCCTCGACATGAAGCCTGCTGGGCGATCTTGGGCCAGTCACAGTTCTCTCAGCCCATGCGGAGGTAGGCAATGGCAAA
The DNA here is from genome assembly GCF_029931775.1 of Euleptes europaea. Classification (NCBI taxonomy): domain Eukaryota; kingdom Metazoa; phylum Chordata; class Lepidosauria; order Squamata; family Sphaerodactylidae; genus Euleptes; species Euleptes europaea. The sequence goes on along the minus strand of NC_079325.1, from coordinate 46,501,331 downwards.
CCACCTCCGAACGTCTCTTGCCTTGAAAACCCTACGGGGTCGCCATAAGTCAGCTGTGACTTGACAGTACACACACACACACACACACACACACACACACACACACACACACACACACACACACTGGAGCTCCCAACTTACAGAATTCTCTCCAGCAAGACACAGTGATGACTATTGGCTTTAAAGGGGGTTAAAGAAATTTACTGCTAAATCCATCAATGGACATTTGCCTTGATGGCTCCATGGAGCCTCCCTGTACTGAGGCAGTGTACCTTTGAATGTAATTTCCTGGATGGCAACAACAGAGCCAGGGATATGGCCACCATGCCCTGCTTGTAGGCATCTAGGTAGCCACTATGGGAAAACAGGATGCTGGATGAGATGGGCCATCGGTCTGATCCAGCAGGGTCCCTCTTGTTTTCTTGACGCTCTTCCCTCTGCTTTTGAAAGTTCGGCTCTGCCCTTTTCCCACCCTTGGAGTGCTGCCATCCATGACAAGAAAAAGACCTGGTTTTATAACAATGCGCTGATTGCATCCCTGCCCAACAACAGAAACCAAAGCCTGATGAAGAATACGGTATGCAATTGTACCCACAAGAGGCGATTTAGGCAGACAGAATGCAATTACCCAAATGACAATTTAGCCAGGGCATAAATCTTTCAGCAGCCACAATAACACTTAGCATGGCCATAACGCTTTGCATGTTCAAAGCAGAAGCACTTTTTTTTTTAATGCATCAGTCTCTGAAAATTATTAACAATCAAGGGGCTTGTTCCTGCTGGGGCTAACTCCAGTTTCAATTTGCAGAAGTAGAGTGGGAATCTCTTTATTCAGGTTTCCGTCTGATTGGCCTTCCACAAATAACGTCACTTGGAGCAAGAACTGGAGGACAGAAAAATACCTGGACTCAGAATTGCTAGCCTTCAGAGGCTAATATGTGCCATTCAGGGACGGGGCCTTGTTAGTAGGGCTGCCAACCTCCAGGTAGTAGCAAAAATCCGACACAGTTTCCAACCACAGCCTTTCAAAAATATAATTAACAAGTTGTCCAAAAGTAACCTTAGTCAATATAAATAATCCAAATAATATACAGTGACTACTTTGTCACAAAATGAGCATGCAGTGATCTGTGTTCAAAGTTCAAAACCATGTCTATGCAGGTCCATAACTCAGGTAAGTCTTAAAGTTGCTTAGGTGTTGCATAAAATATATGTGCATCCAATTCCTTTACCAGGGAGATGAAATTCAGCAAGCCAGGTGGCCGTTTCGATTCTTCAACTCTTCCTCAGTTTCTGACCCAATATCTTCCCTGAATATATTACAAAAATGCAAGCATAACAACCCATATATATAAACAATAAATTGTAATACATGCATAAAGTGCAAAAACAAAATTCTCTTATCAAAATAATAATGTCCACTCAGACTCTTTACATGGTACATCCCTGCTGAACTCCCTTCCCCTTCACAACCTCCACCCTCCCCAGGATCAGCCCCCAAATCTCAAGGAATTTTCCAGTGCAGAGTGGCAACCCTACGAGATCAGGGTATACCAAGGAACACACGGTGCCTGATCTCTTCTCCATCTTCAGAGAGCCCCAAAACATGGCTTCATATGATGCTGGTGGAACATCAGTAGGGTTGCCAGGTCCCTCTTCACAATTGATGGGAGGTTTTTGGGGTGGAGCCCGAGGAGGGAGGGGTTTGGGGAGGGGAGGGACTTCAATGCCATAGAATTCAATTGCCAAAGAAGCTATTTTCTCCAGGTGAGCTGATCTCTATCAGCTGGAGATCAGTTGTAATAGCAGGAGATCTCCAGCTAGTACCTGGAAGTTGGCAAACACTAAACATCAGCAGCTGTAAAATGTATGCAAAATGTATCTCAAGTTTTCTGGGAGGAAGTGTGGCCTTTAACCTACTGAATCAGCATTTGATTTGTTGGCCAGTATGTCTCCTAAAGCCCTGACCTGGATAGCCCAGGTTAGCCCCAACTCATCAGAACTTGGAAGCTAAGCAGAGTCAGCCCTGGTCAGTACTTGGCAGGGAGGCCACCAAGAAATATCAGGGTCACGATGCGGAGGCAGGCAATGGCAAACCACACCTGAATGTCTCTTGTCTAGAAAACCCCACAGGGTCGCCATAAGTCAGCTGTGACTTGATGGCCCCCCAAAAAACGTCTCTTAAAAGCATTTGAAGGCCGTGGTGATTGGAGGAGACAAAGAGAAACCACAACCTTATTTGCCCTATCTGCATGCATCCTTCAAATTTTGGGCCAGCAGACTGATATTGCTACAAACCTGGGACTGCGTCCTTCTCCATCCTTGTAATGAGCCTGCACATTACTTGATAAACCATTAACAGTTTTGGAGCTAGGGACAAGTTCAAGAAGGAGATCAACCCCAAGTCAGGCATCCAGGCCCCAGGAAAAAATGCTCATTGTGCCAAAATTTGTACCATTTGATTTCTGAGCCAGTGGTTGTAGTGGTTAAGAGCGGTGGTGTGGAGCAATGGACTCTAATCTGGAGAACCAGGTTTGATTCCCCACTCCTCCACAAGACTGGCCAACCGGGTTGGTTTTTCCCACTCCTGCACATGCAGCCAGCTGGGTGACCTTGGGCTAGTCATAGTTCTCTCTAAACTCTCTCAGCCCCACCTACCTCACAGGGTGTCTGTTGTGGGGAGGGAAAGGGAAAGTGATTGTAAGCTGGTTTGATTCTTCCTTAAGTGGTAGAGAAAGTCAGCATATAAAAACCAACTCCTCTTCTTCTTCTTCTCCTCCTCCCTCTCCTTTAATATGATTATGGCCTCTCAACCTTTTGCCTATCTAGATCAGCTGGCATTTCTTTCATGTAGATCAGGCAATGTTCTGACATGCACTTGGCATGTGTGTCTCATTGACAGGAGGCCATAGGGACATTCTCATAGACAGGTGGCTGTTCCATGTATTAGAAATGTGGGTCACATTTACCTGCCAAGGTGAGTCCAAAGCACCTTTGCCTGGGTTTGGTGAGAGACTTTGATTTAGGGTGTGAACATATATTTTAAATACTTCAATAATTCTACTCCAATGACCAACAAGTCTTAAGCAGGACCACACTAAAGCACAGTGGCCAAAATATTTAACATTTAATGTATTCCCCTTATCCTAATCATTCCAGGTACAAAATACGCAAATAATAGCAATGTTGTCTTCAAGCACTCTTCCAAGTGCAAAATAACTGTGTATATTGCTCCCAGTCACCCCTTCCCCCACATTCAAAAAAAGCTTGTACAGCTCATATATGTTGCCTGCAAGCACCTTTGCTTCCTGCACCAACTCTAGTTTCGTGTTCTGTTGGGGAAACAGGGAGCAATCCACTCAAGATCCTGAGGGCTTAAATAATTTTCCTAGGCACACTTAAATAGAAGAGGAAGCTCAAATTTACCTTTCAGCAGGGTCCCAATGGCGGTGACGGATTCTGAACTCACAACGCCTAAGCTTGCTTTTGCTCGCTCGCTCTTGCTCCGAGTTAGAAGGGAAAGACTGAATCATTTGGTTAAAAAAAAGAGAGAAAAAGAGCCCACTGCTATCTGAACTTTAATGGCTTTGTTTCTCGTAGCTGCAGGCGGCAGTTCATATGCATTCCAAACGGCGCTTTGAAAGCAAATGTACCATTTTGGAAGCGATTCCACCTGAAAACAATATCTTTCATCTCCTTTTCCCCCTGCATTCTCGCAAGGCCAAGAGGGCTCATCAATCCAGAGACCGGCAGATTGCAAGCAAGACAACTGAGTGGGGAGACTGAAGAAGGCTGATCAATCACAGACTCAACCCTGCATGCACCCCTCAGCAGGCATCAGTAGAGACCCCGGAAAGCTGGGGTTGCAAATTGCCGTAGGATAGATAGTGATTCACGAGAGAATCAGTTGCAAAGTTCTTCAGAGAGTTGCTTAGACCTCCTTTTTCAGACTCTTTACCCTACACATGTATGAGTCCGTAGACTAATGTACACACATGTACACGACAAACACATTGTCAGTTTCATTCCAGTTTAACTGCGATGGTTTCCCCCAAAGAGTTTTAGGAGCTCCCAGCAGAATTTTCTCCAGCCCAAGTGCAAAATACACCAGCCTAGCCCTAGAAGGATGATATTGCCTATGAATTGACTGCTGCTTACGAGCAGTACTTTGTCGTCTTCTACAATCTTTGCCCCTAATAATGAAGAAGAAAAAGAAGAGTTGGTTTTTATACCCCACTTTTTCTCTACCTTTTTAAAGGGGTCTCAAAGTGACTTACCATCTCCTTCCCTTCCTCTCCCCACAACAGACGCCTTGTGAGGTAGGTGAGGCTGAGAGAGTTCAGAGAGAACTGTGACTGGCCCTAGGTCACCCAGCTGGCTTCATGTGGAGGAGTGGGGAATCAAACCCGGTTCTCCAGATTAGAACCGGCAGCTCATGTGGTGGAGTGGGGAATCAAACCTGGTTCTTACTTACTTATTTATAGTCTGCCTTTCTCACTGGGGATCAAGGTGGATTACACAGAATAAGTCAATACAATCAACAGTTTAATTTAGTTTATTAGATTTATACCCTGCCCTCCCCTGGCAGAGCCAGGGTGGAACGTCCAATTTTCAGTGCAGTAGGATTTGACTTGCAGAAATCTAATCTAATCTAATCTGGTTCTCCAGATGAGAGCCCGCCGCTCTCAACCACTACACCATGCTGGCTCTACACCTTCCATAAATAAATAAGAACTTCCTTAAGATTTTTTTTTTAAATCTCCTTCAAGTAACTTGCATGCACACAATCTTAGTAGCTAAAGGGAGCTTGACCAGGCCTGGATGGCCTTAGCTAGCTTGATCTCATCAGATCTCAGAAGCTAAACAGGGATCGGCCCTGGTTAGTACTAGGATGGGAGACCATCAAAGAAGTCTAAGGTTGTGATACAGAGGTAGGCAATGCCAAACCACCTCTAAAAGTCTCTTGGCTTGAAAACCCTACAGGGTCCGCCATAAGTCCGCTGCGACTAGACAGCACTTTCCACCACCAAAGAGAACTTGTTTTAGGATGGGAGATACTGGAGAAGTACAACTGAGTAATCAGGTGGGTGGAGCTTTTTTTATTTTAAAATTTATATCCCACGCCGTCCGTACATTCTGGCACTCGCAATGCCAATTAAAATGTACCATGAAGCCGACACAAAGACCAACATTACAGCATCACCCCAAGGATTAACTCAGGCTTAGTGTAAGCAAACCAAATTCCTTCCTCCTCTTGAAGAAAAAAAACTTATGAAAACAAAATATTTTTGCATGAGGCCATAGAGTATTTATTTATTTCATCATTTTTGTAGCCTGTGTACCCTAGCAAAGCCTTGTAGGGTTGCCAAACTCTGAAATTCCTGGAGTTTTCAGGGTGGATCCTGGGGAGGGGACAGTTTGGGGAGGGGAGGGACCTCAACAGGGTATAATGCCATATAGTTCACCCTCCAAAGCAGCCATTTTCTCTTGGGGAACTGAGCTCCATGGCCTGGAGATCATTTATAATTCTGCAAGATCTCCAGGCCCCACCTGGGAAGCCCCACCTCATCTTGCAGACTGCTGACCTTTGGGTTAGGGCTATTTTCTGCTTCTTAAAGAGAGAAAAAACCCTAAAACGGTCCCATTCTACAAACAAGCTCTTGTTCTTTAAAGGCAAGTTATAAGTTCAAAAGATGGTGAAGCGAATCAGTGCTCTGGGTTGCCTGGTTCATCCAAGAGGCCTCTAAGTTAGGGTCCCCAAATGCCCCGTGATTGCCTGCCAATCCACTGGGCTGCCTGCCGACCCTCAGCTGGTCGTCGGGTGGAAGCAGGAAGAAAGGGAATGAGATAATGGTAAACTCAGAAGTGCCAGCATTGCATGGGACACTCTAGCAATTTCCTCCAAAAACTCTATGGAAACCATAGCGTTTTGGGAAGAAATTGCTAGAGCATCCTGCGAGATGCCAGCACTTATGGGTAGGGTTGGCAGGTCCCTCTTCGCTACCAGCGGGAGGTTTTGGGGGCAGGGTGGGGATTGGGGAGGGGAGGGACTTCAATGCCATAGAGTCCAATTGCCAAAGCGGCCATTTTCTCCAGGGGAACTGATCTCTATTGCCTGGAGATCAGTTGTAGTAGCAGCTAGTACCTGGAGGTTGGCAACCCTACTTTTGGGGTAAACCCAGAAGTGACGATATCGCATTGTGTGTGCATGCGGATTGCTCCAGCAAATCCCCACACCGAAGAAGCTCCCTACCTGGCAACCCTTCCCTAAGTAAAAAATTCAAAAGTATCACCTGCATGGCAACAGGAAGCAGGTGCAAGACTGGTTGGACTGTCAAAGATCCTGTCCTTTGAAGGGGCGAGTCGTCCATTGCATAAACATAATGGCTCCGTGGCGTTACCCTGGCAACCGGAGCCTCCAAGAGGATGCAATCAAATTTGGGTAAGAACGTGATGAGGAATGACAGAGAGAACGGGAAGTCACCGGGATGTGGCACACAGCCGGCTGTAAAACGAATCCAGGCTGCAAGGCATTATTCCGAGCAATTACACTAAACATCATTTTCCATTTGCCAGCTAATTACTGGATATCATTTGGAGACCGCTGTCTGTCCGCTGCAGTCGGCCCTCACTCCCTGGGCTTCGTCAAGGCCCCGGGAACGACATTCTCATTAACCTGGCTGTGTTTGATCTGCTCCTGCATCTCCACTTGGCACCAGCCCAGCCTGGATTGAGCTGACCCTTCCTCACCCAGACTCGTCTTGGGCTGACCCTCCTGCCCCCTTCCCAGGATTTCACTGGTACCCAAAGAAGGATGGTGCTGCTGCACTCGTCTTGTTAGTGGCTTCCAGGAGGCACCTGGTTGGCCACTGTGTGAATAGACTGCTGGACTTGATGGGCCTTGGTCTGATCCAGCAGGGCCTTTCTTATGTTCTTATGTTAAGTGGCCTGGGCTTTGGCCTTCTCAGGAGATCAAACCTTTGGGACCCACAAGCTCTTCCTTTAAAATTAAAGACATGGGGGAGCTAGCTACGGTGACCCAATGGTGTAACACTCTGCTAGGATTGTCAGTTTCCAGGTGGGACCTGGAGATCTCCTGGAATTACAACCAATCTCCCGGATACAGGGATCATTTCCCTGGGAGAAAGTGGCTGCTTTGGAGGGTGGACTGTATGGCATTATAACCCACGGAGGTCCCTCCTGTCTAGACTTGCCAACTGCTCAGTGGGGGGGGGGCAAAAGCCCACCAATCCGCTGGGCTCCCCACCGCCCCTCAGCTGGTTGGCGGGCAAAAAAGAGACAGCAGAGACGGGCCCCACGATCAGAGTGCAAGTGACCCGCGCGATGGCCAACGTCACTTCCAGGTTTACCCGGAAGCGATGTGGATGCTCTAGCAATCACCTCCAAAACTCTATGGAACCCGTAGAGTTTCAGAGGTGATTGCTAGACCATCCGTGTCATGTCTGGGTAAACTCAGAAGTGATGTTGGTGCATTGCACAGGTCACGCACACCCTGACTGCGAACACCAGCCATGCCCCCACAAAGCTCCCACCAGTCCTCTGGCAGAGATCAGCAGGAGCTTTTGAGTGGATGGTCACCAATATACTGATGACTCCCACCTTTAGATATAATCGTTCAAGCCTCTGGAGGCAGGTGTGATGGTCCTGGTTCAGTCTCCCAAGGCTATGGTTAAGTAGCAAACAAACCAAAGATTAATCCAGACAGGATGGAGGCGATGCTGGTTGAGAAGGCAGAAGGTTTGGCTGATGTTGATTTCCCAGTTAGATGGGGGTTCAGCTTTTTCTAGTAGTTCACGTGTATAGTATAGCCTGATCTAGTCAGATATTATACATCAAATTAAGCCTGAAATTAAGCCTAGAAGCTAAAATTACTAAACTGAGGCTATTGTATTTTGGTCACATTATGAGAAGACAAGAGTCACTGGAAAAGACAATCATGCTAGGAAAAGTCAAAAGCAGCAGAAAAAGAGGAAAACCCCAAAAAGAGATGCATTGACTCTATAAAGGAAGCCACTGTCCTCAATTTGCAAGATCTGAGCAAGGCTGTTAAAGATAGGTCATTTTGGAGGACATTGACTCATAGGGTCACCATGAGTCAGAAGCGACTTGACGGCCCTTGACACACACAGTCAAATCTTGGAAGTTAAGCAGGGTCAGTACTTGGAAGGGAGACTACCAAGGAAGACTCTGCAGAGGAAGGCAATGGGAAACCACCCCTGCTTTTACCTTGCCTTGAAAACCCATTCTTCAATAGCTTTCTCAAGTTGTCTTACTCCAGCGAGTATGGTGGAAACTCGCAGAGCCAGCCATGAACTTGCTGGTGGGAGAAAAGTACTCAGAGGCTTTAAAAGTCATGGCATGATCTGCTCTAGATGATGTATAGCGAAAGCTCTGCTCTATCCATGGAGATGTTGGAGAAGGGGCCATGGTTCAGTGGTAGAGCATATGCCATTTTGATCCCTCGTACTTAAAGGATCATAGAGAGCAGATGTTGAGAGAAACACTCTGAAGAGTTAGAGCCAGTCAGACTACGCTGAGCTAGATAAAACATAACTCTGTGGCTGAACACATTCTTTGCATGCCGAATGTCCCAGGCTCACTCTCCAGCTGAAGGATCTCAGGGCTAAACTAGACGAAACAACATCCCCAAGTCCACCCTGGAGATGCACTGCCATTGTGGGAACTCACTGCTGCAAAACTAGATGTGTTTCCACGGTGGACTTGGGGATATTATCTGGAAGCAGATGTTGGGGTTGTCCTTTCACTGCTGAAGACTCAGGAGAACTATTGCTAGTTACATCAGGCTCTGATGATGGGTAGGGTTCCCTATTGCCCAGTGAGGGCGAACAATTGCCCGCCCACTCACCAGGCTGCCTGCCAACCCTCTGCTGGCTGGTGGGTGGAAGTAGTCCTGCTAAGATGGGGGGCGGTGATCTGCATGTGTCACACCCTAGTGTTGGAGGAGAGTGTTGTGGATACCGTGGACTGCCCCCCAAAAACAAATCAGTGGGTTATAGACCAAATCAAGCCTGAACTGACCCAAGAAGCTAAAATGACGAAAATGAGGCTGTTGTACTTTGGTCACATTACGAGAAGGCAAGAGTCACATGCTAGGAAAAGTTGAAGGCAGCAAGAAAAGAGGAAGGCCCAACAAGAGATGGATTGACTCTATAAAGGAAGCCACAGCCCTCAATTTGCAAGACCTGAGCAAAGTTGTTAAGGATAGAACGTTTTGGAGGACACTGATTCATAGGGTCACCGTGAGTTGGAAGTAGGGTTGCCAACCTCCAGCTGGAGTTCTCCCACTATTACAACTGATCTCCAGCCGATAGAAATCAGTTTACCTGGAGAAAATGGCTGCTTGGCAATTGGACTCTATGGCATTGAAGCCCCTCCCCTCCCCAAACCCTACCCTCCTCAGGCTCCACCCCAAAAATGTCCAGGCATTTCCCAACCCGGATCTGGCAACGCTAGTCAGAAGCGACTTGATGGCACTTAACACAGAGATATTCTTGGGGAAGGGGGGTGTCAATGGGGCTTGACTGCCTTTTGTATCATTTTGATCTTGGAATTGTAAGTTGCCTTGAGCCACAAGGGAGAGGCAGAATATAAATATAGCGATAAAAGAAATAATCTCTATGTTCCTGCAGCATTTGAATTTTTTTTAAGGGAAAGCCCTTACAAAGCCCGGGATATAAAAGCGACCAGTCTGGCTGTTGGCTGCCTCACTCCCTTGTCAATCGAAGGCCAAAGGAACTGCAGGCCTTTTAACTACTCCAGCCAGATGGCTTGGAATGGGCTTTTTGTAAACTGTATCGCTATCTCCGCTAATTCGCCGCGACTCTGGCGCTCGCTCCCAGGTCTCAAGCGCAAATTCCATCCCCTACTGGGGCTTCCGCATCATTTTTCACTGTGCCGACTTCTCGCAAATGCAAACCTCTTCCCTCTCGCCACTCGCTGTGTTGTGTATGTATTTAGTAAGGTAGCAAGCAAGGGGAGGTTTAGGAGCTTGAGTTCCGCACAAAGGATCCTAAACCCTGCTCGCCCTATTGACTAAGCAAACGGATCCTATTGGGTCATTGAGCAGGACGACCCCGTGTTCGCCCGGAACTACGGAGCGGGCCCCTCCTGGATCCCAGCCATGGTCCAGGACACTACCGGCCCGGTATCCTATTGGGTAGCCACCCCGGAGGGGCACATTCTGCAGCGCCACATCGATCAGCTACGCTGCTGCCCTGCCGACTTGCTGGAAGCAGCCACAGTTCCAGCACCGCTGCCAACCCCCATCACCAGAGAGCCGGAACAGCCGGATCACCCGGAGCCACTGTTGCCACTGCCTGCGACGGATAACACCGACAACCCAGCAACCGAGGGTGAGATTGATCCGGCGCCAACAGACCGTCCCCCGTCCTGGCGCCGCGCCGTTCCCAGCGGGACCGCTCGTGGCCGAGCTACCTCCAAGACTTTGTGTGCTCCTAGTGCTCCGCTACGATCGCTCAGACTTAGGGGGGGGGTGTTGTGTATGTATTTAGTAGGGTAGTAAGAAAGGGGAGGTTTAGGAGCTTGAGTTCTGCACAAAGGATCCTAAACCCTGCTCACCCTATTGGCTAAGCAAACGGATCCTATTGGCCCTAAGCCAGCATGTCCCATTGGTCACCGAGAGGGTATTCCCCCCCTATCACGGATCAGGGGGGATTGGCCGCAGGCTGCCAGGGGGGCATATAAGCAGGACACGTTCAGTGTGTAAGTTAGTTCTGTGTTGAAATCAAATAAAGCTGTGTTGTTGAACCCCGTCTCTGATCTCGTGAATCCTTCCCACGCGGACTTAACACGCTGTAACCCAGAAAGTGTAGCAAGTAAACGGTCTGGCCCAGAATGGAATGAACTCCGGCAGGGGTCCAAAGGAGATCGCTCCCTCCACGTTTCCACAGCACTTGGACACATACTGAGACCCCCAAGGACATCAGCGAGGTGAGGCAAGGGGGGCGAGGTATCTGCTCGTGCCAGCTGGGGCACAGGGAGGCGATCTTAATTTGAATCGCTTGCGAGCTTAGCAGCCAGGCAGAAGGGAATCATCGAAAAATCCATCTAATGCAAAAGTAATTCCAGTCATTAGAAAGCAGAATAGACTGCCCCTGTCTGCTGCGCGGCAAAGCCGGTGGAAGCAGGAAGGTTTCCAATCAGTTCCCATAGCCAAAGGAAAATGTTCCCCACAAGGTTCCTCTTGTTCTGTTCTCTTTCACACGATTGTGTGTGTTGTTGTCTGTGAAGCTTACAGAAGGGAGAAACTGCTCTACGTGGAATTCTCCCTTCTGCGCACCAGTTAAGTACGACAGGCCTGCCTCCATATTAGGCCTGGCAGCTCTAACTGTCGACAACTGGATGTTGCACCAACTTGCACTAAACAATGTACGGGAATTGAAAAATGTGTGTGGCTCCTGCTTAGAGGAGCTTGCAAGAAAGGGAGAGAATGCCGGCTCCTGGTTAGACCTCACCTAGAGCATTGTGTTCAGTTTTGGGCCCTGCAATTTAAGAAGGATGTAGACAAGCTGGAACATGCCCAGATGAGGGCAACAAAGATGGTGAGGGGTCTGGAGACCAAGTCCTATGAGGAAAGGTTGAATGAGCTGGGTATGTTTAGCCTGGAGAGGAGAAGACTGAGAGGTGATATGATAGCCATCTTCAAGTACTTGAAGGCTGTCATAGAGGATGGTGCCAAGTTGTTTTTCTGTTGCCCCAGAAGATCGGACCAGAACCAACGGGTTGAAATTAAATCAAAAGAGTTTCTGTCTCAACATTAGGAAGAACCTTCTAACAGTTAGAGTGGATCCTCAGTGGAACAGGCTTCCTGGGGAGGTGGTGAGCTCTTCTTTCCTGGATGTTTTTAAGCAGAGGCTTGATGGCCTTCTGTCAGCAATGCTGGCAACCCTAGTCAACAGCAATTGTTCAGCCTCTGCCATTCCACAAATCATAATATTTCCAAAGCAGCCTTTTTTTAAAAAAAGAGCTAAATCCTTTTGGGCGCCACTTCTACAAAATAAACAAATCAGTAACTCGATCCAGCCGGAGGCCATGCGCACCATTTCTTTTAACCTTCCTGTCCGCTAATGGGGGGAAAAAAGAAGATAGATCCGAGGGGACACTGCAGGGTTTTTAAAAAACCATCTGGGAATCCTGCAATTGCTTTTGCCGATAGTGCCTTCCATTCATCATCCCAAGCAGAAAATCCAGTGTCTGGGCACCATTTTTATTGCTTTCTCTGGATATTCTGTTTGTTTTCCTTCAGCTATCATATTGATTTAAATAAAAGTTACTGTATGTTTCCCCCCTGCCTCTATGATTCTTCACAGGTGCTGGTGTTTCATTTGAGAGCCAGTGGGGTGAGAGCCAGCATGGTGTAGTGGTTAAGAGCGGTGGTTTGGAGTGGTGGAGTCTAATCTGCAGAACCGGGTTTGATTCCCCACTCCTCCACATGAAGGGCGGAGGCTAATCTGGTAAACTGGGTTTGTTTCCCCACTCCTACACATGAAGCCTGCTGGGTGGCGCTGAGCCAGTCACAGCTCTCTCAGCCCCACCTACCTCACAGGGTGTCTGTTGTGAGAAGGGGAAGGGAAGGTGATTGTAAGCCGGTTTGATTCTGCCTTAAGTGGTAGAGAAAGTCAGCATATAAAAAACAATTCTTCTTCTCCTCCTCCTCCTCCTCTCCAGGTGAACTGATCTCTATTGGCTGGAGATCAGTTGTAATAGCAGGAGATCTCCAGCTAGTATCTGGAGGCTGGCAACCCTACTCACAAAAGCCATCAAGCTCAGAAGCTGAACATTTGTCTACCTATGTCAGCACTTTCTACAGTTCTCCAAGTTCTCCGGCACTGAAAAAAATCTCCAACTCTGTTGTACCCATGACCCCTTACCTAGAGATAGCATAAACGGACTCTGGGAGGCTTTCAGCATGCAAAAGCTGATGTTCTATACCGCTGAACCGCAACCCCATTTCTGTTCCAGAACTGGAGTCGAGCTCCTCTTGTTTGTTTCGGTTTCCCTTCCTCTTTCCATGGTGCCCTTTCCTCCCCACACACACAAACACACACACAAAAGTCTTACATGCCCTTTGTAGTCGAGCAACTCCCCTCCCCCTCCCTGAAATGTCTGCTAGTTCCCACTGGGTTGAAAAGCAATAAAAAGTCAGGAAGAAGTATGGGCTCCCCTCTTCCCTTTGTCATGGGGATGAATAGCACAGCACAAGGCCCTGAATGCTATCGGTTCAAAGGAACTTGCTGCCTCCGTCAGTACATTTTGCAGTCTTCTGTTGCTTGGAACCTGGTTGGAGAAAAGGGGGGGTCAGTTGGGAAGCAACCTATCCTGGAGAAAAAGGACATTTGGGAAGGTTCAACGTCCCCCTCCCTATTTTTTTACAACAATAGCAACTGTTCAGATCTTCCCTTTTCAAGTGCTTTGGCTTGAGGGTGTCTTTTTAACGTCACAGATATAAATCTCTAGCAAATGGTTACTTGAAACTAGGGTTGTTTATGCATGGGAGTTTTACCTGAGGTTCGTTGCTCATTGGAACCCCTCTTTCCTGCTGGGAATTTATGCACCAGCAGTCGCTAAGCTCAAATCAAGTCCCCGCCCCTTTAAATGCTGCTTTGTAATTGGCTTACTTTGTAGAGATTACTGTGAAAGAAAATCCCCGCCCAAAACCCAATTGCTGCATAAAAAAAGCATTTTAAGAACAAAAAAATGAGCAATCTGAAGGGGGGGGGGAGAAATCCAAGCCTCTGTTTTAAAAAGCCTGCTCAGAAAGAGCTCCGAGGAAGTAGGAAGCATTTGAATCCCTGCCTCTTTACACGCTGCTTTGCAATTGGCTGTGAGAGAAACCAAGCTTGTGTGTCCCGTGCTTTATCTTCCGCTTGGAGATTTCACCCGGCTGAGCTCAGGGGAGAAGGAAGAATCGGGTTAACAGAGGTATGGGAAGACCCAGACATTATGAGGGCTGTGAGCGAGGTCCTCTCTGATGGACGGAAAACTCATGCATAACTCCAAAGAACAACCGAGGCAGACCGGGGGCGAACGTGTGTGTAAGTACCCATGCGTAAACGTCCCAGGAGATCTGTGGAACCTCCCAGAGAATCTGTCACAAAGGTCTCAGAGAGAAGATCCAGGGTGTGAAAAAGCCATCAACCGGACTTCCTTGGTCTTGCCTGACTATTATTCTGCCTCTTAAATCTTCTTCTGTTGGGTCCTTTGCAGATGGTCCCACCAATCAGGCTGCCTGTGTGTGCTTAAGGGACAGGGGGGGATATCCTGGCATAAACAGAGGATTAGACTTTGTGATAGTCCACACCCACCTGAAATTTACTCCAGTCTCGATTTCTAATGTCTAGTCTCAAGAAAAGGCAACTGAAAAAAGTTGCCATAGAATTTCCTATTAAGATTGGATGATTTCTTATTATCAGACTAGGTCAGAGCAAGAGAAAGTTTATGTATGCAGGAGAATGAAGTCGTGGAGTCTGGAGGTGGGAGAAAGAACTGCGCAATTTCAGACTGCTGGTAAAGAATGACATTTTGGAATTTTTTTTTTTTTTTTTAAACAAACTTCTCTGCAACAGAAGACTAATACAGAAAATAGAAGGCTGGGCCAGAACCTTTCTCTCTGATGTGCTCATCTTCTAGTTACAAGGAGGGGTTTTTTTTACACACAGGTAACCATAGGGTTGCCAGCCTCCAGGTACTAGCTAGAGATCTCCCGCTATTACAACCGATCTCCAGCCAATAGAGATGAGATCACCTGGAGAAAAAATGACCGCTTTGGCAATTGGACTCTATGGCATTGAAGTCCCTCCCCTCTTCAAACCCCGCCCTCCTCAGGCTCCGCCCAAAAAATCTCCCACCAGTGGCGAAGAAGGACCTGGCAACCCTACCACACAGGGAGGGAGTTCCGAGCCTGGGCCCCATGCTCCTCGGTAGGAGGTGGCAGCCAGCGGTGCTACCAAAGCGGTTTGGCAGTGCAGGGGGGCTCTCCGTCTGGGGCAGCTAGTCTGCAGGCTGGGAGCAGGCTCCTTTAGCTCTTCCCGAGCAGGCAGCTGTGAGGCAAATGGTGGCTGCCAACTCCCGGCTTGCTGCGCACCCTTCGCCCCACCTTCTTGTTCAAAGAGGTCTATCAGAGCCCAGCGGAGGTGAGGTTTTCACTCAGGACTGCCAGCCGGGTATTTAAGTCTGGCCTTCTCCTGATCCAGCTCAGTTCTTTGCCGGCTAGTTTTGCCAGCTCCAAGTTGGGAAATATTTGGAGATTTGGGCAGAGCCTGAGGAGGCAGGGGTTTGGGGAGCGGAGGTCCAGATTGGGTAGCCATAGAGTCCAGTTGCCATAGCGGCGATTTTCTCCGAGTGAACCAATCTCTGTCAGCTGGAGATCAGTTGTAATAGCAGGATATCTCCAGCCAGTCCCTAGAGGTTGGCAACCCTACTGCCTGCTTTTGTCCCGCCCACCCTATGTTTGGTGGTGTGTTTTATGTCTTTGTCACAACTTTAGGTTGGCAGTTGCAGCATGGGGCCGGATCCAGTTTGGGGAAAAGCTGGCCTGTGTGCCCCCTTTTCCCATTCTGGGGACCCTAATAAAGGGTTTTGGGTAGGGTTGCCAACTGCCAGGTAGCGGCAAGAGATCTCCTGCTAATTCAACTGATCACCAGCCACCAGAGATCAGATCACCTGGAGAAAAATGGCCGCTTTGGCAATTGAACTCTATGGCATTGAAGTCCCTCCCCTCCTCAAACCCCGCCCTTCTCAGGCTCGCCCCAAAAATCTCCCGCTGGTGGCGAAGAGGGACCTGGCAATCCTAGTTTTGGGGGAGGCCTGTATTTGGACATGCCCAGCTCGGGGGCTGTGGGGTGGCCTCCTTCCAAGTGGCAGCGGACCACACAGTAGACTTCCGTCCAAGTGGGTCCAGCATGCTGTCATCCCAAGCTGGGTTTGGGAAGGGGAGGGACTTCAATGCCATAGAGTCCAATTGCCAAAGCAGCTATTTTTTTCCTGGTGAACTGATCTCTATTTGGGTCTGATTCAGCCCAGCTGGCTTTTCTTATGTTCCTATATTATTTGCGACAGATAGCCTTTCACCTAGGGTTGCCAGGTCCCTCTTCGCCACCGGCAGAAGGTTTTTGGGGTGGAGCATGAGAAGGGTAGGGTTTGGGGAGGGGAAGGACTTCAAGGCCATAGAGTCCAATTGCCAAAAAGGCCATTTTCATCAGGGGAACTGATCTCTGTCTGCTGGAGATCAGTTGTAATAGCAAGAGATCTCCAGCTCATACCTAAAGGTTGGCACCCTTACTCTCACCTCGACAACAGTGCTCGTTCCTTTCCCACCCCTACCCCTGTTCTTTCATGTAGCAATGGGAAAGCATAATAAAATGCCTTTCCTGCCCCAAGAGAAGGACAGATGTAAAGAGGAGAGGGCTGCTCTCCCCTCCCCTTGGCCACAGCACCAGGGTTTGGCAGGCGTCCCAGGACAGAGACAATAGAAATCAGACTGTCTGCAAGATCTTCCTTTCAGAGCGCCTTGGCTAGTGTCGTTTTCTGCCTCCCAGCTCCTGGAGAAGCCTAGCTGGTCTGGGGGTGGGGAGGAGTGGAAAGGAGACAAAGCTCACTGGAGATTGAGGGGAACAGCCTCTGACACCCACAGGCAGCCTTGCCAAGCATACGTCCTTTTCAACCTCTCCTGTTTCATAGAATCTTGTGCTCCCTTTCCCCTGAGCGAGGGAGAAGCTCTGAGCAACCTTTATAGGATCGGTTGTCTTTGGAGGTGCAGAAGAAAGCACACACCGGCTGTACCGGATCAGCAACATTATCAATCCAGCACCCTGGAATTGCTGCTGCTGTTTCCATCCACCTTGCAAGTGTTTACCAAAAATACACTGAGTGTTAGGTCTGCCAACCTCCAGATGTTGGCTGGAGATCTCCCAGAATTACAACTGGTCTCCAGACAACAGAGATCAATTCCCTAGAGAAAATGGCCATTTTGGAAGGTGGACTGCATGGCCTAGTACCCTGCTGAGTTCCCTCCCTTCCCTAAACCCTGCCCTCCCCAGGCTCTACCCCCAAAATCTCCAGGTATTTCCCAACCCAGAGCTAGCAATCCTATCCATACCCTGAGCAGTGGAAACAGAAGATTGGTGAGAGCCAGCGTGGTGTAGTGGTTAAGAGCGGTGGACTGTAATCTGGAAAACCAGGTTTGATTCCCCACTCCTAATCTGGTGAACTGGGTTGGTTTCCCCACTCCCACACATGAAGCCAGCTGGGTGCCCTTGGGCTAGTCACAGTTCACTCTGAATTCTCTCAGTCTCACCTACCTCTCAAGGTGTCTGTTGAGGGGAGAGGAAGGTAAGGCGATTGTCAGCCGCTTTGATTCTCCTTGAAAGGAAGAGAAAATCGGCATATAAAAACCAACTCTTCTTCTTCTTCTTCTTCTCCTCCTCCTCCTCCTCCTCCTCCAGGACACTAACCCACACCAAATCAAAAAGCATGATTCCTGAGGATGGGGTGTAGTATGGGACTAGGATCTGGGAGTCCCATGTTCAAATCCCCCACTCTACCATGGGAGCTTGCTGGGTAACCTTGGGCCAGTCACATACTTTCCACGGACTCTGGGTTCTCTTTTGGGAAACGAAGTGGGGCACATGAAGCCATTTAGTAGGGCAATTGCTGGGATTGGCAGTGGTTGCTACTGGTGCTGCATGCACTGGTGGGAGCCAGAATACGGTTGGAGGGCTCATGATTTAACAACCTGGCTGAAACTAAGCATGTCAAAGTCTGATCAGTGCCTGGATAGGAAATTACATAGGAATGCTATGTAAGCCAACTTGGGTTCCGTGATGGAAGGAAGGCAGAATGTAAATGCAGTGTAGTAAAATAAAATGGAAGATGTCACTGTAGGCGTGACTAAAAAAAATTCTTTGCCAGGATGTGATCTCCAAGAACCCAGGTGGAAACATCTGGTTTACTGGGCACAGTTACCAAAATGTTATCAAGGTTTAATTACCAGGGCTGTGCACTGGGATTTCTAATGGCGCCAGCCTTGAACTAATTATAGAAGGAGAAAAATAATAGGCTTTTGAGAAATGGTACCCTTTCCCACCCAGGAAGAACCCAACAGCAAGGAGAAGACCAACCTAGCCCCAGCCGTTGCCTAGTGAATGTGCCAACGTGAACAGGTGCCAACAGCGGCCACTGCCTTCAGCTGTTTAGAGTGAGGAATGCCAGCTTTCCAGGCTGAAAAGCAGCAGATAAGCTAGAACTACATCCTGTTTTTAATTACGAGCCCAGGAATAATGCAAAGGTAAGGAGGTCGTGACTTGTAATGAGCATTACAAGAAGGGGAAATTATGAGTCCATTAGTGGGTCATAGGGATCATGACACTTCAGTCAGGGCTCATGTACAGTGGCCCCCGATTTGTTTCTGGGCTCAATTCAAAGTGCTGACACTAACGTTTAAAGTCCTATAAAGTTTGGGATCGGCATACTCGATGGTCAGCCTATTCCTGTATGAATCTACCTGATCATTTTCTGAGGCCCTGCTTTGGGTACCCCATATTCTGAAGCAGGTAACAGCCTGAGAGAATGCCTTCTCAGGCAGCATAATTATGGAACTCCCCTCACCCCAGCAATATTTGTCTATCCCCTTCTATCACTGTCTTGTACCAATGGGTGAGGACTTTTGTTTGTTTGTTTCATTCCCTGAATAATCCCTCCTTCCTAGGGTTGTGCATATCGATACACCCGGACCAAAAATAAAGCCAAAATTAGCCATTTCTTCAATATTCGGCTTTTGGTTTTACCGAATACTAAAATCTGGGGACATCTCTGAAGCTGAATAGGTGATTCCCGAAAAAGCCAAATAAATATTCAGCTTTTTTGGGTTTGGCTATTCGCCTTTGCACAGATGCACATCTGTGTGCTTTCTCCCGTTTTATCTATCTTTTTTTGGACTGGTTTTGTTAGGGCCACTTAGTTGGGGGCCTTTTGAGGTAGGGGTCGTGTAATCAGAGCCAACTTGTTCTGACCAACTTACAGCGAGCTGATCTGCACTTTAAAAGACGGGGCTCACACAGTCCCATCCAGAGGCATATACCCTCCAACTAAAATTGGATCCACTGTCCCAAAGTTCACCAAACTTGCTGACCATCTAAGGAGGGTCCCTTGCAGCCATGCTGCAAATTTGGTGACTCTACCTCCAAAAATGCCCCCACAGGAGCTTCAAAAAAATCCCCATAGACTACAATGGACCTGATTTTTTTCCATAAGCCGGGAAATAAAGCCGAAATACCCCTGTATGGGTATTCAGCTTATTGTAGGTTTACAGAAAAATAAATAAAAAACCAGGCCCAATAAACCTGAAATTTACCGTTTTATTTTTTGCACAACCCTACTCCTTCCTGCCATCTGTTTCCATTCTTCTTTTTGTGTTTTACCAAGCGTATTTTAGTTTTGCTTTTACTTGGTTTTATTATCTGTTTTTCACAATGTTCCATTTTTAATGGTTAGTCAGCTTGGTGATCCTGGCTGGGCAGAAAAGCAAAATATAAAGTTTGCCAATCAATCAATGAGTTTGAGAATCTCATGGCCGCAGGATCACTGCATCTACCACACAGGTAACATCACAAGGGGGTAAAATGACCTCCTGAATATTATTTCACCTGTCAACACCATTGGCAGCTTCGATGGATAGGTATAGGCCTTTTATGCATGGCTGTTTCCTTCGTGGTCACCCCTCCAATGACTTCGGGTCTTTGTTTTGATTATGCATGCCGTTTCCAATGGTCAGAGGTCGCCTCGCTCTCCCCCTGCATTTGCCCACGTTTTGCCCGCGTTTTCAAATTCAAGATAAAACAGGTCTCTAAAAACGCAGGTAAAATGCAAGGAAACGCAGGGGGAGAGCAAGGCAATTTCTGACGGCCGGAAACAGCATGTATCATCAAAACAAAGACCTGAAGTCGTTGGAGGGGTGACCATGAGGGAAACAGCCATGATAAAAGGCCCACAGTTTGAAACTCTTGCACTGGTAGGTCACAAGAATACCAACCTCCAAGTGGCACTTAGAAATCTTCCACTATTACCATTGATCTCCAAATGACCAAGGTCAGTTCCTATGAGAAAATGGATATGGCATTGTACGCCACTGAGGTCCCTGTCTTTCCCAGACTCCACCCCAAAATATCCAGGAGTTTCCCAACCTGAACCTGGCAAAAAAAAAAAAACACCTCCTGCCAGAGAGGACCTGGCAACCCTAGTAGGTCATGTCTCATTTGGGGTTGTTGTCTATGCACCCTGTTTGTCCTTTGAAATCTGCCTCCTTTGCAGCTGTCGCCATAAGAAGATGCAGAAGAGTTGGTTTTTATATGCCAATTTTCTCTACCTTTTAAGGAGAATCAAACCAGCTGACAATCGCCTTCCCTTCCTCTCCTCACAACAGACACCTTGTGAGGTAGGTGAGGCTGAGAGAGTTTGGAGAGAACTGTGACTAGCCTAAGGTCACCCGCGTGGCTTCATGTGGAGGAGTGGAGAATCAAACCCAGTTCACCAGATTAGCGTCCACTGCTCATGTGTAGGAGTGGGGAATCAAACCCGGCTCTCCAGATCAGAGCCCACCGCTCTCAACCACTACACCATGCTGGCTATTTCATCCGGCTGAAATGTTCCATCCGGCTGAGAAACCGGACGACAGGGTGAGTAGGAAAGGTCCATTTTGGAAGTACCACAAGATACAAAGGAGCCCTGTATTGTGACCATATTGGGAGCTCCAGGTGGCGTTGTGCTGGAAGGAGTTAATTCTAGGGCACTGTTCTTCCCAGATGAAAAGGACAAATTACCTGACATATCTTAGTGTACACTGTAAGCCCTCTGGGCAAGGACTGTACTGCTCCTGCACTTTTTCTTTTTTTCCTCCGGTGCCTCGTGGCCTGTGGACACTCGATAAACATTAAACCAAACCAAAAAGAAAAGCTGTTGAATGGTTGCTCCAGATCTCCCAGCAGCTGAGCTATGTGGAGTCATCCAGAAATCAGGTGCTCCAGGCTGCACCTGAGCTGATGCTGGGGGGGGCCCTTCCAGATGGCGGCTGATTGTTTCCCTAACTCAACGTGGCCTTTGAGCAGTCATGTGACATTCAATATGAAGAAGTGTTAGTGAGTTCTGTTCTTCGTAGCAATTCCCTTCCCTGGAATGAAATACAGCTTATATTTGGCCCTGGTTACTGCTTGGATGGGAGACCGCCGAGTAGGGTTGCCAACCTCCAGGTGGTCTGAAAGAGAAGGCAGCACGAAGCTCAATTACAAAGAAAAGTTTTTTATATATATATATATATGTATAGCAATTGTTATAAGAACAAAATTGTATACTTCATTCGTCAACAAAGCAGAAAGTAAATTTACTCAGGAGTAGAAAGGAAATTTACTCAAGAGTAATATATTGCAGCATACAAGAAACTGCCCCACAGGGCGTAAATTTACTAAAGAGTAGAAAGAAAATTTACTCAGGAGTAATATATTACAGCATACCAAAAAAAATGCCACGCAGGGCTTAATTCTCGTCAACAAAACAGAAAGTATGTTACTCAAGAGTAATGTGTTACAGCACACATAATTCGCAAAAAATAAGCAAAAAACATTCACAGAAAGCCTCACAAGCCTATAATCTGTAAATAAGCCACTCAGGGCTACTATTTATCAATTTTGACAGCAGTCACTAGTATAATCACTGAAAACCAGGATGAAAGAGACAAATTAGCTAATATGATAATAGCAGGTAGGTAGCAAGAACTTGTTTCGGTAGTCAGAGCTTTACCCTGGAGAAAATGGCCGCTTTGGCAATTGGACTCAATGGCATTGAAGTCCCTCCCCTCCCCAAACCCCGCCCTCGTCAGGCTCTGCCCAAAAAACGTCCCGCCGGTGGCGAAGAGGGACCTGGCAACCCTACCACTGAGGCAGTCCAGGGTTGCTACGCTGACAAAGGCAAAGGCAAAATAACTCTCAATGTCTAGTGCAGGGGTGTCAAACATAAGGCCTGCAGACGGGATTCAGCACCTTGAGAGCTTCTATCCAGCCCGCGAGCCAGCTGAGGCAGCCACCACCACCCCACTCTCAAGGCATGGCCAGGCCCGACCAAGTGACATTTATGTCATATCCGGCCCTTGTCAACATTGAGTTCGACACCCCCATCCTAGTGCCTTGAAAGCCCCATGAGTAGGGTTGCCAACCGCCAGATACTTAGCAAATACAAAATAGCAGAAAAACAAGCATTCAATAAATGCAAAGTATGTCTTTGTTCAATTTAGGCATATAGTTAACATACAATTATATAATCATTGTCTGTGCAATATTATGCAGGATAAATCATAAACAACTTGTAATTACAAATGTCTGAGTCCCATTCAAAGAGTCTTTGTGCGAATATCTCGCCAAACTTGCACCAAGAAGACGTGGATATACTCTCAATAACGTCCAGACTTGGTAGTGGAAATAGCAGGTATCTTCTGTTTCTGCTGTTTGGAGTATATTGACTCTTAAGTAGAACAAGTGGCAATAGTAGATCACGTATATATAATACAGAGTGCCGGATATTCCCTGTTTCGACCACTAGGGGGGGGGTCTTCTTCAGCTGCCAACTGGGGCTGTATAATAACATTCTCCTCTGTTGGGTGGGATCAATTGCCCCATGTGTAGGGTTGCCAACCTCCAGATACTAGCTGGAGATCTCCTGCAATTACAACTGATCTCCAGCCGACAGAGATCAGTTCGCCTGGAGAAAATGGCCACTTTGGCAGTTGGACTCTATGGCATTGAAGCCCCTCCCCAAACCCCACCCTCCTCAGCCTCAGCCCCAATAACCTCCCGCCGGTGGCGAAGAGGGACCTGGCAACCCTACCCATGAGGGGGTCGCCAATAGTCGGCTGTGACTGGATGGCAAAAAGAAAAGAAGGGAAGAGAAAAGAAACTGCACAATTGCCAATCCCCTGATGAAGTAGCCTTTTGCTCTAACTCAGAGCCACACCTTCTGCAATGCTACCAGTTTTTATTTCTTTCTTTTACGTACAGTCTATGCTAGGTTTCCATCAAGCAATGCATTCCTAGTGGCTTACTGGAATTGATTTTTAAAAGAACTCAAAAACAAACACTGCCCAGGCACTGCTGCCAACTGTGAGGGCGAGATAGGGCACAGTGAGAGGCATCGATTATGCCAATGGCTGGGTAAGCAGGTGACTGGTGGCTGTGTTGTCAAGGTAGCAGAGACGCCTCTCACAAACCCAGCTCTCTTGCAGAAGAAGGCCCTGGCCAAGCCACGCAAGACCTTCAGGCATTGAAGGGTAAGTTGTCTACGTCTGAGGTTTGCTCCCAATCCCCACCCCTCTTTTTTGCATTAAACCCCACTTGTATAGGAGGACTTACAAAATAATTAATTTTTAATGGACATAATCAAATGCTTGTTATTATGCTAATCCATTTATTACTAGTGAGATTTACTATTTCTTTTCTTTTATATTTTATTCTTATTTTTTTTCTTTTTTCTTTCCTTTATATGATATTATTAACTATTAAAAAATGTTCCCTTGAAAAATGTAAATGTCAAAGAGATCAATAAATATTAACAATAATATTAGGATTAGAATTTTGTGCAAAGGAGGTTACTAATTCATCACAAATGAAGGGAGGTGTAGGGGAAGTCAACAATTTTTTATTATATATAAATTTTTAACAATGCTATCTATTTGTTTATATTTTTTATTGTTTATGTCATTGTTAAACTATGTGATTAATAATTTTGGAAAAATAATAAAATTATTTTTTTAAAAAAAACCACTTGTATTGTAAGTTCTACTTGTGAATTAGGGTTGCCAACCTCCAGGTGGTGGCTGGCGATCTCCCACTATGACAATTGACCTCCAGGTGATAGCGATCAGTTCACCTGGTGACAGGGTTGCCAACCTCCAGGTGGTAAATCAATTAAACCCGTGCTAAACAGGTGGAGCCTGAGGAGAGCAAGGTTTGGGGAGGGGAGGGACTTCAATGCCATAGAGCCCAATTGCCAAAGCAGCCATTTTCTCCCAGTGAACTGATCTCTATTGGCTGGAGATCAGTTGTAATAGCAACATTACTGTGAGATGAACCAAGAGCAGAGCAAGAGGAAGAAGTTCAGGGATTACTGTAACCACCTCTCCACTGGAACTGAGATTTGGGGAAGGAACAGAGCTTTCCTAGGTTAATCCTAGGATCAATAGAAGGAGCAGGCTCATGACTTATAGGGCTCACTTCAGTGAAAGCAATAAAAGGGCGGTGGATGAAAACCAAGTTAACAAAGATATTTTTGCCCAAAAGGAAATAACTGGAGCTGACTGCAGATTTAAAACATTTGACCAATGTACAGAAGCAGTCAAAGGGACACCAACAATGGGGGGAAAGTAAAGCAAACCAAAGCCATAGCACTGAAATGCTCGGCTAAACTGATGAGACCAGCCTGTGGCTAAAAGATGGTGAAGATGACAGATAACCTCTCCTAGTGTGGAAAGAGCCAGAGTAGTGTAGTAGTTAAGAGCGGTGGATTCCTATCCGGAGAACCAGCTTCGATTTCCCACTCCTCCACACGAGCGGTGGACTCTAATCTGGTGAACCGGGTCGGTTTCCCCGCTTCTCCATACGAAGCCTGCTGGGTGACCTTGGGCTACTCAGAGCTCTTTCTGAACTCTCTCAGCCCCACCTACTCCACAAGGTGTCTGTTGTGGGGAGGGGAAGGGAAGGTGATTGTAAGCCATTTTGAGACTCCTTAAAGGTAGAGAAAAGTGGGCTATACAAACCAACTCTTCTTCTTCCTCCAATAGAGCCTGGTGAAATCCCCATCAAGCAGTCCATAAACAGGGTGATACCACATGAAAGACCCTGTCCGTGGTAGACATCAGCCTAACTTCTGAAGGCAGGGACATACTGAAAAAGGCCTCCAGTGATCATCTCAGCAGATGGGCAAGTTAATATGGAACTTTTGTGGTTAGAGGCAATATTCCTCTGAGTTTCAGATGCTGAGGCAACAGCAGGGAGAAGCTTTGGCCTATGGTTGCCCAAAAACTTGGAGAAAAAAATTCCCTACCACTTTAATAAAGGCTTAATGGCATGTTATTTGCCAGGTGGTATTATTTACCTCCATTCCCCTGAAAAGCTTCAACTGCACACATTAAACAGACAGGGCATATTTTTCTTTAGCTCTACAGGCACCAACTTTGGTCTTAGTGCCCATGCTGTGGGCCTTCTGACGTATCTGTTTGGCTGTTATAAGGAACAGGATACTGGACTAGGTGGATCCTTGTTCTGATCCAGTAAGAGTAGGGTTGCCAGCCTCAGGTTGGGAAATAACTGGAGATTTTGGGGGTGGAGCCTGAGGAGGGCAGGGTTGGGAGAGGGGAGAGGCTTCAATGCCATAGAGTCCAAAGTGGCCATTTTATCCAGGGGAACTGATTTCTATAGCCTGGAAATCAGTTTGAATGGCAGGGGTTCCAGCCAGCACCTGGAGGTTGGCAGCCCTAAGTAAGAGTCTTTTTAGGTTCTTAAGATGGGCCTTCAGACAGACTATTTTCAGATCCATCACTCTCCACTTGGTGGTGGAAAGTGCAGACAAGTCGCAGCCAACTTATGGTGACCCCGTAGGGCTTTCAAGACAAGAGACCTTCAGAGGTGTTCTGTCATTGCCTGCCTCCGCATAGCAACCCTGGACTTCCTTGGCGGTATTTGGTCCAAGTTTTAATCAAGGCTGATCCTTCAGAAAGTCAGCCAGTAAAGATTTATCACCACCATGATCCAGGGAAGGCTCCACCTTGTAAATATCTACCTGTTGTGAATCATTTAAGGGTATCAGAGCTTTACCCTGGAACAAAGCTTCTTTTGAATTATGTCAGGATCCAGATAGACCAGGTTATAACTGAACACTGTTAGTAATTTGCTAACAGAAAGTCGATGCCTCTATAGGCAAAAAAAAAAAAAAGCAATAGGGTATTAGCTGTGTAGGTGTTAACAGTCTGATTCCAAACGCATTTTGAACAAAATGCAAGGCAGTTAGATCTGCTTACCCCATTCAACAGATTGTGTTCTTACTAGGGTTGCCAACCTCCAGGTAGTAGCTGGAGATCTCCTGCTATTACAACTGATCTCCAGCCGATAGAGATCAGTTCACCTGGAGAAAATTGCCGCTTTGGCAATTGGACTCTATGGTGTTGAAGTCCCTCCCCTCCCCAAACCCCGCCCTCCTCAGGCTCCGCCCCAAAAACCTCCCGCCAGTGGCAAAGAAGGACCTGGCAACCCTAGTTCTTACAGAGGAATCCTAAGCAGAATTCCAACTTTCTAAAGCCATGGAGCTCAATGGATTTAGATGGGGGATAAATTTGCCCTGGTAAAGATTTAGATGGGGGATAAGATTGCCCTGGTAGTTAAAGACACCAGCCTCCAGGTGGAACCTGGGGATCCCCCTGGAATTACAGTTCATCTCCAGACTACAGAGATCAGCTCCCCTGGAGAAAATGGATGCTTTGGAGGGTGGACTCTGTGGCATTGTACCCCACTGAGGTCTCTGTCCTTCCCAGGCTCCATCCCCAAATCTCCAGGAGTTTCCCAACCTGGAGCTGGCAACCCTAATGATAGTGCTTAGACCTGCAACCTGTTGGAGCAGTTATACCATTTTCTTTTGGTAAGAGATTCATGAACCATGAGGGTGGGGGGTTTGTTTAAATTAAATTGCATTTAAAGTAATACAAATATACATTTCTCTCTATATATGTACATTTCACATATTAAAACACTATTGTACAATGCTTAGGATTAATAGGAGCCTGAGGAGGGTGGGGTTTGGGGAGGGGAGGGACTTCAATGCCATACAGTCCAATTGCCAAAGCGGCTATTTTCTCCAGGTGAACTGATCTCTATTGGCTGGAGATCAGATGTAACAGCAGACCTCCAGCTAGTACCTGGAGGCTGGCAACCCTAAGGATGAACCATGTTTTAGGTGGTGTGAGCACTATGCCTTGGACATGTCTGTCTGTGTGGACATCTTCCTCTGCTGATAATTTCAATGTCTCTCCACCCTTCTCCAGGTTTTAAAGCAGGGGTGTTAAACATACGGCCTGAGGGCCGGATTCGGCCCGTTGAGAGCTCTTATCCGGCCTGTAAGCCAGCCACGGCACCCACCCATACACATACACACTCTATCTGGGCTGGCAAGGCATGGCCCAGCCCGATCAAGTGACATTTATGTCTTATCCGGCCCTCGTAACGATCGAGTTGGACACCCCTGTTTAAAGCACCTTGCTTCTCACTGGCTCATTGTACCTGGGTGCGTGTGTTTTATTCATCAGTGCAAATATGCACATCTGTCCTTGCGTGCATCATGACAATTAGCCCCACAGCAGTCACACTCTTATTGCACAGCAGTGTCATCCCATCATTCAGCAGTCTTCCCTGTGGCTTCCCACCCCGTCCATGACAGACCTGCTGCTTTTGAGAGGCAGCACTGTAATTTGTATGAAGGGATCCTGCTTAAGCCACACCTACATTCCAGAAATGACTGACACCGGAAAAGGGAGGGGGACCAGTCAAATCAGTATATCATCTCACAAACAACTGTACCACAAAAAAGGAAAATGCATGGGCAGCTCCTACAAAATTCGTAGCGTGTTTGCCAGATGTGAATACCCGAACCGAAATATAGATAGATAGATGATAGATGATAGATAGATAGATAGATAGATAGATAGATAGATAGATAGATAGATAGATAGATAGATAGATAGATAGATTTTCTTTCTGCTGCAGGCTGACCACTGCTTTTTCTTTTGCTCCTCTAAAGAAAAAAAAAATACAGCCTCCAGATCCAGAATTGTCCTCCCCTCCCCTATGGTTTTTGCAGACAGTCCTCTATGGTTCTGGTTTTTGAATCCTAAGTGGCAACACTTTAATTTAAAAAACTCTTTATACTGATTTTTGTAGGTTATCCGGGCTGTGTGACCGTGATCTTGGTATTTTCTTTCCTGACGTTTCGCCAGCAGCTGTGGCAGGCATCTTCAGAGGAGTAACACTGAAGGACAGTGTGTCTCACTGTCCTTCAGTGTTACTCCTCTGAAGATGCCTGCCACAGCTGCTGGCGAAACGTCAGGAAAGAAAATACCAAGACCACGGTCACACAGCCGGGATAACCTACAAGAACCAATGAACTCTGACCGTGAAAGCCTTCGACAATCTTTATACTGACTTATGGGTCAGCCAATCCATACTTTGAGAAAAGATGGAGGTAGTTTCATGACTGACTTACGGGTTAGCCAATCTGTTCTTTAAAAGCTACTTTGAGAAAAGAGGAAGGTAGTTTCATGACTAGGGTTGCCAACCTTCAGGTGGTGGCTAGAGATCTCTTGCTATTACAACTGCTCTCCAGCTGATAGAGATCAGTTCCCCTGGAGAAAATGGCCGCTTTGGCAATTGAACTCCCTCCCCTCTCCAAACCCCGCCCTTCTCAGGCTTCACCCCCGAAATCTCCAGGTATTTCCCAACCTGGAGCTGGTAACCTTATTCATGACTGACTTACGGGTCAGCCAATCCGTGCTACACACAGACCTATTCTGGGCAGGGGTGGGGGGAGGGATGGCTTCATGACTGGCAAAGCCACAGGAAGCCTGACCAGCCAGAGCTGAGCAAATTCATTTCCTGCAGAAAATCAAAACAGGCTTCCCCTGAGCTTGATGTGGAAGAAATGTTTATTTTATTTAAAACATTTGTATGCCACCTTTCCATGCAAGGAAGCAAACAGGAAAATATTTTATCATTAAAACAGCATTCAAAAGCATATATAAAACAATTCAACGTGTTTGTGTGTGAAGTGCCGTCAAGTCGCAGCCGACGTATGGCGACCACTTTTGGGGTTTTCATGGCAAGAGACTAACAGAGGTGGTTTGCCAGTGCCTTCCTCTGTGCAGCAACCGTGGTATTCCTTGGTGGTCTCCCATCCAAATACTAACCAGGGCTGACCCTGCTTAGCTTCTGAGATCTGACGAAATCAGGCCAGCCTGGGCAATTCAATAAAAACATATAAATGCATAAACAAACAACACCAAAACCAGGGAGGGGGACTGATAGGGTTGCCAGGTCCCTCTTCGCCACCAGCAGGAGATTTTTGGGGCGGAGCCTGAGGAGGGGCGGGGTTTGGGGAGGGGAGGGACTTCAATGCCATAGCATCCAATTGCCAAAGTGGCCACTTTTCTCCAGGTGATCTGATCTCTATCAGCTGGAGATCAGTTGAATTAGCAGGAGATCTCCTGCTACTACCTGGCAGTTGGCAACCCTAGGGACCGATAACATTTATTGGGGGTATGCCAAACGAAACAAAACAAAATCTGCACCCACTGGCAGATAGGGTTGCCAACTCCCACTTGGGAAATACCTAGAGATTTGGGGGTGGAGCCTGGAGAGTGAAGTTTGGGAAAGGGCTATAATGCCATACAGTCAACCCTCCAAAGCTGCCATTTTCTCCAGGGGGAACTGATCTCTGCTGTCTGGAGATCAGTTGGGATTCCAGGAGATCTCCAGCCCCGACCTGGGGGTTGGCAACCCTAGACAGATGGTACGTGTTCCTGAAACACAGGGCTTATATCTCCACAGCAGACTCGCTGCTAAAATTGTGTGCACCTGTAGGTACTGTAAGACAGAAAATTGCACTCCACTGAATCGGCAAGCAGATCCAACTGGCTTATTTATTTGTAAATCAGTTTCCCCCCCTTCCAAAACCTGGTGTATAACATGCAGTGGGAATTGAAGAAAAACCTCCTTTTTGATATCTGCAGCCGGTGCCAATGCTGCCCCCCCCCCCCCCCGCCAGTATTTTCTCCACAGCTGTTGGATTCCTTCTGTCACTTCTCCATAGCTCCTTCGTCGTAATGCTGCTTTCCATAGCTGGTGGGTGCTCGGCGCGGCTGCCCTCTGACCAGCAACGGCCGCTGAGGAAGCCACCCTTTCAAACGAGCCTGTCCTTTTGTGCACAGGCACAGAGGCGAGGAGCCACACCGCCAGGGACTCCCCAGAAGAACAGAGGCTTGCTGGATTTGTTTGTGGAACAGCATCCGACTCGTGCCTGAGACCGCTCCAAGGCAAGACTTTGAAGCACAGCTTTGTGGGGGACAAAAAAGCATGGCGGGGTTCCCTGTGCAGCACCTTGTGGCAACTTTCAGATGAGCTTTTGAAAAAACCGAGGAAATGAATCCAAAGCTTACAATATCCTTATGGGAGCTGACAACCCTGTGTTTCCCCCACACACACACACGCACACACACTTACTAGTTTGCAATAATAGACAGGTTTGAGTGTCTTTTGGCAAGGCCTGGTGACACATTATTTGCTTGGCTAATTATTCCAACAGAGTTGACCTTTATGATCATCTGCACCTAGGGCTTCCAACACTGCGTAGGCAAATGCTGGGAGAGTTGGGGAGCTGCGTCTGGGGAAAGGGAAGTTTGGGAAGGTTGTGATGTTCTGGAGGCCTCACTTTAAAAAGGATGTGGGCAGAATGCAGCGGGTGCAGAGGAGAGCGACGAGGATGATCAGGGGCCTGGAGACCAAGCTAGGGTTGCCAACTTCCAGGTACTAGCTGGAGATCTCCTGCTGTTACAACTGATCTCCAGTCGATAGAGATCAGTTCACCTGGAGAAAATGGCTTCTTTGGCAATTGAATTCTATGGCATTGAAGTCCCTCCCCTCCCCAAACCCTGAGGCACAACTGGCCGGAACGATGGACCAAGGGTCTGAATCAGTATAAGGCAGCTTCGGGTGTTCAAGAAGCATAACTCAGCTGATTCAACACCTTTAAGTTCTGTCCTATAATGACAGAAACACTCACGCATGCTGAACTCTTTCTTTCAAGTATGTAGGATTTCATTGCCTTCATCTGGGGCCGCATCATGCCCAACATGTGCAAAAAAAATTTTAATTAATAGGACATCTGAGCCAACCTACACATTAAACATAGCCCTTTAGCAGACAGCAGGTAGAAGTGGCGACAAATGGCCATGGCATGAACACAGGATCAAGGCTGAAGCTCTGTCCATAGACCACAGCCATTCTCTGTGGTTGCTTTGGGGGGTCATCTGCACAAAAAGCTTTCAGGCTTTGGCTGCAGCTCGGAATTATCTATTCTAAGCCCTCACGACAGGTGCAGCCTCCTGCATATTATGGGAGCAGCATGCGTGCTTTCCCAAAAGGTGCCAACAGAGGGCGTTGGCATCTAGCAGAGCTGCTTCTGGATGGTACAAAGAGAATCCTGAAAATGTTTGCGATGATGCAGCCCCTTTTAGAGCCAGGTCCTTTCCCCACCCCCCCCATCTTTTAACCCTTGCACATCACTTTGCGTAGTCCGTCCTTTGTCCTTCATCTTCCCCTTCATCCTGCATTTTTAGCACACATTATATTTCCCAGAGAATATGTACCAGGAGGAGGAGAAGAGGCAGGGGGGAATAAAAGGTGCTGCTGAAACCTTTTAGCCAAGGCAAGCCTTTGATGAATGCCGCCTAGCAGAGACAGCGAGCCAGGCAGCTGGGCTGAAAGCCAAAGACCCCTCTCTGATCCGCGCTCTTGTCAACAAAAAATCAAAAGTGCCGCCAGACTGGCCCAGAGCGAAGGGAAAGGGCCGCTTTCAAGAAGGCCCGCATGCATGACTCAGATCCTCCGCGGTATTGATAAGTGGCGTTTCTTGGCATCTCGTTGTGTTTCTGTGTCTCTGTCAGAAAAAAGGGGAGACAAATTCATCAGACATCTAAAGTAAACCCAGCTCTGTGTTTTGCTAATGCATCCAAACAGGGGCGGAACAGGTGGTGTCGGCTCCTCTGGCCCAAGCTGCGTAAAGCACTTCTCATCCTTTAAAGTTTTTTAAAGGTTGCTTCAAATGCACAGGTACAACTAGGGTTTCCAGCTCTAGGATGGGGAATACCTGGACATTTTGGGTGTGGAGCCTGAGTAAGGTGGGGTTTGGGGAAGGGCTTCAATGGGTTGCAATGTCACAGAGCCCACCTTCCAAAGTGGCCATTTTCTCCAAGGGAACTGCTCTCTGTCAACTGTAGGTCCCTCTTTGCCACCGGTGGGAGTTTTGGGGTGGAGCCTGAGGAGGGCGTGGTTTGGGGAGGGGAGGGACTTCAATGCCATAGAGTCCAATGGCCAAAGCGGCCGTTTTCTCCAGGTGAACTGATCTCTATCGGCTGGAGATCAGCTGTGATAGCGAGAGATACAAATTCTGCTGTCTTACACTGAGTAAGAATCTATCAGATTCAAGGTCAGTATTGTCAGCTTTGACTGGCAGTGGTTCTCTGGCATCACTCCCTGGTCCTTTTAATTGGAGATGCCAGAGGTTGAACCTGGGACCTTCTGCATGCAAAGCAAATGCTTATTTGTTTATTGACTTACTTCATTTATACCCCACTTTTCTTCTTGGCGGGGACCTGAACTGGCTTAAAACATTCTCCTCTCCTCCATTTTATCCTCCCCACAAGCCTATGAAGTCGGATAGGCTGCAAGAATATGACTGGCCCCAGGTCATTCATGGCAGATTGAGGATTTGAATGTGGGTCTCCCAGATCCTAGCCTGGCACTCTAACCACTACTCCACATTGGCTCTCCCACTCTGTACTCTACACCGAAGAAGAAGAAGGGTTGGTTTTTATATGCCGACTTTCTCTACCACTTAAGGGAGACTCAAACCGGCTTACAATCACTTTCCCTTCCCCTCCCCACAACAGACACCCTGTGAGGTAGGTGAGGCTGAGAGAGAGTGACTTGCCCAAGGTCACCCAGCTGGCTTCGTTTGCAGGATTGGGGAAACCAACCCAGTTCACCAGATCAGCCTCCGCCGCTCATGTGGAGGAGAGGGGACTCAAACCCGGTTCTCCAGATCAGACTCCAAGCTTTGGCCTCAGCGCTGGAGGTGCCATGTAGCACAACCTGCTCTTGTCTAAGCTGCAGCTACTTGCATGGAGGGGGGGGGCAGGGTGCCAGGGTTTCCCAAAATAAATTTCAGTCAAGCTGCAAATCCCTGACTTGTTCCAAGTTCCAATGCAGCATAAAAAGTTGCCATTTTCTCAGTAGGTCTTGCCCATGAATATGTAATATCCTCTAAAAGGACGAAAGGAAACCATCCATCAGGGGAGCACATGTGAAACGAAAGCAGAGTCGGGAGTCTCTCTTGTCATTAAAAAAAAATTGGATGGTGCCGGATCTCTGTCTTTTCACAATTAGCTGCAGAAAAGAAGTTTATGGCTCACAAGAGGATAAGACTTGCAGTACTGGTTCAGACAAATAGTCCCTGTGTGTTGGTTTGGGGTATTTGTGTATTTATTATATTTTTATCCCGCTGTTCAGCCAAACAGTAGCTCCCGAAGTGGCTCAGAAGGCAACACAAAGCAATCAAAACATTTCTTGGGGGGGGGGGGATTCATAGCCAATTGCTTCCTGCCCTCTGTCTGGATGTGATTTAAAAGTTGAAGGGATGGGGCTTCTCAGCTGGAACTGAACCCAGTTGAGATGGAAAAGATCCAAGCTAGAAAGTAAACTTGTATTTCATTCCAACTGATGCCATTTACTAGTACATCAGGCCAGCCAGCGTGGTGTAGTGGTTAAGAGCGGTGGTTTGGAGCGGTGGACTCTGATCTGGAGAACCGGGTTTGAGTCCCCACTCCTCCACATGAGCAGCGGATGCTAATCTGGTGAGTTGGATTTGTTTCCCCACTCCTCCACATGAAGCCAGCTGGGTGACCTTGGGCTAGTCACAGCTCTCTTAGCCTCACCTACCTCACAGGGTGTTTGTTATGGGGAGGGGGAGGGAAGGTGGTTGTAAGCTGGTTTGATTCTTCCTTAAGTGGTAGACAAAGTCGGCATATAAAAACCAACTCTTCTTCTTCACTATCAAAACTCAATCTTGGCATTGCAGTGTGACTTTTTAGCAAGCAACCCTCTTCGTTTTCATACCCACTCGATAACTTGGATCCGAAGCATCTTTGTTTACTTCTTGGTAGTTGGGCACAGGATTGCAGTCTATAAACATTTCCCATATGCTCTATGAACATAATGCATAGGTAATGTGCTCATTAAGTGTTGAGTCAGTGTTACACAATAGGCTTGTTCTATTTTAACAACTGAATATGTATTTGGGACACACGTTACATGCAGAAGCAGCATCCTATGGAGGATTGTTCGTAATGCATTCTTGCACTTCTGGGTGGACTAATCTGCTGCAATTGGCTACAATAAGACAGAGGGGGGAAAAAAGAACGCTTGCTTTACATCCACTTACACTCCCCTGTGACCTTTCTAAAAACCCTTTCCTGTCATTATCAATCCAGGAAATGAAGGGAAAACTCCCCATGAATCGGAATTGGCTTGCTAATTGCCGACTTTCTCTGTGAGGGTTTAGAATAAAATTCTCAAAGAGTTCTTACCCAGCTCATAATGATGACTGCGTGTTGTAGTGTTTAAGAGAGGCGGACTCTAATCTGGAGAACTGGGCTAATAGGAGCATAAGAACATAAGAAAAGGCGTGCTGGATCAGACCAAGGTCCATCAAGTCCAGCAGTCTGTTCACACAGTGGCCAGCCAGGTGCCTCTAGGAAGCCCACAAATAAGTTCGATTCCCCATTCCGCCACACGAAGCCTGCTGGGTTACCTTGGGCTAGTCACAGCTCTCTCAGAGCTCTCTCAGCACATGGGGAGGCAGGCTATGGCAAACCACCTCTGAAGGTCTCTTGCCTTGAAAACCCTATGGGGGCTCCATAAGTCAACTGTGACTTGACCACATTTTCCATCCCCAAGCCACCTTGAAACCAGTAGCTGGTTGAGAGTGGATATGTGAATTGAACTTGTAATAAAGTTTACAATAAAGAAATATTGTTGTTCACCAGCAGGACATTTGCATGGGGATGTCCAAGCTGCATCTTTTTCCCCCCTTTTCTTTATTTGCTGTCAAGTCACATCTGACTTATGGTGACGCCTAGTGGGGTTTTCAAGTCAAGAGATGTTCAGAGGTGGTTTGCCATTGCCTGCCTCCACATCACACCCCTGGTATTTCTTGGAGGTCTCCCATCCAATTATTTGCCAGGGTCGACCCTGCTTAGCTTCTGAGATCTGATGAGATCAGGCTAGCCTGGGCCATCCAGGTCAGGACATGCCTTGCCTTGGCTTCATGCAAACGATGCCCCCTACTCAATTGCCACTTAGTAGTACTCCTTCATCCTTTTCTGCTCCACCATCAGGTGCTACTAGATTCCTCCGCAGGCAAAATATCAAAGGCATTTTGAGGAAAGCAACACCTCCCGCCCAAACAAACCAGGAAGGCTATTGACGTTTCTTTAGTAAAATCTCCACATTCCTGGCCTGTAAGCCTATTTCACCAGTACAACAAAATGTGAGGCAAATGTGGAATGTTGACTAAACTGTCCCATAGGGCTCTCATAAGACCCAGTGAAATGCTTCAGGGCTGTTCTAGACTTCTTAATAATCAGGACTACATCTGGATGTCTGAATTCTGGAAGGCAGGCATTACAAATTGGAGGCTCACTAGGAAAGAGGAGAGAAATTAATGTTTGGGAAATGTCCCCCTCACCCAATTGTCAAGCTCCAGGACGCTATGAAAGCTTGGCTTGAGCAACCTGATTTCCTACGTTTTCCTCCTTCCCTCTTTAATGGATGCTCATCTGCCTTCAGAATTCCATGCCTCCTAGACCATGCTCAGTCCTCATTAGGATTTTTTTCCCCTGCATGGGGATATGTTTTTTCTAACTCACAAAGTAATATTTTCTGCATAGCATCACTTGACCATAGGGTTGCCAGGTCCCTCTTTGTCACCGGCGGGAGGTTTTGGGGGTGGACCCTGAAGAGGGTGGGGTTTGGGGAGGGGAGGGGCTTCAATGAGAAAATACTGAGGCAAAAAGAATCATACCTTATTCATCTCTTGAACACCATTACACCTCATGGTTTGAATTTAGAAAACGACTTGTCTTGTTTTCTGTAATGGAATTAGAACAGTGTCCCTTTAAGAAAGACTGACCTTGTAGCAGCATTGTAACAGATGCATATGGTTAATTGTCTCATCGCACACACCGGCTAGCTATTTAGCAAGGATGGAAGTTTTTAGTGGTAACTGCTACACTATGTATCCTTACCCTGAATGGGACGTGTGATGTAACCTACAACTTGTTGATGAAAATGTAGAAATATAAGAAGACTATTGATTGTAAGTATAGTTTTTATGCTGTTTGTTATACTATATCGGCAGCTACATGCTATTTGTTCAACATTGTAAGTCATTAGCCAATGTTGGATTGTGAATGCATATTTTGCACCTTTTATAATATAGGAAGGACTGATGAAGAATTATTAATTAAGAATTTGAAACGGCCGTATCCTCATCAAGACCTTGGCTTCTACAAGACTACATGATATCTCATTTCAAGGAACTCACTGTACTCTTTCAAGAGACAATTTTGAATCCTTTTGACTTTATAGGACACTTGTCACTTTAATTGTTTGTCATATTGTAGGTCATGTCTGTATATGTTCACTATGATGTGTTTGTGTATTATTAAGTAGATTATAAATAATTTTGCACTTTTGTTAATTTACATTGCTCCTGTGCTAATTTCCTAATCTCTTTGATACTAATACAGTGGTGTCTATTTTCTTACCAGTACCTGGAGATTGGCAACCCTACTTGACCATCAAGTGGGGTGCTAGACGGAACGAAGCCTCATACCAACACAATGTACTCTACCTGGATTGCTGGCTGCGCCCCTTGATCTGCAATCTAGCTTTTATTAAGTTTGACCTAGATATGACTGATTCGCCCATTAGCAGAAAAGTCCTGCTGTTTTAATACTATTTCCCTCCAGTCCTGCCGTCCCAAACAGACTTATTAATTTTTTTAAAAAAATGGACCTCTTTCCTAAGCCAAGGACTTATCTGTCAGATTTAAGCCCAGAGCAAATTTTTACATCCATGTTGTAAAAATCCCTCGAACTAGAGATTTATAATTGAGATTCTGGCTGGAATGGAGAGAACAGAGATGCTCTAATTAAATTCTGTATGGTGGATATAATTAACCCATTTATTCATTTATTACCCTCCATCCCGATAATGCAGGCAACATTAATATTGTTCATTTATTAAAATCCTGTTGCTGCTGTGTTTGGCATGGACCCTACATGAAGGTTGGGTCCCTTGGGTGGCCTTTGGAGGGAAATGCAGGATGTTGATACAACAAAAGGCTCATCTCTCGTCATTTTCGAGAAGCTAACTTATTGCTTTGAAGTCAAGAAGGGCAAAAGATGAGACAGTGATGCGGCCCAGGAACCTCAGAAGCTCCTGATTGGTTTCTCTCTTTTGCTGCAAGCTTACTAGCAGCCTTAAACAAAGCAACCCCTACTCTCCCACATCTGCAATATGTACAGCTGCTTTTGTTACTGACTTTTGTTCTCTTTTTTTAGAGTTTTAACCTCTTTTGCTGATTTGCAAAGGGGTTTATGCTCTTGAACACATGAAGCTGCCTTATACTGAATCAGACCCTTGGTCCATCAAAGACAGTATTGTCTACTCAGACCGGCAGCTAGGCTTGCCAACCTCCAGGTACTAGCTGGAGATCTCCTGCTATTGCAACTGATCTCCAGTTCACCTGGAGAAAATGGCCACTTTGGCGATTGGACTCTGTGGCATTGAAGTCCCTCCCCTCCCCAAACCCTGCCATCCTCAGGCTCCGCCCCAAAAACCTCCCGCCAGTGGCAAAGAGGGTCCTGGCAATCCTACCGGCAGCGGCTTTCCGGGGTCTCAGGCAGAGGTCTTAAACATCACCTTCTTGCCTAGTCCCTTTAACTGGAGATGCCGGGGATTGAACCTGAGACCTTCGGCATGCCAAGCAGATGCTCTACCACTGAGCTACAGCCCCTAGGGATATTGTCAAGGTTGGTTTTTAAAAAAATATAATAAACATCTTCCATTCTCAATGTTATGGTGGCAACTACCTTGAATGCAGTTTTGAATAGCAGAAAGGAAGGATATACATCTCCCAAATAAATAAACAGATAAATAAATAATTTAAACTTTTAAAATAAAATGTGATGGCCTTATCGAGAGAGCAGCAAAGGGTTGCCAGCTCTGAGTTGGGAAATACCTGGATAGGAAGATGGGTTTTGGGGAGGGACTTCAGTGGGGTGGAATGCTGTAGAGTCCAACTTCCAAAGTGGCCATTTTCTCCACGTGAAGTGATCTCTGTCGCCTGGAGATGGGTTGCAATCCCAGGAGATCTCCAGCCACCACCTGGAGGATGGCAACCCTAAGCATAACAGGCCCACCCACAGACAAGAATGAGGTGTTGATATAGTTGGGAGACATTTCTGATGTGCAACAAAAATTAATTCATAAATTTAAGAAATACAACTCCAGAATGGCCTGATGAGGGCTGAACACGCTTATTTATTACTCTCTAGGATGCACAGAGTGTTGAGACCGGGAATGTTGAATGTCAGAGTGGAAAAAGAAAATTCGAAAATGTAATGCCCAGATATAAGGGCTGGTATAAAATACTATGTACTCATATGCACACACACGGAAGCTTTGGGGAAGTTGGCATCCAGGAGCCATGAACCAACAAATCATGCTCTCTGGGCCTGGTACGGCCTCACACCAGTAGAGAAAAAGCTCTGAAGTACTTCAATCCTCAGGAATGTGGTTTCTGGTTACTAAGCTCACAAGATCAAGCACTCACTTAGTGACGCCTTCGGGCAATATCTATAGGCTATGCTAATTATCGTGGAGTAGACATCTAATGTGCATTGGTGCTTTTGGGTATCAATCTGCTTGTCAGCAGCTATGGGCCTGCCCCATCCGAATGCATAAATGATACCAACTTTCCTTTGTTTGTTGGTGTGTAACCCTGCCTCTTATCTGTGGTTATTTCACCCCAGGTCTGTGTTTAGCTAAATAAAGAACTGTTGCTTTAATTTAACCTCCTCCTTGTTGTCTATCATTGGACTCAAGACAACCAGGCATTTCAAGCTGAAGGGGAAAATTAGCCTGCTCAGGCGGTTATAGTATCATGGAGGGGGAACCGGTTTGCTAATTGCCTCTGTCCAATGAGGAAATCCCCACCCCCAGTCCCAATATGTCACTCCCAAGAAATGGAGGAGTGGAAGAAAAAAATGTCCTCGCTAGTGAAGCTCTAGGAATTTTCCATAACCTCTATCGTCTTTATTTTAAGCCTCACATATTTGAGCACTTGCTTCTTTAGAAAAAACAGTCGAACTTCCAGAGTGGAGAGTGCTATATAGAACAGCAGGAAAGCAATAAGGAAATAATATAGCTCCGTCTACAGGCTGAAGGTGCAACTTAACATATTATTACAGCATCCTTTAGTTAAGGCTTTCTGGACAGAAGCTGGTTCCACCAGGATTGCTGTTTTGAATGTGGGCTTTCAGTGCCACAACATGTGAAACGTGGAAATAAGAGAGTGCATGTAAATGGGTGCTGAACAGCTTTCCCCCACTACTATGCAGTCTTTCTTCCCTTTGCTGTATAACCAGAAGCATCCTATGCCCATCAGGGAATAGGAAGCTGGACGTTGCATCAATAACAGAGATTAAGGTTTGTAAGCAGCCCTTTCCTCTTTTTCATTTCATACCACCACCACTTCTTCACAAAGCTCCTACGAAAAATAAAATTCTACACCATCCCTAGGCGAGTAGTTTTATTACTGTGTTGCTCATAGTTTATGAAGTGTTTCCTAACATTTAACTGCACTCCAATCTATTTTGATTTGTCCTATCTGACTTATCCTTGGGGTTTAGGTTGAATTAGTGCCATTGGCATAAATATATAACTCCTCTCAATCTTTCTGGGATTGCCCACCCAATCTCGCACAATCAGCTGAATGCAAGCAGGTCCATATAGAAGAGTTGGTGTTCATATCCCGCTTTTCTCAACCTTAAGGAGTCTCAAAGTGACTTACAATCTCCTTCCCTTCCCCTCCCCACAGCAGACACCTTGTGAGGTAGGTGGAGCTAAGAAAGTTCGGAGAGAGCTGTGACTAGCCCACGGTCACCCAGCAGGCTTCATGTGGAAGGAAAACCAACCCAGTTCTCCAGATTAGAGTCAGCTGCTCCTAACCACTACACTGTGCTGCCATCATTATGAACTGGGCAAGAACTCTCTGAGAATTTTATTCTAAACCCTCACAGAGAAAGTAGGCAATTAGCAAGCCGATTCCGATTCATGGGGAGTTTTCCCTTCATTCCCTGAACTCATAATGACATGAAGGTTTTTTTTAGAAAGGTCACTGGGGAGTAGAAGTGGATGTAAAGCAAGTGTTCTATTTTTCTCTCCTCTGTCTTATTGTAGACAATTGCAGCAGATTAGTCCACCCAGAAGTGCAAGAATGCACTGCGAACAATCCTCCATAGGATGCTGCTTCTGCATATAACGTGAGGTAGGTGGGGCTGAAAGAGTTCTGTGATTGGCCCAAGGTCACCCAGCATGCTTCATATGGAGGAATGGGGAATTAAACCTGGTACTCCAGATTAGAATCTGCTGCTCTTAACCACCACACCACGCTGGCTTTCTAGATTGTAGGGGACCCACCTCATTTTGTTCTAGATCACCCACTGGATAGATGGATGGGTGGATGTAACCTTGCAGAGGTCCTGGAGATATGTCTTCCCTGCAACTTGAGGTTAGATTCTGTTGCCATGGTTGTTTTAATCCGGGTTACCAAAGAGTGCACCATCAAGGGCAGCACCAAAGGAGGCAGCAAAACTGGGCTTCCAGAGGTGGTGTGTGATGATACCACAACCTCAGGTTGGCATCAGATGTGCCCAGAGACAGGCTGGGAGCAACCTAGAAGGAAGAGGAGGACCAAGGTGAAGTTTGGAACCTTCTCCCTCCCCCAGACTGAGGCCTGAGGGGATTTTCAGAAGGTGGGCAGAAGAAGAGTCCACTATACCCTTCACCTGTGGTGGTAGCATGCAAGCCAAATCAAGGAGGGGCAGGCTCAGTCCTTCCACAGGGGCCCAATGCCACCAATACCACCATCCAGAGAAAGGGGAGAAGAAGAGTTGGGTTTTTACCCCACTTTTCTCTGCCTTTAAGGAGTCTCAAACTGGCTTCCGATCTCCTTCCCTTCTGCAACAGACACCTTGTGAGGTAGGTGGGGCTGAGAGAGTTCTGGGAGAACTGTGACTGGCCCAAGGTCACCCACAGGCTTCCTGTGTAGAAGTGGGGAAACCAACCCGGTTCACCAGATTACAGCCGCTCATGTGGAGGAGTGGGGAATCAAACCCGGTTCTCCCGATTAGAG
The DNA here is from genome assembly GCF_029931775.1 of Euleptes europaea. Lineage (NCBI taxonomy): Eukaryota > Metazoa > Chordata > Lepidosauria > Squamata > Sphaerodactylidae > Euleptes > Euleptes europaea. Next base: position 46,459,937 of record NC_079325.1, on the reverse strand, counting down.
TCCACCGCTCTTAACCACTACACCACGTTGGCTCTCATCTATGATCACTGTTGCTACGCAGTGGCAAGCCCTGCTAAGGCCCAAGGGTTGCCAGGTCCCTTTTCGCTACTGGCGGGATGTTTTGGGGTGGAGCCTGAGGAGGGCGGGGTTTGAGGAGGGGAGGGACTTCAATGCCATAGCGTCCAATTTCCAAAGCGGCCATTTTCTCCAGGTGAACTGATCTTTAACGGCTGGAGATCAGTTGTAATAGCAGGAGATCTCCAGCTGGTACCTGGAGGTTGGCAACTCCATAAGGCCCTGAAGCCTTGACATTGTCCAAAACCACCTTTCCCTACTGCTGGCAAAACGTTTGCACAGTAAGCATGGTTGGTTAAACACCACAGTCTTCGGTTCTTGGTTGTCCAATACAACATATCCTTGCTTTCTGGCTTTCATCTGACTGTAAGTCAGCATTGCATCTTTTTCTCATACACCAAAAAAACACCTTCTTTCCTGTTTCGCAATCTCGGACCAGCCCTGCCATCAAGCATCAGATAGCCCCCAGACCACTTTCCCATGAAATTTTTAATTGTGACCCTCCACGCTGTCCTGCTTGTTCGAGGGTTTCTGTGTGATAAGCACCGCAGATGCGGCCAATGAGCAACAATTGGCTTTCCTGGCTCGATCCGTAAGGATCTGGTGCATGCATGACAAATGCGCTTTGGCGTCCGCCTATCCATCTGCGCAGACTGCCCTGCTTAAAAGATAGACTGTCGGCAGCTTCCTCGCTGGTTCCTTCCAGCCATCCATCTTAGCCACTGAGTGGTGATAATAACAATTCCCACCTCTACTCTTTTCCCCACTCCCAGGCCCTGAATATTTAATGCTTCAAAGAAATTTAAGCTTCTAATGCAAATGTTGATTAATAACAAAGCAATTCAGGACTTATGCATACTGCAAGTTCCTTTTATCTCTGGAAGGAGAGGAGTCTTTGGCAGAAATATGCTCTTATCTCTCCAGCTAAAGGGCTTCGAAGGGCAGGCTTTGAGAAACTGGCTAGCTGGATCCAATTTTTTGTTGTTGTGGGCGGCAAGGATGGCTCAGCATATTTAATGTGAAGTCGAGGGAGCAGTTTGGGGCACAGGAAGCTGGTTGTTGTTAAAGTAAAGCAGATCTTAGCCAGGTCAGTATCTGGATGGGTGTTTACATGATATTCCCACATAGGGCTGCCCAATGCCTGCTATATGGGAGTTCCATACAGGGTGCTGCAATGCCCAACCTCGCTCCAGTGAGCACAGGGGGTGGGAATGGGGGAGGGGACAACGTTGCTGATGTTTCAAGACCACTTCCAGCCAGCGATTTTGAAGTGATGTCCCTCCCTCCTCCTGGTGACACTTTAGGAAATGTCCACATCTCTATAGTATTTACCATAGAGTTTTGGGGATCCATGGAGCATCACCGGGGGGTGCAGTGGCATCAGTTCTGGGAAGGGTTGCCCTACTTCAGATACTAGCTGGAGATCTCCTGCTATTCCAACTGATCTCCAGCCGATAGAGATCAGTTCACCTGAATGGCTGCTTTGGCAATTGGACTTTATGGCATTGAAGTCCCTCCCTTCTCCAAACCCCACCCTCCTCAGGCTCCACCCCAAAAACCTCCCGCCAGTGGCAAAGAGGAACCTGGCAACCCTACTTCTGGGTCTTTACCCAGAAATGAAGTCAAAGTGTCAGCAACACTTTGTCCCCCACCCCACCCCCCAGAGAATAAGTCAAAGCATCAGCAACACTTTCTCCCTCCAAGCTCCACCTCCCAACAACGCCTGGGGAGCACGGATACAGGTCTGGTGTCCCTAGTCTCAGCTAAAACAAAGCAGCATGAGGGAAAAGTAGGGTTACCAGGTCCCCCCTTGCTGTCGGCAAGAGCTTTGGTGGGGAGGTCCAATTTGTGCTTGCAAGGCGTGCACACACAATAATGTCCGGGGTTAACCCAGAAGCAACGGGGACGCTCTAGCACGTCCCTCAAAAAACTGTATGGTTCCCATAGAGGGAGGAAGCTTCTAGCTCATCCCATCAAACCCAAAAGTGATGGGGACACTAGCATATTCCACAAAAAACTCTATGGTTTCCATAGAGGGGTTTTGTTTTTGAGGGATGTGCTAGAGCATCCCTGTCACTTCCGGGTTTACCTCGGAAAGGCCTTTATGGTGCCATGCCACGCTGTGGGCAAATAGGGATTGTCCCCCACTCTTTAGCTGGCCTGTTTCCCTCACTGGCCCTCTGAGGGACAGCGGGAAGGCCTGTTAATTGGTGGGCAATTGCCTGCCATTATTAGGCACCTGGCAAACCTACGGAAAGGGCACAATAGTAGGATATGTACTCTGCATGTAGAAGATCTCAGGTACAATCCTTGGCATCTTTTGTTCAATGCATCTCAGGTAATAGGTGTTAGGGAAGACCCTTTTTTTTTACCAGAGGCCCTGGAAAGCCACCGTCGTAAGTTGCCAGCTCCGGGTTGGGAAATACCTGGAAATTCTTGGGGTGGAGCCTGAGGAGGGTGGGATTTGAGGAGGGGAAGGACTTCAATGCCTCAGAGTCCAATTGACAAAGCGGCCATTTTTCTCCAGGTGAATTGGCCTCTGTTGTTCGGAGATCGGTTGTAAGAGTGGGAGATCTCCTGCAACCACCTGCAGGTTGGCAGCCCTGCACAGTCAGCATGAGCATGACTGAGCTAAAGGTACCAAAGGCCTGACTTGGTATAAGGGGCAGCTTCCAATGTTGTTGGGGAGAATCCATAGATCAGTGCAGCAGCACACGCCGTGCATGCAGAAGGTCCAGGTTCATGCCCCGACATCTCCAATATCACAGGTGCTGGGAAAGACCTTGCTCAGTTGGAAGGCCTGGAAAGTTACAGTCAGAGTCGATGGCATTTTACTTAGGTCACCAACATCCAGGTGGTAGCTGAAGATCTCCTGCTGTTACAACTGATCTCCAGCCAATAGAGATCGGTTCACATGGAGTAAATGGCCTCTTTGGCAATTGGACTCTATGGCATTGAAGTCCCTCCCCTCCCCAAACCCCACCCTTCTCAGGCTCCACCCCAACAACCTCCCACCGGTTATGAAGAGGGACCTGGTAACCTTAATTGTACTTCAATAGAGGTATGGGTGGCTCAGTTTAATTCAGCTTCATACGCTCACAAGCACAACCCATCAATGTTTAAGCCAGGAATGGCCAACTTCTGCATTGTCTTGGACCATACTATTCTCCCCAGACATTGGGCTGAATCTTGAGCAAGCAGAAATGCATGAAAAATACCACAGTAGATGTTTGAGCTAAAACTCATTGTATCCCCTTGCAGGCAAATTAAATTTAAGCTACTACAGCTCGATAATTGGAGCACGTACTGCAGAGCGCAAAGAGTATGTTCCCTATATTACCTGGGCCTCCCAGCCCCGAAGTCATTACCTGCATATTGTAAGTCCTTAACAGCTCCCAAATATAGAATTGTATTCTCCTGGGCAAGATTAAATCCTTTGCCATTAGGGGAACTAACAGATAGACGTCAGGGGATCCCCTTTTCAAGTCGACTTTGTGATTGTAACTCAGGGGACCGCGACACCATTTGGCACTGTTTCATTGACTGCAAGAAATATAATGTGGCCCGTGAGAAATGGATCTATAGATATATTCAGAAATGGAGCCCTGTTCCTAAGCAAGAGCTTGTAGTTAAGCAACTAGCAGATATTGATCCAAACGCACCCTTGGCGGTCGCAAAATTTTTGTCTATGGCATTTAACGGTATCTTTTGAAATTTTAATCTGTATCTTTATTTATTTAAAATGAGAACACTGAAAAGAAAGTTATGTACGATCTTAGATATTTTGTTTGTTTTATATGTATTTTATTTCCATTTTTGCTTGTGACCTGTTGGTCTTTGAGCAGTAAACAAATGGAATGGAATTGTATCCCCACTTGTGTTGCCTCTTGGTCAAGATTTTGTGCACCTAATTTCTGGTCCCTATATTATATAGGGCCCTGACCTGAATGGCCCAGGCTAGCCTGATCTCGTCAGATCTCAGAAGCCCTCTGTTAGTCTCTTGCCATGAAAACCCCAAAAGGGGTCGCCATAAGTCAACTGCGACTTGACAGCACTTTATACTCACACATATTATATAGGAAGGAAAGTGCTAGGTGTTTCACAAGATTACAATCCGTGCAACCTTCATAGGCATTCCCGGGCCGAAAAGGCTTTAGAGGCCACCTAAAGGCGGCCCCGCCCCCAACCTGGTGCCGGAATGCCCTGGGAATGCCTCCTGGGATGCCAGCGCAGCCAGTGCCCCCAACTGGCATCCAGGTCTTCCCGCCGATGTTCGGGTAGCTAATGCCAGAGCTGGCTGCCCAGATGCCGGCGCGGCGCTTTCCTGGCCTTCTAAGGGCTTTCGCCATAGAGGCTCAGGAATGCACTGTCAGTCTGCTTATGTTTCCTCTTAGGCATTGATGGATCCAAGCCATCGGTTCCAAAGCTGGGAGTAGAGATCCACTCCATAATAAAATAGATGTGACCTGCATTAAGAACTTTACAGTTGCTGATCAAGCTATGGCATCTGATGCAAATATTATATTTACATAATACAAGGCATATGTATTTATATGTATATTGACCATATAAGTGAGAGTGCTTGCATGAACCTGTTGGATTTAGGGTTGCCAGGTCCTTCTTTGCCACCGGTGGGAGGTTTTTGGTGCAGAGCCTGAGGAAGGCAAGGTTTGGGGAGGGGAGGGACTTCAATACCAAAGAGTCCAATTGTCAAAGCGGCCATCTTCTCCAGGTGAACTGATCTTTATCAGCTGGAGATCAGTTGTAATTGCAGCAGATCTCCAGCTAGTACCTGGAGATTCCACCAAAACAAAGTTACTCTTAGTTGTGTTGAATAGTTCAAAATAACATACAATGAAGGGCTCAATATGATTCAAACAACGTCAAAATATATTCAAGTGAAAACACACTATACACCAAGACTGTGCAAAAGGACAACAGAACTGAACAAGAAGAGCATATTATATACAATATATACAACAATAGTCATGAGTAGTCACCACCAGAAGAACATACAAAGTCAAATAGCTTATGGAAAAAGGTCCGTGAACTCAAAAAGTATATGTGGTTTCGTCTGTATCTTGAGATTCCCTTAAAAGGGTAATGCCAATAGACCAGTGGGGACCATCAAAACTGTTCAGAACTGGATCGAAGGAAGGAACGCAGATCCCTGGTATTCAATGCATTTCACCTAAGGCTTCATCAGCCTCAAAGAGTATCTCTAGCTGCCCAATATACTCCAACGAGTATTTAAAAGTTTGAAGAGAGCTCCAAAAAGAGCTAAGTGAGTTTTCCAAGACTTGGCATTACCCTTTTAAGAGAATCTCAAGATACAGACAAAACCACGTATTCTTTTTTGAGTTCACGGACCTTTTTCCATAAGCTATGTGGTTTTGTATGTTATTCTGGTGGTGACTACTCATGACTATTGTTGTATATATTGTATATAGTATGCTCTTCTTATTCAGTTCTGTTGTCCTTTTGCACAGTCTTGGTGTGTAGTGTGTTTTCACTTTAGTACCTGGAGGTTGGCAACCTAGTTGGAGTTGCTCCTTAGATTAAAACTGTTTGAACTACTCCTTGTTCTTCTGGTCTCTATTTTGGAATCCAGAAACATTACACTGCCCTTTAAGTTCATTCTGCAGCATTTCCAATTTAGCCACTTCCAGTCACATGAGCCAAAAGCAGTGCAGAACTGTCTCCCAGGCCTGCTTCCCTCTCCAGTTTCCATTTGCTTCACGTCCCTGCCCAAATGTGAATAGAAAGGGCAAGTGCCTCATGTCTCTGGAGCTTCAGAAAATGATTGCATGTAGCCACCCTTGAATTATCGCTAAAGGTAAAACACTCAGCAAGGTATCTCCCTTGTTTGGGAATGCATTCTATTTTCTGTGGCTAGGGTTGCCAGCTCCGGGTTGGGAAATAACAAGATTTTGGGTGTGGAGCCTGAGGAGGGTGGGGTTTGGAGAGGGGAGGGACTTAGGGTCCAGTTGCCAAAGCAGCCATTTTCTCTGGGTGAACTGATCTCTATTGGCTGGAGATCAGTTGTAATAGCAGGAGATCTACAGCCACCACCTGGAGGTTGGAACCCTATCTATGGCCCCTCCTATCATATATGTTACCAAGATGGTATTTTGTTGATTTTGGAAAGACTTAGGGAAGAATGCTGACTTGTCATATTATCGACTATGTGTATGCATATTCCTTTCCCTAGATTTAACCGCCATTAGGTATTCATCTGCCATTTCACACTTTAAAAAGGGGAGGGGGTAGGATGAAGATTAATTTCTTCTTGACAGTATAAAGAGAGAAGTATCCACATCTCTCATGCAATTCACTGATCTACCTGATAGCAGATAACGCAGTATCCGCTTCTCAGAAAGTGTCATTTGCTGTTTATCCAGGGAGTGATAGATTTATTCTGTGCAATATTACTTTGTGAACATGCTAAAACAATGTGGTCTAGGGAGTTTACTTGATCCAGACAAAATCAGCATTTGCGTTCTTTTGCTATAATTTTGTTGTATCTCCCTTGAGTCTCAGCTGAGTCGAAGGCATTACACCTTGCCAATAAAAAATCTCTTCTGTACGTTTTTCTTTTCAAAGCTCAATAGTATTTTAAATTAAAAAGTACCCGAGACCCAATGGGATTAGTACTTGACTTGTTGGGTTTCATTTTAATGCATTGCATCAGCCACACACTGGTCAAGCATTTCTAAAGCCACTTTTAATTACAACCGCTTAATGTGTTGGTTTAATTTATTAGAAAAGCAACACAAAGACTTTCATCTTTCTGTTTATTACACACTCACAGTCATTCCAGAAAGAAAGCCAGGGAACAGCTACTGTGAGACACTGAAGTTTAATTCCAAGCAAATTGTAAAGCATTGTTATGACTCAAAACAATGCTCCATAGAAATGAAGAGGATGTAGAAGAGTTCTTCCCCAGGTCTTTCATCTCTGAATGCCAGGACGAGGCAAACGCAGGCAAAATTTGCAAAGCATTACAAGAAACAGACGCCAGACATAGCAAACAGTAGAGGTCAGTTTCTAAACACAGTGAAACTAATTAGTCAGCCAGCCAATTAGTCTAGCATTTGCTTTTGTGTTAGATCAGCCACATACCCTCCTCCATGGCTCTGATGAAAACAAGGATGCATTTGAAACACCTGGAGTCTCACACCAAGGTCCGCACCGCAGACTTTGGGTATACCAGGACGCACTGCCGAAGGCACTATCCTGACAGCTGTATTTGTTCACTCTCTCGTCCCCTGTCTCTCGTCAACTGTTTCAAAAGCCAAGCTTGTGTTTGCTTGTTGGGTTAAAGATATGGCAGATAACCCATCATCAATCATCTCAGTAGAACAGCGAGAGTCCAGTCATACCTAAGAAACCAACAAGATTTTGGGGATACAGGTTGAGTATCCCTTATCTGGACTGCTTGGGACCAGAAGTGGTCCATATTTCGGATCATTCTGTGTACTGGGATATTTTGGATTTTTTTTGCATATACATAATGAGATATCTTGGGGATGGGACCCAAATGCATTTATGTTTTATATACCCTTTATACACATCGCCTGAATGTAATTTTAAACAATATTTTTAAACATTTTTTTGTACATTGAGTCATCAGAAAGCAAAGGTGTAACTATCTCACCAGAATACTTGTATTGGCTGTTAAACAAGAGCAACAACAAACTAACAATGGCAGGCTTTCAGTCTCCACCTACGAGGCAGGGTAACTGTATTTTATTTTATTTTTTAGGTGAGAGGAAACATTGAAAGCAGGCAGCACGGATCTGCCTGCATGCCGGCTTGAAGGGTCCAGTTTTCTGATAAGTCCTGATATGGGATGTCCAGATAAGGGAGGAGCTAGAAATTTCACATGTTGGCAATCAAACAGTACTCTACCCAGTTATCAAGGCACTGGGATGGAAGAAACCAACTACCGCACTGGGATGTCCGGATAAGGGACACTGTATATGCTTTCAAGAGCTTTAGTTGACAAAGGAACCTTTGACTGTCAAAAGCATATATTCCCAAAATCTTGTTGGTCTCTAAGATGCGACTGGACTGAACTCTAACCCATCATCCATAGTTAGTAGTAGTATAGCTCTGGTTTCCAATGGGTGAAATGGCATTCTGTGAGCTGCATGGCATCTCAATAGTCATGTGCATGTATTGACAATGGAATGCATTCTATTGTACAGCTCAAGATCTCAGATCTAAGGAGCTTTGTTAATAAAAGTAAAGACAATGGAATGCAAGGGCATTAGAATCGAGATGTATCTGTCCTTCCACTCAGGAGACTCTGGGGAAGAGGATGAACCCTTGAGAAATGACAAGGGACAAAATAAAGATGACAGTTTACTGATGTAAGGATCAGAAAATAAAGACTGTCTTTGGTATAAGGAGAGAAGAAGAAGAAGAAGAAGAAGAAGAAGAAGAAGAAGAAGAAGAAGAAGAAGAAGAAGAAGCAGCAGCAGCAGCAGCAGCAGCAGCAGCAGCAGCAGCAGCCCCTTCTCTCCACATACAGTAGTCCCAATCCAAATCAGGTCCATTCCCCATGTGCCTGGGAATGAACAGTGCAACCCCATGCAGATTTACTGTAGTATAGGTTTACACTGGAGTAACTCTGCACAGGATTGCACTGCAGGTTCCGGCTGGGGAACTCCCAGTACATGTCTGATAGAAATCTGCCTGGCAGACACAATGGCTTTAGAATGTTTGAACAGACTCTCTGTTGCTAGGGCATACAGAACATATGTGTATCCAGTTCTCTCCGTTCACATTCCTCCCTCCATTTCAGAGAGAGGAATGAGACTCAGCGGTGCCAAAACATGTAGAAAGCCCCACGTTCAACCTTAGACTTCCCATGGCAAAAGATCTGAGACTCCAGAGTAAAGCAGCTTCATATGAAGTCCCAGAGTTGAAAGGGGCCAGCTAGTCCAACTCCCAGCTCAATGCAGGAAATCCACAGCTAAAACATTCCCAGCACATGGCTGCCCAACACAGTAAATTTCAGGTTCGGGTTTATTGGGCTCGAATTTGGTGACTCTGCCTCAAAAATGCCCACCCCCCCACAAGAGAATTTTAAAAGTACTTACTTTTCACAGTCTATAATGGCTGTACCCATACCCAAGAGTTGTGGGAAAACTCAGTTTCCCATGAATGCTTGCAATGGGCCCACACAAATGCACAACACCACACGAGACTTATTGTCCATCTTTGTTGCCCACCTTTGAATCCAATCCCATTTGTCTACAAAGAGGCCCAGCTGCTGAGCTCCAGGCAGAACAGAGTTGAGTGGAACTACTGCTTCTCATTACTTTGGTAGTATTGCCTTTATGATTGCAGCCTACAATTGCATTTGCCTTTTTTGCCGTTGCATCACGTTACTGGGTCATGCTCAGCTTTTGATCAACAGCAAATCCCAAGATCCTTTTCACAGGTCCTACTGCTGAGCCAAGTATCCCTCCATCCTGTACATGTGCTTATGATTCTTATGGTATTTTGTTAATTTCATCCCAGCAGCTCAACCTATCGAGGTCATTTGGGATTTTCTTTCCGTCTTCTAAGGCGTTAAATCGCCCCTCCCAGCTGTGTGTCATAAATCCATCTATGAGCCTAGGGAAAGAATACCTTCGGGCATGCCTGGTTTCACAATGCTGAACTGCTTTGGTTTATGATATGCTGACTTTTAAACAATATCTTTATACTCTCTCCCCAGGGGACCATCTGTAGCATCCCAGAGCCCCATAAAACCACATGCTGGCTCAGAGCTTAAACCAGAGGGAAGTATCCTGCCTATTGAATCGTAAATGCCACTTCCGGCATTGCTTCAGGAGCCTTTCTCTTCCTCTCCCCCACACTTTGAAAGTCTTTTCACTGAATTGCTGATCTAAGCTTATCCTAGTTTTAAAGCCCGTGAAAGCTGACAGCACCACAGGTTGTATTGTAGCTCTAGACCACAGCAGGATAATATATAGGCACAGCACAGAGTTTAATACACCACAGTTTAAGGGGCAAAATTAATTCTGTGGTATTTCCTTTGGAGTATGAAAACCTCTCTCTGTTCTTCTTGAGCAGAGTTATTGATGGCAGTGTGGATCCTGAAAGGTGAAATATAAGCCTCAGATTACATCACAGCAGAGCAATATGATTCATTTTTTTTTTATTCTCCTTCCGTGAGCTTGGCCCTGGAATTTGTCAGCTCCATTACAGATGGTATAAATCGTTCCATATATTGCAAATTCATATATAGTGCATCTTAATGATCGGTGCTGTATATACCTATCGTGGGTAATCAGGCCAATTGAAAACCACTTCAGAAAGCAAATTCCGAGCCTCTATTGATATTTTTGCAATCGCTCCCTCGTCCTCCACACTGCCTGATGAAAGATGCATTAGCCAGAGGCTGTCCAGAACCATAGCTTACAAGATTGTAAGTCAAGGCAAGCGCTCCACCTGCTACCACTTAGACCAAAGTGGCTATTTTCTCCTCCTCCTTTTAAACTCGGAGCGTATTGACACTTTAAGTATTTTTCCCAGTTAAGACATCTGCATGCAGATGCCTGCAGAGGCAGTAACCCCCAGGCAAGCTGCAATTGCAAATACAGAACATCTACCACAGCAGAGCGGAGCAACCGATGGCATTTGAAACAAATATCTTGGCGCTTCCGTTTAACGAACAGTGCCGGAAGAAGGGAACGAGCGGTATGCAAAAGGTTCTGCATTTTTCATCATCGCAAGCATCCCCGTACCGAGAAACAAAAGCTAGGAAAGGTGCGGGAAAGGTCAAGGAAAATGACTGAGAGATTGGCGCAACATCCCTACGAAGAACAGCTAAATCATTCAGAGCTTTTTAAACGAAGAGGGAAAAGACCGCTATGGGAAGACATGATAGTCAGTGGTTTGTAAAATTATGGATCTTATGGAGAAAGTGGATCAAGAGAACTTTGTCTCCCTCTCCCATAATATTCAAACCAGGGGAACAAAAAATTACGGGCAGTTAACAGACAATAATCTGTGGAATTCAAGATGCCATCCTAGATAGAGTTACCCATCACACACACCATGGCTAAGTCTATTGAAGTCAAAAGCACTGCTACTATCATAGGATGTTGTGATGGTCACTACCTTGGATAGTTTTGAAAGAGTACTAGAAAAAATCTTGGAAGATAAGTCTGTCAAGGTCTATCGACCTGGGCCAGCCATGGGGTAGTTAAGAGTGGCAGATTCCAATCTGGAGAGACGGATTTGATTCCCCATTTCTCCACATGAGTGGTGGACTCTAATCTGGAGAACCGGGTTTGATTCCTTGCTCCTTCGCATTAAGCCTTTGGGTGATCTTGGGCCAGTCACGGTTCTCTCAGAATTCTCTCAGCCTCACCTACCTCACAAGGTGTCTGTTGTGGGAAGGGAAGGGAAGGTGAGTGGAAGCCTCTTTGAGACTCCTTAAGGTAAAGTAAAGCAGGATATAAACACCAACTCTTCTTCATCTTCTTCTCCTCCTACTACTACTAGCACTGAAGACTAAATGGAGTTCATGTTCAGAAGAATTAGGCTGCTAGGAAGGGAAGTCTATTGCCTTCATGTCAATTTCATCATGAACCCACCTGGTATGGACTCAGGAACAAATTCCTCCGATGATGACCGGGAGGAGCCAGAGACCATTCTGAGGGAAGACCGGGAAGCTCGGAGAACATCCAATGCCACTGGATCCCCTCCAGACCCTGAGCCTCTTCCAAACTCAGAGCCTTTGGATCACAGAATAACAATAACAATAATAATAATAAGGTGCCACCTACACCAGAGCGGGGGCAAACACACCAGTGCCAGGAAATCACTCTACTCTGCAGGGGTCCGCCACTGGTGCTGCTATGCCAGCAGCAAAATCCCAGATGTGGGAGCCCCTTTTGCCCCAGGAATGCCCCCTCGCACTGCAGCATTGCTGCGCCAACCTTTTGGTTGTCACAGCCTCGTTGATGACAATGGGGTCATCTTCTTTTATTTTACTGTAAAATGTTTTCACTTTATTTTTGGTGGCTGGGAAGTCTCTAAGGAAGTGGCATGGCTGTGCCGCTCCTGGCCACCACTGAATTCCCCCTCCCCCAGTCGACCAAGAAATCAGAAGGAGATTGAGACTGGGAAGGGCAGCCTTGAAGGAGCTAGAAAAAGATTCTTAAGTGTAAGGATGAGACACTGGCCACCAAGGTCAAGTTAATCCATGCCTTCATATTCCCTGTGGATAATTCACAGTGGGTAGCCGTGTTAGTCTGTTTGCAGTAGTCAAAAAGGGCAAGAGTCCAGTAGCACCTTAAAGACTAACAAAAATATTTTCTCAGCTGTACAGAGAAGAATGCCATAAGCAGCCTGAGAAACAATCCAACTATTATAATAAAACAAGCTGACAAGGGAGGAGCCATTGTCATAATGGACAAAACTAAATATATACAAGAAGCTGAATGACAGCTCTCAAACACCAGTTTCTAGAGGCTGCTATCCACAGACCCCACTCAGGAATACCAGCGAGAACTCAACAAAATCATGAAGAAATTACCGAAACATATACAGGAACGAATTGATATGGATTCACCTCAGGAACCTCGAGCAGGCACTTTCTACCTCCTGCCTAAGATATATAAACCTGGCAACCCTGGACGCCCCATTGTTTCGAGCATTGGAACCATCACCGTAGGAGTATCAGGATATATGGACTCCCTTCTGAGACCATATGTCATTAATACCCCCAGCTATGTCCGAGACACCACAGACTTCCTAAGGAAACTGCAGTCCATCAACTGTCTCCCAGAAAACAGCATTCTAGTCACCATGGATGTGGAGTCTCTATACACCAACATCCCCCATGACGACGGGCTACAAGCCATTAGAAATACCATCCCTGACAACAACACTGCAGATCTGGCTACACAACTCTGCAGATTTGTTCTCACTCACAACTACTTCCGGTTTGGTAAGGACTGATACCTTCAAATCAATGGCACTGCCATGGGCACTCGCATGGCTCCACAATATGCCAACATTTTCATGGCAGATCTAGAACAACGTTTTCTGAACTCATACCCACTGGCACCTCTCCTTTACTTGAGATTCATTGATGACATTTTCTTTGTCTGGACTCATGGCAAAGAAGCCCTTGAAAGATTTCACCAGGCTTTCAACGACTTCCACCCCACCATCAATCTAACTATGAATTATTCCGAACAAGAAATCAACTTCCTAGACACCACAGTACGGATCCATGGGGGACACGCAAGCACCACATTGTACCGGAAACCGACAGATCGGCAAACGTATCTACATGCGTCCAGCCACCACCCCAACCATATCCATTGTCTATAGCCAAGCCCTACGCTATAGTCGCATCTGCTCCAATCCTTCAGACAGAGATACACACTTGAGAGACCTACAGCAAACATTTTTGCAACTACAATATCCTGCAGATATGGTGCGAAAGATGATTGAGAAGGCCAGAATGATACCCAGGCACAACTTACTACAAGATAAGCCCAGAGAGAATGGCAACAGAACACCTCTGGTTGTCACTTATAGCTCCCAACTAAAACCAGTCCAATGTATTATTAAGGACCTACAACCAATGCTGGATTGTGACACTTCCCTTGCTGAAGCACTGGGGGGGTGTCCCTTTCTTGCTTACAGACAGCCGGCTAACCTAAAACAACTTCTCACCCATGATGATAAACTACTTAACAAGAACATGGACTCTGGCACCAAGGCCTGCAACAAACCAAGGTGCCAACTTTGCCCTCATATAGATTCTAGGAACACCATCTCTGGACCCACCAATGTCAGCCATACTATCTGAGGTTCATATTCCTGCTCATCTTCTAATGTGATTTATGCCATCACATGCCAGCAATGCCCTTCCACAATCTACATTGGACAAACAGCTCAGTCTCTTAGACAAAGATTAAATGACATAAGTCTGACATCAGAAACCACAATATTCAAAAACCAGTGGGTGAACATTTCAACCTTCCAGGACATTCTGTTGCAGATTTAAGAGTAGCAGTTCTCTTACAAAGGAATTTTAAAGGGAGATTGGAAAGAGAAACTGCTGAATTACAGTTGATATTCAAACTAAAGTCAATGCATTTACCTGGGCTAAATAAAGACCTTGCATTCATGGCCCATTACCAATGCTGATTTCTCCACACCCATCTCTCCCCTGGACATCACAGACTCTTCTGCATATCACACCTAATCCTATCAAGCCTGCTATTCACATTTACATACTGTTCCTCTACTTAAAGACCAATGGATTCACATTCTAGCTGTATCTGAAGAAGTGAGCTGTGGCTTCATATTCCCTGTTACTATATATGGGTGTGAAAGCTGGACAATGAAGACAGCTGATAGGGGAAAAGTAGATTCCTTTGAAATGTGGTGTTGGAGGAGAGTGTTACAGATACCGTGGACAGCCAAAAAAAAATCAGTGGGTTATAGATCAAATCAAGCCTGAACTGACCCTAGAAGCTAAACTGAGGCTATCATATTTTGGTCACATTATGAGAAGACAAGAGTCACTGGAAAAGACAGCCATGCTAGGAAATGTTGAGGGTAGCAGGAAAAGAGGAAGACCCCACAAGAGATGGATTGACTCTATAAAGGAAGCCACGGCCCTCAATTTGCAAGATCTGAGCAAGGATAGGACATTTTGGAGGACATTGATTCATAGGGTTGCCATGAGTTGGAAGCAACTTGATGGCACTTAACACACACACACAGTCAGGAATGGGCTGGAAGTTTCCACAATAATTATGTAGGCTCTTTGCGGATATTGCCACCATCGTGCAAGAGAGAGATTTTGCAGTGCCTTTGTATAGATGACCGGCTCCACTACCTCACGGCAATCTGAAATTCACCCTTTGCTTGACAGCTTTGGTACCATCAACGGGAATAGCTTGTGATTTCTGTACACACAGCTTAACGTGGTCCTTGGGGGATTAGGAGAGATGCTTACATTCTTTCCTCCTGCCCTGGGTTCTCTTGGGTTTTTCATGCTTTCCTTTGGGGGTTCATGGACTGCAACAATAGAGACAGAAACTCAGTGGAATGGCACGCCTTTTCAAAAGGAGGACTGCAAACAGGCATTTGGAAAGAGTCAGTGACCTTTCATTGATCCGGAGAAATGTAGATGCAATATTGACTTAAATACGTAGCACACTTGATCACTGTTGTAAAGCAATGTTTATTCCCGTTTCGTCTTCTGGTTCTCTCTTGTTCCTGCTTGTTTGCATTTGTGTTTAATTATAAACATTTTGGAAATAAAAGATTTATTCAGGACAACAAGACCCAGGATGTGGAGTGGCATGATGAAGAAGAAGAATTGTTTTTTTTTATATGCTGACTTTCTCTACCACTTAAGGAAAAATCAAAGTCAGCTTACAATCACCTTCCCTTCCCCTCCCCACAACAGACACCCTGTGAGGTAGGTGGGGCTGAGAGAGCTCTAAGAGAGCTGTGACATAATATTGGGACATAATATTCAATTAGAGGATTGGCAATATAGATGGGAAAAGGGCCTCAAATTTCCATCCAGCTATTATATAAAAGAAAATTACTATAAGATGCATTATAGATGGTACCTGGCGCCTTTTAAAATATCAAAGATGAAGAAGAATGAAAGAGGAACAGAAAAATGTTGGAAATGTCCAAGTGAGGTGAGACCATTTTTCCAGCAATGGTGGAGTTGTAGTAAAGTGAAACAAATTTGGAAAGATATACACGAGGAAATTTCTAAAGCTATGGGAGTAAAAATTCCACTCAAACCGGAAATATATTTACTGGGTATCTTAGATAGGACATTAGAAAAACGGTTAGGAGATATCCTTAGATATTTGACAACAGCAGCAAGAATTGTATGGGTGAAAAAATGGAGAATAAAAGAAATACCCACACTGCATGAATGACATCAGAAAGTTATGGAGTTGGCCAAGATAGCCAAGTTAAGTATATATATTGAAGATAGTTGGATTTCTGACTTTGATATAGATTGGAAGGTAGGGTCAGTATATATAAATCAATGTTTTAGGGATAAAAATGACCTTAGGTTTTAGAACCTAAACTTATTAAATGGTAGACTAAGATGAAAATAGGTAAATAATAATTAAAGTAAAAATAGATTAAATCAAAGTTATTCACAAAAAATATATAATAACCTGTTCTGTATGAGGAGAGTTGGAAGTTGCTTTCTGTATTGTTTTATATCTCACTTTTTCTTTTTTTTCTTCACTTTCTGTAATATTTTGCATATTTCAATAAAACTTAAAAAAATAATAATAATAAGAGAACTGTGACTAGCCCAAGGTCACCCTGCTGGCTTCACCAGAGGAGCGGGGAGACCAACCCGGTTCACAAGATTAGTGTCTGCCGCTCATGTGGAGGAGTGGGGAATCAAACCCAGTTCTCCAGATTAGAATCCAGCGCTCCAAACCACCGCTCTTAACCACTATACCACGCTGGCTCTCAATGTCTTTAAACACACAAGCCAAATGATGTTGTGACCAAATTTTTTTGAGATGATTCAGTGGATGAGTTTTGCTCTGGTGTGACCAATTTCTATTGTTTGGACAGAGAGACTGGTTCTTAACATAGTCAAAATTGTCCGTGGTTAAACTATACCCCAAGAAACTACATTCCCCATTTCAGGGGAAACCATGTATGTGATCCTAATCTCTTTGAGGGAAGAGTCAGATTAAAAAATGTACTAGATTTTCTAGCTATCAAAATTCACCTTCCTTTCTGAAATCATGGGGTAGCTAGTGTTTCTTTCAACCTTTGGAAATACACAAGTGAAAGAGAGAGTACATACTTAATTTCAGTTTTTCAATTTTATTTACTTTATTTAGTTTATAGCCCTTCTCAAGGTAGATTACATGGTGTAAATCAATACAATCAAATAGCACGAGAAAAATAATAAGCAATGCAATCAGACAGGGAGTACAAAAATTAGAGACAGTGCAAAAAAGTACTAGCTATGACGTGCCAAATGACACAGGGGAGGGGCTGTGGCTCAGTGGTAGAGCATCTGCTTGGCATGCAGAAGGTCCCAGGTTCAATCCCCGGCATCTCCAGTTAAAGGGACTAGGCAAGTAGGTGATGTGAAAGACCCCTGCCTGGGACCCTGGAGAGCCGCTGCCGGTCAGAGTAAACAGTACTGACTTTGATGAACCAAGGGTCTGATTCAGTATAAGGCAGCTTCATGTGTTCATGCATTCAAAAGGAAATTAGAAAAGTGGAAAACAATGCACCAAGAGAATAATAATATGTAAACAGATTAATAAATACCATATACAGGCATAGACTACAGTTCTGTTACCCTTTAGAAAAGTGCCTTCCTGAACTATTCTGCTTTACATCATTTTTGAAATGACAATAGCATGGGAGGCTTCCGGACTTCCTCAGGCAGGCCATTCCACAAAGTGGGGGCCACAACAGATGATTTACACGTAAAGGCAGTTATCATATCCATTTGCCGGGTGGCTCCTTCAGAAGGCTGTGTTCGTATGTCTGAATCTCAGGAAGAAGAAGAATGTTTGGGCATTTTTTGGGCATTTGAGTTCTTTAAGAAGCCTTAGGTATGTGCCATGTGGCTTGTTAGTTTTTCATTTGTCCATCAGCCCTTAGAGCTTATCTATACTTAGCTTTGCTTGACTCAGTGCTTCCAGCACCCTTCCTGAAAACAGCGGTTGTGTAGTGGGTAATGGATCACATTCTCTGCAAGTCTCCTTATCTTTCTTGAGCAGTCACTTCATACCTTGGTCATGCTGACATGTTCTTGCTGTAAAAGTCATCCCTCTATAGATGACCTGGACCAGTTAACTCAACATCCTTTGGGACGAGTCATCCTAAACTGGATGCTTTCCAGCTTCTATGACTTTCCCTCCAGGAGCAGGAGCAGGAGGAGGAGGAGAAGGAGAAGAAGAAGAAGAAGAAGAAGAAGAAGAAGAAGAAGAAGAAGTTTTTTATATTCCAACTTTCTCTACGTTTTAAGGAGAATCAAACCGGCATACAATCTCCTTCCCTTCCTCCTCCCACAAGAGACACCTTGTGAGGTAGGTGGGACTGAGAGAGTTCAGAGAGAACTTTGACTAGCCCAAGGTGTCCCAGCTGACTTCATGTGGAGGAGTGGGGAAACCACCCCGGTTCTCCAGATTAGAGGCTGCCGCTCTTAACCACTACACCACACTGGCTCTCTAGTGTGCTATCGCCCACACCGCAAGAGTTAATTGAATTACATCTGACAACGTTGTGGGAATTCTGTTTTTAAAATGATTTAATTAATTGGAACTACTTCTAAACTCGTAAAAGAAAGAAAACCTGCTGCTGGTAAAAGAGGGAAAACTCCTGTTCAAGAGAGTTCTTCCAAAGTATGCCAAGCAAATTGCGGATTACTCTAAAAAGAACACTCCTATGAAAGGAAGCCAAGAGAATGTCAACAGCCATATGGTCTTGGAGTACCACTGCCAGATCCTTCGGTAAATATGTAATGCAATGTGAAGATGTCTTACAAGCCTGACACAGTTATGCAGGCATTGCTAAATCTCTGACAGCCCAAATATTTCACATCTTTTATTAAATGCAAGGTCCACTAAATGCAATAGAATTTATTCCTTGTGTTTAGAATTAGTGTCTGATGGCAGGGAATGAAAAGGGTCAAAGTTCTTTGTGTGCAATAACAGGTAATAATAGACTATTTAATAATGGCACTCAGCCATTGAATAGAGGAAGTGTGGTGTAATAGTTAGTATCTAGCTATTGGACTCTGAGCTGGACCTTGTCTGGAAGAGCGGTCTAAAATTCCAAGTAATGAATTAATGAGTCCCTTTGAAGGACGTATTGGATATACATACAAGAATTATATCATGGCCCAATGGTCTTTATTCTCATCATTATTATTTTAAATTGAGGAACTCTTGCCCCAGAATGTAGTGATGGCTGCCAACTTGGAAAGTTTTAAGAGGGGAGTGGACATGTTCATGAAGGAGAGGGCTATTTTTGGCTACTAGTCAAAATGGATACTAGTCATGAGGCATACCTATTCTCTCCAGGATCAGAGGAGCATGCCTTTTATATTTGGTGCTGTGGAACACAGGCAGGATGGTGCTGCAGTCTCTTTGTTTGTGTGCTTCCTAGAGGCACCTGGTTGGCCATTGTGTAGACAGACTGCTGGACTTGATGGACCTTGGTCTGAGCCAGCATGGCCTTTCTTATGTTCTTATATGTTTATAATTTTTGTTTCATTTATCTTGCTTTTC
The DNA here is from genome assembly GCF_029931775.1 of Euleptes europaea. Taxonomy (NCBI): domain Eukaryota; kingdom Metazoa; phylum Chordata; class Lepidosauria; order Squamata; family Sphaerodactylidae; genus Euleptes; species Euleptes europaea. The sequence goes on along the minus strand of NC_079325.1, from coordinate 46,440,558 downwards.
ATTTATCCTGCTTTTCAGTTAAAAAAAAAGATTGTCAAGGCTTCTCAATTCAGTACAGAGTATTGGTAGCTGCTCATAAGTAAAAATGAGGCACAGGCCTCGCTCACAGGATGCCAACCTGGAAAGAATAGACACACAACAAAAGAGGAGTGAAAGGGGAAAGGTGAAAAAAGGGGAGATCTGCGGACACGTTGTTAACAGGCTTTTAAACTAGGCTGTGCTTCACCTGATAGTGGTGTTCTTGCTTGGATGGAGGTAGGTTGCCCGCTCCAGGTTGGGAAATACCTGAAGATTTTTGGGGTGGAGCCTGAGGATGGTGGGGGTTTGGGCGGGGAGGGATTTCAATGCCATAGCGCCCAATTGCCAAAGTGGCCATTTTCTCCAGGGAAACTGATCTCTGTCAGCTGGAGATCAGTTGTAATAGCAGGAGATGTCCAGCTAGTACCTGGAGGTTGGCAACCCTAGATGGAGGTGGTACACCAAACCCAACAGTTCATCATGGCATATAGGGTTGCCAACTTCCAGGTGGTTGGTGGCTGGAGATCTCCTGCTATTACAACTGATCTTCAGGTGATAGAGATCAATTCACTTGGGGAAAATGGCAGCTTTGGAAGGTGGACTCTATGGCATTCTACCTCATTGAAGATAATTCACAGTGGGTAGCCGTGTTAGTCTGTTTGCAGTAGTCAAAAAGGGCAAGAGTCTAGTAGCACCTTAAAGACTAACAAAAATATTTTCTGGTAGGGTATGAGCTTTCGTGAGCCACAGCTCACTTCTTCAGATACCTCTGAGCTCATACCCTACCAGAAAATATTTTCGTTAGTCTTTAAGGTGCTACTGGACTCTTGCCCTTTTTGACTACCTCATTGAAGTCCCTCCCCTCCCGAAACCCCACCCTCCTCAGGCTCCACCTCCCAAATCTCCATGTATTTCCCAACACAGAGCTGGAAACCCTACATGGCTAGAGGCAGAGGCCAGAACAAACTTCTTGTTGCAACTATGCACTTCCTGCCAGGTTGGTGGGAAGCAGTCTCCCTGATGCTGCTTCTCCAGGACGTTCCTGAGCCAGAGCTGGCAACTTTACTGTGGATTCTTCCTCCCATGGAATCACTCTGACTTAGGGTTGCCAACCTCCAGGTACTAGCTGGAGATCTCCTGCTACAATTGATCTCCAGCCAAGAGAGATCAGTTCACCTGGTGAAAATGGCCGCTTTGGCCATTGGCCTCTATGACAAACCCTCCTCCAAACCCTCCTCGGGCTCCGCCCCAAAAACCTTCTGCCGGTGGCAAAGAGGGACCTGGCAACCCTACTCTGACTGGCAAGAGTTAGTCTTTTATGCATTTATTAAAGGTGCAGGAGTTCTGTTCTGTTTTTTTTTTTTAACTTTTCATCCTAGTCTGTTTGCAGCTCCCAGTGCTATAAAATGGACTTAAAGTGGCTGGTGGCTGCAATCCAAAATTAATTTATGTAGGAAAAAAAGGCTCCAATGAAGTCAAAATTTACAGTTGTTAAATCAGTGCAACTTGCTCAGAGATAAATGTGTATAAGATGGGTTGCTCCACATAAATGCATACCCTCCAACATTATACAAATGGAAATAGGGATGTGTATGTGTAACAGTCATACTTTCATGAGCAAGAATCTATGCAGAAATTCTTCAGCTACACAGTTGTACATGGCATAAGTCTTTACTGTACCTGATGGCTTAGTTTTCTCCTGTATGAATTTTAAAGCACAGGTAGTCTTTTTTCTTTTGATTGTATACATATGCGCCGTCAAGTTGCAACTGAGTTATGGCAACCCCAGCAAGGGATGTTCAAGGCAAGTAAGAAGCAGAAGTTGTTTGCCATTGCCTTCATCTGCACAGTCCTCCTCAGTGGTCCCCCAATCCAAGTAGCAACCCTGCTTAGCTTCTGAGATCTGACGCAATCGGGCTGTACCGTACAATTTCACATCCCATCCTTTTGATTACAAAACCTAACTTCCTATGCCATTATCAATGGAGAGACAGCATGGTGTAGTGGTTAAGAGCGGTGGTTTGGAGTGGTGGGCTCTGATCTGGAGAACCGGGTTGGATTCCCCACTCCTCCACATGAGCGGAGGAGGCTAATCCAATTAACTGGATTTGTTTTCCCACCTACACATGATGCTAGCTGGGCGACCTTGGGTTAGTCACACTCTCTCAGCCTCACCTACTTCACAGGGTGTCTGTTGTGAGGAGAGGGAAGGTGATTATAAGCCTGTTTGATTCTTCATTAAGTGGTAGACAAAGTCGGCATATAAAAACCAACTCTTCTTCTTCAGTGATTCAAAGTATACTTAGGATGCAATGTGGAAAATGGTTGTGCTAAAAGGTGCCTTAGTGACATTGACATCGCCTTTTATTGACATAAAACCACTATTGGTACAGCTGCATGTAGAAATAATTTTTTTGAAATATAACCTTACAAAATGGTTAAAAGACACTTACATGAGATAGTGTTGTGAGTTAAAACATTCATCTATTTAACTGATTTGCAGCGTTTTAAATGTGTCTTAGTGTTCATGCACTACATGAAGGAGAAGTTTTTCTCCCTCTCCCATAATACTAGAATGCGGGGTCATCTGCTGAAGCTGGAGGGCGAGAGATTCAAAACCGATCAAAGGAAGTATTTTTTCACACAACGCATAGTTAAATTGTGGAACTCCCTGCCCTAGGACGTGGTGATGGCTGCCAGCTTGGAGGGCTTTAAGAGGGGAGTGGACATATTCATGGAGGAGAGGCGTATTCATGGCTGTTAGTTAGAATGGATACTAGTCATGCTGCATACCTATTCTCTCTAGTATCAGAGCAGCATGCCTATTATTTTGGGTGCGGTGGAGTACAGGCAGGACAATGCTGCTGCAGTCGTCTTGTTTGTGGCTTCCTAGAGGCACCTGGTTGGCCACTGTGTGAACAGACTGCTGGACTTGATGGGCCTTGGTCTGATCTAGCAGGGCCTTTCTTATGTTCTTATGAACTCATGAAGCTGCCTTATACTGAATCAGACCCTTAGTCCATCAAAGACAGTATTGCCTCCTCAGACCAGCAGCGGCTCCTCTGGGATCTCAGGCAGAGAAAGATCTTTCACATCACCTCCTTGCCTAGTCCCTTTAACTGGAGACACTGGGGATTGAACCTGGGACCTTCTGCATGCCAAGCAGATGCTCTCCCACTGAGCCACAGCCCCTGCCCCAGCAGGATGCATCCCTCCCCTGCACAGATTCAGCTCTAGAGGCTTGGAGGGAGTGGCTGAAGAAGAAATGGTTCAGAAATTGTTCTGAACAGGGTCTGTAGCCACTCACAGTAACAGCATGACGCTCATGATATTGCCCACTGCCCTCCCACTAAGCCAAGCACCTCTTGTTTAATGTGTGTGCATAACATCTTCCTGCATTGCAGTACAATTCTTTCACAGTCCTTTAAGCCCTGTTGGCATTGTGTGCATGTGAGTGTGTAAAGTGCTGTCAAGTCGCAAGCAACATATGGCAACACCGTGTGGGGTTTTCAAGGCAAGAGACATTCAGAGGTGGTTGGCCATTGCCTTCCTCTGCATAGCAACCCTGACATTCCTTGGTGGTCTCCCATCCAAATACTAACAAGGTCTGACCCTGCATAGCTTCCAAGATTGGACAAGATCAGGCTAGCCTGGGCCATCCAGGCATTAAAAAGGTAAAGGTAGTCCCCTGTGCAAGCAACAGGTCATTACTGACCCATGGGATGATGTCACATCCCGATGTTTACTAGGCAGGCTATGGTAGTTTATGCATGGGAGTTTTACCTGAGGTTCATTGCTCGCTGGACCCACAACTTCCTGTTGGGAATCTATGCACCAGCAGTTGCCAAGCTCAAATCAGGAAGTATTTGAATCCCCGTCCCTTGAAATGCTGCTTTGTAATTGGCTTACTTTGTAGAACTTACTGTGAGATAAAATCCTCCCAACCCAATTGTTGCATAAAAAAGCATTTTAAGAACAACAAACAAACAAACAGAGCAATCTGATGGGGGGTGGGCGGGGAATCCAAGCCTTGTTTTTAAAATGCCTTTCTTCTGCTCAGAAAGAGCTCTGAGGAAGCAGGAAGCATTTGAATTCCCGCCTCTTTACACACTGCTTTGTAATTGGCTGCATGCTTTCTGTGAGAGAAACCAAGCTTGTATGTCCCACGCTTTGCTTTATGCATGGGGATTTCACCCAGGCTGAGCTCAGGGGAGATGGAAGAATCAGGTTAACAGAGGAACAGGAAGTCCCAGGATTTGGGAGGGCTGGCAGTGAGGTCATGTCTAATGGACGGAAAACTCATGCATAACTCCAAGGAACAACTGAGACAGACCGGGGGCGAACGTGAGTGAGAGTACCCATGCATAACTGACCTATGTTTACAAGGTGGTTTGCCATTGCCTTCCCCAGTCATCTACACTTTACCTCCAGCAATCTAGATACTCATTTTACCGACCTCGGAAGAATGGAAGGCTGAGTCAGCCTTGAGCCGGCTACCTGAAACTGGCTTCCCGAACTCAGGTCATGAGCAGAGGTTTTGACCGCTATCTCCAGGCACCACTCCCAATATCAAATGAGAGATCTACGCAGAATTCTCTTGCAGGGGCCATCTGGGGCAATCTCTCATACCTGGTGGGGGTAAGTGGATGCTTTGTTCTGCTGACCTTCGACCTCTGCCGTGAAAGGCATTACAAAACAAATGTTGACCCTGCTTTATTTTTAGCTGTGGTTGACAGTCTCCTTCCTAGGCTTGCATCCACCCCCTCTGGTCTACATGCTAAAAGTCCCACCTAGGGTTGCTGACCTCCAGGTACTAGCTGGAGATCTCCTGCTATTACAACTGATCTCCAGCTGATACAGATCAGTTCACCTGGAGAAAATGGCCGCTTTGGCAATTTGACTCTATGGCGTTGAAGTCCCTCCCCTCCCCAAACCTTGCCCTCCTCAGCCTCCGCCCCAAAAACCTCCTGCCGGTGGCGAAGAAGGACCTGGCAACTCTAGCTAAAAGTCCTACCCCAATTAGTTTACAAAAAAAAAAAAGGATAAATGCAAAAAGAAAGGGGGAAAGTGCTAAATTGAGAGGAAGCCGAACCGCTGTTTGGGCATGTATTGAACAGTACACAGTTTTTGCCGGTGCCCTAGTTGCTAAATGCCATCCAGGAAGGAATCCGTCTCCGCCTTGAACTTTTGCTTTGCTCAATGAAACAGAAAGAAATGTGCCTTGAACTGGGTGTTGAGGACACCCAGCTGTGATTTTAGCAACTACCAGCATCTCTCACATGTGCTGCTAAACAGACTATCAAGTAGTAACAGCTCTTTAGCTGCTATTGATTGGAGCTGGATTTGAACTCCAAGGTATGAATCCCCAGAGTCGGTCAAACTATTTGGCAGCTGATATTTGAAAGGGCAATGAAAGGCTTGGCAGAAAGTTATTTTTTTTCCTCTTTCCCTTCCAGAGGCCTTCTGCTGTCTCACGCTTGCCTGAACGAGGCTTCTCCGCGCAGGAGAGCCGTCTGCCTTCGGAAACTGTGTGTGCATCGTGAGGCCATCTACCTGGAAAATGGTAATAGCCAGCTTAAAAACCTTGCCTAAAGCACATCTCTGTGTTGTTATTAGCGAGTCAATCGTCTAAAAGGAATGCATAGCCTGTAGGGAAACCTAGCAATGAGCCAGGTTGCGTTTCCAGAGGGAGAGAGAAAGAGAGCAAGCGTGAATAGAAGACAATAAGAGAAATTATGCAAAGGGCAATAGGGACACGGGAGGAATTAATAGCGGGAGAGAAAGAGGAGGCTCGGGAAATAAAATGAAAGGGAGCAAAGAAAGGCGAGGAGGGAACAGGAGATAGGATGAAAGATTAAATGAATGAGGCCGAGGACAGAGCTGATGAGAAAGATATTAATGTGTTGGGAGGCACGGAGTTTGTTAAAGGGGGTATAACAGAAAGACAGACCTGAGTAAGGGAGAAGAAGAGATGGGTTAAGTGACAGAATGAGGAAACAAAGAAAAGATAGGAAGAACAGATTGTGGGGGGAAAGAAGTGCTCTTTGTCCAAGACGACACTGTTCTTAAGATTTTTTTTTTTTAAAGAGATGTGTATATGAGATTCAGCTAAGGGCCAAGGGAGATCGCGGGCTTCGAATGAAATTAGCAGACACGAAAGACAATCAGCAAAGGGGAAGGGGAGAGATGAAGCTGTCTCAAACAATCTTTAGGAAGGACACGGGGTGGGGAAGATGAGCCGAATGGGAGAAAGTAGAGGGGAAAGGTTAAACAAGACAGCAAATTGAATAACCGCTTGGATCGGATGGAAGGAAAAAGGAGAGACAGCTTGCGAGGGCACACAAGGGAAGAGGAGGGAGAAGATGTGGGGGACTGTTCCCCAAGCTAATGGCAGCTTCAATTTTGTGATTTTAGGGTTGCCAGCCTCCAGGTACTAGCTGGAGATCTGCTGTTACAACTGATCTCCAGTCGGTAGAGATCAGTTCCCCTGGAGAAAATGGCTGCTTTGGCAATTGGACTCTATGGCACTGAAGTCCCTCCCTAAACCCCACCCTCCTCAGGCTCCGCCCCCAAAACCTACCGCCGGTGGCGAACAGGGGCCTGGCAACCCTAGATTTCGATCATTGCTACAGTATAATTCCTCCGGGTCTAGTAACAAGTTTGTAATATTTCCTCCATCCCCAATCCATACTGATAGGATACAGATTTCATGAAGCATGAAGGATTAAAAAAAAATGTTTACTTTTGAAACAACCTAAAAAAAACCCACATACTGAGACTGTGGCGTGGGTTCCCTTAGCGTGACCTGGTGAAATATATGTTTTTACCTTCCAGTGTTTACACTCTGATCCTGACAGTGAATTAGGGTTTGTTAACTATTGCCAGTACCAGAAGTGGTGAGCTGGTATAGCCAGACAAGAGACCAAACTAGGCTGTGGGATGTCCCAGATTCAAATCTTGCTTCTGCCACAAACTTTTTAGGTGGCCTTCACCAAGGCACTCTCTCTACTTCAACTCCCCATTTGTAATAGGGGGATAATACACCCTACTTTATGGGAGCGCCTTGAACACTGAAACTACAATTTAAATGCTATGTAGTGGGGATGGAAGGAGCCCCGTGGTGCAGAGTGGTAAGCTGCAGTACTGCAGTCCAAGCTCTGCCCACGAACTGAGTTCGATCCCAACAAAAGTTGGTTTCAGGTAGATGGCTCAAGGTTGACTCAGCCTTCCATCCTTCCGAGGTCGGTAAAACGAGGACCCAGCTTGCTGGGGGTAAAGGAAAGATGACTGGGGAAGGCACTGGCAAACCACCCCGTAAAACAAAGTCTGCCTAGTAAACGTCGGGATGTGACGTCACCCCATGGGTCAGGAATGCACAGGGGACCTTTACCTTTAGTGGGGATGGGGAAAAAAGATTTTAAAATAAAAATATGTGGAGAGGATTTTGGCTGGGGGGTGGAGTGGGGGGAGATTAAAGAGCAGATCCTGAAGAGACAAAAATGTTTGATGGTACGATTTATACAATGATAGATAGATTTTAAAGGGAATGAGTATGGAAATATTCAAATTATGTGTTATTGTTGTGGGAAAGTGCTAAAAACGTCTTCAGTACCAGCACAGTTCAAAGAAATACAGTCAGTCTAAATGGTCCTACTTCCTGCCCTGCATGGCCCAGACTAGCCAAAACTTGTCAGATCTTGGAAACTAAGAGGTTTGGCTCTGGTTACTACTTGAATGGGAGACTACCAAGGAAGTCCAGGGTTGCTAAACAGAGGGAGGCAATTGGAAACCCCCTTTCTTTGTCTCTTGCCTTGAAAACCCTATGGAGTTGCCATAAATTGGCTGTGATCTGACAGCATTTTCCACCACCAGGTTCTCCTATTTACTGGGAACCCTTTTTTCTGAGGGTCTCTCTACTGATTATTATACTGGCCAGTCATCACAGAAGGGGAAGTAAAGATGACATTACCCTTTTTCCGGGCTAGATGTTTATTTATTAAGTTTCTATCCTGCCTTTCTTTCATGGAACGCAAGTAGGGTTCCAAGCGGTCTCCTATACAGGCACAAACCCGATTCAGATGTGATCAGTTTCCTTTCCTTTCCTTTCCTTTTATCCCTTAGAAGCTCCTTGATCAATTGATCTTGAGCAGCATATATCTAGTGTTGAAGGGATAAGGACTGAAACAAATCTTGCCACTGACAATGTAGCCTTGGGGTCCCTATCACTTAGTAAAAAAGGCATTATGTCAGTCACAGAGGCATTGGTGTGATCAGTTTCAACAAAGTAACTGCGCCATATGCAAGACGGTTCTCAAGTCTTGCCACTATGGGTCGCATGAATTCTGATTGGGAAAGAGCTTAACAATGCAGTCCTAAGCATAGTTACCCGCTTTTAAGCGTTTTTGCCCTATGTGTGTGTTTATGTGCATGGATATGTGTAAGTATATCTTTATGTATATATGACTCCCTCTCTGTGTGTATAATATGTATGTATGCATGGAAAGAACAGGAATGGTTGCCAGTGAGATTGGATGGAGAATTGTAGGCTCTGGAAAGGGAACGCTTTAGGAAAGCAATGAGATGTTTTTAAGATGTCTGCTTGGTTCTAAGACTGACAGCTGCTATTTCACTCATTATCTACAACATATTTACATCTTTTGTCCTCTGTTGTATTAAGCTCAAGATAGCTCACACGTATCCAGATTCACAATAAAATGTCATTTTAAACATATACCCCAAAAAGCTGCATAAAAATGGACAGTATGAGAGATAAGCATTTTTTGCGCACAAATTTCCATCCGCTCTGTGTATTAACTATAAATTTTTTATTTTCTTTCACATGGACCCTACATCCCAGGAGGACGCCTCTGTCGGCTGTGTAAACTTCACACAAATTTCCCATCCCACGAATGTGTCTCTTGGGGTTCTTTTGGCTAAACTTTCTCCTCACAAATCCCCATTCCAAGAGGTGGGTGGGTGTATATTCTATTCTATTCTATTCTATTCTATTCTATTCTATTCTATTCTATTCTATTCTATTCTAAATATTTCACTGTTTCAGGGTTGGGGTATTTTTATTTTATTTGTGTATATTTTCCCGTCCCCACACACACACACACACACATCTGTTTTAAGATTCTTTTACAAAGAAATTGTTTGTTTTCCCTTGCAAATTTTGTATCTAGGGTGGCATTTTAAAATGTTATTTACATGCCTTTCTCTCAGACTCCTCTGATGCAAAGAGGAGGCTGCAGATCTGTGTTTTAACGTCTGCTTCTTTTCACTGGGAGAAAATAAAGAAGGCTGCACCAGTCACTAAGAGATAAATAATAAGGCCAAGGTTGCTTGCTCTGGGTTGGGAAATACCTGGAGATTTTGAGGGTGGAGCCTGAGGAGGGCAGGGTTTGGTGAGGAGAGGGACTTCAGTGGGATAGAATGCCATACAGTCCACCTTCCAAAGCGGCCATTTTCTCCAGGTGAACCAGACTCTTGTCACCTGTTGCAATCCCAGGAGAATTCCAGCCAGCACCTGGACGTTGACAACCCTACCAAGGCCGATGGTGCAAAATAAAGTAAAAATATATTTAATTACTCAGGTAACATTCTTCAAATTCCCTACACGTTTTGCCAACAGGCTTCTTCAGGGGAATCTGTAATATACAGGTAAAGTATCCCTTCTCCGAAAAGCCGATATCCATAATGCTCCCAAACCCATAACTTTTTGAACCGACAGAGCAGTGCATTACTTACTGGGCTTTTGCCAGTGGCATGAGTCTTCACACCCCTTAAAGGTGCAGGCTAGAAGCCCCTTAAAAGCTTTGCTCTCTGCACCAAACCCCACCCCTTCCAGGATGCAGCAGTTCTCTATCAGGGCTTTAAAAACTTTTTCCACTCTCGACCCCTTTTCAGCTGAGAAATGTTTATATATACCCAGGTAAAAAGGTAAAGGTCCCCTGTGCAAGCACCGGGTCATTCCTGACCCATGGGGTGACGTCACATTCTGACGTTTCCAAGGCAGACTTTGTTTGTGGGGTGGTTTGCCAGTGCCTTCCCCAGTCATCTTCCCTTTACCCCCAGCAAGCCGGGTACTCATTTGACCAACCTCAGAAGGATGGAAGGCTGAGTCAACCTTGAGCCGGCTACCTGAAACCAACTTCCGTCGGGATCGAACTCAGGTCGTGAGTAGAGCTTTTGACTGCAGTACTGCAGCTTAACACTCTGCGCCACGGGACTCCACCCAGGTATATTGGTATATATATCAGTAAACGTTTGATTTGCATACATGTCTTATTTTGCCAAATTTTTTGCGACCCCCACATTCAGTTACGCGACTCACAGTTTAAGAAGCTTTGCTCTATGGGACTTGCCCTATGGGAAGCCCATTCAGGCTTGCAGCCTCACTGGGCCTGGCAATGCCCTCCAGCCCCCATGTTTGCAAGAAAATCTGTTGAGCGGCAGTGTGGCCCCAACCTGCAGATTTTGGTATCTTCAGATGGGGTCCACACTATTACATTAACAACAACAATAACAACAGTAATGGAAAGTGAGCAAGCAAAGTTTAGATGTGTGCATATGTGAAATGTACTAATTCCTGTAATAGGTGCATACTGAAACTTACTAACACCTTTAGAAGTGTGCACAGGTGAAATTTACTAATTCCTGTAATAGGTGCATACTGAAACTTACTAATGCCTTTAGAAGTGTGCATAGGTGAAATGTACTAATTCCTGTAATAGGTGCATACTGAAACTTACTAACGCCTTTAGAAGTGTGCATAGGTGAAATGTACTAATTCCTGTAATAGGTGCATACTGAAACTTACTAACGCCTTTAGAAGTGTGCACAGGTGAAATGTACTAATTCCTGTAATAGGTGCATACTGAAACTTACTAACGCCTTTAGAAGTGTGCACAGGTGAAATGTACTAATTCCTGTAATAGGTGCATACTGAAACTTACTAACGCCTTTAGAAGTGTGCATTGGTGAAATGTACTAATTCCTGTAATAGGTGCATACTGAAACTTATTAACGCCTTTAGAAGTGTGCACAGGTGAAATGTACTAATTCCTGTAATAGGTGCATACTGAAACTTACTAACGCCTTTAGAAGTGTGCACAGGTGAAATGTACTAATTCCTGTAATAGGTGCATACTGAAACTTACTAACGCCTTTAGAAGTGTGCATTGGTGAAATGTACTAATTCCTGTAATAGGTGCATACTGAAACTTACTAACGCCTTTAGAAGTGTGCATTGGTGAAATGTACTAATTCCTGTAATAGGTGCATACTGAAACTTATTAACGCCTTTAGAAGTGTGCACAGGTGAAATGTACTAATTCCTGTAATAGGTGCATACTGAAACTTACTAACGCCTTTAGAAGTGTGCACAGGTGAAATGTACTAATTCCTGTAATAGGTGCATACTGAAACTTACTAACGCCTTTAGAAGTGTGCATTGGTGAAATGTACTAATTCCTGTAATAGGTGCATACTGAAACTTACTAACGCCTTTAGAAGTGTGCATAGGTGAAATGTACTAATTCCTGTAATAGGTGCATACTGAAACTTACTAACGCCTTTAGAAGTGTGCATAGGTGAAATATACTAATTCCTGTAATAGGTGCATACTGAAACTTACTAACGCCTTTAGAAGTGTGCATAGGTGAAATGTACTAATTCCTGTAATAGGTGCATACTGAAACTTACTAACGCCTTTAGAAGTGTGCATAGGTGAAATGTACTAATTCCTGTAATAGGTGCATACTGAAACTTACTAACGCCTTTAGAAGTGTGCACAGGTGAAATGTACTAATTCCTGTAATAGGTGCATACTGTAACTTACTAACACCTTTATGTGAAATTTACCAATTCCTGAGTCATTCAGTGCATTAATCTTTGTTGCACATCTGGTCCACACTATTACAACAACAACAACAACAACAATAATAATAATAATAATATAATAATAATAATAATAATGGAAAGTTTGCTAGCAAATAAAGTTGGAAACCTTTAGAAGTGTGCATGTGTGAAACTTAAAAAAAAAAAAAAATTATGCGAGGAGGGAAGACAGTTAGCAAAGCTGGAAACCTTTAAACCCGTGCGTGTGCGTCCCTTGTCGGGAGACGCCGTTTTGTATTTGCGCTGGAAAGCGAGTCGGCCAAGCTGGAAATCCTTTTTCTTTTCCTTTCCTTTCCTTTTTTTAAAAGTCCGCGCGGCGGAGAGTGCCGGGCCGTGCCCAGACACGCCAACGGGTCCGAGCCCCGGGGAGGCTTGTTTTTTCCTGACCACCGATCCCCCCCCACCCCCGGTCGCATCTTAGCGCGAGGGGGAGAAAGCCGCCCGCCCCCCGCCGCAGCCTCCTCCACCGGCCAGACGAGCGCAGGCGTTTGAGCGCCCGCCTTCCCCCGAAGCCCTTCTGCCGCCCCCCGCCCCCGTTTTCCGAGGGGGACCCAGAAGGGAGGCGGCGGGGAGGCGGAGCCGAGGCGGGCGGGCGGTAGGAAGGAGCCAGGGCGGAGCGAGGCGAGGCAGAGGCGAGCTGGTGCCTGCGTCCGCCAGGCGAGGCGAGGCGTCGGGGTCCCGGCTCTGCGCTCCTCTCCATCCCCGCGCTGCCCGCCCGGCCATGGCAGCGCCCCGGCCGCCGCCGCCCCGCCGCCGCCTCCTGCCGCTGCTGCCCGCCGCCTGCCCGGCCCCGCCGCCGCCGCCGCTCCTGCCGCTGCTGCTGCTGCTGGCCAGCGGGCCCGGACCCTCGGCCGCCAGGGGGGAGCCGGCCGGCGGCGCGCAGGGAGACGGCGGCGGAGGAGGAGGAGGAGGAGGCGGCCCCGGTCCCCCCGGTGCCCCCGGCGCCCCCGGCGGCCCGTGCCGGGCGAGGACGGTGACGGTGTCGACCCTGCCGGTGCTGCGGGAGAGCGACGTCGCCTGGAGCGGAGGCGGAGGCGGCGGCGGCGGCGGCGGCAGCCCCCCGGGCTCCTCGGCCGCCGCTGCCGCCGCGCCGGGCTGGGTGTCGGGCGACTCGCGGCTGCTGCTGCTGGTGCGGAGCGAGGTGCCCGGGCGGGTGGCGGTGCACGACGACCTGGACAACACCGAGCTGCCCTTCTTCACGCTGGGTGAGGGGCCCCGCGCGGGAGGGGGGGGGGAGGGAGGGGGGGCGCCTCTCGGCCGTCCCGACACTTGTTGGGGCGGGGGGGGGGCAGGGAAGTGCGCAAAGTAAGCGCATCTCCTTTTTTTTGGGGGGGGTGGCCTGGGTTGCCCCCTTAGGGGCTCGGGGGGGGGGGAGACTGCGGAGTGGGTGGGCGGCTGGGGAAGACCCCCCCCCCAGAACCCTAAGGTGAAATTGTGGGAAGAGAGGTCCAGCCTATCTTGATGGGTGGGGGGGGGGGGGTTAGAAAGGACGCGGGAAGGGGCGCCTCTCGGCCGTCCCGACACTTGTTGGGGCGGGGGGGGAGGAGGGGGGGCAGGGAAGTGCGCAAAGTAAGCGCATCTCCCTTTGGGGGGGTTAGACGGGGTTGCCCCCTTAGTGGCTCGGTGGGGGGAAGACTGCGGAGTGGGTGGGCGGCTGGGGAAGAGTTTTCGGGGGGGGATTGGAAAGACCCCCCCCCCAGAACCCTAAGGGGCAATTGTGGGGAGAGAGGTCCAGCCTATCTTGATGGGTGGGGGTGGGGGGTTAGAAAGGACGCAGGAAGGGGCGCCTCTCGGCCGTCCCGACACTTGTTGGGGCGGGGGGGGAGGAGGGGGGGCAGGGAAGTGCGCAAAGTAAGCGCATCTTCTTTTTGGGGGGGTGGCATGGGTTGCCCCCTTAGGGGCTCGGGAGGGGGGAAGACTGCGGAGTGGGTGGGCGGCTGGGGAAGAGTTTTCGGGGGGGATTGGAAAGACCCCCCCCCAGAACCCTAAGGGGCAATTGTGGGGAGAGAGGTCCAGCCTATCTTGATGGGTGGGGGTGGGGGGTTAGAAAGGACGCAGGAAGGGGCGCCTCTCGGCGATCCCGACACTTGTTGGGGCGGGGGAGGAGCGCGAAGTGCGGAGGGGGGGCAGGGAAGTGTGCAAAGTAAGCGCATCTCCTTTTTTGGGGGGGGTTAGACTGGATTGCCCCCTTAGTGGCTCGGGGTGGAGAAGACTGCGGAGTGGGTGGGCGGCTGGGGAAGAGTTTTCGGGGGGGGGATTGGAAAGACCCCCCCTAGAACCCCAAGGGGCAATTGTGGGGAGAGAGGTCCAGCCTATCTTGATGGGGGGGGGGGTTAGAAAGGACGCGGGAAGGGTCGCCTCTCGGCGATCCCTACACTTGTTGGGGGGGGGGAGGGAGCGGCAGAGAGGAGGGGGGAGCGCGAAGTGCGGAGGGGGGGCAGGGAAGTGTGCAAAGTAAGCGCATCTCCTTTTGGGGGGGGTTAGACTGGATTGCCCCCTTAGTGTCTCGGGGTGGAGAAGACTGCGGGGTGGGTGGGTGGGCGGCCGGGGAAGAGTGCCCCCTGTTTTCTTGGGGGGGGGTTAGAAAGGCCCCCCTAGAACCTTAAGGTGCAATTGTGGGGAGAGGGGTCTAGCCTATCTTGATGGGGGGGTTAGAAAGGACGCGGGGGGGGCGCCTCTCTGCGATCCTTACACTTATTGGGGCGGGGAGGCAGAGAGGAGGGGAGCGGGAAGTGTGGAGGGGAGCAGGGAAGGCGGAAGGGCGCAAAGTAAGCGCATCTCCTTGGGAGCGGGTTAGACTGGGTTGCCCCCTTAGTGGCTCGGGGGTGGGGAAGACTGCGGAGTGGGTGGGCGGCAGGGGAAAAGTGCCCCCTGTTTTCTTGGGGGTGTGTGGAAAGGGGCCCCCTAGAACCCTAAGGTGCAATTGTGGGGAGATGGGGGGTTTAGAATGGGGGGTTTAGAAAGGAAGCAGGAGGGCGCCTCTCTGCGATCCCCACAGTTATTGGGGCGGAGGGGGGAGGGGGAGGCAGAGAGGAGGGGAGCGCAAAGTGTGGAGGGGTGCAGGGAAGGCGGACGGGTGCAAAGTAAGGGAATCTTCTTTTTTGGGGGGAGGTTAGACTGGGCTGCCCCCTTAGTGGCTTGGGGGTGAGGAAGACTGCGGGGTGGGTGGCCGGGGAAGAGTGCCCCCCTAGTGGGAAAGGGGGGATAAAAACTAGAAGAGCCCTCCCCACTCTAGGGCCAAGGAGAAACTGAGCTTTTTCCCTGGCGGGCATACCTTACTCTTATTTTTATTCTGGGGTGCCTACAGAAGTAGATACACCTGTTTTCTTTGTGGGGGGTTGGACCCTCAGGTGCAATTGTGGGGTCCAGCCTGCCTTGATGGAGGGGGTTAAAAAGGAGTGCCCCTCTGGTATGCATTGGGGCAAATGCACTCTTCTTTTTTCCTGGCACGATGGGTAGAAGGCAGGCGATCCCCTTCCGGAAGGGGAAAGGGGTCTCCCCTTTCTGGGGGAAAGTTGCAAAAATGTTCCTCTCTCTGTGTGGGATAGAAAGGGGGGGCGATGCCGGTGAGCTTCCCTTCGGGAAGTCGAAGAGGGTGCCCGGCTTGTGAACAAAGGCTATGAAGGAGCTGCGACTCTTCCCCACCTAATAGGACAGGACCAGCTGACATGGCATGGGTGGAATGACAGAGGAATGCTTCCCTTCTCTGGGGCAGGGAAGAAAGAGCTACCCGCCTGTGGGCATTGTAGGATTGCAAAATACGTGCCTCTTTTTTCCAGCGGCAAAAGCAAGGCAGGCTGTGAAGTAGATTTGTCTTGTCTCCTGCCATAGAGTTAAAGGCAGTCAGTCGCCTCTCTTGTAAGGTGGGGAGGGCTATAAAGGGAATGTGCCCCCCCTTGTCACAAAAGGGGAGATTCAAGATGTCCCTTTCCCTTGAGCGGGTACCTGTGCGTGAACGTCTTGGAAAGGTGGACTGAAACAGGGGAAACAAACGCAGTTCATGGGTTGCAGTTACGTTTGGTGTTGCGCTAGGTGCTGTGCGACTCCCAAACAAGCTCCTGCCTACGGCTTGCCGTTCAGTACCCTGAGATGTGATGCCTCACTTAGGTAGGGATAGCCCCCTCGGTGCCGGGTGCACGTTGAGCCCGTGGAGATGCAGAGGATGTCCCTTCCTCCCAGGCTGTCTGTGCAAAGGGTCTGTGGCCCACCCTCTCCCCCACCACAGGTGAATGGGGAGAGCTGGGTTTAGCGACGTGAGGTTGGACAATTGGGGAGGTTCAGGGATGATGTGAAATGTTTGCGAAGGTGGACGAATTGGAGATGTATGAATGCGTGGACACGGGAATGCAGAAGGGAAGGTGTAGGAGAAATGAGGTGCCTTTCCGGGCTGAGTTGTGAGAGGGCAATTATAACCAAGGGAGGAGTGCTGTGTCCAGCAGGAGGAGCTGCGGATAGAAGTACCAAGCTGGAGGGAGAGCAGTGGTATCCATTGGAAAGAACAAATTGGGGTTGAATGGTGGGGTTGATAAGGAACTGCTTGTGTCCCAGAAGTACTGGATCTAGAGGATGGGTTCTGAAAAGGGGTTTTTGGAGGAGGACTGACCATGTGCTAATGGCATGGCTTGGATGGATGAACTGGCAATGTTTTGAGCATGGAATCAGAGGAGGAGATCTCAGGGGATGTTGAAGGGGCAGTTTCAGGTGCTTTTGGAAGGGAGAGAGATAACCCTTGAGTAAAATGAGAGACTGCGGCAGGTAATCATATGGCTTTGGTGGTGGGGAGAACATGGTCCAGGATTGGTTGGGGTGGGTGGATAATGGGGTCCAGAGAGATGCTGCTGGGGTATGCTCTAGTCCAGCAAAGATCTCAGGGGATGTTGAAGGGACAGTTTCAGGTGGTTTTGGAACACAGCGAGAGAACCCTTAAGTAAAATGAGAGTTTGCGGCAGGTAAACCTATGGCTTTGGTGGTGGGGAGAACGTGGTCCGGGATTGGTTGGGGTGGGTGGATAGTGGGGTCCAGAGAGATGCTGCTGGGGTTAGGCTCTAGTCCAGAGAAGCTTAGGCTGGAATGAAACCTTGCTCATCTTTAAGGTGCTACTAGACTCCTCGATAGGGATGTGTGCTTTGGAGGGATGCACCGAGAGACGTAATTTACAAGGTACTGAATCCAATAGGGAATCCTGAAGCAGTCCAGATGAAACACCACTTGCTGCTGTCCCCAGACAAAGTGAGAGATTAACTGGAATGGGTAGGATTAGGAAACTGGAATATAGCGAGTGAGTGAATAGCCAGCAGTAGTGATTTCCCTAGTGGGACTTGCTTGGGTCTAATACGCAATGGACCGGTTAAAAGAGAAAATTCTGGGATGCTAGAGAGGGGTGGCGCTATGTGCAGAAAGGTTCCAGTAATCCTAAATAATAATAGGAAGGGACCTGTGGGTGTTGGGGTGGGGGAATGCAGTAATTTTGCCTGTGTGGGATGTCAGGCAAAGCCCAGAGGTGAGCAAGGCATTAGGAAAGGTGAAGCCAGCTGCTGCAAGCAAACTAGCGGCTTGTCTTGTTGAATGCTGCTAGAGAAAGGAGAGAGGCACCAGGGGAGGAGGGGGGGGGAGGCCAACTGTGCAGATTAACTGCATGGGAAATGGCAGAGAGGTGAGAAGCACAGCTGGGGGGGGGGCAGTTGGTGAAATGATCTGCCAGGAACAAAACTCCTGGAAAAGATAACTGCAGCTGCACAAATGTCCCTCTGTATTTTGGGAAGTCTTGCTGGGAGGGGGATCTAAGGAATGCCCCTGTTATCTTGTTAGCTGAAGATTGTGGGTGATACAAGAGGCTTGGCTGCCGTTGCTGGGCTGAGAGAATTTGTCCTCACCAATCTTGGTGTGTGCGGGGAGGGGGGGAATGCTTGGTCGTGATTCCACCCTTTTGATTCCACCCTTGTGAACACATGAAGATGCCTTATACTGAATCAGACCCTTGGTCCATCAAAGTCAGTACTGTCTGCTCAGACTGGTAGCGGCTCTCCAGGGTGTCAGGCAGAGGTCTATTCACATCACCAACTACCTGGTCCTTACTGGAGATGCTGGGGGTGGGGATTGAACCTGGGACCTTCTGCATTCCAAGCAGATGGCTGTACCATTGAGCCACAGCCCCTCACTCTGGGCAAAAGGGGAACAGTCCAGGTGCTTCAAGAGTAGGGGGAGCCAGGTGTGTTGGAATGTATGAGACAAAATAGCTTTTGGGCTGGGCTCATGCACATGAAGCTGCCTTATAGTGAATCCATCCAAGTCAGTATTGTCTACTCAGAACGGCAGCAGCTCTCAGGGTCTCAGGCAGAGGTCTTTCACATCACCTACTTGCCTAGTCCCTTTAACTGGAGATGCCGGGGATTGAACCTGGGACCTTCTGCATGCCAAATCCACTGAGTCACAGCCCGTCCCCTGGCTCGAGGGGTCCAGAGGGGCAGGGAATGGTGGGAACAGAGGGAACGCGTGCTCAGCAGTGGGACATGGTGGCAGCAAAGGGAGGGAGTTATTCGATGCCAAAGAAAAAACCCATAAAGAGAAGTCTGGTTGTTTTTTCCTAGTCTAGGTCTGGAAGTGGGGAGGTGAAGTGTTGCTCATCTGACATGTAGACGTTCCTGGGTGAGTAATAGGAAGAAGCTAACATGGGGCAACCGTGCAAAGCGGAGGGACCATTTGTTCTTTGAGCTATTTTTCCCCCCATGCCCTTTCCCAGCTTCTACGGCTCTCTGGGCGCCTAGATTCTCGAAAAGCTTTGCTGCAGTTGAGTGACACTTTTCGCTGTTTATGATAGGGTCCGCGCCGGCATTTCTGCTCATCAGAGGGTGAGGCAGGCGTTGTGCTTTGTTTGCTTTGCGGTGCGATTTGTGTGGTGGTGGTTCTTGTTTGTTTCCAGGCCCTTCGAGTGGCCCCGCTGAGAGGAGCTAGGCAGTTTGTTTCCTGGCTGTCTTCTTAACTCCTTTCACACTCCGTTGCCGGCATGGAACGGACCTGCTGGATTATTGTCTCTTCCATCCCTGAAGGATTGGCACCTTTGTGACAAGCTCCTGTCTCCAGAGATGTTTAAATTTAGGCCGTGTCTTAAAATGGAAAGCGTCCCTGCTCTTCCCCTCTTTCCCCAGCTGCCAAACAGGTTTTTTGTTTTTTTGGGTGGGGGAGACATTTTTTACACTGATGCAGGAGCCTCTTTAGTATGGCTGTCACTTTGCTATGGGTTGATTTCCTTCTCTTGCAATTGATAGCTTAATTATCTTTTAGCACTTTGTAATGTTTCCCCCCTCCCTCCTAGAGCTTTCCCTGCATTTTTCTCTCTCTTTTGTTCTGCTCATCTGCTTCTGGGGAGCATGGAAAGGATTTCACGGCCTGCAAGACTTTCCTGTGTTTACTTTGGAGCTTGCTGTGCTGATCTCGAGAGAGTGTGGCAGGTGCCACCCTTAAGGGTAGGGTTGCCAGGTCCCTCTTCTCCACCTGCGGGAGGTTTTTGGGGCAGAGCCTGAGGAGGGCGAGGTTTGGGAAGGGGAGGGACATCAAGGTCCTAGAGTCCAATTGCCAAAGCATCAATTTTCTCCAGGGGGACAGATCTCCATCGGCTGGAGATCAGTTGTAATAGCAGGAGATCTCCAGCCACAACCTGGAGGTTGAATTCAAACAAAACAGCACAAGAACAAAAAGCCAATCTATGGCACATAAATACCAAAACTGGAAATTGCTGAGAGAAGTGTATTCTCAAAACAAGCAACAGGTAAACAACCACAGTTGACAAAAAATCAGGTGCAAGGCCAACAGGTCAAGTATCACAATATGCATGAAACGCATGGTGTTTGAAAGTTCAAAAGCAACGGACCGCTAACTTCAATCACGGACGGCTAAAGTGAAAAGACTTCACTTTAGACGTCTCAGTTAGCCGTCTGTGATTACAAGGAAGGTACACTCCTTAGCTTCATAAATGGACTCTCAAGCATACGGAAGACTTGGAAGCTTGAAAAAATCGTTATGAAATAGGAATTTGCCGGAAGCCCATTGCATCTTTATCACTCCGTTGCTTTTGAACTTTCAAACGTCTTGCGTTTCATGCATATTGTGATACTTGACCTGCTGGCCTTGCACCTGATTTTTTGTCAGCTGTGGTTGTTTACCTGTTGGTTGTTTTGAGAATACACTTCTATTAGCAATTTCCAGTTTTGGTATTTATGTGCCATAGATTGGCTTTTTGTTCTTGTGCTGTTTTGTTTGAATTCTATCTTCCTGTTTAAGCACTTGCAGCCTTTCTTGATTACAACCTGGAGGTTGGCAACCCTACTTAAGGGACTTGAGCCGCCCGCAGCTCCAGTTTTGGATCTGAATGGCAGCATCTTGAGAAGTTGCTGCCAGGAAAGGTTTTGTTCTAGTAAGAGAGCCAGCATGGTGTCGTGGTTAAGAGTGGTGGTTTGGAGTGGTGGAGTCTGATCTGGAGAACGGGTTTGATTCCCCACTCCTCCACATGAGTGGTGGAGGCTTATCTGGTGAACTGGATTTGTTTCCCCACTCCTACATGAAGCCAGCTGGGTGACCTTGGGCTAGTTACAGCTCTTAGAGCTCTCTCAGCCCTACCTACCTCACAGGGTGTCTGTTGTGGGGAGGGGAAGGGAAGGTGATTGTAAGCCGGTTTGAGTCTCCCTTAAGTGGTAGAGAAAGTTGGCATATAAAAACCAACTCTTCTTCTAAATATTTCTGATTAATCCTTGTTTTAGCTGTCAGGCTCTGTCTCTTGAATGTCTCTGTGTTCGCTCCGAGCTTCTAAGGGTGTCTCTAGCGAGATGAAGAGAGAGGAAAAACCGTCTGTCACCCGGTGTACCTTGTTGCTCTTTTGCTCTTACACGAGGTGTTCTTGCCATGTCTTGTCAAGGTTGTCGTGTGAATCACAGCTGACTTGTTATCCTCGCAAAAAAGTGAACTGTTTAGAATTCTGCATCCAGAAGCAGGCACTCTCTACTCTGGCAAAACAGCAAAGGCGGCCTGTTGATCTGCGCACAGCTCCCCTTTTATCTAGCGGCGACTTCCCCTTGCTGACGTCTCGAAACCTTGACGTAATTTGTGAATCTTCTCGGCGTTGCGCCCTTTCCAATCGGGAGTGAACTATGGCTTCAATTTTTTTTAAACACCCCCCCACCCCCGCCAAGATATGTGCCTGGTAAAGAGCACAAAACTCAGCTGCGTACCAGATTGTCCTTGGAACACCTGATTTCACAAAGCTGCTTCTTTTTCAGGGAAAGTATAATAGGGCTGACGAGAACCGGCTGCATGCTATAATCCTCTTAACCCTTTTCAGGTGATATTAACGCCTGTTATAAATGTTGAAGCAGCACACGAATCACTAAATAGAACTTTCGGCTTGGTGAGTGTGCTTTACTAAGAGCCTGACTCTATCCCTTTTATTAGTCCCTGTCGTGATTTTTCCCCCCTGCTGTTTTGGGTGGGTAGAGATGGCAGGCGTCTCTGTGTTTATTCAGGCTTGCAAAAGTTTTGGGAGGGGCCGTGGCTCAGTGGTAGAGCATCTGCTTGGCATGCAGAAGGTCCCAGGTTCAATCCCCAGCATCTCCAGGTAAAGGAATTAGGCAAGTAGGCGATGTGAAAGACCTCAGCCTGAGACCATGGAGAGCCGCTGCCGGTCTGAGTAGACAATACTGACTTTGATGGACCGAGGATCTGATTCAGTAGAAGGCAGTTTCATGTGTTCATGTTGGACACGTTGATGACGGTTTGGTTTTAGCACAAAGGTTTGGGTGCGGAGAAAGGGTTGTGTCTGGGGATGCTACTAATACATGAATTTGATGAACTTGTGGTTAGACTTGGGAGAAGGGATGTGTGAAAAGTGTCCCTTTACTTATGTGGAGCCTTTTGCCCTACAATATTGAGGCTAGGTGGGTGACAACCCGAGAAAGGGCCTTCTCAGTCATAGCACCAAACCTTTGGAACTCCCTCACTAGGGAGAGTCATCTGTCTCCCTCTATTGGTGTCTTCTGCCAGTGAGTGAAGACTTTATTTGTTTTGTTTGGCATACCCCAATAATGGTTACAGGGCCTTCTTCCTGGTTCTGGTGTTGTTTATTTGTGCATTTTGTTGAATTGTTTTATAATTTTAAATGTATATTTAATTGTTCAAATGTTTTAATGTTTTATTTTTAATGTTCGCTGCCTTGGAAATCCTGATTGGGTGGAAAGGCAGCATAAAAAATGTTCTAACTAGCTAAATGTGGCCGGCGTGGTGTAGTGGTTAAGAGCGGTGGACTCCAGTCTGCAGAATCAGATTCAATTCCCAACTCCTCCACATGAAGCCTGCTGGGTGACCTTGGGCCAGTCGCAGTTCTCTCCGAACTATCTCAGGCCACACAGAGGCAGGCGATGGCAAGCCACCTCTGAATATCTCTTGCCTTGAAAACCCTGTGGGGTCGCCATAAGTCAGCTGTGTCTTGAAGGCGCGCACGTGCACACAACTAAATAAACATTGGGTATCAACCCAAATTTTCTAGGTTTTAAAAATATATATATTTTTAATTTTATTAACAGAAATAAATACAATCACAGTTCACAATCACAGGAACACATAAATACATAGTACATAAAGCCTCCCATCCTTCTGAGGTCAGTCAAATGAGTACCCGTAAACAAAGTCTGCCTAGTAAACGTCGGGATGTGACGTCACCCCATGGGTCAGGTTTGTATATGAGATGAAGTTATGCCATGTTTCGTAAAAATCCAATAAATCGGCCTTGCCTTTAATAACGCTAAGTTGATGTGTCAATTTTTCTGCCATAGCTATTTGCCACAGTTCAGAATATTCCAAATTTTCTAGGTTTTTTTTTTTTTTTTAAATATTCTTGTTTTTAGGAGCTGTGGGCGAAGATTTGTTATGCATTTGTGTGTGCAACCAGATGTGGATGATGTTGGTTGCTTTGAATTGCACGCACAGTTGGATTCACATCCCTATTCTTAACCCCCTGGCTACTTTGCACAAAAGTTTCTTCATTCAGCCACTGTCCCCCCCCCCCCCCGGAAAGTACATTGGCTAGAATTGGACAGAAAGCAGGTTTGGAATAATTGTCTGCCCCAGAGGAACTTCAATATTCTCTTCACGGTCAGACCTGCTGTGTTGTTCTGCCGTCGGTGCTGATGGGTGACGTTCACTGTTTTTTGAGGGCAAACCACCACCCACCTACAGTCTTTCAAACGTTTCTTCTTGCAGCAAGTACGCTGCATTTGTATGAAGTGTCCAAATGCATTAGGCTGTTCTGAAGGAGTTGCTGTGATGTGGCAGGATGTTGTAGTTTCTATTTCCAGGGTTGAGGGGGAAAAAATCCCAGGTGCCTAAACTGTCTTCAGTCATTCCTTTGCAAGACCATCCCTTTAAAAAAAATCGACCCTGGAGCCTGGAAATTGAAAATGGTGTCCCAGTTTTGGTTTGGCTTCTGCTGTGGCTTGAGGAGGGAAGGAATGAATTTCTTGCCTGTTTTCAGTATTGTACCTTCCATGTGTCTCTGTGTGCGCGCTCACATGTTCAGAAGAAATAACTGTTTGAACCACTTCACTGTGCTGTTCTGGCCTATTAGGTGCAGTAGAACACAGGCAGGATGCTGCTGCAGTCGTCTTGCTTGTGGGCTTCCTAGAGGCACCTGGTTGGCCACTGTGTGAACAGACTGCTGGACTTGATGGACCTTGGTCTTATCCAGCAGGGCTTTTCTCATGTTCTTATGCCTATTATATTAGGTGCTGTGGAACACAGGCAGGATAATACTGCTGCTGTCGTCTTGCTTGTGGGCTTCCTAGAGGCACCTGGTTGACCACTGTGTGAACAGACTACTAGACTTGATGGACCTTGGTCTGATCCAGCAGGGCTTTTCTCATGTTCTTATGGAGGACAGGGCTATCCATGGCTACTAGTCAAGATTGATACTAGTCATGATGCATACTTATTTTCTATAGTCTCAGAGGAACTTGCCCATTATATTATGCGCTGTAGAACACAGGCAGGACAATGCTGCCGCAGTCGTCTTGTTTGTGGGCTTCCTAGAGGCACCTGGTTGGCCACTGTGTGAGCAGACTGCTGGACTTGATGGGCCTTAGTCTGATCTGGCATGGCTTTTCTTATGTTCTTACGTTCTTAAATCTTTTATCTCGTGATTTGCCTGGGAATGTCATCGTCCACCGAAGGAAAGGCTTGAAACTCTTCTTCTCCAAGGCCACTTTCACACATGGTGAATAATGCACTTCCAATCCTCTTCCAATGCACTTCAGTGACCGTTTGCAAGTGGCTTTTGCCATTCTCTCCACCCGGGCCAGGAAAGGCTTTTGAATGTAATGGTGGAACTGATCACACAGCACATGCTGAGCTTTGTGATCAGCAGCTGTGGGGAATGTGTATTTCTCTTAGAATTATGCTTGACCATTGGTTAGATGCTGGTCTGATGGTATAGAATGCATAGGGTTGCCAACTGCCAGGTAGTAGCCGGAGATCTCCTGCTAATACAACTGATCTCCAGCCGATAGAGATTAGATCACCTGGAGAAAAATGGCCACTTTGGCAATTGAATTCTATGGCATTGAAGTCCCTCCCCAAACCCTGCCCTCCTCAGGCTCCGCCCCAAAAATCTCCCGCTTGTGGCGAAGAGGGACCTGACAACTCTAAGAATGCAATGATTTGCGAGGAGCATCCCAGAATCTGCACTGGCTGTCTGCTTCATTTTGGACATGTTCCAAAGTAGTTGCTTGACTCCATGAAGTTCTGAGTCGGCATCTCACAGTGCATTCCTGAAAGGGGGGGCAAATGGTCATAGGAGGCGGTGCAACCTCTGTGCCAGCGTCCGTGCCACTTGCGCCATGCAAATTGGCATGGACCCTGGCGTAGGGCCGTTTATGGCAGCCCCCATGGACCACAGCAGCAGCGCAGCCCTTAGACACTGGCGCGTCCTCCCGCCGGCATCCTCCCGGCGCAAGTCCCTGCGCCGGCATCCCAGGAGGTGTTCCCAAGGCATTCAGGGGGGCGGAGCTGCTGTTAGGCAGCTTCCTAACCCCTTTCAGCCCGGGATCACCCCCTGAAGCAATGGTGTTGCTGCGCCATCCATAGTTCTAAGAAAAGTGCTTGGACCTGATCCCTGAAGTGGAACATCCAGCCTTAAATTCTGAGGACCTGGTAACAGATCCTGCCCGATCAACCTCATTGCTGGCACAAACATCTCCTGTTGACCCAGGAGATGTTTCCTATGGGGCCTCCCCCCTTTTCTAAATTTGGTTAAAAAGCTTTTTTTACCCCCGTAGCAGCCGTGAAACCTCTTTGGAGACTCTGCGGCGGCACCACGGCCATGCTGTCCCCGATTGCTGCAGCTTCGAGGAATGGGCTGTCAATGTTTATTTTGTTAGCCAGGGACTATCTACTCCCACCCAGAATCATAGAGTTGGAAGGGACCACCAGGGTCATCTAGTCCAACCCTCTGGACAATGCAGGAAATTCACAACTACCTTTCCCCCACACCTAGTGACCAAAAGATGGCCAAGATGCCCTCCCTCTCATCACCTGCCTAAGGTCACAGAATCAGCATTGCTGACAGATGGCCATCTAACTTCCTCTTAAAAACCTCCAGGTGAAGGAGAGCTTACCACCTCCCAAGGAAGCCTGTTCCACTGAGGAACCACTCTAATTGTTAGAAAATTCTTCCTAATGTCTAGACAGAAACTCTTTTGATTGAATTTCAACCCGTTGGTTCTGGTCCGACCTTCTGGGGCAACAGAAAACAACTCGGCACCATCCTCTATATGACAGCCTTCAAGTACTTGAAGATGGTTATTGTATCACCTTCAATCTTCTCTTCTTCAGGCTAAACATACCCAGCACCTTCAACCTTTCGTCATAGGAGGCGGTCTCCAGACCCCTCACCATCTTTGTTGCCCTCCTCTGGACACGTTCCAGCTTGTCTACGTCTTTCTTAAATTGCAGTGCCCAAAACTGAACACAGAAGAATGGAAATAGCCCAAGGATTAAGATCTTTGTGTATTTATTGTAGTTAGCTTCGGATGACATATCCATTTTTCTCCGATCGCATGTGAAGTCATTTTCAGGGCAATCTTAAATGGAGTTTTGAGCCCACTGGCTTCAACTGAATTAGAAAGCTGTAACTCCACTGTTTGTTACTTAACCTTTTGGCAGTTTCGAATAGGTCAGTGGCTAGGAAATAGTGAAGATGCATTTCTTTGTTACGTGAGAGAACTGAGGTGTTCTAGGGCTCTCCACAAGGCCGTCGGGACCTTCTATGGATTTTGCAAGTCTTATAAATTTTGTATGTCTTGGGCACAACCTTCCTGATGTTACAGGAGTTTGCTTTCTTTGCAGCATATTCAGACAGCAAAGGGAATAATGAGAAGAAAGCCCTGGAGACTACCTCACAACTATGGAACATCTTCTCCTTGGGAGCTTGCCAAAAGCCTGAGCTTCTGTGAAAGGGTTGCCAACCTCCAGGTACTAGCTGGAGATCTCCCACTATTTGAACTGATCTCCAGCCAATAGAGATCAGTTCACCTGGAGAAAATAGCCACTTTGGCAATTGGACTCCATAGCATTGCAGCCCCTCCCCTCCCAAAACCCCATCCACCTCAGGCTCCGCCCCAAACATCTCCAGGTATTTCCCAACCCAGAGCTGGCAACAGTACTAGCTGGACAACTCCTGCTATTTCAACTGATTTCCAGCTGATAGAGATCAGTTCCCCTGGAGAAAATGGCTGCTTTGGCCATTGGACTCTATGGCATTAAAGTCCCTCCCCTCCCCAAACCCCATCCTCCTCAGCCTCTGCCCCAAAAACCTCCCGCCCGTGGCGAAGAGGGAGCTGGCAACCCTATCCAGGATCCCTGGCCAATCTAGCCTGGAGGAAAATTGCTTCCTGACCCCAAACTGGCGATCAGCATTACCCTGGGCCTGTCTTGTTGGCCTGAACATTTTGTTTGGCTTTACAGTCTACTTGAGTACTGATTACAGCATCATTTGCAATGGTGTTGGTGTCATTGGACCTCCAGAATCTACCACCAAACCAACCTGATGCCAGACTTGACATGCCTAAGGGTTATACACAGGTGTGTGTTTTTGAAATATCTTGGGATTGCTTTGCCGCCACTCTAAAAAGTAATCAGTGCCCTCATTCTGCTGAAGGTAAAACCTTGTCCTCTTCCAAGGTCTGCCTCGTGAATTGCTTTAGCTGTGTGGTATGGATAATTCAAACTTGTGGCAATTTTCCCATCACCAGAAGAAAAATGAGGCTTACTGATACACAAAATGTTTTAACTCTTCCCTAGGCAATCCTGTTTGAATTGGTTGTGTGTATTGAATTCTGTTTAGTGCGTGGTGTGCCAAACCTAAGGCTTTTGATAAAATCCTTGCTTAGCCGTGAACTTGCTTGACTTATCCACATGCCAAACATGCAGTTGTGAAATTTCTGGAAATTTTGAAGCCATGGAAAAAACTTTGTTTTTTCCCCAAAGGAAAAATAATAATAACTTTAGACATTTTTGGGAAAACTGTAAAATATGCACTGCTGAGTTTCCTATCAAACCTTTACTGATTTAACAAAAGAGAATGTATCATTTTACAATTTAGTTAGGAAATAAAATTGTAACATTTAGAAGAAAAAGAAGAATTGGTTTTTATACCCCAATTTTCTCTACCTTTAAGGAGTCTCAAAGTGGCTTACAATCGCCTTCTCCCTGCCCCCAACTGGCACTTTGTGAGGTGGATGGGGCTGAGAGAGTTTGGAGAGAACTGTGACTAGGAATTCATAGGGATTTTTTTAGTGTTGCCCCAAATTTTCTTTGTTTCTGTTTTTTTTTCTCCCCTGGGCCAAATAACTTACCCCCAGAAAGCAGAGGGGACTGATAAGAGGATATTCTTGTGATGTGATTATAAGTGTAAATTCTGGAACTGTCTAAATGTATTGACTTGTCATCTTCGTTTTGGAGTGAACCCTAATGTCATCTTTTATTTGAGGTGGCGGGTAATTGGGTGGGAGGAGAACAGGAACAGGAAACACTCTCACCATGCCCCAGTGTGCAATCTGACCATAGAATCATAGAGTTGGAAGGGGCCATTCAGGCCATCGAGTCCGACCCCCTGCTTAATGTAGGATCAGCCTAGAGCATCCCTGACAAGTGCTTGTCCAGCCTCTGCTTAAAGACTGCCAGTGAGGGGGAGCTCTCCATCTCCTTAGGTAGCCGATTCCACTGTTGAATCTATTCAAGGTTTTAAAAACAGTTTGCATGTACAATAGGGAGCCACGGCCAATTGCAGTTATCCAGCACTTGTAAGTGGTGGGAAAATAGAAGAATGTCATAAGTGTCTTGCATACTACAGGTTACATGAACACATGAACAGATGAAGCTGCCTTATACTGAATCATACCCTTGGTCCATCAAAGTCAGTTTTGTCTACTCAGACCAGCAGCAGCTCTCCATGGTCTCAGGCAGAGGCCTTTCACATCACCTACTTGCCTAGTCCCTTTAACTGGATACGCTGGGGACTGAACCTGGGGCCTTCTACATGCCAAGCGGATGCTCTACCTCTGAGACACAGCCCCTCTCCATGGTGTATCTGCCGATGCTGGGATGTGTGACTTGTCCCCTTGGCCTGACACCATATAAGGTTGCTTGTTTGTTCCCAGGGAGGTTGAAATGGAAGACCAGGGTGGCAATCGTGATACCGAGAGCTCATAAGTTTGTGGCATTAAACTTATAAGACTTGAGTCTGTGGGGATCTGGTTGCTTCGAATGATACTAAGAGCAGCTTTCCGGAGACAAACAATAACATCCCTTTATAAATTGCATCAGCTTCTGCTGGAATTGAGGGAAATTCCCGTGTCAGGATTTACAGTCAATCTCCTCTAAATGCATATATGGCTTAGTGGGATATGATTGGGCCAGCCTTCATCATTGGCTTAAAAACCATCATCATTAAGTAGGCTTACCAGGCCCCTCCTCTGCTGCAGCGGGAGGTTTTCCTGGTGGTTGCGAGATCATGCGATCGCAGCACTTCTGGTTGCAGCACTTCTGGTTTACTTCCGGGTGTAAATGCATTGCAAGGGGCCTTTTACCACTCAAACTAGGAGTTTGAGTGGTAAAGGGCCTGTTGCGATGCGGCACTTCCGGGTGTAAAACGCATCACAAGAGGCCGCTTACCACTCACACTCCCAGTTTGAGTGGTAAAAGGCCCCTTGCGATGCATTTACGCCGGGAAGGGCTGCATTGCAACGGGCCCTTTACCACTCAAACTGGGAGTTTGAGTGGAAAACGGCCCCTTGTGATCCCACGCTTCCTGTTTACAACCGGAAGTGTTGTGGCGCCTCGGGCAGGCATTGCCCACCGACCCTCAGTTGGTCGGCGGGCAGCCAAGTGGATTGGCAGGGGTTTGCCCGCCACCACCTGGCACTTGGCAACCCTAATCATTAAGGGTATGTTTTCTTTGCAGCTGCTCTTAAATATCTTGGCTCCCTCATTGCACAGCAATCTCCGCAAGTTCAGGGGGAAGCAGAAATGGCCAAACCCAGCTATTTTGCTTTGGTGCAGTTCTTTTTTTTGGGGGGGGGGCAGAAACTAAGGCTGCCCTGAGATACTGCAATAAGCTGCAGTTACATTCCAGTTGCGTAGAAGCATAGCTTGTCACCTTGAGTGCTTCCCATCCTACCTTCCATGTGTAGAGTTTCATGCAAAATGCCTAAACTGGGGTGAAAGCTAAACTAAGGTTTAGAATCTTTGTTTGCATGTAAGGAATGTCCTGTTTCCCTGAGGTGACAGTGAACTGGAGCATGACTGGACTTTCAAAGTTTTGCATAGAGGTATAAGTAAAGGTGGGAGGGAAGGCAGCATGGCACAGCCCAATCTCGTCAGATCTCGGAAGCTAATCAGGGTTGGCCCTGGTTAGTATTAGGATGGGAGACCACCAAGGAATACCAGGGTTGCTGTGCAGAGGAAGGCACTGGCAAACCACCTCTGTTAGTCTCTTGCCATGAAAACCCCATAAGGGGTCGCCGTAAGTCGGCTGCAACTTGACGGCACTTTACACACACACATAGGTAAAGGTAGTCCCTTGTGTAAGCACAGGGTCATTACTAGCCCATGGATTGACGTCACATTAGGGTTGCCAGGTCCCCCCTCTCCTCTGGTGGGAGGCTTTTGGGGTGGATCTGGGCCGTGGATTGCGCGCAGCTGCAATTGCATCACTTCCGGTTTACACCCAGATACAATGCATCGCGATTGGCCACTTTACTACTCAAAGACCCAAAATGCAATTGCCTGCTAATCCAGCCTGCCAACCCTGTGTCACATCCGTACGTTTACTAGGCAGTTTATGTTTACGGGGTGATTTGCCAGTGCCTTCCCCAGTCATCTACACTTTACCCCCCAGCAAGCTGGGTCCTCATTTGACTGACCTTGGAAGGATGGAAGGCAAAGTCAACCTTGATCCGGCTACCTGAAACCGACTTCTATCAGGATCGAACTCAGGTAGTGAGCAGAGCATTTGACTGCAGTACTGCCATTTACTACTGTGAGCCACGGGGCTCATCCTTTGCATAGAGACCCAACCCTAAAGGGAAATGGGAGGAGTGAGGGGTTTGAGCAGTCAAAGCAGCAAGCTGTGTTGGAGCACAATTGGAATTTAATTGCAGCTGGTGACGTAGGACTGTAGTCTCAGCAGGGTGTATTATATGCTGAAGTATTTACAAAGATGCATTCAAGCCTGAGAACTGGAAACTTTTCTTTTTAATTAAAGCTGGGATTTTCTCAGCAAGGGTCAACAATGTGTGTAAATGGGTATATTAAAGTCTTGCATCTGTAGATGTCTCTGTTGTACAGGTTGAGTATCCCTCACCTGTAGGGTTGCCAACCTCCAGGTGCTAGCTGGAGATCTGCTATTACAACTGGTCTACAGCCAATAGAGATCAGTTTTCCTGGAGAAAATGGCCATTTTGGAAACTGGACTCTATGGCACTGAAGTCCCTCCCCTCCCCAAACCCCATCCTCCTCAGGCTCCCCCCAAAAAACCTCCAGGTATTTCCCAGCCCAGAGTTGGCAATCTTACTTATCCGAACTGTTTGGGAGCAGAAGTGGTCCGTATTTTGGATCTTTCTGTATATTGGAATTTTTTTGGAATTTTTGCATATACATAATGAGATACCTTGGGATGGGACCCAAATTCATTTATGCTTTATATACCCTTTATACACATCGTCTAAATGTAATTTTAAACAATATTTTAAATAATTTTATGTACATTGAACCGTCAGAAAGCAAAGGTGTAACTATCTCACCAGAATACCTGTATCAGCTGTTAAACAAGAGCAACAATAAACTAACTAAGAATTGCAGGCTTTCAATCTCCACCTGCGATGCAGTGTACACTGTATTTGATTTTTTTAGGTGAGAGGAAACATTGAAAGCAGCCAGCATGGATCTGCCTGCTTGCCGGCTCAAGGGGTCCGGTTTTCGGATCGGTCCTGATATGGGATATCCGGATAAAGGATACTATCCCTGCATACAGTTAATGTGTGTGCTGTGGGAAATTCCAGTGTGTGCCCTTTCTTAGTGGGAATAGGACAACCCCCCCTCCCAGCATAGAAACAGAACGGACCCCCTCCTCCCAGCATAGAAATAATACCAGCTAGATGCATTTACCTCTTTTCATGGGGGCGGGATGTAGAATGTAGTTGACTTTCCATCCACTGCGAGGACAGTTAGGGTGCCCCCCTTTTGTGGGCTGGACAGAAGTGGGGGAAAAGTCAATAACTCTTTGTCACATCAGTGGGTGTGATTTTATTTCTGTCGCAACCAGGATCAGTCAGGCACATTTTCTTGGTGTGTCTCTTACAGCTCATTCCTGAGCCTGGGGGCTGAATGGGCTTAAGAGTCGACCAGGCCCCTGTGCCAGCGTCCATGACACTTGCGCCATGCAAAGTGGCATGGACGCTGATGCAGTACCACTTGCGGCGACGCCTGAGGACAGGTGTGGCAGTGCGGCCTGTGTACACCAGCTCGGCGTCCTGCCGGCATAAGTGCTCACGGCGGCATCCATGCTGGTGTTTCTGGGTCGTTCATGGGGTGGTGGGGCTTCTGCTAGGCTGCTTCCTAACCTCTTCCAGCCCGGGTACTTCCCCCTTCGAAACAGCATTGCTATGCCAGGTTTTTCCTGGTGCAGCCTCGCTGTTCTCTATTGGGGGAAAACTTTCCAGTTTTGATTTTTAAAATCTAACAAGGCTTTTTTTAGCATTTTGGCAGCCGAGGAACCCGGAGGTGCCGCGGCGGGGCCTCAGCTACGCCGTCCCCGGCCGCTGCAAAGCTCAGGAATGAGCTGCCCCTCCTGGGTAGACAGAGCTTCGGGGCTAGCTGGTACTTTTGACAAAAGGGCCAACTACTCAGAGCAAAGTTTGATGGTGGGAAGGTCTATTACGGTGCCGGAGGCCACTTCCCCTGCAATGGTTGGGAAATCACCTTTCCCACCCTCAACACAATAGAGAGCCATAGAAATAGAATTTTATTTTTTTGGCCGTTTACAAATGGGAACGGTTGTAAGGATTTGTATCCCCGCTGCCTAATGCCATGATGCAAATAATTAACAATGTGCCTTTCAGATGTGCCAGTCGCACCTTACCCGGCAGGTGTAAGTGCTCAAAAGCTCTTGACAGTGTTTGTGCTGATCACATGTTGGAAGAGCGTTCTAGCCCACTAGGGGGTGTTGGTGACCGGATGGTGAGGCGTGGAGTTCTTAGGAATGGATTTGTCTCCATGAGTATATTTGGAAAATACCTTTCGAGTAAGGGATAAATCGCTCCAACTCCCCTTCAGAGCTTGAAAATGGTCCTGCATTCTCCATTGTATAGCGACAGGGGATCCCCATCCGGAGGCAGGGTTCTTGACTTTATCCCCTTGTTCCTGGAAGACCTGTGAACCCAGAAGTGCTCAAATTTTTTCCTCCGCGGCCTCGCCAGCTGCCTCTAGTCATAAACAGTTTCTCAGTCATAAGCTATGGCGTATTATGCATTAATGCCAGAGTGTATACTTGTGCAAACAGAGAGGCATTTCCCCCCCCCAGATAAATAATCATTGGTATTCTTTGTAGCCTGGGGCACCTCATAATACCGTGTAATATTTTTTCATTCTTCTGTCATTTTAATCACTGTAAAAGACTGCCAACTTTATTGATTACTAGACCTTTTATATGAGAAGGTCTCTACTCGCTCAAGTATATATCTTAATTTTGTCAGTAGCTATAATCTTTCTCCAGTATTGCTGTATGTCTGTTGCATGTTCTGCCTCATTTTTTTTTCTAAACAGCAAAAATGCTAGGCTAATCCAGCCTGGTAGGATATGAATATATCTGTGGACGGGGTGCAAATATGCATAGTAGTATCGTTTTTCCTGATCAGCTTTAAGCGAGCAAATGAATCCTTAACACGGTTCTTGCTTGTGAGCAGATCCTTAAAATCCCAAGCCCATTTTTGGGTTCAAAGTTAATGGATCTGTCCTTGAAACCCATCTTATATTTTTTCCAATGTCATGTTTCATCTGCGTGTATTCACACACTCAAATTAGTTGGGCAACACATGGTAGTGTGACGTATAGATTTTATGCGGTAGGAAGAGCAGAAGCCTTATTAGAAGAGCAGAGTTACAGCCCATTCGTAAAGGGGGGGGGATCGGAAGCAGCTGAAAGTGGCAGAGCAGCCATGGAGGGGGGAAAAAGTGTTGTTGTTTTTTAAAAAGGGGAAAAAATAGGGGGAAATGCCCCATTGAAAACAGTGAGGTTGTGCCACCAAAAAAAGGTGGCATAGCTCCACGGCTGCTCAAGGGGGCATTCCCAGGTGAACAGGGTTAGGAAGCTGCTCAAAGGCAGCTCCACCCCCGTACCCCACACCAACGCAGCCGTTTCCTTCCGGGATTTAGTTCTCAGAGGGGCTGTGCTGGCAGCGGGGGCTGGTGAAGGTCCGTGGCTCCCAGATGCTGCCGTGTTTGCCCTCGTGCTGGCGTAGGTGCCACTTTATCCCATGATAAAGTGGCACTTACGCCGGTATGGGGTCACCCCGGCTCCTAAGGAGATTTGCCACACACCCCGGATTGCAGCCAAAGGTAACATTAAAACTGCGATATTACTGTATTCAGCGTAACACTAGAAACAAAAGAGATCTTTGAACATGTGCTGTGAAACAAACGTTAACTCTTTGGTGCAGGAACATGGTGCGACTGCTAAATTTTGCGTAGCGCAGAGGCACAGATACCTGTTCAAAGAAGCGCGAAGAAGCTCACAATTCATAGCCAACTAACGCGTACCCTGCTTGGTGTAACATAATTGTTCCTGTTGCTCCTGTCCAAAATAGCCTTGTCAGGTAAGAGTTGCAAGCTTCCCAACTGAACAGTACTTACCTCCTGCAGAATAGACCGAGCCCTGCTGTTCCAAACCGCTGAAGGGAAAATGTGACGGAAACAAGATGTAGCCGGAGAGCTCCCTGTGGTGGAAACAGAGCAGATGTCTCCTGAGTCAGAGGACAAGGGGCGCTCCTGTTTGAGGCTGCCTGCTTGCAAGCGTGCAACCGTTCAGTCAGAATGTTTCCTTCTGGTCTGTCCAGGAATACCATAAACAGGAGCAACTGGACAGTTTATTCCTTGCACTGGCAGCAAGAATAAATAGAGTCTGTAACACTTTGAATCTAGTGGCTTACTATGGTGTGTTGCTGCTACTGTCCCTTGTTACTGTAAAGGTAAAGGTAGTCCCCTGTGCAAGCATCGGGTCATTCCTGACCCATGGGGTGACATCGCATCCTGACGTTTACTAGGCAGACTTTGTTTACGGGTACTCATTTGACTGACCTCAGAAGGATGGAAGGCTTTGGAAGGATGGAAGGCTGAGTCAACCTTGATCCAGCTACTTGAAACCGACTTCCATCGGGATCGAACTGAGGTCATGAGCAGTACAGCAGTACTACTCTGCGCCATGGGGCTTGTTACTGTATCTAACAGTAAATTGGCTGGGCAGATAACTAAACCATTCAATTTCCCCACCCCCAGAAAGGTAGGCCTAGTCAGGGACTTATTGTCTTGAGGGGCCATGGCTCAATGGTAGAGCATCTGCTTGGCATGCAGAAGGTTCTAGGTTCAACCCCCAGCACCTTCAATGAAAAGGACCAGGTGATAGATTTTGGAAAGACCTCTGCCTGAGACCCTGGAGAACTGCTGCTAGTCTGGGTAGACACTTCTTACGGTGACGAACCAATGGCCTTATTCAGTGTAAGGCAGCCTCATCTATGCAGAGGAATATGATTTTTTAAATGATCGAAAAGAAAAAGACACACCCCACCCAAAAGAACTGGCCTGCTGAAGGCTAAATGTGCTTTTGGTGGCAGGAAGGATCAGTGAAAGGAAAAAAAGGGAGAATAAGCTTCATCCTTCTAAAGCCTCTGAGAGCTATAACGATTCTGAAGGAGGATTTTGTTGGTGTGTGAGTAGGATAACTAAGTTGATCCCCTCCCTGCAATTCCTCATGGTCCCCAAGCTAGTATGGTTGTATGTGTGTAAATTTCAATGTGCAAAACACTTTAAATTGCTTATTATGCTTACCCACGCAACAGCAGTGTAAGTTAGACCAATATTCCCATTTTACAGAAGAGCATGGAAAGGAATTCTGTAGAGCTGGCCATGGAGTTGTATACCTGACGTAGCTGATTATTGTCACTATTTTTGAAAGTCTGTGCTAATGAGATAAAAAAAGGTAAAGGTAGTCCCCTGTGCAAGCACTGGGTCATTACTGTCCCATGGGATGATGCCACATCCTGATGTTTACTAGGCAGACTTTGTTTATGGGCTGGTTTGCCATTGCCTTCAGTTTACCTCCAGTAAGCTGGGTACTCATTTTACCAACATCAGAAGGATGGAAGGCTGAGTCAACCTTGAGCCGGCTCCCTGAAACCAACTTCCGTCGGGATCAGACTCAGGTCGTGAGCAGAGCTTGGACTGCAGTACTGCAGTTTACCACTCTGCACCCCGGCGCTTTCTGTCCATAAGAGATAGGAGGGAGGAAATTCAATCACCATAGTGGAGGTGAAATGTTGGCATTCAAATAAATTTTCCCTGGAGAAAACTGGTCTTCTAAATTTTTGGGGGGGTCATGTAGTGCTTGATTCTTCTGGGGAAATCAAGACTTTGCCCCTTTAGGCAGTGCATCTGTTGGAGGATAAGTGCATCTTTCCAGCTCCTCTAATGTCCTGTGTTTTGTTACTGGGAAAATGCAAGTTAACTCTCCACATGTGCATGTATTGCCCTTTGTGACTCCTGTATGGCATGGAGCTGAATAAATCTCACAGGTGCCTTTCAAGACGGTGTTCATGATAACGCTAGTCGTGATAGAACTGCCTCCCTGCCCAAGACCTGCGCCTTTTGGTGAGCTTAAAAAGAGCTGTCCTCCTTTTCCTCCCGCAGTTTTTCCCGCTGTGTCATGAATGATGGATGCGTAGTTTTAAAATTAAACGTCTGTACTATCCTCTCCACATCTGAACTATTAATCCCCCTCTTGTTTAAAAATAGGGAACTGAACAAAACTGTTTCACCACATGAAAGTTACCTCTCACCTTTTATGTGGAGACTGTGCTAATGGAAAAAATACAGGCTTCTTTGTGTGTTGAGTCCTTTGGAAAGATTGATACTTGGCTTCACCTGTACTGCCCAGGCGGAACTGACATGGCTTAGCTTCCTGGCTTTCCAGGTGGCTTTTCTGGTTGAGTGGTGTACAGAGTGCCAACGGGGTGTAGTGGTTAAGGAGGGTGGTTTGGAGTGGTGGACTCTAATCTGGAGAACCAGGTTTGATTCCCCACTCCTCTACATGAGTGGTAGACACTAATCTGGTGAACTGTGTTGGTTTCCCCAGTCCTAGTCATGAAGCCAGCTGGGTGACCTTGGGCTAGTCACAGCTCTCTTAGGGCTCTCTCAGTCCCGCATACCTCACAGGGTGTCTGTTGTGGGGCGGGGAAGGGAAGGTGATTGTAAGCCAGTTTGATTCTCCCTTAAGTGGTAGAGAAAGTCGGCATATAAAAACCAACTCCTCCTTTCTTCTTCTCCATCATCATGTTGGGAATGGATATTGTCCTTGAGGATATTGACCTCTGTGGAAGTATTAACACCCCCCCCCCCCCGCAATATACATTCTATGCACTAATTTTTCATTTTTTTTTGTTAAAAGTCCTAGCTGGTGGGGGGTGGGGACATGAAGATTAGTGCAAGGTTCCCTGAGCCAAAATATCTTTGGCTTTTTGAGCTGTGCATATCAGTAAATCCGAGCTGAAAATAAAGCAGAAAATCACCATTCTGTAACAATACTTAGGCATTTTGCTCAGGATTACACTAATAGTTGGCGGAAGTCAGAAGTAAAGACAAGGAAAGTCAGAAGTTTGCAATATTTCTCTATGGAGGGGGGGCGTCCCCTTCCAGACCCCATAAAATCAGCCCCCCTTGCCCAATCTTCACAAAACCTCAGGGGTCGTGCAACTAGAGTCCCTTCAAGCTATGCTGTGAATTTGGGGACTCTACCTCCAAAAATGTCCCCCAGGAGTTTAAAGAACAGCAACCATAAATGGGCCTGAATTCTTCCGGTAAACCTGGAAATAAGCCGATTTTACTGGTAAGGGTATTTGGCTTATTTCGG
This sequence comes from Euleptes europaea, assembly GCF_029931775.1. Classification (NCBI taxonomy): domain Eukaryota; kingdom Metazoa; phylum Chordata; class Lepidosauria; order Squamata; family Sphaerodactylidae; genus Euleptes; species Euleptes europaea. Next base: position 46,402,929 of record NC_079325.1, on the reverse strand, counting down.
GTTCACCGAAAAAATCGGGCCCAATAAAGCCGAACCTGAAATTTACCAGATTTTTTTTTTTTTTTTGCATTGCCTTATTGGCTTTACTTCTGACTTTCCTTGTCTTTACTTCTGACTTCCGCCAACTGTTAGTGTAATCCTGAGCAAAATTTCTAAGTATTGTTCCAGGCTGGAAAGGTAAGGCACGTCGAGTGGATGAATTCCACCGATGCCTCGTCTTTCCAGACTGTAAATTATGCCATCTTTTGCCACTCTTTGGAAGTTCTAAGGCTGGAATGTGCTTCAGTCTCGGGTTTTTACTCTAGCTTCAGATGGTCTGATGGATTTTACTTTACCAAGTACCTGCCTTGCTAGGCTTAGAGGATTCAGAGAACTGCAAAGGGATTAAGGGATTGAAACATATGAGAGGAGGCTGAAGGAAGCAGGCATGTTCGCTTTAGAGAAAACGTTAAGACTGGGATGGAGTGACAGAGAATTACGGTGATCGAAAGGGCGGCTGTATTCACCAAGGGAAAGATGGGAACAGCAGGAAGGAAATTGTGGCCTCTGCCAGTGGATAGAGTCTTAGGGGCCAGTGAGGTTGCACCCCTGTCCAGAAAGAAGAGCCCATTCATTTGTTAGAGAATACACAGTTGCAGGGAGCTCATCCCCTGCCCTCAGCCAGAAAGATCATTGTACCACCTACACAGGTGAGAGGAAGGAAAGAAGAAGAAGAGTTGGTTTTCATACGCCGATTTTCTCTACCTTCGAGGAGTCTCAAACCGGTTTGCAATCGCCTTCCCTTCTGATCCCCGCAGCAAACTCTTTGTGAGGTAGGTGGGGCTGAGAGAGTTCGGAGAGAACTGTGAGTAGCTCAAGGAGACCCAGAAGACTTCATGCGGAGGAGTGGGGAAACCAAGCCGGTTCACCAGATTAGAGTCTGCCACTCATGTGGAGGAGCGGGGAATCAAACCTGGTTCCCCAGATTGGGACACCAGTCTCTGCTATCAGTCACAAGACTGAGAGCTGTTGGTTAGTTCGGGTGCTGTTATTAAGATCTAGTAAGCCACTTGAAAGCTCACTTGATAAAAAAGCAGGTTATAAATATTTAAAGGGTGGACTTAATGGTGAGCAAGGCAGATTTAACATAAAAATTCAGCCAAACTGTTGTTCCATGGTTTGGAGTATTGAATAGCTTGTGAAGGACAGTATTTACCAATGTAGTGATTGTTGTTCGTAATATTTAAGTTCCGGAAGGGCAGCTGTGTTTGTCTGTTTCAGCAAAAACAGCTTTAAAGATTAACAGATGTATTGCAACATAATTTATTATTGTGCATGGAAGCTTATGCTACGATAAATCTGTTGTATCTTTTAGATGCCATAAGGATTCCTAGCTGATAATGCTTAAATATGTCATTGTTGTTGGTACTGGGCTGAGTTAAAGACACAAATTGCTCATGTAGCCGTGAAGGGAAGAGGTGGAGTCGGGCATGCCACTTCTCCCGCCCTTCCTCCGAGTTGCTCAGGGCGAGGGGATTTTCCCTGTTAATCTTTCCAACAGCACTATGGGTAATGCAAGTCTCTCAGCCTTGCCTGCCCCATAAGGCTTTAAGCAGTGTAAATAATATGAGAAACATAAACGCCCCTTTTTGCATTGAAAAGTGAAGATCACAAATAGACCCTGAGATAGAAGAAGACGACAGCCAGCGTGGCGTAGTGGTTGAGAGTGGCGGACTCTAATCTGGAGAACCGAGTTTGATTCCCCGCTCCTCCACATGAGCGGTGGACTCTAATCTGGTGAACCAGGTTGGTTTCCCCACTCCTCCACATGAAGCCTGCTGGGTGACCTTGGGCTGTTCACAGTTCTCTCCCAACTCTCTCAGCCCCACCTACCTCACGAGGTGTCTGTTGTGGGAAGGGGACAATGATTGTAAGCCACTTTGAGACTCTTTAAAGGTACAGAAGATCGGGGTATAACAACCAACTCTTCTTTTTATACTCCATTTTTCTCTACTGTAAGGAGTCTTGAGTGGCTTACAATCACTTTCCCCTCCCCATGACAAACACCTTTTGAAGTAGGTGGGGCTGAGACAGTTCAGAGAGAACTGTGACTGGCCCAAAGTCACCCAGCAAGCTTCATCTGGAGGGGTGGGAAATCAAACCTGGTTCTCCAGATTAGAAGCCGCCGCCCATGTAGAGGAGTGGGGAATCAAACCCAGTTCTCCAGATTAGAGTCCGCCACTCTTAACCACTACACGCTGGCTGGAACAATCTTACTTAACTTCACAGTTGTTTCTCTGGGCTTTACTGAATACTGAGAAGAGGAGAGAGAAGCTTGGGATGTGAGAGTACAATGGCTTGTGAGGAATCAGTCTTTGTCCTCTGAACAGAGAAACATAATTTTTGTCTTACATCATGGAAGCCTGACTTTTGAACCAATGAGTTCAGTTAAAACATGGTCCTGGCCTTCACTCTAATTTACAAACTGGAGCTTATTTGTAAAACTGAGTGTATTGAAAACTCAATTGCAATATTGCTGCTTTGCTTTAAAATGAATGCAATCAGTTGTGATTGCGGTCTCTCAAGTTTTTTTTTTAATCACAAGAGATACAAGGACTGTTAACAACTGGGTGGCTTATTCTGCAACAAATAGGTCCTTTATGCATAGCTGTTTCCCTCACTGTCACCTCTCCGTTGACTTCAGGTCTTTGATTGGATTATACACATCGTTTCCAACCGTCAGAGGTCGCCTCGCTCTCCCCCTGCGTTCCCCCGCATTTCTCCCGCATTTTGAGTGACCTGTTTTATCTCAAATTTGAAAACGTGGGCAAAATGCCAGGAAATGCGGGGGGAGAGCGAGGCGACCTCTGACAGTCCGAAATGGCATGCATAATCTAAACAAAGACCTGAAGTCGTTGGAGAGGTGAAGGCGAGTGAAACAGCTGTGCATAAAAGACCACAACAGCAGAATCTTTTAAAGCATCTCTTTAAAGCACGTGCTTACCTCTTATCCAACTAACCATCGACAGAGCTTCTTAAAAATGGAGAAAGTGGGAGCAAAGCCTTTTAATTAGAGTGACGGTTTGCATTGGAACCCCTGAATAACGTGAAGAGCTGCTCTTTTCAAGAGTACCCATGCCGACCAGCTAGTGGCAACAGATGATTAACTATAGAAAGAGCAACCTGCGCACTCCAGTGAAAAGGCAGGGCTGTGGGAAGGTAGAAATGATGTGAAGTCCTTTCAGCTGTGGAGAGGGCTTCACGACTGCTGATAATACTTACCCTCGTGCTTTTCTTCTTTGCACTAAAGAGAGGGTCCATTTAAAGAGTTCTTTTTCCGTTGCAGTGGTGGTTGATAATATCGGAAGTTCTAAAGTTCATTTTCCCAGAGGCTGTGATGGAAGAGGAGTTCGGAGTACATAAAAGTATCTGATGGGGAATCCTATGACTGAAAGAGTCTGAGAGTGCAGATGAAATCTAAATATATTGCCATGGAGGTCAGTGGTTGACCTATGGAATTCTGACATCGTTGTTAAAACCTGTCGATCACATACAGTTGACATATTTTAAAAAGGTAAAGGTAGCCCCCTGTGCAAGCACTGGGTCATTACTGGCCCATGGGGTGACGTCAAATCCCAGTGTTTACCAGGCAGACTGTGTTTATGGGGTGGTTTGCCATTGCCTTCCCCAGTCATCTACACTTTACCCCCAGCAAGCTGGGTACTCATTTTACCGACCTGGGAAGGATGGAAGGCGTAGTCAGCCTTGAGCCGGCTCCTTGAAACCGACTTCCCTTGGGATTGAACTCCGGTCATGAGCAGAGCTTTTGACTGCAGCCCTGTAGTTTACCACTCTGTGATATATTTTGGGGCCTATTAAACATTTGACAAGCTTAAACTTCATTGCGGAGGAGAGGACAAAAGTGTTACTATTCTAAAAATGGCGAAGAAAGCAATCCAAAGCAGGTCTGCTCAGAGTTCTATTCAGGTTTGCTCAGTGGGGTTACTCACAGGAAAGTGTTCTTAGGGTTGCATTATTAGTCTCAAATACCAGATGGAAAATGGGTTCAACGATATCTTTGTGAATGGAAGTATGTCCATTAAAAAGTTGGCATGCTGTTTCGCATGTTGCTCATGTAAGGGCCTAATAAAATGAATGGTGATACTTGTTTAGCATCTAATTCTCTGGCTCCAGCATAGCCCTATGTCATCTAGTTAAGTCTTTAACAGTTGTTTATTTTTATTTGTTTCTTTAGCTTCATTTATACCCCACCTTTCTCACTGAGACTCAGGGAAGATTGCAAAATATAGAAAACAATTCAACCAGACAGCATAAGATAGCCAATAAACAGTGCAATAGGACTAGGATTATGGAACTGGATAGCAAGCAACTGTCTAAGGCAGGAGTGTCAAACTCATTTGTTATGAGGGCCAGATATTACATAAATGTCATTTGCTCAGGAAGGGCCATACCTTGCCAGGCCAGATCGAGAGTAGGGGCTTGGCTGCCTCAGCTGGCTCGCTGGCCGAAAAAGAGCTCTCAAGGGGCCGAATCCGGCCCGTGGGCCGTATGTTTGACACTCCTGGTCTAAGGCAGGGCTTCTTCAACTTTTTCCACTCACTAGGGCTGTTGAATTAAAAAAAATTCGGTATAGTTCGGATTCGGCTGAATTTGGCCCATTTAGATTCGGCATATGCTGAAGTCCGAACTCCCCCACTTCGGGTCCGTACAATTCGGCGGGAATTCAAAGTTCGGAAAAAATATTCGGCCGAATAAAGCCATTAAAAACACAACCGCGCCTTTCCGCGGCTCTGGGGGGGCATTTTTGGGGGTAGAGGTCCCAAACTTTCAGCAGAGCATCAAAGGACGTTTCTTGAAAGACCCCCCAGGTTTTGTAAATATTGGGTCAGGGAGGGCTGAGATATGGGCCCCGAAAGGGGTCCCCCCACCCTTAATGTGCATCTCTGAGCAGAGCTTGCCTCCCATGCACAAAGCTCCCAGCCCCGACAATCAGCTGAGAAGTTTTTTTACACACAACTGAAACCCCCCCTCAAACCAGGGAGAGAGAGACTCAAGGGGGAACACACACCCCAGGCAGAACCGGCAAAAGCCCCCTTTGGCTTCCCCCCCACCCACAGAAACTGCTCCCTCCCCACACACACACAGACCCTGCTTTCCTCCCCCCCCACACACACAGGAGAAAAATTATAGATTAAAGCCCCCAAAGGGGTCTTACTGTGGCTGTCTTCTGTTCCATCAGGAGGTGCTGGGGAGGACTGGGTAATCCAAGAAAATTCCATTTAGGCACGGGACGTTTTGCTCTGGAGATGCATACAGGATCGGCTGATCCATTCATCCCAATAGGGAAAAGGGGAAAGGGACCCCCTGACCCAATGTTTACAAAACTTGGGTGGTCTCTTAAAAAGGCTTGCCTGAAGCTCCACTCAAAGTTTGGGATCTGCACCCCCAAAAATGCACCCCCTGCAGCCACGGAAAGAGAAAAGGGGGGAGCCAATATTTCTGCCCCCACTGAACCCATCTTTACAAAGCTTGGGTGGTATCTTAAGAAGGATTGTCTGAAGTTATGCTGAAAGTTTGGGGGCTGTATCCCCAAAAAAGCGCCCCCTGCAGCCATGGAAATGGAAAAGGGGGGGAGGTAAAAGGGGTGGAGCCCATATCTCGAGACCCCCTGACCCAATGTTTACAAAACTTGGGGGGTATCTTAAGAAGGCTCATCTGAAACTCCACTGAAAGTTTGGGGTCTGTACCCCCAAAAATGTGCCCCCTGCAGCCATGGAAAGAAAAAGGGGGGAGCCCATATCTTGGGACCCCCTGACCCAATGTTTACAAAACTTGGGTGGTCTCTTAAGAAGGCTTGTCTGAATCTCTGCTGAAAGTTTTGTGTCTGTACCCCAAAAAAATACACCCCCTGCAGCCACAGAAAGGAGCGAATGTGCACAAGCACCCCCACACACACACACAAAGATTTCCCTCTCTCTTTCTCTCTCCCCCCGGCCGGGCCGCACATCAGCTGATTCCTCCAGTACTCAATCCTGACTGATTGGCCAGAAGAAGACCCAGCTTGGCCACCGATTGGCCGGGGGAGGAGAATGCTGCTTACTGACGGTTATGCTGCTTACTGATGGCCGAATTTGCCAGATTTATTCGTGAACTCCCGAACTCGCTGAATTTGCCCCCTTCCCCGGTTGCCCACCATTTTTGAGTTCGGTTCGTCCTGAACTAAAAACCACCGAATCAGGGGAAATTCGGCAGTTTTTCAGTTCGGGCCGAACCGAATCAACAGCCCTACCACTCACGACCCCTTCTCGCCCGAGAAATGTTTATGTGACCCCGGGTATATAGATATATAAAATAGGTATACAAATCAAACATTTACTGGTAATAAATCAGAAAGAAACCTTTTACTGTTGCCAAATTTTTCAGGACCCCCACATTCAGTTAGCCCATATGGGGTAACTTCTTAAACTGTGGGTCACGACCTGGTCTAAGCTAGAAGCTCTGGTCTAAGGCATGACATACTCTAATCTGGTTTTTGTCTCATGAAGACTACAGAGTTCAGATTTTTGACCTTTTCCAGTGTGCCTGAAAACATCTCTCCCCCCCCCCCCAGATGTAGAGGCAGATGTAGAGGGTGTCATAAATGATGCATGATCTGGGTTCTTTTCTAGCTTCCTGTCTACAAGGGAGGGAGGGAGTCCTCAAATCATTTTACTTCCTGCCTTGGCTAGGAGTACAGAGATTTTGAGGGAGATTTGAGTCAGTTAGAGTGCCGTCTTAAGGAGGTTTCTTTAGAATCCCACTCAGGTTTACTGAATGAGAGTGAGAATTGCACTGTCAGTATTTTTAATCCTTTGCATTGGATATACAGTGAGGTGGATTGACTCAATAAAGGAAGCCACGGTCCATAGTTTGCAAGATCTGACCATGGCCGTTAATGATGAAACATCTTAGAAGTGACTTGACGGCACAGAACACGAACACACACACACACACACACACACACACAATTTCTACTGGTCCATAGCTATTCTTTTCCTCATCCATCGTTAGTCCCTCTGTTTTAGGGTTGCCAACCTCCAGGTGGGGCCTGGAGTTCTCCCAGAATTACAGCTGATCTCCAGATGACAGAGATGAGTTTCCTTGGAGGAAATGACAGCTTTGGAGGATGGACTCTACGGCATCACAGCTTTGCTGAGGCTCCTCCCCTCCTTAAACCTGGACTTCTGCAGGCTCTACCCCTAAATATCTAGGAATTTCCCTGCCTGGAGCTGCCAACTCTTTTCTCTTTCATATTCTTTGTTGTTTGAAATGCATGCACCCTGCTCTCATGTGCCCTCTCAAGAGGACTATGACCTTAGGCAGATCGTAAGAGGGAGGGCAGGAAGGTTTGCACCCATGTTTGGCTCTCGTGGCCCTTTCTTGCATGCCCAGGGTAGTGCCAATCGCCACTTTGGGGTCAGGAAGCAATTTTCCTCTGGGCCAGATTGGCCAGAAATCCTGGAGGGTTTTTTTTTTTTTTTGCCATCTTCTGGGCGTGGAGTAGTGGTCACTGGAGATGTGTGGGGGGAGGTAGTTGTGAATTGCCTGCATTGTGCAGGGGAGGGGCTGTAGCTCAGTGGTAGAGCCTCTGCTTGGCATGCAGAAGGTTCCAGGTTCAACCACTGGCATCTCCAGTTAAAGGGACTAGGCAAGTAGGTGACGTGAAAGACCTCTGCCTGAGACGCTGGAGAGACGCTGCCAGTCTGAGTAGACAATACTGATCTTGATGGACCTTGATGGTCTGCTTAAGTATAAGGCAGCTTCATGTGTTCATGTGTTAGACTGGATGGCCCTGGTGGACCCTTCCAGCTCTATGATTCTATGACGTATAATGTCTTCTTCATCAAGCACTCCAAAACGCTTGCTTTTCATCCTGGTCTCCTCTTTGCCACTTCCAGAAGGAAACCTTCTAGTGTTTTTGTATGGCTGTACTTCTTTTCAAGAAGCTGTACCATGTCAGCTTGATCAACTTAAATGGCTCCCATGATGGATAGCTGAAGTTCAGCACTTCATCTGACACATCTGTCCATGTCTGCACAAGAATAATTGTATCCTGGAGTGTGTAGATGCTGAGCTGGGATCAGCACTTTGAAGTGTATGTTTGAGATCGGCCCAGAATCTGTGTGTCTGAGGGGATGAGGCTGATTTACAGCTATCACTGGTGCTTATGTCCTTCTCTGTAGGAAGCATTGGAACCTTAATCGCTGGTCCAGACTGGACAGGGTGGGGTGTGGGATACCTGCAAGGAGACAAATTATTATACACACACACACAAAAATGCAACACTAAGAATATATAGATTGAGTATCCCTTGTCCAGACATCCAATATCCAGACTGATCCCAAAATCAGACTTTTAGAGCCGAAAGGCGGCATTACTCACAGGCCCTCAGCAGCACGCCAGTTTGCTTTCTGATGGTTCAATGTACACTATAAAGGTAAAGGTCCCCTGTGCAAGCAGCGGGTCATTCCTGACCCATGGGGTGACGTCACATCCTGACGTTTCCATGGCAGACTTTGTTTACGGGGTGGTTTGCCAGTGCCTTCCCCAGTCATCTTTCCTTTACCCCCAGCAAGCTGGGTACTCATTTGACCGACCTCGGAAGGATGGAAGGCTGAGTCAACCTTGAGCCGGCTACCTGAAACCGACTTCCGACGGGATCGAACTCAGGTCGTGAGCAGAGCTTTTGACTGCAGTACTGCAGCTTAACACTCTGCACCACGGGGCTCCTTCAATGTACACTAAATTATTTTAAAATATTGTTTAAAATTACATTCAGGCCTTGTGTATAAAATGTATATGAAACATACACAAAACACAAATGAATGTTGTGTTTAGAGTTGGGTCCCATCCCCAAGATATCTCATTGTGGATACGCAAATATTCCAGAAGATGGAAAGATCCAAAATATGGACCACTTCTGCTCCCAAGCAGTCCATATAAAGGTTACTCTACCTGTATAGTTCTCACACGATGTCTGTTGTAGGAGGGGAAGGGAAGATGATTGTAAGCCGGTTTGATTCTTCCTTAAGTGGTAGAGAAAGTTGGCATATAAAAACCAAGTCTTCTTCTTCTTCCTCCTCCTCTTCTTCTTCTTCCTCCTCCTCTTCCTCCTCTTCTTCTTCCTCCTCTTCTTCCTCTTCTTCCTTTTCTCCTTCCTCCTCCTCCTCCTCTTCTTCTTCCTCCTCTTCCTCCTCCTCCTCTTCCTCTTCTTCCTCTTCCTCCTCTTCTTCCTCTTCCATAGACCTGCGGGGCTAAGCTGCAATACAGAATCTTGGTGTTGGTCCCTTTGGCCTGGTTGAGCCATAAGAATGGGGAGCGATCAGTGTGCAGGGTGAACTTTTCCAGAGATGTTACGGAACTCTGGTGATCTAGCATTTGCTCACGAAGGAATAGGAAGTTCTTGAAGTGGCGAAGGAGTTGAAACACTTCTTGCTATATCTTCCAGAGTGTTTTTGGAAAGGAGGGTGGTGTAGTGGTTAAGAACGATGGTTTGGAGCAGTGTCCTCTGTTCTGGAGAACTGGGTTTGATTCCCCCACTCCTCCACATGAGCAGTGGCTAATTTTGCTTCTTGGTGATCTTTTTGAAAGGTTTCTCTCGAATGGGTGTTAAACTCTATGCCTTCTTTCTCTGTGTCTGCTAATTAATTTAGTTTTTAGAAGGTGTTTATTTCTTTTCATCTCTCAAGATGTTAAGATTTGGGACAGCAAAAAAGTGGTTTGATTTGCATTTGTTTCTACAGGGGTCTAGGGAGCCACTTACTGACAAACACATTAATTTCCTTTAAGAATTAGTGAATTTCAGTTCCTGGGGCTCTTTTGCTGTTATAAGCAACATTAAGGATTCTCTTTCAAAAAGGATAAATAACATGTAGAAAAATGTCCTGTAGAGGCTGTGGAGTATCTGGGAGGACACCTAAACAGGAAGGGTAAGTCAATTTGGTAGGCTATTTCAATGCCCTATATGTGTTATATGTGGTATTAGAAGAAGAAGAGTTGGTTTTTACATGCCGACTTTCTCTACTACTTAAAGGAGACTCAAACTGGCTTACAATCACCTTCCCCACAACAGATACCCTGTGAGGTGCGTGGGGCTGAGAGAGCTGTGACTTGCCCAAGGTCACCCAGCTGGCTTCATGTGTAGGAGTGGGGAAACAAATCCATTTCACCAGATTAGCCTCTGCCGCTCATGGGGAGGAGTATTTGAAAAGCTACAACCGGTTCAATGAAGACTAATGAAGAAGAGTTGGTTTTTATACGCTGTTTTTCTCTACTGTAAGGAGTCTCAAAGCAGCTTACAATTGCTTTCCCCTCCCCCTGCAACAGGCACCTTGTGAGGTAGGTGAAGCTGAGAGAAGTCTGAGAAAACTGTGACTAGCCCAAGGTCATCCAGCAGACTTCATGTGGAGGAGTGAGGAATCGAACCCGCTTCTCCAATTACAGTCCACTTCTCATGTGGAGCAGTGGGAAATCAAACCCAGTTCTCCAGATTGGAGTCCACCGCTCTTCACCACTACACCACGCTGGCTGTCTGGTATGTCAATTTGGTAGGCTGTTGCAATGCCCTATATGTGTTATATGTGGTATTAGAAGAAGAAGAGTTGGTTTTTATATGCTGACTTCCTCTACTACTCAAAGGAGACTCAAACTGGCTTACAATCACCTTCCCTTCCCCTCCTCACAACAGATACCCTGTGAGGTGGGTGGGGCTGAGAGAGTGTGACTAGCCCAAGGTCTCCCAGCAGGCTTCATGCGTAGAAGTGGGGAAACAAATCCAGTTCACCAGACTAGCCTCTGCCGCTCATGTGGAGGAGTGGGGAATCAAACCCGGTTCTCCAGATCAGAATCCACTGCTCCATTAGATATCCTGAAATATATATAACCTTGGGCCTTGGATTTTTTCTTTTATTTATATTTTCTTGACCTTTTGGGTACTTTAGTCATTGTTTTGTGCTTCAGTCTGTATGCGGTGCCCCGTCAGCCTGAAATACGGAGTGCCATACATTATAGCGTGGACCGTTCCTTCCTCTCTGGTAAGACTGTGTTTGGTAACACAGCTCCGCTGTTGCAAATACATCCAAGCTGTTCTGTCACAAGCTGCTTTTCATTCTCTTCTTTCTTTTGGCTTTCCAGTCTGTCTGTGTGCCCCTTTCTTTAATAACAATCCAACACAAAGCGTGAGCCTGCTGGATGCAGGACCAGCATTCCTGACAGCAGTGAATAGGAACAGTCCCCCCACCCCTTTCCATTAGCTGGAAAGAGATAATCAGTTGCCTACTAACTGCTCATTTTGGGACGATGCTTGATGGCTGGTCTCCTTTTTCGTACGAATCTGTCTGCAAGGTAGAAATCCTATTAAGGAGGACAAGTGGGGAAGGCGGGCTAATTTTCCTTCCATAAGTCCTCTCTGGAAGTTGATTGCCCAGGGTTTTGTTTGCGAATGTGATGAAAATGTGATTTTGCGTATATGTTCTTTGCACTGCGAAATGAGGAGCTTGGGGAGGGCAGGGGAAGAAGAAGAGAAGAGTTGGTTTTGATATGCCGACTTTCTCTGCCACTTAAGGGAATCTCAAACCGTCTTACAATCGCTTTCCCTTCTCCTCCCCACAACGGACACCCTGTGAGGTGGGTGGGGCCGTGAGAGTGACTAGCCCAAGGTCACCCAGCTGGCTTCATGTGTAGGAGTGGGGAAACCAATCCAATTCACCAGATGAGCCTCCGCCGCTCATGTGGAGGAGAGGGGAATCAAACCCGGTTCTCCAGCTCAGACTCCACTGCTCCAAACCACTGTTCTTAACCACTACGCCACGCTGGCTCCCCAGGCAGGCAGTAAGATGAGCCAGGCTAGGAGAGCCAGCGTGGTGTAGTGGTTAAGAGTGGCAGTCTCTATCGAGGTACACTCTGCCGGATGGGTGTGGACAGCCTTCAGCTGCAGCAGCTAACGTTTGTCTGACCACTGAGGAAGGCGTTTGGTCCTTATGTGGTCCTCCTTTGGTCATTGTACGATTTTACATCAAATGTATATGAGTTTCATGTATTTTTTGACTGTGAATGACTCGCCTATGATATAGGCCTTATGTTTTTAACTTTACTGTGCACCATATTAAAATTTATATATTTGTAATTTTAGTATTTTCTAGCTCAACCTTTTCAGTTTGGAGAATAGGTATGCATCATAACTAGCATTCATTTTGAGTAGTAGCCATGGATAGCCTTATCCTCCATAAACATGTCCGCTCCCCTCTTAAAGCCTTCCAAGTTGCAGCCCTCAGCACATCTTGGGGCAGGGAGTTCCACAATTTATGTGTTGTATGAAGAAATACTTCCTTTTCTCTGTTTTGAATCTCTCACCCTCCAGCCTCAGCAGATGACCCTGCGTTCTAGTAAAGACCTGTTATATATGACTCCACTGTGCATATGAACATCTAACCTAATGTTATCTAATGTTGTAGATTGTCCTGCATACATTTTTTCATGCAATGTGTTTTGAATGAGCCGAACTTGGTCTTTAAAAGCACTTCAGTCATTCCGGGAGGTGGGGGGCTGCGGCAACTGCTTAGTTTATTTTTTTCAGCTCTCCCCCAAATTTCCCCATCTTACCTTTCTCCATGGATTCAAGGCAGCCGTCCAATTTCCGTATAGCTTATCTACAAGTCTCTGAAAGCCACAAAATTACACCCTAGTCCCATTGTGCCACTAACAGGCTTTTATTCTTTATTTTCAAGATGGCTTTTAGATTGCCAAGGGAATGGCCTCGGAGAGCAATCTTGTCATACTTGTTACTCTTTCTGTGCAGGCAGGCGGCACAGAAAAAGCAGGGGACCTTTTTTAATTTTATAAATATACTTGCGCTGCTGAGAGAACTTTATTTCGGGGCTTCGGAAATATGCTTATTAATGTCAGTCTTGGGCTTGCCTCGTTCTCTTGCAGGTGGTTCTTAGAGATAATTAATTCTCCTGTCTGGAAAAGCTCTCCTTGAAGAAACAGAAGCTTGAGAGGATGGTGAAGCACCTCTGCTTACCTCCTGGTGACATAAAGGCGCTTTCCCTCAACACTTCACGAACACACTCAGCACAGTTGGGGACCACATGAGGGGAGGGGGCTGTGGCTCACTGGTAGAGCATCTGCTTGGCATGCAGAAGGTCCCAGGTTCAATCCCCAGCATCTCCAGTTGAAGGGACTAGACAGGTAGGTGACGTGAAAGACCTTTGCCTGAGACCCTGGAGAGCTGCTGCTGGTCTGAGTAGACAATACTGACTATGATGGACCGAGGCTCTGATTCAGTAGAAGGGAGCTTCATGTGTTCATGTGTCATCTACTTTGTTGGGCTAGCGCTTAGTGGCGAGGGAACTTGCAAGTTTTTGGATTTCACAGAACTGTTCATCCAGGACAGCAACGAGAGATTGTAATGTCAGATAAGAATGTCAAGCAACGTTGGCTGTCAAAAGTGCCTATGAAGAAGAAGAAAAGTTGGCTTTTGTACCCTGCTTTTTCTCTACTTTTAAGGAGACTCAATCCAGCTTACAATTGCCTTCCATTCCTCTCCCCCCAACAGATACCTTGTGAGGTGGGTGGAGCTTAGAGAGTTCAGCGAAAACTGTGGCTAGCCCAAGGTCACCCAGCAGGCTTCATATGGAAGAGTGGGGAAACTAACCCGGTTCACCAGATTAGAGTCCACCGCTCATGTGGAGGAGTGGGGAATCAAACCCAGTTCTCCAAATTAGAGTCCACCGCTCTTAACCACGACACCACGCTGGCCTTTGAATTTGAAATTGCAACCTAGTCCCAAAGCACTTGACATGAACAGAAAATAATTGGAGCAGCAGTGCGCTATGGTGGTGGCGATATTTGTGGCCAATATGGCCAATGAGCCTTTAGGACCCAAATCACATATACTGTGGAACATTAAGGTCACCTTGTCATTAACTGTCAACCTTGTCAAGAATGATCGTATTGACAAGAAACACTCCTTTTAGGATGTTTCAGATTGCTGAATGTGGAATGCTTGGTGAATAGGCCACTCTGCAAGATGTGAAGGTTTATGTCGCTTCCCAACAGCCTTGATAATACTTCTAATGCAGCTATTTTGGTCCTCTGTCTCTTGAAGTGTACATTCTGTTGCTAGCTGCTCGGGAACGTTTGTGCAGCGTAACACTTCACCGGCTTGTCTTCGACTGAATCTTCCATTTCGAAAGCCTGAAGACAGACTGTGCTGAGGGTGGACCTGGCAAAACAGCAACCTCCAACCTGCTAGGTGTACGTGTGGGACTTGAAAGCGAGCTTTCAGTCCTTTAAGCGTTTGAGCCAAATAGTTATTCTCTGCTGTTGGCGTTTCAAAAGTTGGTAAGCTGCAATACCGAGAGAAGAAAGAGAAGACGACGCTTTATCTGTCGTCTCTGGGGCCCATGACGCCGCCGTGATCAGTATCAATCGTTTGGAGACAACAGAAACCTGCTGTTTCTATGACCCTTTCTCCCAGCCCGCTTTTATAAAACGTTCAGAATCACACAGTACATATTGACCCCCAGCAATACTGGAGTCACCCATCCCAGTGTAGAGGAAAATACTGTATCCGGGAGATTTTGCTTTGCAGTGGTCTTATATTTGAAGGCTGAAGTGCTGATGAATTATTGGGGGGGGGGGAGGCTGAACCTTATAGATAGGTAGAGCCATACAGGCAGTCTCTCTCTTTGCCAAGTCTCTGAAGGGACTTGAAACGTACTGGGCCCTGATGGCTGCTAGAGGAAGTTATTAGGTGGACGAATAAACTGTTGTACCTAGTTGACGTCGAGTACAGTGAAACTGTGCCATGGTGTGATTGAAGAAGAAGAGTTGGTTTTTATATGCTGACTTTCTCTACCACTTAAGGGAGACTCAAACCAGCTTACAATCACCTTCCCCTCTGCACAACAGACACCCTGTGAGGTAGGTGGGGTTGAGAGAGCTCTAACAGAGCTGTAACTTGCCCAAGGTCACCCAGCTGGCTTTGTGTGTAGGAGTAGGGAAACAAATCCAGTTCACCAGATTGGCCTCCGCTGCTCATGTGGAGGAGTGGGGAATCCAACCCGGTTCTCCAGATCACCGCTCCAAACCACCGCTCTTAACCACTACACCATTCAGCAGCATTCAGCAGATCTCAGAGCCAAGGAACCACTTCCCAACCTCTGTTTCTGCAGATGATGTTACAAAGCGAGTTCTTGCCACCGTGGTGTAGTGGTTAAGAGTGGCCGACTCTAACCTGGACAACCAGGTTTGATTCCCCACTCCTTCACACGAGCAGCTCTAATCGGGTGAACCAGGTTGGTTTCCCCACTCCTACAGAGGAAGCTAGCTGGGTGACCTTGGGGTAGTCACAGCTCTCTTAGAGCTCTCTCAGCCTCACCTACCTCACAAGGCATCTGTTGTGGGGAGGGGAAGGGAAGGCGATTTTCAGCTGGTTTGATTCTCCTTAAAAGGTGGAGAAAATTGGCATATAAAACCTGCAGGTGAGAATGCCCCTATTCATCAGCTTTGAGGCTGTTAGATGAGCTTGACATTCCAGCCGCAACAGTGACCAGAATCACACGGGCTTTACGAAGCTCAGAAAAGTCAAAATGCAGTCGTCAATCAACTTTTCCGCACTGCTATCGATCGAGTCCGAAGCCTGGCTTGAAGCTGTTGAAAATTGTTTTTCACATGTGCGTGCCAGCCAAAGGGCTTGTGTGAATTTGGCAGTTGTGCTTGGAAAGGAGTCCCGTTAAGCTTGACAGGGGAAGGCAATGGCCAACACCTCTGTTATTTTCTCGCCTTGAAAACCCTCCCGGGTTGCCAGAAGTCGGCTGCGACTTGGCGGCGCTTTACACGCAAGCTTGACAGGTATGATGGCGTTTGTATAATCCTGCGGCTTTCATCATAAAGGATATTGAGGAGCTTTACAAGCTGTCTTTGCAGCTGGCCTTTCGTGATGCGACCGGTATTTGCTGATGCCACAAATAATTTCATTTATGTATTTATTTATTTTAAAATATTTATATCCCGCTTTTCCATAATGCCCAAGGTGGCTTAAAACCTATAAAAGGTAAGGTAAAGCACAGGGTCACTCTTGACCCATGGGGTGATGTCACATCCCGACATTTTCTAGGCAGACTTTGTTCACGGGGTGGTTTGCCAGTGCCTTCCCCAGTCATCTTCCCTTTACCCCCACCAAGCTGGGTACTCATTTTACCGACCTCAGAAGGATGGAAGGCTGAGTCGACCTTGAGCCGGCTACCTGAAACCAACTTCCGTTGGGATCGAACTCAAGTTGTGACCAGAGCTTTGGACTGTAATACTGCAGCTTACCACTCTGTGCCATGGGGCTCCTAAACTTAGTTAAAATACATATATTAAGATAAGTCAAGTTAAAACTTCTAGGGTTGTTCCTGTTTTCTGAAGTTGTGTGTTTTCCAGATTCTCTATACCTATTCCTGTGGTACACTGGCACATAAATCCTCGTGGAATGAAATTTAGCTCTTCTGTCTTTGTGAGAATGCAGTAAAATATTTCTCCCCATTTAGCTGCAGCACAGGGTGGGAATTATTATTGTAGGTTTTTTTTTCACCATCCCCAAAAGCAGGATAGAGAAATAGAGTAGTAAAGTTTGTATGCTTGAAAAATTGCTGGTGGGTATAGAGATGTCCAGGTTGGATGGCTTTTGCAGAAAGATGTTTTCACAGGTGAGGTAGTAAATATCTCACTGATAGAATTAGTTTCGAAAGCTCCCCATTTTTGAACAAGAAGAAGAGTTGGTTTTTATATGCCGATTTTCTCGACCTTTAAGGAGTCACTTAGTCCTGAATAATGGGTACCGTTGTTGTAATTTGATGGTGAGGGGAATGAAAGAGGCCAATCTGGATAGTTGCCTTGCATGTCTTGTTGTAACACAAATGTGGCTTATACTACTTAACACAAAATAACAAGGGTAGGAATGTTTAGTAAGTGTCTCAGTGGGAGATCGCAAGCTAGTGTGGAGGTGTGAAACAACAGTGTGGATTTGGGGGTTTGGTAGGCTGTTCCCACCCTGATTTATATATATATATATATATATAATCTTTCCTCGTTTTCCACCTATCTAATTTTTGAGTAGTAGAAATTTATTGCAACAATTTATTGCCGTGATTTATTGTCACAGTCGTAGGTAGAATCGAGAATACATAAAATGCAAAGGTTGATAGGAAATGGCAATTAAAAAAATCAGATAAAAAATTGATTAAGAAAAACCGAAATAAAATTGCCTAGCCCGGATTTTTGAGTAGCAACCTTTTTTCATTACAGCCAAAGTTATCCATTCGTGGGTACCCGTGAACCGTGGATTGGAGATTTTGTCCCTTAAGCCACAGCATCTCTGTCAAGAATTACAGACCTGCTAGGGCCCAAGGCGCTTCCCTGACTTTTTGCATTTCTGTGTCTGCAGAGACTGGTCTCTCCACACACACCCCATTAACAGACTTTCTCTGTGCAACAAAGCTCTTAATGTGTGCAACACAGGAAGTCCACTCCTTGCTTTTCTGACATCACTTCCTGCTCCCCAATACCTGCTTCTCTCTCTGCACCTGGTTCATCTGCTTGGACTATCTTTTCCTGCTCTTCTGCTCCACCTAAGATTTTCACCTTGCCTCTTAGACATGAACACATTAAGCTGCCTTATACTGAATCAGACTCTTGGTCCATCAGTCAGTATTGTCTACTCAGACCGGCAGCTGCTCTCTGGGGTCTTTCACATCACCTACTTGCCAAGTTCCTTTAACTGGAGATGCTGGGGATTGAACCTGGGACCTTCTGCATGCCAAGCAGATGCTCTAAGACTGAGCCACAGCCTCTTCCCCAGCCCATTCTTGAAGAAGGGGCAGTTAGGCATTGGCTGGAGCGGCTCCTCTGCACCGCCTCCACAGAGGCTTCCCAGCCGGAATAAAGGCGAAAAACGCCTGTTCACAATAAAAGGTGAAAAATAGCCTCATTACCTTTAGCGGGGCTACCCCAGCAAAACAGCAACGCTGCAGCGCAAGGGGGTGTTTCTGGGGCAAAAGGTTAGGTAGCTGCCTAAATGCCCAGGAATGTTTCCCAGGATGCAGGGAGATAAGCTGGCGAAACACCAGCAGGAGGTTGCACCTTTGTCTGAGCACACTGCTGCCGGGGTCTATGGCGGCCAGCGTATGTTGCCCTACACTGGCATCCGTGCCACTTTGCATGGTGCAAGTGGCACAGACGCTGGTGTAGAGGGCACACCAGTTCCTATGGGCAATCCTTCAGGATTGCATGGTTAGTCCAGCCATACCACTGGCAAAGGGCCATACCACATATTACTGTTTTTAAAGCAGTGGTTATGGGTCCCTCAGACTCAGCTTGAGTTCCCCTGGAGCCACGAAAAGGAAAGCCCAAATGGGCTCAGAATGGCACCACAGGGAGAGGAAGGAGCTGCAAAATCAGGGAAGGAACCCACACAGAGCCGGTTTTCTATGGGAAAACGGCTGTGGGGGGGGGGGAGGCAGGATCTTTTCCTCCTATATCGCAGTTCTGAGCCTTTAGGCTCCTTAAAAGGTGAAAGGAAGAAAGAACTGTTGCCCACAGCTGCTGTGAAGTTCAGGGAACTCAAACCGGATCTGGGGAACTTGGACCCAACTCTTTAAAGCAGCAATGTGAAGTTTGTCCCAGAGTCAAGACTTAATGGATCACGGTGACAAAGTTTTAAGAACACCTCTCTCCCCCCCCCCATTTTAGTCTTGGTAATTGCCTTCTTGACAGTGATCTTAACACCAACCTTCTGCTTTGCATAATACTGACTTTGTGCGGTGTGACAGGCACTCGTTTGTCAGCTGGTGTCTCAGCTGGATTTGTGCTGGAGAGGGACGGGCCATAGCTCAGTGGCTGAGCACATCCTTTTTTAAATAGGAAGTCTCAGGTTTCAGTCCTTGGCACCTTTGTTTTAGAGGATTGCTTAGGAGAAGTGTGAAAGGGCATTCTTTTGACTGGCAGAAAGTCTCCAAGATCTCAAGAAGAGTAATTTCTACGAGGTTAGATATTAATGCTCTAGGAGTATTTGGCAGCTACTTACGTTTGTAGACGTGTCTCTAAAGTATGGCTGATTTGGAAATGGAGTGTGGTAGTTGGTTTCTTCCATCCCAGTGCCTTGATAACTGGGTAGAGTACTGTTTGATTGCCAACATGTGAAATTTCTAGCTCCTCCCTTATCTGGACATCCCATATCAGGACTGATCCAAAAACCGGACCCTTCAAGCCGGCATGCAGGCAGACCTGTGCTGCATGCTTTCAATGTTTCCGCTCACCTAAAATAAAATAAAATACAGTGTACAGTGCATCGTAGGTGGAGACTGAAAGTCTGCCGTTGTTAGTTTGTTGTTCGTTGTTGCTCTTGTTTAACAGCTGATACAGTATTCTGGAGGGATAGTTACACCTTTGCTTTCTGATGGTTCATTGTACCCCCCCAAAATTAAAGATGATGTTTAAAATTACATTCAGGCTATGTGCATAAAGCATATATAAAACATAAATGAATTTGGGTTCCATCCCCAAGGTATCTCATTATGTATATGCCAAAATTCCAATATACGGAAAGATCCGAAATGCGAACCACTTCTGGTCCTAAGCAGTCCAGCTAACTCAACCTGTATAGAGTTTGATGAAAGTAAATCATCTTTGACACCTATGTCTCTCTGTTCTTGTCCCCCTTGATCACAGCCTGACAAAATGTCCTGCCTTTTAGGGGATCCTGCATAACACAGGTTTTTTTGTATGGCCGGGCCACTCTCCAAGGTTTCCGTTAGAATTTCCGAAGGCCGCAAAGAACTGACTCCTTAGACAGGATATGGGAGCATTTGACTAGCTCCTGCTACTCTGGCAGTTTTCCCTACTAGCTTTATGGTGTGCAAAGAGTCATTCAAAACAAATTTTTAGGATGTCTCGGCCCATAAAGTCTTTCTTCAGCAGGAACGGCTGGAAATTTGTTTTCAAATTACCTGGCATGAGCTTTCTAAATTGCTTTACTCCCCCATTCTCCCTCTTCCCAAGCTCCTTTGGGGACGTCTAGGATTGATCGATGGCTCGATGTAGCGAGACCTTCTCGCGTTGAATGGTTGGGGTGGGGCACTCCCCAACCTTTGCTAATTGGGAACGTCTGACAAGAGGAGAGAGGATGGTGTAGAGAATGTAATGTTGAAAGCCTCGGAGCTGTATAAAATAAAGAGGGTTATTGTTTAACATGGGGATGTCCCCTCTTTTTTTGGCCCCTTTTTATAAAACACGTCTGGAGAAATCTAGGGGGAAATGCAAGAAGGTGTGTTTTTGTGCCCTCCTGCTCGTTTCCTTGAGGGGGGAAAAACGGAAATAAGATCGATCCAAGAAAGCCTGTTTTCTCTGGAAAGGGAATCCTCACGCTGTCCCAGAGGACATGTGAGAGGCAATTGATAGCAAAAGCTGTCTGTTTTACAGAAATCTCTTTGGGCTGCTTATCCTGGAAGCTGTGACTGAAAGAGTGTGACCCCTAATGATTGCGTCGCAGATCCAGTTTTGAAAAAAAGAAAAACCTACTTGCTTGTGGGTGAAGAAGTTTTTAAATTTAAGACAACTGCGGGATATGATGGGACAATGTAGAGCAGGGGTGTCAAACACATGGCCTGCAGGCCGGATCTGGCCCCTTGAGAACTCTTATCCGGCCTGTGAGCCAGCCGAGGCAGCCACCCCTAAAGTCCTGATCTGGGCTGGCGAGGCATATCCGGCCCTCGTAACAAATGAGTTCGACACCCCTTATGTAGAGAGATGGTAGAGAAAGTTTGTGTGTGAGAGAGGGAGACAGAGTTTATGTGCATTCTGCTTTATTTTGACTTTACCTCACCCCAAAAAGAGTTCTTGGGAGAGACCTTCCTATTCAGAAAGCGTACCTGGCTGAATAATTTGATTCAGTGCTCTGCCTTAGGCTGGGCAGGTGTGGCTGTAGATGTAAATCATATCTCGTGCGTTGATGCATTTCACTATTAGTTGGATAAATCATCCAATCATTCTGATGAGACGTGACTGGGAGTAACTTCTGTCCTGCCATCTATTTCAAAACACTTGGCAGTAAAATTAATATGCCAGCTCAGTGCTAAACACGCTGCTTTTTGTAGCAAACGTGTCAGGTGTTGAATGTGTGTGTGTGTACTTTCATCTTTAAACACCTGTGTTTGTGTGTCTAGGAAATCTGGGTTGGCCAGAATTCTCTCAGGACACATGTGTATGGTTTTTTTTAAAAAGATGTGTCTATGTGTGCTGCAGAAAATCCTGGCGTAACCTGCAGTAGTCACAACTTGGAAGCATTGTCCTAGTCAAAGATCTGGTAGGACCTGTAGTTAGCAGAAATCTGTCCAAGGACACAAATATAATCACCAAAGAAATGTACTTGATAGGCGAGGACTAGGGTTGCCAGGTCCCTCTTTGCCACCAGTGGGAGGTTTTTGGGATGGAGCCTGAGGAGGGCGGGGTTTGGGGAGGAGGGACTTCAATGCCATAGAGTCCACCTGCCAAAGCAGCCATTTTCTCCAGATGAACTGATCTCTATCAGCTGGAGATCAGTTGTAATAATGGGAGATCTCCAGCTAGTACCTGGAAGTTAGTGTGGTTTGCAAAATTTGTATTTAGGGCCTGGAGGTTGGCAACCCTAGCGAGAACAAAACTCAGAGTAGTCCAGGATTACTGATTGATGCAATACCCTGCTACGCAGATTTCTCTATAGTGTAGCTTTGGGTGGAAACAAGTCTTGACAAGAAATAGAAGCATGTGGGATCTTTCTAGATTCCATGGGGCCTGTAAGCTGTTTCGCCAGATGTTCCATTGAGGATAGTTGAGGCCAGTTTTTGATCACTTATTAGTAGTGCCGCCTGTTTTGACAACGGTCTGGGATGTTGGTTGTTGGGTGCCAAACGATTGTGTTTTATTTTGATGCCTGAGTTAGGACACTGCCTTATGGATTGTATTTTGGGATTTTGTACGTTTTTATCTTGCTGATTGATTGTTTATTGAACGATGTGAGTCACTCCAAGCCCTGTGATCCAGAGGAGAGGTGGGACATATAAGTCTAAACTAAAATAGCTTTTGTGAACAGTGCATTCTTATAATTTATTACTGTGCAGTCAATGTGTGCATGGCACTGTAAAATTTATCCACATGTGCATACAAGTTGAGAAGTCCCTGCCCTGAAGAGCTTACAATCTAAAATTGAGAGAAGAGAGAAGACAAAAGGAGGTAGGAATGAAATGGAGAAGGAGAAGAGGAGGAGGAGGAGTTGGTTTTTATACCCCACTTTTCTCTGCCTTTAAGGAGTCTCAAAGTGGCTTACAATCGCCTTCCCCTCCCCACAAGGGGCTGAGAGAGTTAGGAAAGAACCGTGACTAGCCCAAGTTCTCCATCGATGTCAGATAAGAATGTCAAGCAAAGTTGGCTGTAAGTGCTTATGAAGAAGAAGAGTTAGTTTTTATACCCCTCTTTTTCTCTACCGTTAAGGAGACTCAAAGTGGCTTACAACTGTGACTAGCCCAAGGTCACCCAGCAGGCTTCTTGTGGAGGAGTGGGGAAACAAACCCAGTTCTCCAGATTAGAGTCCACCGCTCTGAACCACCACACCACGCTGGCTCTCAGAACAGGCATCCTTATGGTAGTTTGACTCTGTTTCCACAGAAGACGGGGAACTCTTGTTTCACCAGCCCTGTCTTGTGCTTCCTGATGGGCCGGCATGTTTCTTTTCCTCACCATCCCAGAATGCTGACTTACGGCTTTCTGTGCTGTATTGCGCTGATTTCCGACTCATTTGCCTGTACTGATGGCTCTGAGTTTTCTTTTCACTTTGCTAGATGCCTGGAGGCCTTTGACTGCGCTGTGTAATTAAAAACAATCTATTACTGTGTCTGAAGGGCTGTAGCGGTGGAGCCGAGCGCCCAGGGGAGTGCCCCCTTCCCCTTCAGCTGCTGCGGAAAAATTGTCAGGCGGCTTCCCCCTCTCTGTGCCTGTCATGTTGCAGAGCCTGGGCTATTTACATATGAAGATGCTGTTCTCGGGGCAGGAAGGGCCGATTGCCCTGTCTTTTACTAGATGCTGGGTCTTACTATTTCATGGGTCTTTTATGCAGGGACGTTTCCCCGCGGTCACCCCTGCCGACTGCTTCGGGGCTTCCTTTTGATTATGCCTGCCTTTTCCGCCCATCAGAGGACGCCTCGCTCTCCCCGCACGTTTTGACCGTGTTTTCCAGATGCTGTTTTAGCTAGAATTTGGAAAACACGGGCAAAACGTGCGGGGAGAGCGAGGAGTCCTCTGATGAGTGGAAAAGGCAGGCATAATCAAGAGGAAGCCCCAAAGCAGTCGGCTGGGTGACCATGGGGAAACATCCCTGCATAAAAGGCCGTGTACACTTTTAATACATCTCTGTCCTGAGTGGGGGTGGTAACATTTGGAAGCAGCTAATGCATCCACCCCCAAACTCAGGCTCTGCAAGAAGTAAGCCCCAGAGCTACAGTGTCCACCAAGAACGCAACTGCATGAACATTTTTAATAAGGATGCTTTGGGGTCTTTATTTGTTTTTGCCATCAAGTCACAGCTGACGTATGGCAACCCCGTTAGGTTTTCAAGGCAAAACAATGAATGGAGATGATTTGCCATTGCCTGCCTCTGCATAGCAACCCTGGACTTCCTTGGTAGTCTCCCATACGTGTACTCACCAGGGCTGACCCTACTTAGATTCAGAGATCTGATGAGATTGGGCTGGCCTGGGCTATCCGGTTGAAGTCAGCTTATAACACTGTTATCCTTACGTCAAGAATCAGTGTCTGATCCTGATGGAAGATTTTGCATTCTATGGTGCTTGTGCGTGTCAGATGCAGATATGCTGGTCCACAGCTAGGAAGCATCCACCCACCCCCCCATTCAAAGGCTTAAGCTCAAAGGAAATGGGGGGCATGAAGGCCTGAAATTGCACATGCATTGCCAAGTGCAGACGTTTGGTTGTAAAACAGCCTTCCTGCACGTATACAGCTTTCCTGCATCCATCTATTTGGGAAACCTGCTACAAGCACATTAAAAAACTTGGTTTTTCCAAAAACTGATGGCTGATATAGAACTGCCATTACATTTAGATCAGCCTTTCTGTTTTTCACATGTGCCCTCTAACAGACCGGGAAGGACTGAAAAGCACTCATCAGTGCAGGGCTGTCAAACTTGACAATACTTGATAACTACTCCAGACAATACTTGATAACTACTCCAGACTTTGTGACTCCTTTATGACTATGAGATGTTGACAATTTTATGTATGGCTGAAATATAACATCTCCTCATTTAAGAGAGAGATACACACGGGGATTAGTTTCCAATTTATATGGAAGCCTAAAACAGATGAAGCCGGGCAGTTTTATATATATTAATAGTTATCCTGCAAACACAACATACTTACAGTCATAAAGGGTTTTAGAAAGTTATGTACATTTTTAGTCTGGAATTGTGATTGTTTTGACCACCAAAGAAGGCCATTTGGCCAAAACACATTTGGTCAAAGTCTAATTTTGTGATTTTATGTCTATTTGTGTTGTAGGTTGAGCATGTTGGTTTGATAGGCTATTGCAGGGCCTTATATTGATTTTAGCCTGTAATAAATATATACATATTTTGTATTGACATAACCTTTATATTGTAAAACTTTTGGCCTTGGGTATTGATTTTTTTCCCTTGACCTTTGGGTACTTAAGTCCGTCAAACATACACCCAAGGGGGGCTGGATCCGGCCCTTTGAGAGCTCTTACCTGGCCCACAAGCCAGCCGAGGCAGCCACTCCACCCCCCCACCCCCACCCCAGTCCCGATCTGGGCTGGCGAAGCATGGCCCGGCCTGACCAAGTGACATTTTACATCATATCTGGCCCTCGTAACAAATGACTTTGACACCCCTGCATCTGTGGTATGTTTTAATTCAGCCCATAGATGGCAATTCTAGGGTGCGTGCGCGCACACCACAAACTATTTTAAAAGGCACTTTCTCCAATGCAGAAAGGAACAAGGATTTACCAAAGACGGATAATGAAATCTGGGAATGCTCTTAGTAAATGCTTTTATTAGAACAAACTAAAACACCAACTTTTAAGTTCTCCAGAACTTTTCATTGGTCTGGATGTTCGGTACAAAAAAAAAGTGTGTGGGGGAAAGGGGTGGGGGGAGAGAGGAAAGAGGGCTCATGACGTAATGGGGAAAAGCCGCATGTCTGCAGATAAACCACGTGTCTTAAAAGGAGTGCAGAAGATGTTGTGAACGTAATCAGACAGTTCTGGATGCACAACTGTTTTCAATTTGTGCGGGAAGACGCTGGGACAGAGAAGCAAAAAACGGCCCTTCACACTTTGAAAATACCAATCTCTTGTAAAGCAGAAAGCCAAAGTGAAGATGTTAGTAGTCCTTCTGCTAATGAAGCTGGAGTCGATTTTAAGGGGATGCGCTAGATATACTGTCAGCAGAAGCCAAACTGGGTAGCATTTTTTTAATTGCTTGGAAGGCATCAAACTCCCATCTACTGAGTTTATTTATTTGTAGCCCACCTTTCCCCCCAAAGGACTCATATATTACAGAAGAGTAGTTCCCACAGAACCTACCAAAAGAGCAAATGGGAGCCTCTCTCCTTTGCCAGTTGGCTTATGGGCTTAGAAATGCAGCGGTGTGCATTGGTTACAGCAAGAGTTGTCAGTGGTCTATTCTAATTTCGACTAACCTTGGATGACTCAGTTGATCTTTTATGCCTCCCCCCCCCCTTGTCAAGTGGGATAATATCTAATAATCTTTGCAGAAGGTTTTACGCTCTAGTCAGAAAGCACTTTGGCTATTTTAATAAAACATGCTTCATAAAAGTGCCTGCCCCTGGAATGCTGGGGGTGATATCGGGTCCGTTTATTGCGCTGAAATAATTAAAAAATGGAGGTCTGGCAGAAGACCAAGGAGAGCAAGCAATAACTCTAAACATGAGGCTACACAGTTGTGGGGGATCTGGCTTTGGGTAAAAGAAGGGTATGGAGAGAGTGGAGAAGCTTTTCTCCCTTTCTCATAATACCAGAATGTGGGCTCATCTGCTGAAGCCGGAGGGTGAGAGATTCAAAACAGATCAAAGGAAGTATTTTCTTCACACAATGCATAGTTCAATTGTGGAACTCCCTGCCCCAGGATGTGATGATGGCTGCCAACTTGGAAGGCTTTAAGAGGGGAGTGGACATGTTCATGGAAGATAGGGCTATTCATGGCTATTTCCGTCTAGGAATTAGGAAGATTTTTCTAACAGTTAGAGCGGTTCCTCGGTGGAGGTGGTAAGCTCTCCTTCCCTGGAGGTTTTTAAAAAGTGGTTAGATGGCCATCTGTCAGCAATGCTGATTTTATGACCTTAAGCTGATGATGAGAGGGAGAGCATCTTGTTCATCTTCTGGGCATGGAGTAGGGGTCACGGGGTGTGGGGGGAGGTAGTTGTGAATTTCCTGCATTGTGCAGGGGGTTGGACTAGATTATCTTGGTGGTCCATTCCAACTCTGTGATTCTATGGCTACTAGTCAAAACGGATCCTAGTCATGATGCATACCTATTCTCTCCAGGATCAGAGGAGCATGCCTATTATATTAAGTGCGGTGGAAGATAGGCAGGATGGTGCTGCTGCAGTCATCTTGTTCGTGGGCTTCCTAGAGGCACCTGGTTGGCCACTGTGTGAACAGACTGCCGGACTTGATGGGCCTTGGTCTGATCCAGCAGGGCTTTTCTTATGTCCTTAAAAGAAGACGTGCTGCTTGCACAGGGCACCTAAATTGTGTGTTCTGCATCTCCTTGATGGACCTTGGTCTGATCCAGCATGGCTTTTTTTACTGTTCTTGTGTTCACCCCTTACATTGTGCTTTTATGGAGTGCTGTTCCTGTGAAGCTGTCATCGTTCCCAAGAAGGAACCCCATTGGCAGATGTCAGCATTTTTAAAAAGAAGATTTCCTTTGCTTCGCTTCGTGAACTTTGCCAGAGAGTGACAGCTTCTCTAATTAGGCGAACGCAAGGTAACCTTGGCAACCCCTCCCGGGCAACAGGGACTTGTCTCCAGCGCAACTGACCCACTCCGCAGGGGTTCGCACAGAGCTTGCTGCTTGCTCCGAGGGCCACTTTCCATGTCATGGGGGTTAATTCAGCCCATGGCGTCTGCTCGCTAGATGGCAAGTGCCCTCGGTGACAAGACCGTTGCTTTCCCCAGCCTCCTGAGTTCAAGATTGACAGGCGTTTGCATGACAGAGGAGTGGGAAATGATCTTTTGTCACTAGGAGGTGGATGGAAATCAGTTCTGTGTAGGAGGGGAGGCAGGCTGTCACTCCACATTCTGAGTAGACGCATTTTGGGGGGGGGGGGGCTTGAGATTTCATGGCTTGAGAGCCAGTGTGGTATAGTGGTTAAGAGTGGTGGTTTGGAGTGGTGGGCTCTAATCTGGAGAACTGGGTTTGATTCCCCTCTCCTACACATAAGGCCAGCTGGGTGATAGTAAGCCTGTTTAATTCTTCTTTAAGTGGTAGAGAGAGTCGGCATATAAAAACCAACTCTCCTTCTCCTCCTTCTCCTCCTCTTTCTCCTTCTCCTCCTCCTTCTCTTCCTTCTCCTCCTCTTTCTCTTTCTCCTTCTTCTCCTCCTCCTTCTCTTCCTTCTCCTCCTCTTTCTCCTTCTCCTCCTCCTTCTCCTTCTCTTCCTTCTCCTCCTCTTTCTCCTTCTTCTCCTCCTCCTTCTCCTTCTCTTCCTTCTCCTTCTCCTCCTTCTCCTTCTCTTCCTTCTCCTCCTCTTTCTCTTTCTCCTTCTTCTCCTCCTCCTTCTCCTTCTCTTCCTTCTCCTCCTCCTCCCTTCTCCTTCTTCACTGTGACCTCTTTCTACAGTAATTCAGCTTCTCTGATTGTGCTCATGCTGGATTCAGTCAAACTCACTGGGTGGTCTGGGGCAAATGGTTTTCTCCCAGTTTAACCTCTTTCATGAAGTAGGGTAGGGCCTTTTATGCCGGACTGTTTCCCTTGCCCTCGTTTTCAAATTCGAGATAAAACAGGTCCCTGAAAACGCGGGCAAAATGCGGGGAAAGCAGAGAGAGAACGAGGCGACCTCTGACAGTCGGAAACGGCATGCGGAACCAAAACAAAGACGGGAAGTTGTCGGAGGGGTGACGGCGAGGGAAACAGCCATGCATAAAAGACCTAGGTTAAAAGTGGTTAAGATGATACTAACACTTTCCCTGTGCCCTTAGGAATAGTGTTGTAAGACAGATAATAATTTATCATTGCTGCAGCTCTTTTATGGTAGAAGTACAGGAAATGTTTTATGCTTAGAAGGGGCTTACGGGCAAGAGCATCCACTTGTGGTCCATTCACAGATCAGCCTAAACTAAGTGCAAGAGAATACATTGCTGACAGAGCGGTCGACCCCACAAGTCATTTTACGCTCACAAACGCTCACAAACTGACTTTGGCTAAGAGATAATCCAAAGCCAGTCGGCTTCATTGCTCTGCAAGGACTTGAGCCTAGAAATGAGTTCAGTTTGGGTTTGGTGCTGGATTCGGGAACTTTCTTGGATAATTCTAGGAGGGAAAAAGCTTGTCTTTTGGCAGGAGTTTTTGTAATGTGTGGTGCATGTTTACGAGAGGGCGTTACTGTTTTCAACTGCTGTTCAGAGTACCATCTATTTTCTTTGTATGTCTTGGACACTAATAATAATAAGAAGAAGAGGAGGAGGAGGAGTTGGTTTTTATATGCCTACCTTCTTCCACTTAAGGAAGAATCAAACTGGCTTACAATCACCTTCCCTTCCCCTCTGCACAACAGATACCTTGCAAGGTAGGTGGGCCTGAGAGAGTTCAGAGAGAACTGTGACTAGCCCAAGGTCATCCAGCAGACTTCATGTGTAGGAGGGGGGAAACCAACCTGGTTCACCAGATTAGTGTCTGTCGCTTGTATGGAAGAGGGAATCAAACCCGGTTCTCCAGATTAGAGTCTACCACTCTTAACCACCACACCATACTGGCTCTCAATAATCATGGCTCAGGGCTGTGGAAAAGCATCTGAGGATTTCAGAGTGGGCTGCTGGTCTGCTCAGGAAGTTCTCAAGCTTGGTAACTGTGTAATCTGTGCGCTTTCCTGACCAAGCTTGAGAAGCTCCTCCATTTGACTGAGCTCAAGGTTGATTCTCCTTATATAATCTCTGTAAACTGTTTCCCTAGTGCTAACTATAGTTGCACATCACTGAAGGTCTTCCATCCATGAATTTGATCTCTCCCTCGGTGGTCAGTCTGAACTTAGGTTGAAGGCTTCCTTGTACTTACCCAGTTTCCCCCTTCTTATGAATGTCTGAAGAAGAGTTCTGTTTCAGGCTGCTGTCATAAAATCAGATGCCATTTCAACCTTTTCAGAGGAATCCCTGCACTACTGGAGATAGATCTGAAACCAGCGTGGTGTAGTGGTGAAGAGCGGTGGACTCTAATCTGGAGAACCGGGTTTGATCCCCCACTTCTCCACATGATGCCTGCTGGGTGACCTTGGGCCAGTCACTGTTCTCTCAGAACTCTTTCAGCCCCACCTACCTCACAAGGTATATGTTGTGGGGAGAGGAAGGGAAAGTGATTGTAAGTCGCTTTGAGATTCCTTAAGGTAGAGAAAAGGGGGGTATAAAAACCAGTTCTTCTCCTCCTCCTCCTTCTCCTTCTCCTCCTCCTTGTCACCTTCCTCTCCTTCCTCTCCTCCTCCTCCTCCAGATATGCACAAAGGAGCACCTCTCCCCTCAGGTCAGGCTTTTGTACCACCTAGCTAAAAACTGTAAATGGCAGTGGGACTTCAGAGTTTCAGGAAACCAAGCGTCTTTTCTGACATCCTTTTGACTGGAGATGCCATGGATAAAAGAAGAAGAGTTGGTTTTTATATGCCGACTTTCTCTACCACTTAAGGGAGAATCAACCAGCTTACAATCACCTTCCCTTCCCCTCCCCACTACAGACACCCTGTGAGGTAGGTGAGGCTCAGAGAATGTGACTTGCCCAAGGGCACCCAGCTGGCTTCGTGTGTAGGAGTGGGGAAACAAACCCAGTTCCCCAGATTAGCCTCCACCGCTCATGTGGAGGAGTGGGGAATCAAAACCCGGTTCTCCAGATCAGAGTCCACCACTCCAAACCACCTCTCTTAACCACTACATCACTCTGGATAAAACCTGAGGTCGTCTGCATGGAAAGTATATGCTGTCCCAATGAGCTGTGGTCCTCCCCATCAGTTCTTTTGTCCTTATATTTTGGAGATCTTTTGATTGTAGAACTTTTTTTAAGGTAAAGACTGAATACCGAATGTGTGGGCATAGTGAAGGGAGTTACTCCTGTGTAATGTGACTTCTGAGCCTCAATCTCTGTCTCTGCCCTCCTCCGTTTTTGTGGTTCCTGAGAGTGTAGAGCAGTGTCACTCTACAGACAGTACTCCTGGACTCTGGTGTGTGCGTTGTGTTTTTAATAACGGTTGGGAGTGAGCCAGGGTGAAAATGAGTTGAGGCCGCTTGAAGGGAGATAAGCTCAGACGTAAACTGTGATTTTCTGCCCTGTGAGCCCTTATGCATGGATTTCATCTTTTAATGGAAGTGCAGTAAATAAAAGCCGTTTTCACAATAAGCCGAGCAACAGGTCATAAGCGCCTGAGCCACCGAAATTGATAGAAGTGAGCTAAGCGTAACAAATCTCCCAAAATTGCACCAGGCGCCGTGTCTCCAGCTCCTTTCCGACATCTCGCCAATTACAGCCAGTGACAATTATTTCTGAGCTAGAGCTATCTCCAGTTAAAACTGTGCGTGGCGGGGAGATGCTTTATCTTTACTTCTCTCTCCAAATAGATTTGTACTGCGGGCGGGGGGAAGCCCAGTAGATAGAAATCCCATTTGATGGGGCTTTCCTCCTTGCGGATTCGGGAGCGGCAGCTGCTGGCTACAGTGAAGAAGGCTCAGTGTTAGTTCAGCGAGGAGGGCATTTATTTAACTTAGGAGGACCACCTTTGTCACAGTGCCACACACTGTACAGACAGCATGAATGTAGGCAATAGTCCTCTCCTTCCCCTATAACGTGTGTCCTCTTGAGAGCCAGCTTGGTGTTGTGGTTAAGAGCGGTGGTTTGGAGCAGTGGACTCTAATCTGGAGAACCGGGTTTGATTCCCCACTCTTCCACATGAGCGGCGGATGCTAATCTGGTGAACCGGGTTGGTTTCCCCACTCCTATACATGAAGCCAGCTGGGTGACCTTGGGCTAGTCATGGCTCGCTTAGAGCTCTCTCAGCCCCACCTACCTCACAGGGTGTCTGTTGTGGGGAGGGGAAGGGAAGGCGATAATAAGCCAGTTTGATTCTTCCTTAAGTGGTAGAGAAAGTCGGCATATAAAAACCAATTCTCCTCCTCTTTGGAGTCTTGACTCCCCCCACCCCATCCCCACGGCATATCTTAAGGCCATCTTTGCTCTGGACAGCTCTCTTGGTTGCCTGCACTGTTCTAAACTGGGGTACAGAATGATTCATAACCCAGTATTCCAGCAGCCAATCTTTCGTGCAGAACACTTGGTTAGCAGCCATTTCCCCTGTTCATAAGCCATCAAAGAAACAAACAAGCTTTCAGTGAAATATCAACAGAATCTTTATTAAAAAAACCCTCTCACCTTTATTATTTTGGTGCACGTCTCCATGGGGAAACTCTCTCCATGGAATCTATTTTTTTGCTTTACCACCCTCTATCTTACCTAATTACGTAGAGGTACCCCTTAAAGGTAATGGTAAAGGTCTCCTGTGCAAGCACCGGGTCATTCTTGACCCATGGGGTGATGTCACATCCTGACATTTTCTAGGCAGACTTTGTTTATGGGGTGGTTTGCCAGTGCCTTCCCTGGTCATCTTCCCTTTACCCCCAGCAAGCTGGGTCCTCATTTGACCGACTTCGGAAGGATGGAAGGCTGAGTCAACCTTGAGCCGGCTACCTGAAACCGACTTCTGTCGGGATCGAACTCAGGTCGTGAGCAGAGCTTGGACTGCAGTACTGCAGCTTACCACTCTGCGCCACGGGGCTCAAGAGGTACCCCTTACAGACAGCAAATTCTCTCCACCTAAAGAATATATCTTTACGCTTCCCTCTGCTACTGCTAAGGGAGACAAGGACGAAATGCCCAGCCGCTATGCTGAGGACTTTGAGCTGGGAACTTCTGGCCCCCCTTGTACAGAACTCAATAGATAACCTTCTGTTTTAGACCAAGTCCCCCCCCCCCGTAAAAATGGGTGTATTTTTGTTTATTTAGGGGGGTGGGGCTGGAAATGATAGAATAATCTAATGTCCCACCCCCACTCCTGCATGGGAGGGGCCTTTGGAAAAGTACACCGCCTC
Organism: Euleptes europaea; assembly: GCF_029931775.1. Classification (NCBI taxonomy): domain Eukaryota; kingdom Metazoa; phylum Chordata; class Lepidosauria; order Squamata; family Sphaerodactylidae; genus Euleptes; species Euleptes europaea. The sequence continues at coordinate 46,370,479 of NC_079325.1, read as the reverse complement.
TAACTGACTGATCAAAACTGCTCTAAACATTGTCGCTGGTTGGAAGAGGAAAGCAAACTTTGCTCTGTCTATATGATCGTAAAAAGAGTTAAGTTTAGATGGAAATAAGCAAACAGTGGCCTTGGGCATGGATATGATAAAACGCAGAAGTCATTCTGTTAGGGTTGGCCCACCAGCCAGTTGACAAAGTGAAATATGGTCAGGGGACGCCCTGCTGCTTGGCTGTGGTCAATATTCCCTGCAGCCAAGAATGCCACTGTGGAGGTGACAGCGTATATTTTTATTTCATTATCGAGCCATTTGTTAGCAAGGGCGGGAACCGAAGGCTGCCAGCCTCCTACCCAGGGGAAGGCTAAGCAGCTTAGCCGAGCTTCTGCTGTCTTACCTACCTTGGCTGTAGATTTCTCCAACAGGAAGAATTAGCCCGCTGTGTTGTTTTTTTTAACAACCTTTGCTATTAATAGGAGCTGTTACTTTGCTTTTTTAATATTAATTTCATTTCCCCCCCCCCCGAAAAAAAGGTAACTGGCTGACCAGGTACTCTGGGTAAAAATCGGTAGAACAGTCGAGTGATTCATATTTATACAGATCATAACTAACACTGTTAACAGGTTTTTAAAAGTATATTTTGATCCTGCCCTTCTCCCAAGGAGCTCAGGGCAGCATACATCATTCTCCCCTCCTCCATTTCCTGCTCACGACAACCCTGTGAGGTAGGTTAGGTTAAGAGAGAGGTTGACGAGCTCAGGGTCACTGCGTACAGTTCATGGTTGAGTGTGATTTTGAATATCCTAATCTGGTGCGGTAAAAAGAAAGGTAATTTCATGCTTGAGGGAAGGCGGCATGCTATAGCCCAATCTCATCAGATTTTGGAAGCTAAGGAGGGTCGGTACTTGGATGGGAGACCTCCAAAGAAGACTTTGCAGAGGAAGGCAATGGCAAACCACCTCTGCTTCTCCCCTGCCTCGAAAGCCCCCTGTTGGGGGTTGCTGTAAGTCAGTTGCGACTTGGCAGCCCTTATGAACATAATTTCATGGTTTCACAATAATAGTCACTTTGTTAGAATAGAATAAATGTTTTAAAAATACTTGGCCAATATTTGACCCGTCAAACGGCCAACCCTGCAATCAATGCTTTCCTTTTGTGCGGATGATGGAATTGTTTCAGGGCAGAGCTTGTCATTCCTCTCATTCTCTCTCTCCCGTCCTTTCTTTTTCTTCTGGGAATTATCTAAAATTAGGAAATAGCTGTGTTTCCTGCTCTGCAGGAAGTATAGACTGTGATGGAAGGGCAGGAGCAACTGATGAGTAGCAAATCTATAGCTGCATGAATAATTTGTCAGCCCTTGGAAAAAAAATCTTGACTTGGAGATCCTTGGAGGGGAGAAACACTTGGGAGTCTTTTACTCATCATCTCATTCTTGATCTTTTATTTTTATCACCACAATTTTTGAATTTCTGGGGGCTGGAGGTATTTTTTTGAAAAACAAGCATAGAGTTATCGCAAGAGCTCCGAAGAATGAAAGGGGTGACAAGCCACTGAGGTGTTCCCCCTCCCCAGCCTAACAGCCAGTTCTAATGCTAAATCTACTCAAGATTCTCAAGGGCACATTGTTCTTCATTCCTACCCAATCCCAGCTGTAGGGCATACGGTACTTCAGAGTGGGAAACTGTGGTATGCTCCGCAGCCGGTTAAAACCATCTGAGAACTTTGTGCTAAAAACATCCCAATGTAAAAGTCAGCTGATCAGAAATTATGCAGATCAAATGCATATGTATGAACTTCCCTTTTTGCATAATGAATTTTTAGAGCAAAAGTGGATATATATTAGAGAACGTGCAGAATTTAGCTTGGGATATGGCAGCAGAGGGTGAAGGAGAAAGGAAGGGATGGTAGCTTCAGTTAGAACCTTTTTTCTTGTATGGGTGTAGGAAATTACTGCTTGAAGAGTGTATATTGTGGCAAGCAATGCGAAATAATTGTGCTGCCTTAAAGGATTGCTTGTCCCTATTATGAACCTGGCCCTTGACTTAAATCTTGAACCAAGACCTTTCTCCATGTATCCCTGCTGCCAAAAGGGAGGTGGGTGGCTGTGAAAATGAAAGCATTTTCCATAGTGGCATTTCTGTTGTAGAGCTTCCTTGTACAGTTTAACTTTAAGAGGAGGAAGAAGAAGAGTTGGTTTTTATATGCTGACTTTCTCTGCCTTTTAAGGAGAATCAAAGCGGCTTACAATCACCTTCTCTTCCTCTCCCCACAACAGGCACCTTGTGAGGTAGGTGGGACTCAGAGAGTTCTGAGAGAACTCTGACTAGCCCAAGGTCACCCAGCTGGCTTCATGTGTAGGAGTGGAGAAACAAACCAGGTTCACCAGATTAGAGTCCGCCAACAGAGGCAGTTGGCCATTGCTTTCCTGTGCACAACAACACTTGTATTCCTTGGTGGTCTCCCATCCAAGTACTAACCAGGGCTGACCCTGCTTAGCTTCTGAAAGCTGATGAGATCAGGCTAGCCTGAGCTATCCAGGTCAGGATGCTAGGGGCCATACATGCCAAGAAATCAGTTTCTGCCCGGGTGCCCAGAGTTGGTTGGGGGTTGTGTGCAAAGCGATGCAATTTCCTCAGCACCATGCAAAGATCAGAGCTGCGCATGTATTGCCCCTCCCTTGCTACAAGCTGCCTTAGGAGCCAGTTTCCCTTTGAAAGGCATATAGCTGAGCGCTGCATAATATTTGCAAGCAGATGCATAAAGTTCTAATGTCTCATCTGTTCTTGTGGAGTTTTGAAGCTGTTGGGAAAACAGTTTGTTTACATGGATGTTATAACCCTATGGTAATTTATCTGGTTGGATGAGAAATAGCTGAACTCTATAAATAATGTTCTGACACCTACTTTGTTGACTTCTTATTGTGAGGAAATATGAAGGATATTTGCTCACTTTGCTAGACCCCCTTGTTGAAGGGTGTTATCTGGCACTCTCGGGGAATTTGGGTTGCCAGTTAACAAAATGTGCTGGATATTCGAGCTTATTCTTGTGCGCTGCGTCCTACTCAGAGGCAGCTGCAGCTACCAAACCCCACCCCATTGGGAACGCCATAATGGCAGCCCCTACCCCTGCTGGAACCTCTCCCTTCTGAGCTAGACGAATGGGCCTGTCTCTTGACAGCTCAAGCCGGGTTGAGGAGGAAGGAGGCACTCAAGGATGACATCATCTGGCAACATCAGCTATCAGAAGCCCAGTAATTGCCAGATGTAGCAAGCTAACTGACTGTAGATTTTGGGGTTGCCAGGTCCCTTTTTGCCGCCGGCGGGAGATTTTGGGGGTGGAGCCTGAGGAGGGCAGGGTTTGGGGAGGGGAGGGACTGCAAGGCCATAGAGTCCAATTGCCAAAGCAGCCATTTTCTCCAGGTGAACTGATCTTTGTCTGCTGCACTGAATGTATCCTAAGTGGAACGTGGTGTCTATCTTGTATCTTTAACTGCAGTCAAAAATGATATGAATCAAGTTTTCTGGATGTTTGGGGACTGATGAAGAATTGTATTGAAGAAATTTGAAACGGCCTTATCCCCATGTCATCTTTGGAAAACAATATTTCTTCTGCTGAACTATCTTGAAAATACATACATCAGTGACTATTGGACTTTACTAATATAGATATAGGATCTTGTTAGACCGATTGTTTTTGCATTGTTGTTGCTTACTAGGTGTAACTTTTCCAATAGAATCTTTTTGCGTTTTGTAACTGCATTGTTGTGTCGCTCCTGTGCTTATTTCCTAATTATTTGGAGGTTGGCAACCCTAGTAGAGGTGATAGGGGGGTACATGAATCTCGGAAGGCACTGCAGTATGGCAGCTAAGGAGGTGGGGCTTAGCATTTGGGCTGTTCTGTTTAACTGAGTCTCCTGGATAATAAAGTGCTGGATAACAAAGCTTTTGCCAATAAGAAAAGCCCGATGACTGGAAAAAAGGGCCTGCATTGATCAGTACAGAATTTTGAAAAGTAGGGCTCTTGTCCGTTTTCTTTGGAGCAGCAGAACTGTGCTACGGGGGGTGGGGGGATAATTGAACTGGTTTGGTCTTGAACACCCAGAATCATTGAAAAAGGTCTTGTTAGCACCAAAGCAGAAGTGAAATGTTTAAATGAACCAGCAAAGAGCATGTTACGTTTATTCATTCTCGGGTCTACTGCCTGTTTTAAAAAAATATTTTTTTTGCCACATAAATCCATCTGCATGATCTTCTTCAACAGCTGCAACATGTTATGGGTTTAGAGCAGTGGTTCCCAAAGTGGGCAGTACCACCCCCTGGGGGGCAGTGGGATTTCCTAGGGGAGCACCAAGAGGCAAGAGGGCAGCAGGGGGGCGCTAGAGGTTGGCCCCTTCAACTGTGTTGTTCACCAATTTACAATAGATCAAGCTATGGCACCATGCTGGCAAATTTGGTGGAAACTATCAGCATTTTTTTTCCAGACTTTGAAGAGCTAGTACCACTGGATCAAGTTCATCAGTTCTGTTGAATAAATGTAAACTAAAAAGTTTTAATTTGATTTTGAATAGATGTGCAATTAATTGTTACTATTTTGGAATTTTATTGTTATCTTCTTCAGTGCATCATGCAAACCCCTATTTTGAATAATGCTTTTTGTAGGGTAGGGTAGGGGGTGCTGGGGTTGAGTTTGTGGAACCAAGAGGGCGGTGGCCCAAAAAGTTTGGAAACCACTGGGTTAGAGTCTTGAAGCACAGGTTGCGGTAACACCCCCCCACACACACACACTTTAGCATAAGTTAAGGGTAAAACGATAATGTTGACTTTCAGTTGTGAGAAATTTTGGTGTGTGTGGTATAGCCAGAAAGTGTTAACAGAGATTTGCTTGCTATTTGACGAACTGTGTGTTACTAAACAGGACAGACTTTTGCGGCAGTCCACTATAGCTTTCTGCTGCATGGGCTGTTACTGTTTCACATCAGGGTGTAAAACTAACAGTGCCTCAGTGTGTGTGTGTGTGTGTGTGAAGTGCCGTCAAGTCACTTCTAACTCATGGCGACCCTATGAATCAATGTCCTCCGAAATGTCCTATCTTTGACAGCCTTGCTCAGATCTTGCAAATTGAGGGCTGTGGCTTCCTTTATTGAGTCAATCCATCTCTTGCTGGGTCTTCCTCTTTTCCTGCTGCCCTCAACTTTTCCTATCATGATTGTCTTCTCCAGTTACTCTTGTCTTCTCACAATGTGACCAAAGTGTGATAGCCTCAGTTTAGTCATTTTAGCTTCTAGGGTCAGTTCAGGCTTGATTTGATCTATAACCCACTGATTTGTTTTTTGTTTTTTTGGCCGTCCATAGTATTCGTAACACTCTCCTCCAACATCACATTTCAAAATAATCTACTTCCTTCCTATCAGCTTTCTTCAGTGTCCAGCTTTCACACCCATACATAGTAACAGGGAATACGATGGCATGAATTAACTTGATCTTGGTGGTGGTCAGTGACACATCCTTACACTTAAGAATCATTTCTAGCTCTTTTATGGCTGCCCTTCCCAATCTCAATCTCCTTCTGATTTCTTGGCTGCAGTCTCCCTTTTGGTTGATGATGGAGCCAAGGAATAGAAAGTCTTCAACAATTTCAATTTCCTCATTGTCAATCTTAAAGTTGGGTGAGTCTCCTGTAGTCATTACTTTTGACTTCTTGATGTTCAGCTGTAGTCCTGTTTTGTCACTTTCTCTTTTAACTTTCAGCAGTAGTAGTTTTAAGTCTTCGCTAACTCAATAGCTATTTATTTTTCTTTGCTCTTTTAGACAGCATTTTATCATAAACTGTCTGAAAAAAATATACCTGTGTTATAACTAGGTCACCGCTCTCTGCTCCTTTCATTAACTATTGTTTCCAAATAGCTAACACATTAGTGGCCTAAATGGTTTTCCCGTGGAATTTTCTATTGGTTTAACCTAACCTACTTTTATCCAAATTCTTCGCTGGCCTGACCCTTAATTTGAGATTGCAGTGGTCTGTGATGCCTGGTATATAGTTCTGATATGTTGTAAAGGACTGGGGGATTTTATAGTCTTCATATCTTGGTGGTTTTGGTCAAGGTAGTTTCTCTTCTGTCCTCCCCTTACTTTGGCAGAGGGGTGTGTTTGTACTCTGCCCTGGAAATATTCTGTTTTCCCCAAGAGTACTCTAGAGCTATGCATTCTGCGGAGTTGAGTAGTTTCTTTTCTCTTCTTTAGAAATATTTTGTTAGCTTGACTTTAGCCCACATGCTGTTTGTCACACCGCAGTAGGGTATCTATTTCCAGTTTGAAGAAGAAACGGAGAAGCAGATGTAAATTTCCAATAGCTGGTGCAGGGAAGAGTTATGGTGTATGGATGCAAACAGTGACAAGTAGTAAAAATTAGAATCCAAAATAAATTACTTTTGGAAGAGTCACAAATGTTTATGTACACCCAGAGGCTAGTAAGGAAAACTTAAATACTCACAATGAGACACTGCTTTGACCGTTTTTCCGCCAGGTTGCATGGAAAATATCTACTACTGACCTCACATTTGCACGCTGAGGACACTTCTTTGTATTATAATATTTATATACTTGTCTTTCCTCCCAGGCATCAAGGTGCACAATGACAATGTGTGTGTGTGAGTGCGCACATGCAGAAGTGACACAGTACACCACACTGGCTCATGAGTAGTGTGAAATCTCTTAACTGATCCCAGTATTTTGGAATGGGCAGTACATGGACAACAGAGGAAAAATTGAAGCAACAGAGAGCAACATCAGATTAGGACCTGGGAGACCAAGGCTCACATTCCCACTGTGCCATGAAGCTCATGAAGCCAGCATGGTTGTTGTTTCTTCTTCTTCCTCTTCCTCCTCTTCCTCTTCCTCCTTCTCCTCCTCTTCCTCTTCCTCCTCTTCCTCTTGGACAATGACTTTGGACAGTTTCTCAGCTTAATTTACCACACAAGGTTGCTGACAGGATCAAATGGAAGATTTAGCCTACCCTGAGCTCCTTTAGCCCTGACTATCTATTTATACTTGTTGGAATCTCAGAAGGTCAGGAGGGCATTTACACTAGCCAGAAGTAAGACCTTACCCTCTGCAGTACTGGAGGGAAGATTCAAGAAAACCCCTTTTGAATAGAGCTATATGTCTGCCCACAAAAAGAATTAAAATCGATCAAGCACCTGTGATTTGAGTGTACCTTAACACAATAAAATTCGTAGCAAAACCATCAGACAGTTGCTGGAAAGGTTTCCCGTAAGATCCAACAAAATTAGAGTTGAATATCTTCTGTCAGATAAGAATCACCAAACGACACGACTGTTTGCCCAGTTTTGCACCCAGGTCTGTAATCACGGAAAAATCGAGAAGGGCCTTTAATCCTGAAGAGTGGCAGAGATTTTAGTCCCTGGGAATGACTTAATCTCTAGTATTTGCCCTGGGGAATGTCGAAGTGTGAAATTGCTGACAAATATGTGCCATTTTAGCTGGTTCTGTTAGGACTATCCTGTGTCTATCAAGATAATTTGTATATACATTTTATCATTTCTGTATTTAATGTTTTCTTTATGTACCTACTAGTTGTGGACTTTAATAATAGAAAACTGAACTGAACTCCTTGAAGGAAGAGTGGGATAAAAACTTACTAAATATATAAAATCTGTCAACATAAATGTTTTTTTTAACTTCACACTTAATGAAGCTTTTATCAAATATGTAGGATGTGTAGGAAAAGACAACCAATATTGCTGTTTCCTGAGATGTACCGTGTCAGCCTGCCCTCGGGGTGTCTTGAGTTTGCTTTTGCATTTATAAAAAGTTAGAGTATTAAAATATACCCCAAAGTGGGGTTTCTTCATCACATGGAGGTCCTAAAACTGGATATTCGTGAAGCAGGTATGGGAGGACTCTGTCACCGGCAATCAGAAGAGGGTCCAGGCAGGAGAATTTCTTTAGATTGAAACAACCCGCCCTTTGTTTTTAAAGAGGGCTAAGGATTCCCCAAGAGCCCCATGACGCAGATTGGTAAACAAAATTCAGGACATTAGAGGAGCTGGAAAGATGCACCCTCCAACAAATGCACTACCTAAAGGGACAAAGTCTTGATTTCCCCACAAGAATCAATAATCAAGCACTACATGGCCCCCCAAAAAATTTATAGTAGCATTTTTGTCCAGGGAAAATGTATTTGAATGCCAACATTTCCCAATAAAAGACTCACGTCCGCTGTGGTGATTGAGCTTCCTCCCTCCTAGCTCTTGTGAACAGAGTGCCCCGTGGCGCAGAGTGGCAAGCTGCAGTACTGCAGTCCAAGCTCTGCTCATGACCTGAGTTCGATCCCAACGGAAGTTGGTTTCAGGTAGCCGGCTCAAGGTTGACTCAGCCTTCCATCCTTCCAAGGTCAGTAAAATGAGTACCCAGCTTGCTGGGGGTCAAGTGTAGATGACTGGGGAAGGCGCTGGCAAACCACCACATAAACATAGTCTGCCTAGTAAATGTCGTGATGTGACGTCACCCCATGGGTCAGGAATGACCCGATGCTTGCACCTTACCTTTTAGCAGGCATGGTGCAGCACTTCCCTTTAGTTTTATTTCATTGTGCCTTTCATTGGCTGTATGCTTCTTTTAGCAGCTTCTTTTCCCCTGAAATAAACACTCTTTGTTTTCATTTGGCCATCCGACTGGTGTGCGTGTTGGCAAAGTTGCCATGCTCAAAGCATACACCGACTCGGCTTGGTCACACTACGTATGGTGTACATGCTGCTTGAACTGCCACAAATGATGTAGCTAGGATGACTCCACTTGCAAAGGGTCCAGCAGCATAAAAAGAGACCATTATCCTCTTCCTCTCCTGTGACTGTGTGTTGTGTCCTCTTTGTTGTCTCCCCGCGGCGGAGGGTGATTCTATCTCATAAGCATTTCGCTGTGGCGTTGGGAGCCGTTTACAGATTTAGAAGCCTATTTGCGAATAGAAAAGGTAGGCTCAGACAAACGGCCTGCTTTTATGAGAAGGGGTAACGGGGTGCACTTGGTTGCGAACCAGTTCCTCTGCATAGAAAGTAACTTTGCATTCAAGGGCATCTGGCTACAAAATCGGCAGCCTGCGGGGTGCTGGGCTATTTGAGTCCACGTTGATTTCTGTTGGATTCTCTAAATGGAGCTTTCTTGGAGCAGGGACAGGATTTTCCGCGCGCTTCTGACATCCCCTATATTTCTAACTGACTGCACTGATGCCAACTGATGAGGGCAGAGCTGGCCAGCCGCAAGCTCCTGCTGCTGCACTCGGACAAAATCTGTCACTGTTGCGACGGCTACCCAGGACCAAAAGCCGTTTCTGTTGTTTGTGTCCTACAGGGAGATCCTGCTGACTCTTCTACCCTGCCCCTCGAATGATTCCCCTTTGCTTTAAGCAATGAGCAGCTTTGCCGAACTGAGAGCCAGCCCTGCTCTGATACAGATGGCGTTTTATGGAATTGGGGGTTTAAACCGAGAATGTGACTTTGCTTCTGAGCAGCGGAAACAAAGGAAATGCATGCCTAGCATTGGCCCAAACTCAGTTGGGGCTAAGAGGTTACAAACCTTGAATTGATCTTCCTTGTTGAGCAAAACAAAGGTTGTCAATTTTCTGCTGTGCAGGAATATTTAACGAAGGAAAATTCCTACTGCAGCGGGGCAACGGCTCATAAGATCCAGCCAGCCAGCGTAGTGTAGTGGTTTGGAGCAGTGGACTCTAATCTGGAGAGCCGGGTTTTATTCCCCACTCCTCCACATGAGCGGCAGAGGCTAATCCGGGGACCTGGATTCGTTTCCCCACTCCTACACATTAAGCCAGCTGGGTGACCTTGGGTTAGTTAACCAGAAGAGGCGCATTTACTTCCCCACTGGCATGATGCCTACTCCTCAAAGAGGCTTACAGCTTCCTTGTTTCTCTGCTGGCAGCTGTTACAAGGTGAGATCCACCTGCCAACCACATGTGCCACAAGGTAAGGGCCTTGCCCACTTTCCTGAAATATGGGGCAGGTGCCACTTTGGGTAAGATTGCTCAAAAGAGCCAAAGGTGGCATGCCAAAGACCCATAGGTGACTTCTGAACCACTAGTGTCACTGCGGTAGAACATGAGAAGAGCCTACTGGGTCAGACCAGTGGTCCGTCTTCTCCAGCATCCTGTTTCACACAGCAGCTGACTAGTTACCCCTGAGGGCTGCCAAACACATGAACACAGGAAGCTGCCTTCTACTGCATCAGACCCTTGGTCCATCAAAGTCAGCATTGTCTACTCAGATTGGCGGCAGCTCTCCAGGGTCTCAGGCAGAGGTATTTCACATCACCTACTTGCCTAGTCCCTTTAACTGGAGACACCGGGGATTGAACCTGGGACCTTCTGCATGCCAAGCAGATGCTCTACCACTGAACCACAGCCCCACCCCAACAGGCCATAGAGGCCAAGGCCGATGTTGAGTTGCAGCACTGGTATTCAAAGGCTTGCTGTCTCTGACTGTGGAGGCTTCCTTGCTGTCTCTGACTGTGGCGGCACCATGGCTAGCAGCCAATGATGGACGTAACCTCTGTGAATCTCTGTCCAACCTCCTTTTAAATCCACCTGTGCTCTTGGCGGTCACCACACATCCGCTGGCAGTGAATTCTGCAATTTGATTACTTATTGAGTAAAGTGGTACTTGGTTCTGCCTCTTCTAGCTCTATTGCCCTTCAACTGCATTGGGTCGCCCCTTGGAGTTCTAATATTTTGGGAGAGGGAGGAGAAGTTCTCTCTCTCTCTCTCTCTCTCTCTCTCTCTCTCTCTCTCTCCCCATGCATAATTTTGTGAACCTTTAACCATAGGAAGTTTTCTCTCTCTCTCTCTCTCTCTCTCTCTCTCTCTCTCTCTCTCTCTCTCTCTCTCTCTCTCTCTCTCTCTCTCTCTCTCTCTCTCTCTCTTTCTCTCTCTCTCTCTCTCTCTCTCTCTCTCCCCCTCCCCCCCCCATGCATAATTTTGTGAACCTTTAACCATAGGAAAGATGTTCCAACACCTTAACTATCTTGGCTTCCCTCTTCAGTACTTTTTCTACCTCTGTGGTATTGTTTCTGAGATATAGTGACCAGAACTGTACACAGTCCTCCAAATGAAGCCATACCATGGATCTATGTAGGAGCAATATGATATTGGCTGTTTTGTTTTTCAGTTCCTGGTAATCCCCAGCATGGAGTTCCATCACAGGCCAAGCTGTCCATCACTTGTCCCACTTAGTAGCCAAGTATGCTGATATACTTTCAAGGAGTTCTTGATCACCTTTAAAAAACAGAGTTCTGTTTCATATGTCCAGCTGAAGGTGGTGTTGAGAGCATGGCCGAAGAGTGATGCAAACAAACCCTTCCCCTCTACTACACAGATAACTCAGTTCTGAACAATGCTACAGCTAATCAAATCCATAAAAAACGGCATATTGAAGGCAGCTGAATAACCTCAAAATTAAAACCATTGATTGGTAGTAAATTTAGAAGAAGAAAAAAAAACATTATAGGAACATAAGTAGAGCCATGCTGGATCGGACCAAGTCCCATCAAGTCAAGCAGTCTGTTCACACAGTGGCCAACCAGGTGCCTCTAGGAAGCCCACAAACAAGGTGACTGCAGCAGCACCATCCTGCCTGTGTTCCACAGCACCTAATATAGTAGTTATGCTCCTCGGATACTGTAGAGTATAGGTATGCATCATGACTAGTAATCATTTTGACTAGTAGCCATAGCTAGCCCTATCCTCCATGAACATATCCAATCTCTGCTTAAAGTCTTCCAAGTTGGCAGCCATCACCACATCCTGGGGCAAGGAGTTCCACAGTTTAACTATGCATTGTGTGAAGAAATACTTCCTTTGATCTGTTTTGAATCTCTCACCCTCCAGCTTCAGCAGTTGACCCCATGTTCTAGTATTATGAGAGAGGGAGAAAAGTTTCTCCCTGTCCACTCTCTCCATACCATACATTAATTTAATAGAGCTCTATCATATCTCCCCTGAACCACCTTCTTTCTAATCTAAACAGCCCTAAGCGTTTCATCCACTCTTCATAGGTCAGTTGCTCTAGCCCCCAATCATTTTGGTTGCTCTTTTCTGCACCTTCTCAAGCTCTGCAATATCCTTTTTTTGGTGTGGTGACCAGAACTTGTCACAGTCCGATTTTGTTTTAACCATCCAAAAGAATTTGGTGCCATCTGCAAACTTGGCCACCTCACTGTTCACCCCCAGCTCCAGATTGCTGATGAACAGGTTGAAAAGCACTGGTCCCGGCAGGACGCAGTGTGGGTCCAGGGTCCGCCAGATTTCCTCTGAAAAAGGTGTCATCTCCACAGATCTCTGGCAGGTCAAGAATGAGACAGCCAGACAAGTTTTCTAGGGCAGGGGTTTCAGAGCCTGGGGGCCACCGCTGAAAGGGTCCTGTCCCGCATGTTTCCCAATCTCATCTCATTGAATGCAGGCAAATGAGACAGGGCTATAGCAATTAATCGTTAATTGTGCATTAAATCATGTACAGAGGCTCTTCAGAATTTTGCAGAATGCACAGTTGTATCCAACTTAACAATTGCACTTAAAACGTGCAAATGCAGCTCTCGTGCTCTACGCAGATGGGAAGCTCTTCCCATGAATTCCTGCTTTCCTGTAAACTCTTCTGTTTGTTTTTTTCCCCCTGGCCTTCTGGCCAAATTACTCAAAGCACCACTGACCTTGTCTCCTAGTCTCTCGTCCTCACTGATAATACATATTCAGGGGCTCTCCTACCCTATTTAAAAGTACCCATCTTAGCAAACAACAGCAATTAACACCATCTGATCACAAACTGCAGTGAAAAAAACAGACTTTAAAATGGAGCGAAAGAGTCAAATGCTAACCAGGAAGCTACACTGAAAGGAGTAGCACCATTCAGGCACAGTGAAGGATAGAGGAAGAGAAAATCCTCCGCAGAGCCCCTGAGAAAACAAATTATTTGTGCAGCATCTAAAACTTAACAGGGTTGGCACTAGTCCTGTGTGGAAAGGGAATTCCAAAAATGAGGTGCAACCAGAGAAAAGGCCCTGTTTTGGTCTCCCCCACACCATAAAGGTAAAGGTCCCCTGTGCAAGCACCGGGTCATTCTTGACCCATGGGGGGTGACGTCACAGCCCGACGTTTCCTAGGCAGACTTTGTTTGTGGGGTGGTTTACCAGTGCCTTCCCCAGTCATCTTCCCTTTACCCCCAGCAAGCTGGGTACTCATTTGACCGACCTCGGAAGGATGGAAGGCTGAGTCAACCCTGAGCCGGCTACCTGAAACCGACTTCTGTAGGGATCAAACTCAGGCTCTCTCAGCCCCATCTACCTCAGCAGGTGTCTGTTGTGGGGAGAGGAAGGGAAGGCAATCATAAGCCGCTTTGAGACTCCTTAAAGGTAGCGAAACTCGGGGTATAAAAACCCACTCTTCTTTTTCTTCTTCACTCAGCCCTTCCTGGTTTTTTATGTGTGGAAGAAGCTTAGAACCAGATTTCTTTTTGCATCAGTTCACTGAAGTACCTTATTCAGTTCTACCCTCCTTTTACTCTTTGCCTACATATCACTGTATTTTCTACTTCATCATGTTGGGTGCCGTTCTTCTCCAGCTGCTTTAGCACCGTTTATCCTTTATCACGCGTCACCTTTTTGTGTTCCTTCCAGATTGCGGAGACGTGAGTTCCCTAGCATAGATGAGGCCTGGCAAATGAGTGCCTTTAATGATTCCCCCCTCTCCCCCTCCCCGGGTCCGATACGCTCTTTTGATCTTCACTTCAGATGATTGAAAGCAACCAGAAAGGCTTGATTGGCAACAGGCTACGAAGTTTACGGTGCGGCTGAATCAGTTTCTTTTCAGCACATTGAATCCTTACGAAATTGTAATCACAAGGCCATTATTTGCCTCTGGATTGTCTTCCTCAGGCAGCTGCGACTGGGATGCTCTTTGCTTCCAGCTTCAGAGGCAGCAGGGTGCCAACTGGCAGGTTGCCCCTCGAGAGCCTGCATTTAATCCTTGGAGGTTGCGTTTTATCAGGGAGTTGACAGTGAATTTTGAAAAGTTGGCATTAACCTGTGAACATCACCATGGGCACAGCTGTCAGTGTGAGATTCTTTGGGGGGAAACCGACATGGAGGGCCTGGAGCCCTAAGCCGGATGCCCCCTGGCCTTGAGCAACTGTAAGTAAAGGCAGGGCCACCAAGATAGGGGGAAAGCCAAGGGTAACTTACACTGACAGCCAGCATGGTGTAGTGGTTAAGAGCAGTGGACTCTAATCTGGAGAACCGGGTTGGTTTCCCCACTCCTCCACATGAAGCCAACTGGGTGACCTTGGGCTAGTCCCAGCTCTCTTAGAGCTCTCTCAGCCCCACCTACCTCACATGGTGGCTATTGTGGGGAGGGGAAGGGCAGGAGATTGTAAGCCAGTTTGATTTTCCTTAAAAGGTAGAGAAAGTCAGCATATAAAAACCAACTCTTTCTCCTCTTCCTCCTCCTTCTTCATGCTTTCTTTGGAATGAAGGAGAAACAGCCACATGAGAATGTAGGCAAATACTGTGAGCGAGTGAACATTGTGTTTCTAATTTTTGCTAGCTGTGTGTGTTTTTAATATTCAGTGCTTTTATGACTTGTTTTCCTTTTTAGTGCGGTGTTGCTAAGTACTGTGGTAGGAAAGTGTTTTATGCATTTTAATAATGTTAGTGTATTATCCGTAGCTCTTAGGAAACACATATAACGCTGTAGCAGTTCTGGAATTTTTTTTTCCAGTACAGATGTAAGATTTCCCCATGACAACACTGTTGAGCACATGAACACATGACACTGCCTTCTACTGAATCAGACCCTTGGTCCGTCAAAGTCAGTATTGTCTACTCAGACAGGCAACGGCTCTCCAGGGTCTCAGGCAGGGGTCTTTCACATCACCTACTTGCCTAGTCCCTTTAACTGGAGATGACGGGGATTGAACCTGGGACCTTCTGCATGCCCAGCAGATGCTCTACCTCTGAGCCACAGCCCCTCCCCAGTTCTAGATTCAGAGGAGAATGCAAGACTTAAACATGCATGTGATATGAAAACACACATGCCTACACTTCTGTGTACGCATTCAGAAAACTGCAATGATATGCACACTCCATCTACATGTTTACATTTTTTTTTTTTTGGGCCATCAAGTCACAGCTAACGTATGGCGATTTCGTAGGATTTTCAAGGCAAGAGACATTCAGAGGTTCCACGAGAAATAGTGATGAATAGGCTAATCATGTGTAAATCATATGTAAATCATATGCAATCATATGTAGAGGTTCCCTGAGACATGTATATTATTTCAAGGGTTCCGCAAGGGTAAAAAGGTTGAGAAATGCTGGTCTATAACATATATAGGTTTTTTCAAGAAATGATACGTTGCCAACAAACTTACAAATGCATGCAGCTTATATCCTCTTTTTTTAGCCGAGATGCATTTGCAGGACAATAACAAAGACCTTCTCTCAAACCAAGCCTGACTCACCGCAAGTATTGTGAAGAGCCTAATGCTGTACGCCGTCTTCCACCCAAAATAAATTATTCCAGGGTTTCAGAAAGGAAGCTGATACACTCAACGGCTTTTGTTGACATGCAATAAAGCTAATAGCCTTTGTTTGCTGCAGAAGTAAATGGAAACAACAGCTGGGGGCATGCTGTGTGGGCAGATATCAACACCTTGCATATTTAAAGCATTTTGAAACGGGATTTTGGTATGGAATTATAAAAATGTTTTGCTTTTCCTCTTTTCTTTTTTTAAAAAAAGGATGCTCTCAAATCACATTTTATGTGAAATGGAGGCTCTTACTCCTCCCCCACTCCGTGTTTCACTTACACTCTTTACGTCCTCTCTTATGTACAGCTTCCACTGTAGTCCCTTATGTGAGGGATTTTTAAACATTTATTTACCGCACGGTGTAGTGGTTAAGAGCGGTGGTTTGGAGCGGTGGACTCTGATCTGGAGAACCGGGTTTGATTTCCCACTCCTCCACATCAGTGGTGGATGCTAATCTGGTGAACTGGATTTGTTTCCCCATTCCTACACATGAAGCCAGCTGGGTGACCTTGGGCTAGTCACAGCTCTCTTGGACCTCTCTCAGCCCCACCTATCTCACAGGGTGTCTGTTGTGGGGAGGGGAAGGGGTGATGTAAGTCAGTTTGATTCTTCCTTAAGTGGTAAAGAAAGTCTGCATATAAAAAACCAACTCTTCTTCTCCTTCTCTCTCCTTCTTCTTCTCCTTCTTGACTTTTCAGTATATTTTAAACTTCATTTGACTGTGACTATTTGGACAAAGTAATGTGCATTCCTTGCATTGAAAAAAGAAATAAAATAAGTTAAACATTATGTTACCCCACCTTTCCAAATGAGGTACTTCTTCTTCTTCTCATAGCCATCTTGTTTTTTGAAGATGCTAGCTCCCCTGCCACTATCTCAGCAGGCTTTTAATTTTATTTTTTCAAGCAGCCTCACTTACTTAGTCCCTCCTCCCCCCATCTTTTCATTTTGGTTCACTAAAAAAAAAAAAAAAAAACCTTTCTGAACCGTGTTTTGGATTTGGAATTGCAGCTGCTAAATAAACTCTGCAGAGTAGCCCAGTGAAATGGCCCATTTTAAATCCAATACCCTGGACTAATCTTCCCAGTAGGAGAATGCCACTTCAGAGGAATTGCTTGTTTGAAGATTAAAGAAAGGGGGAGAGAGAAAGAGAGAGAAAGGCCGTCTCCTTTCTTGTGTTGCTCTTCCACAGCCAGCATGGTGTAGTGGAAGAGCAGCAGACTCTGATCTGGAGAACTGGGTTTGATTCCCCACTCCTCCACATGAAGCCAGCTGGGTGATCTTGGGCTAGTCACAGTTCTCTCCAAACTCTCTCAGCCTCACCTATCTCACAAGGTGTCTGTTGTGGGGAGGGGTAGGGAAGGCATTTTGAGACTCCTTAAAGGTAGAGAAAAGCGGGGTATAAAAACCAACTCTTCTTTTTCTTCTTCCTTTTCTTCTTTGGTAAGTTTCAGAAGCTCTGTGTCAAAGCTGATGGGAAGCATCTGTGAACTAGAGGCAAGGCTGCCTTGGTAGGTTTGCTTCAGTTTGTATCTGGAGAAGGAGGAAGTTACCTGGAGGCAATGAAATGACTCTCTCCCAAATGGGGTAGCCAGGCTTCTTTGCTAATGTGAGTTATCTCTTTCTGACTGTAGCACTTTGGCATACTGCTTCACTCCTAATGTTGCCTGCCGCTGTGTTTCATATGCTGCACATCCATTCCAGCCCTGTACCTCCTTCCTGTCCTCTCATACGATAGTCATCTTGATACTGCTGCTATCATTAAGATTCCTCCATATAAACAGCTTTCACAGCGTATCTTAGTTTATAGCACCAAAGTGTAATAGACTACATTACATTTTAGTCATTGCACTCAGCCTAGCAGGGTAACCTTATTGGTTTCCTTGTTCGGCCCCTCAGCAGTAGCAGGATTCTTTAAAAAGGTAAAGGTAAAGGTCCCCTGTGCAAGCACCGGGTCATTCCTGACCCATGGGGTGACGTCACATCCCGACGTTTACGAGGCGGACTTTGTTTACGGGGTGGTTTGGCAGTGCCATCCTCAGTCATCTCCCCTTTACCCCCAGCAAGCTGGGTACTCATTTTACCGACCTCGGAAGGATGGAAGGCTGAGTCCACCTTGAGCAGGCTACCTGAAATCGACTTCCGTCAGGATTGAACTCAGGTTGTGAGCAGAGCTTTTGACTGCAGTGCTGCAGCTTACCACTCTGCGCCACGGGGCTGGATTCTTTACTTATATATAAATGGAAGATTCCATAACTTGGAAAAAAAAGGCATCCAGTTTCTTCCTATATGTTGCTCTTGTGCAGTGGTGTGTGTGTGTGTGTGTGTGAAGTGCCATCAAGTCACTTCTGACTCATGGCGACCCTATGAATCAAAGTCCTCCAAAATGTCCTATCTTTGACAGCCTTGCTCAGATCTTGCAAATTGAGGGCTGTGGCTTCCTTTATTGAGTCCATCCATCTCCTGTTGGGTCTTCCTCTTTTCCTGCTGCCCTCAACTTTCCTTGCAAAATGGTCTTTTCCAGTTGCATATAGATATCAAAATATATTAACTTCTCATTAAAGATCACCTCTTCTTGTGTGAGTCCACATTCCAATTATTTGTTTGTTTGTTTGTTTAATGTTACTTTGCCAGGCCGGGCTCAAGCAGAGTAAAACCATTAAAATGTTGCAATATAACAATAAAAACATATGAAACCATAAAACCATTTCTCAGTTTTTAAAAAGATGGTCAGCATATATATAAAGTGCCCACTGCAACAAATGATGCCAACCACAGAACAAAACAACTCAAAAACTGGGTTGGCTATCCACCCCCAATAAGTTGATCGTAGACTAAAGAAAGGGGGGCGGGGAGTAGGGAAGCCAGCACTGATCTCACCTGCGGCGGTCCTCAACTGTAGGCCTGGTGGAATAGCTCTGTCTTACAGGCCCTGCAGAACTGTTTCAGGTCCCGCTGGGCCCTGATGTTACTAGGCAAAGCATATTGAAAAGGCCCTGGCCCTGGTCAAGGACAGCTGCACACTCCTTGGGTCAGGGACCACCAAGACATTATTGTCAGCAGAGCGTAATGCTTTTCAGGGGGCATACCAAGAAAGGCAGTCTCGAAATTAAGATATAGTTTGTAGGTCCTGGTGGCCATACCCTCTGTTGACCAAGCTGGGTTATGCCAAGAGCTTATAACTTCTCAGACGTTCCTGTTCTGTGGAACCAACAGCCAGAGAAGGTATATAAGGCACTTTTCTGCTAGCTTTCTGTAGGGTCTGTAAGACATTTCTTTTTGTACTTGTTGTTTGACGGGATTTATAAACATTCACCTTTTGATTTTGGCTCAGGTGCTATGAAAGTTCCTTGCATGCTGGATAGATTTTGCTGAGGAGCATGCTGCATACTCCAAAACGTACGCTAAAACTTCCATTTGAGCATGGGGCGATTGAAAACCATTGAACTTGCACAAATGTGGAACAGGAAGCATGCTCTGTGGCAGAAACTATCTGCAGCACATAGAACTCTTTTACAGGATTTATTTTTTATTTCACGGTTTACTTGAGAAGAAGAGTTGGTTTTTATATGCCAACTTTATCTACCACTTTAGGGAGACTCAAACCGACTTACAATCACCTTCCTTCCCCCTCCCCACAACAGACACCCTGTGAGGTAGGTGAGGCTGAGAGAACTATGACTAGCCCAAGGTCATCCAGCTGGCTTTGTGTGTAGGAGTGGGGAAACCAACCCAGTTCGCCAGATTAGCCTCCACTGCTCATGTGGAGGAGTGGGGAATCAAACCCGGTTCGCCAGATCAGAGTCCACCGCTCCAAACCACCACTCTTAACCACTACATCACATTGGCTTTTGCTCATCTACTGCTTTAAGACTGCTGTTTAAGAGGGTATTTTGTATTTTATTATATATGATGCTTTTATACATTACTATGATTTTGAGGATTGTGAGCCACCCTGAACAGTGGAAATGTTGAGATACAGATTTTTTAAAAATAAAAAAGTGTGAAGGGCCAAGTACCTTTCTAAAATGCAATGCTTTTATAATACCCCAAATTTTATAATACCTAAAATTGTCCCAGATTTTTCCCCCTTTCCCTAATCTCATCTTCTGAGTAGTCAACCTCCTGATTAAGATCACTATCCTTAACAGAGGAACCTGGACAGTTTAGACTTACCTGTTAGGTGTGAGAAAGCTTTACTTTTAAGAACCACAAGGCCAACAGTGAAAAAAAAACCAAATACCCTGCATTCCTAAGTAGCTGCAACCATTAAGCTAAACACTTTTTTCCCTGTGACCAAGATAATCTGCTTCAGCAGCAGACATCAGGGCAGAATTTAATGCTGAAAATAATCAGGGCAGAGGTTGCAATAATAAACTGTGCAGCAGCTGAAAATTGGCTGAGTACAGAGAAAGTTCTGTTGCCAGCTAATGCATGTGGTCGCACTCGCAACATATTCCCTATAGAAAGACAATGGCACCCCTGAAAATATCGCATGGCCTTGCTGTAGATGTTCTCAGAGTGTATTGAAACCCTTTCCGATTGGGTGTGATCAAGAGCCGCTGTTCAGCAGACTGCATTGCTGGACAGCTCCAGTCCCTGCCTGAACCTTTATCCTTGGTTTTTTTATGCATGGGAGTTTTACCTGAGGTTCGTAGCTTGCTGGACCCACACTTTCCTGTTGGGTGTCTATTCACCAGCAGTCTCCCAGCTCAAATCAGGAAGCATTTGAATCCCCGCCCCTTGAAACGCTGCTTTGTAATTGGCTGTAGTGAGAGAAAAGTCCCCCCTAAACCCAATTGCTGCATAAAAAAGCATATTAAGAGCATTTTAAGATCAAAGACAAGAAACTGAGCTATTTGAAAAGAAGGGTGAGGAACCCAAGCCTCGTTTTTAAAAGCCTTCTGCTCAGAAAGAACTCTGAGGAAGCAGGAAGCATTTGAATCCCTGCCCCTTGACATGCTGCTTTGTAATCGGCTGTCTGCTTTCTGTGAGAGAAACCAAGCTTGTGTGCCCCACGCTTTGCCTTATGTATGGGGATTTCACCCGGGCTGAGCTCAGGGGAGGTGGAAGAATTGGGTTAACAGGGGAACAGGAAAAGCCAGGGTTTGTGAAGGCTGGCAGCGAGGTAATCTCTAATGGAGGGGAAACTTATGCATAACTCCAAGGAACAACCGAGGCAGACCGGGGGTGAACATGAGCGAAAGTACCCATGCATAAACAACCCATGTCTCTCTATGGAACCGTACAGTCTGGTATATGTAGGTCAGAAGCTGCCTTCCTCATTTCGTTCCCCACCGATGTGTGCTTTGCCAGTACTTATGGGTCTTGTACCACAGAAAGTTGACTTGCTCTTAACCCAGCATTCTGTAATATGGTATCAGTAACATCCCAGAATCTGTTTTTTCTGCCCTTCCATGTACCCGATCTCATTATATTTTTCAGGGCCTGGAGTGCAGAGAGAACGATTCCTTTAAGGCTTAGGCATGTAATAGAAGGGACTGCGAAGTCCGGCCCTTTATCGAAGACTCCCGAAAATCATGTGTGTTCCCCTGAATGGATAGGTGACCGACCTTTCTGAGATGCAAGATGCCTCACGTAGCTTCTGAGCACACGGCGGTAATGGTTGACCTTCTCTCCACCTTAAAGCCTAGCCAGTAAACAAATGGCCCTCGCTCTGGCTTAAAATTTGTGTCCACACGTCCGCCTGGGTAGAAAAGCTCATCTATTCTTGTTTCCCTAAATGAAGGATGCACTCAAGCAATTGAAAACAACTTCTGGGACAATCTCGTTCCATTATGTCTAATGGAATTGAGTCTGTGTGGTGTGTAGTGTGTGCTGATATCTTAGAGAAACAAAGAGGGATTTTCCCATTATTCAGAGAATGGATGAGACGTGAAATGAACTCCTCAGAGGCGTTCTCAGTTTGTCACAGGAGAGCAAAGTGAGTCACGTTCAGGGGGCCGGGAACAAAATGCGTTTCTCCCCCTCCCCTTCGCTTTCGGTTCATCTGTGTTTTCCTTCCTTTTTTTGCTTGCTAATAAATTTGGCAGCAAAAGCCAAAACTGAAGCCGGCTCGTGTGTCTTAAAGAGTTGTTGCTGCTGTTTGGAATACAAAAAGCCTCATTTGAGCATTGCATTGTCTTTCCACTGATTGCGAGGGATTGTTCGGCACACCGGCATTCTTTGGGCAAATGGAATGAAAAGTTGCTGTCTCGAGTCCTTGCGCTTTCTCACCCAGAAGTGTTTTGGCAGCCGGTTCGTTTGGCTGTGAATAACATCGCTCCCCATTATGCTTGGGTAGGCTGCTCTGCAAGGGAGAAGTCTCACGGATCTGAGTCTTCTAATCCCTCCTGACTGGCACATTTGAAGATGGAGACATGGCTTCCTTTTTGCTTGCTTTCCTTTCTTAATATACTTGGAACCGCCCCAAACGGGCGGTGAATTAGGCTTACTTGCCCTTAGCGCTGATGTAATGGATGCTTTGAGGGAGGTGTTCACTCCTCCCCCCTCTCTTTTTTTAAATGGCTTTTTTGCAGGGATAGTGGTTATGGGCAGACAAACTGATTTTTTGGTTTTTAAGGTGAATCGAGGCTGTTGCTGTGAGTGTGCAGTGTATTTTAGAAGAGGAGCAAACTGGTAACATCTGAAAACTGGATTCCGTCAGAAGCACTTTTGACTTTGCTGTCTGTCATAGTTTGTAATTACCACTTGTACACTTACACATAGGTGTAATTACCAGCTATAATTGTCTGATTTGCAGCAACTTTGTCTATTCCTGCTGTCTGTAGCATGCTTTGGTGATCTCTTTCTCTAAGTGTGGTGTAGTGGTTAAGAATGGTGGTTTGGAGCAGTGGACTCTGATCTAGAGAATCGGGGTTGATTCCCCGCTCCTCCACATGAGCGACAGAGACTGATCTGGTGAACTGGATTTGTTTCCCCACTCCTACACACAAAGCCAGCTGGGTGACCTTGGGCAAGTTACAGTTCTATTAAGAACTGTCTCAGCCCCACCTACCTCACAAGGTTTCTGTTGTGGGGAGGGGAAGGGAAGGCAATTGTAAGCCGGTTTGAGTCTCCCTCAAGGGATAGAGAAAGTCGGCATATAAAAACCAACTCTTCTTCTTTTTCTTCTTTCCCCCTGTTCTTAGACAGAGGCCTTGAACAATAAAACCAAAAAACATGAATAGGACCCATCTCTAAAAACATCTCCCTTTGACTGTTCTCTACAGCCTCCAAAAGACAAGCAACAAAATAAGTACGCTGAGGGTCAGCATCCTCTAATAGGAATGGAACCTTTTGCTCCAGAGTTGCTTGAGAAAACGCAGACCATTTGTTAAAAGATGGTATAATCCACTTTGGCCTAAATTGGTACACATAAGGACAGTGCAAAAGGATATGTACCAAGGAGTCTACTGACTGAAGAAGGCAGGGACACAGCCGATCTGAAAAAGGGATATTTTGATGATCTATGCGTACAATAGTATTAGGGTTGTGTCAATTATCTCCAGTGGCCTGGAAGGTTGTTTGACTGGGCACTACCATAAATATTGTAAAGCAAAAAAGAGAGCTTTTCCCAATTTTTTTCATAAGGCATACAGTTTGGAAAGTTAAAATGCTTTAAGGGTGGGATACTGATTGGGTTACTTAGCCAATTAACTGTTACTTCACTGCAGTCAAATATTCCATCAAGTCAACATGACTTCCATAAAACCATGTGAGTGTTTTCATCTGATAACAGGGGCAGAAAGGAGGGTCCGTTCCTTCCTTACAGGCATGAGTTAGGACGAACCACTAGCTCAACCTCATTTAGGAAGGATGCGACTTTTCAACTCTTCAGTGAGAGGTGTGATAGCATTGCAATGAATCCATCAGAAGGAAAGAAGGAAGGAAGCTAACAAGCACCCTATGGCATGAGCCAAGATGAGCCAAATTACATGTTTCATGAATCCAATCTTTTTCTCACACCTTTATGAAATGTTATGGAATTATTTGAAGGAGTTGGGTTTGTTTAGCCTGAAGAGGAGAAGACTGAGAGGGGATATGATAACCATCTTCAAGTACTTGAAGGGCTGTCATATAGAGGATGGTGCCGAGTGGTTTTCTGTTGCCCCAGGTGGTTGGACCAGAACCAACGGGTCAAAATTAAATCCAAAGAGCTTCCATCTAAACCTCAGGAAGAATTTTCTAACCGAGTGATTCCTCAGTGGAACAGGCTTCCTTGGGAGGTGGTGAGCTCTCCTTCCTTGGAGGCTTTTAAGCAGAGGCTAGATGGCCATCGGTCAGCAATGCTGATTCTATGACCTTAGGCTGATCATGAGAAGAAGGGCATCTTGGCCATCTTCTAGGCATGGAGCAGGGTCACTGTGTGTGTGGGGGGGGGTAGTTGTGAATTTCCTGCATTGTGCATGGGGTTGGACTAGATGACCCTGGTGTTCCCTTCCAACTCCATGAATCTATTTGCAAGGGTGTGGATTTTGGGGAGGGTGGAAGCAGGAGCATGTCCTTGTTGCTAGGGCAACCTGTCAGCTACTCTCTTCTGATAGTCCCTTGCCACAATCCAGTTGTGACGAGTTGACACATTGCAGCTGAATGCAGATGAGCATTCAGATGCAGACGTTGATACCGAGATGCTGCATTGTTTTCATTTGGCTGTGAAACTCGATGCACATCCTTGTTTGCATTCTGCCACAGCTAGCAATGTATAGTGATGTGCATGCAACGTTGGCAGTCAGGGTCACTGTCGGCATGGTAAAATAAGAAAGCATCAGACAGTTGCCTTGGAAACAGTGAGGCATGTTCTTCCTCCCCCCCTCTCCACCAGAAGGAAATGTGATGGTGTTTGTTAGTGTCTTGGACATGAAGCCAAATCTGGCCTTGTGTCACCATGATGTCATCATGCTCGCAGTGGGATCTCTGATTGGCATTTGGTGACATGGTGAGGCCCTTCCAGATGTTTAAAAATGGAGCTGAGGGATCAGCAGTTTGGAAGAATGACAAGTAACAGGTGTGAAAAAAGTACACAGAGGAAGACAGACAAAAAGAATACATGGAACCAACCTTTCTCCACTCCAAGCCTTTGTGTGTGTGTGTTTAGTGCCGTCAAGTCGCTTCCGACTCATGGCGACCCTATGAATCAAAGTCCTCCAAAATGTCCTATCTTTGACAGCCTTGCTCAGGTCTTGCAAATAAAGGGCTGTGACTTCTTTTATAGAGTCAATCCATCTCTTGTTGGGTCTTCCTCTTTTCCTGCTGCCCTCAGCTTTTCCCAGCATGACAGTCTTCTCCAGTGACTCTTGTTTTCTCATCATGTGACCATAATATGATAGCTTCAGTTTAATCATTTTAGCTTCTAGGGTCACTTCAGGCTTGATTTGATCTATAACCCACTGATTTGTTTTTTGGGCAGTCCGCGGTATCCGTAACACTCTCCCACACCCCCAAATGGCATGCTCACAAAATGTTTACGATGGTATTTATCCCCCTTTTCAGCCAATGTTGGCTGCTAAAGCAGCTCCCAGAAATCACAGTACAATGAAAAATGTTCCTTGGGAAGTGGTTTCTGAACTGGCTGCATTTTGGGAAATGGAGGTTGGGGATTTCCAAACTGCTGCTGGATCTGGCCGGGCTGGCTGTAGAGAATGTGGCAGCTTCCTTCCTGCCTTCTGATGCCTTCATTGCAGTATTATCACATCTCTCATGTAGGAGTTAACAAATCAGATCCTTCCGAAATGAGGGGCACAAATGAGGGAGCCAGCAAGGTGCAGCTGTTAGAAGTGATGGACTCTAATCTGGAGAACCGGGTTTGATTCCCCACTCCTCCACATGAGCGGCGGACACTAATCTGATGAACTGGGTTGGTTTCCCCACTCTACCCATGAAGCCAGCTGGGTGACCTTGGGCTAGTCAGTTCTTTTTAATAATTTTGTGTACATTGAACCATCAAAAAGCAAAGGTGTAACTATCTCACCAGACTTTGGAGAGTGGGCAGGGTGGATGTAAATCAGATCCTCTCAGAAGTCAAGAGAGGCCAGGCGATTCAGATCTGCCTGCATGTCGGCTCGAAAGGTCCAGTTTTTGGATCACTTCTTCTTTTTCTTCTTCTACCACTCGGGTTGCCAAATCTGGGACATCCCTGGAGATTTGGTGGTGTTGCCTTGGAAGGGTGGAGTTGGGAACATCAATGGGGATATGATGCTATAGAGTCTGCCCTCTGAAGCTGACATTTCCTCTGAGGCACTGATCTCTGTAGTCTGGAAACCAGTTGTAATTCTGGGAGTGCTCTAGGCCCCCTCCTTGAGGCTGGTGACCCTGTCTACCACTGAATCACAGCCCCTCCCAATAGACAGGCCACAGTAAATTACCAACTGACTAGTTCTGCGGACTAGCTTTCCTGTGGCCTTGTTATGTTTGCTTTCCACTGTTACTTTCTTGTAGTCTTTGTTTACAGCCTGTCTTTCCCATTGAGACTCAAGGTGGACCACAAAACATGAATAGCGATGCAGTCAGCCAGCAGAGAGACCCCAAATAAACAATGCTGCGCGACTAGGGTTGCCATCCTCCAGGTACTAGTTGGAGATCTCCCGCTATTACAACTGATCTCCAGCCAATAGAGATCAGTTCCCCTGGAGAAAATGGCCGCTTTGGCAATTGGGCTATATGGCATTGAAGTCCCTTCCCTCCCCAAACTCTGCCCTCCTCAGGCTCCACCCCAAAAACCTCCTGCTGGTGGCGAAGAGGGACCTGGTAGCCCTAAGCGGGACAAGGAACTGGAAAACAATGCAAACAAACTGTCTAACTCAATCGTTACAAGGGCCAGATAGAACAAAAATGACACTTAGTCAGGCCGGGCCATGCCTCACCAGCCCAAATCGAGTGGGGGTGTGGGGGTGTGGAGTGGCTGCCTCGGCTGGCTCGTGGGCCAGGTAAGAGCTCTCAAGGGGCCGGATCCAGCCCCCGGGGTGTATGTTTGTCAGAATTAAGTACCCAAAGGTCAAGAAAAAAATCAACATCCGAGGCCAAAAGTTATACAATATATAAGGTCAAGGTCTCCTGTGCAAGCACTGGGTCATCCTTGACCCATGGGCTGACATCACATCCTGACCTTTCCAAGGCCGACTTTGTTTGTGGGGTGGTTTGCCAGTGCCTTCCCCAGTCATCTTCCCTTTACCCCCAGCAAGCTGGGCACTCATTTCATTGACCTCAGAAGGATGGAAGGCTGAGTCAACCCTGAGCCGGCTACCTGAAACCGACTTCTGTCAGGATTGAACTCAGGTCATGAGCAGAGCCTTTGACTGCAGTACTGCAGCTTAACACTCTGCGCCACGGGGCTCCTATACAATATATAACAGGCTAAAATCAATTACATGTATAAGGCCTGCAATAGCCTACCAAACCAATATGCTCATGGTAAACCTACAACACAAATAGACATAAAATCACAAAATTAGACTTTGACCAAATAGTTACGAGGGCCAGATATAACAAATCGAGAGTGGGGGGGGGGAGTGGCTGCCTCAGCTGCCTCGTGGACCGTATAAGAGCTCTTAAGGGGCCAGATGCAGCCCGTGGGCCTTATGTTCGACACCCCTGACCTCAAGCAACCAAAACTGCCTGAGGCATGACATACGAAGATGAAGATGGGGGTTACAAAAGTGGAGGAAACTATAGCAAAAAGGGAGGTGATAATGACAAGTCAACTTTGCTGCTGACCACGATACTGTTCCTTATAGAAGCAATTGTTAATCCATTAACCTGCTAAGAGCTTTCTTTCTGTGCCTTCAAAGAATCAGCAGGTAGTCATGTACAACAGGGCTTTTTCAGTGATTGCACCAAGATTATGGACTTCATTCTAATCAAGGTGTTTATTATGATGCAAGCAGCTTTCGGGGTTTCTGTTCCAAAATCTGGGACATTAATATTTTAATAAGTAAAAATACATTTAGAAGTTTGTGAACTAGGATGGCGTGAATTTGGATCTTAGTTGCGTTTTTGTTGACGAAAAAGAAGAGTTGGTTTTTATATCCCGATTTTCTCTACCTTTAAGGAGTCTCAAAGCGGACTGCAATCACCTTCCCTTCCTCTCCCCACAACAGGCACCTTGTGAGGTAGGTGGGGCTGAGAGAGTTCGGAGAGAACTACGACTAGCCCAAGGTCACCCAGCCGGCTTCACGTATGGGAACGGGAAACCCAACCCAGTTTACCAGATTGGAATCCACCACTCACGTGGAGGAGTGGGGAATCAAGCCCGGTCCTCCAGATTAGAGTCCACCGCTCTAAACCACTACACCATGCTGAGAAGTTTAGGCAAGTCTGTTTTGTCCTGGCCTTTGACTCTGACTCGTATTTGGGGTCAAGAAGGATTTTTTCCCCTGGGCCATAAGAATGGGAGACCCTTAAACTTTTATCCCTTTCTCCACAGAGTGTGGATTCTGTTTACTAAATCATGCACAAAGATTGGGACTTGGATATGATGCTGTTTTAGTCTTTCCATTCTGAATCTGTGGTCCTGTTTAATTTTGAGCTCTCTGAACTATTTCCAGTGGGTAGCTATTCACATCGGGGAGGGGGGCAGTATATGTGCCTGTGGGAAAGCTATGTGAATGGGTTGTCAGTTGTGATAACCTCCCAGCCACAACAAAGCCAAGATCTTTCTGTATACACCCTCCCACCCACATTGCTCTCAGGAGAACTCCCGCAGTTTGCAGTCTGTCTTGCTTATTTCCTAAGCAGCCGTTCTCTATAATCTCCTTTGAGATCCTTTTCTTTTGTTGTGTTGTTGGATGTTGGTAATTTACAAAAAAATAACCAGAATTATGGTAGAAGGCATGTGTGGGTTGAGAGTAAACTTTTCGGCGAAAATAGCAACACTCTTTGTTAAGGAGGTACAGTTAAAAGGCGCCTCTGACGTGCGCATAGGGGGTACAGTTTAATTCCGTAACTTTACCTTGTCAAAAGAAGTCACTGAACAAACAAGACAATTGGAAACTGTCAGGGATGGCTTCTCTATTTGCAACTGCCTGCTACTAGGACCTGAGATAAAATTGCATCAAGTCATGTCCTGAAACCCCCAAATCTAAACACTTAATTCGAGCTTCAGAAATTTTGATCCTGACACCTATGAATTTGAAGCACTTTTACGGCTCTGGAGATTACATGATTGGCTTTTAGAACTAAGCTGTCAAAACTGGGGGTTGGGGGGCAGAGTTTTTTTTTCCCCCTTGAGCTGGGATTGCTTTAATAAAATGTTCCCAGACAGGACCAGGGCTTTTTGTAGCACTGTGCACACTATTGTGGGGGGAAAAGACACCCAGAGGGTTTGTGTTGTAAGTAGACAATTGGTAATTATTATTATTATTATTATTATTATTATTATTATTATTATTATTATTATTATTGTATCTTTGTGCACATTTTAATTTTTGTTTTAGGTGTCGTAATGACGTGTTGTTTTTGGTTGGTTTTAATGGTTTTAACATGTGATTTTATTCTACATCAATGGTTCCCAAACTTTTCGGTCCACCGCCCCCTTGGTTCCACAGACTCAACCCCAGCGCCCCCCTACCCTATCCAACAACACAGTTGATGGGGCCCACCTCTAGCACCTTCCCTGCTCCCCCCTTGCCTCTTAGTGCCCCGCTAGGTAATCCCACTGCCCCCCAGGGGTGGTACTGCCCACTTCGGGAACCACTGCTCTACATGCTTTAATTGGTTAGCCACTTGGCTGACCATTGGGAGGGCAGAAAGGTGGGGTATAAATGTTGTAAAATAAATCAGTGTGGAGGAAAAAGCAATTGTTTGCGGTAGAGCAAGATATTGATACTTCCTTTAGATGTAGGGCTGTCTGATGGAGTGGGGGAGAGCCCACTGAAGTATCAACAAGAAGAAGAGTTGGTTTTTATATGCCAACTTTCTCTACCACTTCAGGAAGAATCAAACCAGCTTACAATCACCTTCCCTTCCCCTCCCCACAACAGACACCCTGTGAGGTAGGTGGGGCTGAGAGAGTGTGACTTGCCCAAGGTCACCCAGCTGGCTTTGTGTGTAGGAGTGGGGAAACAAATCTGGTTCACCAGATTAGCTTCCGCTGCTCACATGGAGGAGTGGGGAATCAAACCCGGTTCTCCAGATCAGAATCCACCGCTCCAAACCACCGCTCTTAACCACCACGCTAGCGTTATCTTCTTTTCTACATAAGGGCATAAGAAAAGCCCTGCTGGATCAGACCAAGGCCAATCAAGTCCAGCAGTCTGTTCACATAGCGGCCAGCCAGGTGCCTCTAGGAAGCCCACAAGCCCGACGACTGCAGCAGCATTGCCCTGCCTGTGTTCCACAGCACCTAATATAATAGGCATGTTCCTCTGATCCTGTTCTCCAGATTAGAGTCCACCGCTCCTAACCACTACACCATGCTATAGATGCTCTACCATGTTACTGAAATTTAGCACAAGCGGTTTGGTTCCATTTTGATTCAAGTGGATGCCATCCCTTTTCTACAGAGTCATTTTGCTCAAAACGTTTCCCAGCGTCAATCAAATCTGAACTCTTTCTTCTCGCACCACTGCTTAATCCATACATTGTGAATTCTCGATTTCCAGCTGTGTAGCTGGCCCTGCTCCTGGAATAGGCTGGCTTTTTGAGAATACCACCTGTACAGTGACCTGAATTTATTTCCCAGGACCACACAACTACAGTTGCCCTCACTGGTGGTGCCAACATGCATCATGACTACTGGTTGCTCTACCACACTTCCTACAAACTTATTTAGGCAGCTAAATGGTATCGATGAGGCGGCCATACAGGCCTCCCTCAGGAGAGCAGTCCATAACTTTGATAACTTGTTGAGAAGGCCCTGTTTTGTGCCTTCGTTCTGTTAAATCTCATATGGTGAGAACATGCAAAGCAAGGCCATGGATGATCTTGGTAGTTTTGGCGAGGTTCATGGCGAAGAAGGAATCCTCCAAGTATTTTGGCTATGGAGCTCTGTGAAACTTTAGGGCTTGCACCCAGCTGCAGTGAGTCATAATCTGGCTGCCATTAATTTTGATTTTTCCTGACTCGTGGGGAAGAAGAAGAAGAAGAGTTGGTTTTTATATGCTGACTTTCTCTACCACTTAAGGGAGAATCAAACCGGCTTACAATCACCTTCCCTTCCCCTCCCCACAACAGACACCCTGTGAGGCAGGTGGGGCTGAGAGAGTGTGACTTGCCCAAGGTCACCCAGCTGGCTTTGTGTGTAGGAGTGGGGAAACAAATCCAGTTCGCCAGATTAGCCTCCGCCGCTTATGTGGAGGAGTGGGGAATCAAACCTGGTTCTCCAGATCAGAGTCCGCCACTCCAAACCACCGCTCTTAACCACTACACCACACTGGCTCTCAAAGTACAGGGGAAAAAATGAGTTTATGCTTTCCCAATGTTGAATCCTTGAGTCTCTGCCAGGAACCATAGCCTAGGAGCTAATGTACTCTATTATGCTGCAGAATGCACTGGGACCGCCTCTGGATTATAGAGACCGTTACCAGTGGGAATGGGCGGGTTATGGCAGAAACACATCTGAAAAAGATTCATTGGCGCCGGTGCTGGGAATGAAATGTTCCCTGCGCTTTTGCTGGGTTTTGTTGTTGCCTGCCGAATGACTTATCGTCTCTTATGCTACACACTTGGTATTTGTATTTTCCTGTTTGTTATGAAGATTTCTGGGGCTGTTTGCCTGAGTTATGGAAACAGACAGGCCTTGGAACAGCTGTGTTGGTAATAATAATAGGGGTTTGGCTAAGCCGGGAACAGTCTGTTTCTTTCGCTAGCTCACTGGGTGGCTGTAATTTCTGCCGTATCTCGTTCACTTTATTTCCTCTGTAATATTTGTATGTTTTATTGCCCTTCCTTTCCGGTGCTTCTGTTCACCTTCCGATTCTCCTAGCTTTGTTTTCCTTCGGTGCAAATGAGGCTAAGGCGTCTGAAAAATCACAGAATGATCTATTTCTAAGGGAATGTCTTACATTCAGTATTCCCTAGATAGGAAACTCTTCATGGTAGGAGAAGGTGTGTGTATGTGGGGGGGGGGGGGACCCTCAAAGCAGTGCTTACAAGGTTTTGCTTCTCATTTCCTGTTTTTTTCCACCAGGTTTCCCTAGGATTTGGCCATTTCTTGTTTTCAAGCCACCTGAAGATCTCCCGCTGCCATAAATGACCCTTACTGCCTTTTATACCTGGGACTGCCTCCTAGAGCATACATGTGATTCTGTCTTCCTCTCTTTGGGTTACAGTGTGGCATAGTGGTAAAGAATGGTGGACTCTAATCTGGAGAAACGGGTCGGTTTCCCCACTCCACATGAAGCCTGCTGGGTGACCTTGGCCTAGTTCTCTGAACTCTCTCGGCCTCACCTACCTCACAAGGTGTCTCTTGTGAGGGGAGGAAGGGAAGGAGAGTGTAAGCTGGTTCGATTCTCCTTAAAAGACAGAGAAAATTGGCATATTAAAACCAACACTTCTTCTTCTACCCTTTTTGGTATGGTGGCCCACAAGTCCAAAAGTACTTAAAAAAAAGAGAAAGAAACAGACATTGCACCAATCAATAACACTGCAAAAGCTACTTTCACAGGTTTAGTGACCCACTATTTGAGTCAGGTCGCAGAGGTTAGGAAAGGCTGCCCTATAGCTTTTGGCACAAGCCTTTAGACTTCTTTCCCGACCGAAACATAAGAAAGGCCATGCCGCTTCAGACCAAGGTCCATCAAGTCCAGCAGTCTGTTCACACAGTGGCCAACCAGGGGCCTCTAGGAAGCCCACAAGTAAGACGACTGCAGCAGCATTATCCTGCCTGTGTTCCAAAGCACCTAATATAATAGGCATGCTCATCTGATCCTGAAGAGAATAGGTATGCATCATGACTAGTATTCCTTTTGACTAGTAGCCATGGATAGCCCTCTCCTCCATGAACATGTCCACTCCCCTCTTAAAGCCTTCCAAGGTGGCAGCCATCAATACATCCTGGGGCAGGGAGTTTCAAAGTTTAACTATGTGAAACCAAAGTGAAACCTAAGGATATGGAACTGAGTTGGACACGTTATTTCCTCCTCCCTCCCCCAGCATCTCCCTTGTGCTTTCCATACTTTGTAATCTCTAAAAATGCCGTAGATGGTGTTGTAAGTAGCAACTTTTCCTTGAAGACTCTAACACTGTAACACTGCAGTGGAGCCCCATGGCACAGAGTGGTAAGCTGCAGTACTGCAGTCCAAGCTCTGCTCACGACCTGAGTTCGATCCCGACGGAAGTCAGTTTCAGGTAGCCGGCTCAAGGTTGACTCAGCTTTCCATCCATCTGAGGCTGGTAAAATGAGTACCCAGCTTGCCCAGGGGAGATGACTGGGGAACGGGGAAGGCACTGGCAAACCACCCTGTAAACAAAGTCTGCCTAGTAAATGTTAGGATGTGACGTCACCCCAGGGGTCAGGAATGAGCCGGTGCTTACCTTTACTTACCATGCAGTGGACTGCTGGTGACCTCTGTTTTCGTTGTGGCACCTGAAAATGGACCACATTCTAAAGTAGGCTCAGAAGGTCTCGGTTATGTGGGGAAAAAGGTTTGACACTCTTCCAAAAACTTGTTGCTGCTGCTGTTGCTGTTGCTGCTGCTGTTGTTCTTCCTCCTCCTCCTCCTCCTCTTGATGCAGCATGCAAACTTTGTGCAAGTGAAACTTCATTACTTCCCCAAACCTCTGTTGTTTCTCTGGCACACTGAAAATTGCATCTCTCCACGGTATCATGATTCAGACAGAAGGGAGAGGACCAGGGTGGTGATTTAAAACCCAGATTACAACCGAAAACTGCCTTCCTCTATTAAAGCTATAGAACAGCTACTGCAGCTCCATAATTACTAAAGTGGATCTTTATGGCATGGATGGATATTAAGGGACTTGCAAAATTGGCTCTACTTGCTTTAGTTGGTATCCATTTGGTCGGAGAGGAAATTGCACGAGTTTAGGAGGGACGGAGAAGCGTCTTTTGCTGTAGCAATTCCTTTTGATTGTTCGTGCTGCAGGAGAGAAATTGGGATGACGCACGGGATCGTTCTACATGCGGTCTCCTCTTTTCCAGCCCAGGCTGTACCGCTGGCATGACTAATGGGTAAACTGTTCATCCCGACCACAAACAGCTGCTTGACATGCTATGGCATTTGTCCAGCATGTGCTGTGATAAAGGTAGAGAAATATGCTTGATATATTATTATTTTTTACTACAATAGACGAGATCAAAAGCCGTGTAATTCCTTTTATCGGGACCAAAAAAAATAACACATATAAAACCAACTCTTAAAAGGGGTGGTGGTGGTGATTATTTAGAAAGTTATAGGTTTTATAAGTACTGGTTGATGTTTGTTAAGAAAGTTGGGTTTTTTAAAATGTTGTATTATTGTAAATTTTAAACACACACACACACACACGTAAAACCAACCCCACAAGCTTTTGCATTTTTGAGTGTTACATTTCAGCAGTACTTAACCCATTTGCTTTAGAGGTTCTGAAACACCGTCCTGGCTTTTCTTCTCAAATTGTTTGCACGAAATCTTCTCCACAGTCGTCTGCTGCTTAACTGGCCCTTTTCCCTCACCCCACCCCAGTACCCACTCTTTATTCGACAGAGATTGCTGGTAGCCACATTGGTTTAAAGGCACATCTAAAAGCCATGTAATCATCTTGTATTAAAACTGACCAAAATAACACTATCTGACATGCAAGATTTTGAGCTCTCCAGAACTCTTTGTCAGGCTGCATGCCCTTATGACGCAAATTTGCCTCTCTCTAGCTGAGATAAGAAACTTACCTGGAGTGAATGAACGAAGTTCTACTATCAGACTTTGTTCTTTAGTAGTGTTTTTAAAAATAATCCTGATTTTGTGTTTTCTTGCTTGAGTTAGAATCATAGGATCATAGAGTTGTAAGGGACCACCAGGGTCATCTAGTCCAACCCCCTGCACAATGCAGGAGTTCTACCATTCCCTTCCATGATCAATGTGATTGTTTTTGGGTTGTTCACAAGGCCCTGGTGGAAGAACCCTTTAGCTCAGGCATGGATAACAAGCACAAACAGTTTCAGTTTCCAGTGAAGGGTGTGTGTGTGTGCTTACGCGTGTGCACATGTGTGTATGGAGGATGACACCCATTGGTCCCAGGACTGGATGGATGAACAGCATAAGAACATAAGAAAGGCCATGCTGGATCTGACCAAGGTCCATCAAGTCCAGCAGTCTGTTCACACAGTGGCCAACCAGGTGCCTCTAGGAAGCCCACAAACAAGACAACTGCAGCAGTATTGTCCTGCCTGTGTTCCACAGCACCTAATATAACAGGCATGCTCCTCTGATCCGGAGAAAACTACTGTAGAGAATTGCACATTGCTGGGGCCAGAGTGGTGAACAAAGGGTCTTGATTTTCAGGTTATTTCATCATTTCCCCAGGAGAGCCACCCTCGGTCAACCAAATGTGACTGCTGCCCTATTATGCGGCCAGTCCCTTCAAAGAAATTTGCCCTCTTATTTTGGTCCACCAGAAGTCCAAATAAACTGAATAAGCGCTCCACTCTTCAGGGTACCATGGTTGTAGTCCTCTGTGGCTCGTTTTGTTTGTGAAGGGTTCTCCTTAATTTGCAAAATGGTATTGCAAACTGTATGGTCATATTTAATCATATTAGCAAATACTGAGAAACAGAGAGGACATAGGATCTTCACCTATGAGGAAGGTCTCCCAGGCACATCTTTCTCTTCCCCCAGATGACAGCAATTCTCATAAATTGCTCTATACACAACACAGAACAGTTCTGAACCATGACCTTAAATTTGTGACCTGGCAACTTTAAATGCAAGAAAAAGTTGTGTCTTCCGAAAGCCGTAGTGTCGAAGAGAGCGGCAGATAATCTAGTCTATTCGTATAATTCACAGCAGGTTCCTGTAGTAATCTCAGTGTTTTGTCTGCTGACATGAGTTTATAAACGGAGACTTATCACGTTCTCTGTCCTTGGTTCTTTTGCTTGCGTTAGTCAGAGTCTTATAATCACCGGGCATGGAAATTAAACTTAAGGCCATTGTTGTGAGTAGATGCAGACTTCTGGCTGCGGCGTGGAAACTGAGCTTGGTACATATTTTATTTATTGGTTTTATAGCCTATCTTTCTCCCTCAGATACAAAGTGGATTACGTGGTATAACACAATGCTGCCAAATAGCGTGAATGAGCTACCTAGTAAACGTTGCTATAGGACTCTATGAAGAGTCCCATGGCGCAGAGTGGTAAGCTGCAGTACTGCAATCAAAACCTCTGCTCATGACCTGAGTTCCATCCCAAGGGAAGTCGGTTTCAGGTAGCCGGCTCAAGGTTGACTCAGCCTTCCATCCTTCTGAGGTCAGTAAAACGAGTACCTAGCTTGCTGGGGGTAAAGGGAAGATGACTGGGGAAGGCACTGGCAAACCACCCCAGTCTGCCTAGTAAACGTTGGAATGTGACATCACCCCATGGGTCAGTAATGACCCGGTGTTGGCACAGGGGACTACCTTTACTATTTTTAGGACTCTGTGTTTGCGTTAGGTGCCATCAAGTCACTTCCGACTCATGGCGACCCTAGGAATCAATGTCCTCCAAAACATCCTATCGCCTTGCTTAGATCTTGCACACTGAAGGTTCTGGTTTCCTTTATAGGATCAATCCATTTTATGATGGGTCTTCCTCTTTTCCTACTGCCTTCAACTTTTCCTAGCATCGTTGTTTTTTTCCAGTGACTCTTGTCGTCTCATAATGTGACCAGAGTCATTGTAGCTTCTAGGGACAGTTCAGGCTTGATTTGATCTGGAACTAGGGTTACAAACATCGGAAACAATGCAGAGAAGTATCAGCCATGATAAGCCGCATGATACTGGGCTAGATGGGCCGATTGTCCTATCTGTAAGCTGGCTCCGTATCCTCAAGAAGAAGAAGAGTTGGTTTTTATATGCCAACTTTCTCTACCACTTAAGAAAGAATCAAACCAGCTTACAATCACCTTCCCCTCACCACAAGAGACACCCTGTAAGGTAGGTGGGGCTGAGAGTGTGTGACTAGCCCAAGGTCACCCAGCTGGTTTCATGAGGAGGAGTAGGGAATCGAACCCGGTTCTCCTAATCAGAGTCCACCGCTCCAAACCACCGCTCTTAACCAC
Source organism: Euleptes europaea (assembly GCF_029931775.1). NCBI lineage: Eukaryota > Metazoa > Chordata > Lepidosauria > Squamata > Sphaerodactylidae > Euleptes > Euleptes europaea. The sequence goes on along the minus strand of NC_079325.1, from coordinate 46,333,708 downwards.
TACACCACACTGGCTGTGGTGGCTGAATGTTTCAGGGAGGACTGTGAATCATCCACGATTCTCCTTCAACCTGTCGGGACTCTTTGTAGAACTCGGAGCCGTGAGTTGAAGCCATGAACCTATTATGAGACGTGCCCATTGTGGGCTTTCTCCCTCTCAGGTTGTGAAGCTTGGATCAGTGGGACAGGAGGAGGGAACATCCTAGGCCTTGCTTGTATTCCAGATACGGTTCAGCAGCCCCTATTGTTTATTTTGAAAGGCGTCTTCTTGCTGAATGGTTGCCCATGCTGGTTAATTTTGTGCCTGCTGTGCGGAGATCAATGGCTCTTTTCTTTCTGAGGCCCAGTTAAATGCTCTTGAATTACTAAAACTAACCACGGTCGGCCCAATAACGGAAAAAACACACACACACACACTCTCACACATGGGGAAATCCTTTTTAAAAAAAATTAGAAACAAGATAGATGTTGCCTGCTATTTAGCTGTCCTTCTCCTGCACATCTGTTCCCCTGCCCTTGGCCGCATTTCTTGATGTCTTGTATATTAATGACCGGGGTTTGGATTTTTTCTTGGGCATCAGAAATGATTGAGGCTGCAAATGCTTGAGTGTTTTGAAAATGAGCAGTTATCCATGTCCACCTTTGGCAGAGGCCGTAAGAGCTATTAGCCTCTGGAATTTCTTTTTCATCTCCCGCGAATTGAAATCAATTCTCACGTCGGTAAGCTCCCCATTTAAAGGGCGGATGGTGCTCATGGCAACAAGGAGAAGGTGGTAGCGAGACGTTTCCAAATATTGTTCGGGGAACTGTGGTGTTTCCCCTTTGCCACCCTTTTGTTCTTTCAGGTTTAAGTCTTCTCTTCCCTACAATTCAGTATCGGGGCAAAATAATTTGAATGTCACATGCAGGTAGAAGAAGAAGAAGAAGAAGAAGAAGAAGAAGAAGAAGAAGAAGAAGAAGAAGAAGAAGAGTTCGTTTTTATATGCCAACTTTCTCTACCACTTAAGGAACAATCAAACCGGCTTACAATCACCTTCCCTTCCCCTTCCCACACCCTGTGAGGTAGGTGGGGCTGAGAGAGTGTGACTAGCCCAAGGTCACTCAGCTGGCTTCATGTGTAGGAGTGGGGAAACCAACCCAGTTCACCAGGTTAGAGTCTGCTGCTCATGTGGAGGAATGGGGAATCAAACCCGGTTGTCCAGATCAGAGTCCACTGCTCCAAACCACCACTCTTAACCACTGCACCACGCTGGCTCTCCAGGTAGAGTATCCCTTATCCAGACATTCCATATTTAAACTGATCTGAAAACCAGACCCTTCGAGCCGGCACACATGCAGATCCGTGCTGCCTGCTTTCATTGTTTCCTTTCAACTACAAAGATAAAATACAGTGTACACTGAATCATAGGTGGAGACTTGAAAGCCTGCCATTCTTAGTTTGTTTGCTGTTGTTGCTCATGTTTAACAGCTGATACAGGTGTTCTGGTGAGATAGTCACACCTTTGCTTTCTGATAGTTCAATGTGCACAAAATTATTTGAAATATTGTTTAAAATTACATTTAGGCAATGTGAATAAAGGGTATATAAAACATAAATGAATTTGGGTCCCATCCCCAAGATATCTCATTATGTATATGCAAAAATTCCAAAATATTCCAATATATGGAAAGATCTGAAATATGGACCACTTTTGGTCCCAAGCAGTCAGGATAAGGGATAATCAACCTGTATGAAGATGGAATCTGAATTGGTTTCTTTCCCCCCACATCCTAGAACAGAGACCTTAAGTTTGAGCGTGGTAGACAGCTTTCTGAAAATAACTCAGTGCGGTAAAGCTATTAAAAAGTCATATAGGAATTGTTAGGACATGGTTTGAAAGTTGAGTACCTTGACACCTTCCCTTTCCCTAGATCTAAAAGCCACTGGCTATCCATCAACCACTTCACACTTTGAAAAGGTGAAATGAAATTTATTTTTTTCCTTGACACTATTAAGAGAAAAGTTGCCACATCTCTCACGCAATTAACCGATCTATTTGACAGCAGATAATGCAGTATCCGCTTCTGTACCTTGATACCATTGATATAAATCTGTAGTATGGCTCATGCCTACTCCTGGTCAGACATCCCTCAAACGTGGGATGAACGTCCCCGTTTCTGGTGATCGCCCTACGTCGATGCCCAACACACAGATCCCCTCTGCTCCCTCAAGTTCTCTGTGAGTAAAAGAAGACTTGGAGGGTGTCTTTCCCTCTCCCTCGAGTCTTCTCATGTGCAGGAGAAGGTGGGTTTTGCTTTCACTTCACTGGGCTTCGTTGCATGCAAAAGTGGTGAGACGGACGCGTGGAGCTTGAGCCTACTCTGGAGTCTAATGCAAAATCAAGCAAGACAGCTCCCCAGAGGACTCACAAATGCCTTTGGCTTGCTTTGCACTGTGCCACTTCTCTCCATCTCCAGAGCCACAGTCCTTTCCACTGCTTCTCTCTGCAAAGTGACTGTGTTCTCAGACCATATTTGGCTTTGGAGTGGGCAAAAGCATTCGCTGTGTTTCTTATTTATAGAATCATAGGGTTGGAAGGGACCACCAGGGTCATCTAGTCCAACCCCCTGTACAATGCAGGAAATTCACAACTACCTCCCCCACACCCCTAGTGACCCCTACTCCATGCCCAGAAGATGGTCAAGATGCCGTCCCTCTAACAATCTGCCTAAAACAATAGAATCAGCATTGCTGACAGATGGCCATTTAGCCTCTGCTTAAAAACCTCCAGGGAAGGAGAGCTCACCACTTCCCGAGGAAGCCTGGTGTATTTGGACTATTACTTGGAATATTTGTATCCTGCCTCTTGGGACACCTGGATAGCAATAAAAAAGGAAATATTTTGAATAACAGATACGATTCCCCCAGTTTTCTCATAGTAAATCCCAGGGTCTCCCAATGATGCCTAGTCAGGAGGTATGTGTGTGACGTGCCATCAAGTCGCAGCCCACTTATGGCAACCCAGTAGGGTTTTCAAGGCAAGAGACTAACAGAGGTGGCTTGCCATTGCCTTCCTCTGCATAGCGACCCTGGAATTCCTTGGTGGTCTCCCATCCAAGTCCTAGCCAGGGCCGACCCCGCTTAGCTTCTGAGATCTGATGAGATCAGGCTAGCCTGGACCACCCTAGCCTGGACCACCCCGCTCAGGGCCCCCTACTCAAGATACACTAGTTTAAAGAAGATATAATTAACATGTAGGCATTTGTAGCCATAAAATATGATGAAGACAATGCACCTCAGTAGCTTTATTTAGGTAATTCAGTGGAAGATATGTATTTAATCATGTTTGTTAATTGAAGCTTCTGGGTTGGATCCTCTGGTGGAGGAGAGGAATGACAGTTTCCACCACTCCCCCCCCCATGTGCTTTGTCCCTGGGGGATATCAACCCCCAGGGCAACCATTTTGGGGGCACTAAGCACTGTAGGCAGAGAGGGACCGTTGTGTCCATCTAGCGCAACTCTGCTTGTGCTATGGAATGTCCAGGTCTCCACGTTCAATGGCTGTTTTCCATTGGGATGCTAGATGCAGCTAAAGACATCTGACTGATCATTGCTGGAGGTGAGGTGGTTATGTGTCGGGTAATGGAGGAGGACTGCAATGGTTGGAGAACGTGATGGAAGCTAAGGAATAGCACCCAGACCTGGACGGCCTAGGGTAGCCCGAACGTGGAAGCTAAGCAGGCTCGGCCCTGGTTGGTACTTGGACGGGAGACTACTGAGGAAGTCCGGGGTTACTATGCTGAGGCAGGCAAGGGCATACCATCTCTGTTCATCTCTTGCCTTGAACACTATGGGATTGCCATAAGTCAGTTCTGACTTGATGACACTTTCCACCCCCAAGGAACAGCAGTGGAGAATAGAGGAGGTTTAGATTCCCTGTTGCTAGAACTGCAGATGATCTCTCGTGCACTGATCAATGAGACAGATGCCATATTTCACATAATTTATTCTTCCTTCACTGAATTTGCAGCATTCAGCATGCCTTGTGGCAAAATGTCGGGTCTCAACCGGCAGCAAAGAAGCGCATGTGTCTTTCCTCGGCTCGATCAGCGAAGGCACCATAGTAAGCAGCTTTTTCTGCGTTTGATCTTGGGCGTTTTCGGGCCGCGCTTGGAACACTAGAGGTCACGATCAAGGAGGATAAAAGAGAGATTCGCAAATTCTGTCCAGGTGTGTGAAAGTGCAGCAGTGCCTTTGTCCTGGCAAGCAGTTCCCTCCGAACGCGCTGCCTAATAAGCGGATTATTTTTTTCTGAGTCAGTTCTTTCAAGGACTTGATGGTTTGACATTGAGGCGAAACCTTTGGCGCCTGACCGGTCAGGGCAAATTAGGTGTGCGCGCGAGAGAAAGAAGTGGCTGCCGTGCGTTGATGCAAAAGGATTAGCTGCATCATTGAGTAATCTAAAATGAAACAATATTTTTAGCGCCTAGAACTGCGGGAAAGAGTGGAGCTGGAGATCACATTGAGAAAGTCCAGCTACAGAAATCCAGATGTCCGTGGCAGCCGTGGTTCGTGCCCCCTGCTCCCTGTGCCTGCAAGACTACCAAAGTCAAATCTCCATATTGTTCCTCTCTGCCTCCCCATTTCTTACAGATCATTTCTGAATAGATTTGCAATAGAGACCGTTGTGTTAGTCAGTTGCAAAACACACACACGCCAATCTTGTAAGAGCCAGCTGGGTGTAGAGCGGTGGACTGTACTCTGGAGAACCGGGTTTGATTCCCCACTCTTCCACATGAGCGGTGGACTCTCGTCTGGTGAACCGGGTTACATGAAGCCAGCTGGGTGACCTTGGGCTAGTCACAGTTCTCTCAGAACTCTCTCAGCTCCACCTACCTCATAAGGTGTCTGTTGTGGGGAGAGGGAAGGAGACGGTAAACCGGTTTGATTCTCCTTGAAAAAGGTAGAGAAAGTCAGCATATAAAAAACAAATCTTCTTCTACTTGAAGAATAACAGATCAAGCATGGTATGTGTGGGCTCCAGTCCATGGGAGCTGATGCCATGAGAAATCTGTTGTTCTTTAAGATGCCACATGAGTCATCTTTGTTACTTGGAGTTACTTGGAAAGCTGAAATCAGGGAACTTTGCTAAACCAGTGCATGCCTGCTGCTGCTGCTGTTCCTCTTCCTCCTCCTCCTCCTCCTCCTCCTTCTTATTATTATTATTATTCATCCTACCTAGACAAATCATAAAATATTTGCAGTTACATTGCCTTACCCAAACTCTCAGTATAAAACAATACATTTTGGTTAAAACACTATACAAAATATTACTCTCTTTAAAATGGTTAAAAAACGGGTCAACAATATAAATTTAAAAATCCCCATCTACAACTTTTCATTTCTATGTAGATTTCATATAATTAAATACTATTCTACAAAACTTGGCCATTAACTTTGTTACCTGAGAAAAATCATCCTGAAGAAGGATGTTAACTCTTAACAGATTCAGGATAACCAGTGCTTTTTTCTTAAAAGAGGGCCAAGAATCTTCTCCCTAGCCTCCTTATAATAACTGCACCTAAGAAGGACATGTTCCAGTGTTTCGGGTTCACCAGCCAGTGCATGCAATTTGTACAATGATTGGAGCTGCCAGTGTGGATTTGTGTAGTGCAGAATTTGTGGGGTGGCTTGATTGTGTTTTGCACACCTAACTTCAGAGACCACAATTCAGTCTCATCAGAGAATTGCTTACTGGGCTGTGCGGGATTTCTTCCTGATTGGGAGAACAGCCCTTGTTGATTTTTTTCTTCTGCTGTTTGCTTTTCGCCTTAGTTACCCCAGTATGTGCAAAATGCCATTTTCTTTTCCCAGCCCGCCTTCATTTCAGTAAGCGGCTGGCAATCGCCAACCTCCTCAGATTTCCCCCCAGACGTGAGCTGAGAGGCAGCCGATAAATGACCTTGGCATGACGCTTTGTGCCCAACCACAGACATTTAAAATTAACTGGGCTGATTTGACTGGCCTTGAAGTTAAGATGGGAACAGTCATAAATAAATATAGTTTAAAGTCTTGCCAGTTTATTCAAGGAAGGGCTTATTCGTGCAAGCTGGCTGAAAAACTAACCTAATGAGTGTTGGTATATAAATGCTCCAGCCCAGACTGCGTGGAATTTTTCTTAGTGGAAGCAATAATTGATAGCATGTTGTTTATGTAGAATATGTGTGCCCTCTGGATATATTATTAATGTAGCTGCTCTTGACCTGCCATCTACACAAAGAGAAGGGCATTCTCCCACCATCTCTTAGAAACTTAGAGATGCTACACGTTCAGGCTTCTCTGTTGTGAATAGCAGTAATTTCAGAACCCAATAAATAAATGTGACGTTGCTTGGCCTTTATTCCTTCTCCGGCCATTTAAAATCAAAACTAGCAACACAAATAATGACATGTGTGTGTGTGTGTGTGTGTGTGTGTGTGTGTGTGTGCAGGGGGAGCGATACCACATTTCTATCCTTGCAGCTATCCAGAAGAGGGTTTCTTGGTCAAAAAACCTCAGGAGAGAGGATCCAGATGTAACCATGTGAATATGTCAGGGGAGGGGAAAATCTCTTTCTCATAATACCAGAACGCGGGGTCATCTGCTGAAGCTGGAGGGTGAGAGATTCCAAACGGATAAAAGGAAGTATTTCTTCACACAACACATAGTTAAATTGTGGAACTCCCTGCCCCAGGATGTGGTGATGGCTGCAGACTTGGAAAGCTTTAAGAGGGGAGTGGACATGTTCATGGAGGAGAGAGCTAATCTTGGCTACTAAACCGAGCTCGAGAGAAAGACTATTGGCATTTAGAGAAGGTGACTGCTGTTAAACATGGTGCAGCAGAGATTCCCACCCATGACTTTAGAGGCCTGTATAAGTTTGAAAGGAGAATTGTCTCATTCTACAGCTCAGTGTCAGTAAGGCAATGATAAACAAGGGTTTTTGCCTTCCTAAATCCTAGCTCCAGTAGTTGTTCTGGGTCTAAGCCTATCGTGAGCAGTTTTTAAAAGGTTTTTCTTCTTTCTTCCACATTGGCCGAATGAAGAGGGGATTCTTTTTTCCCCCTTTAAAAGCCTGATAGGTGGCTGTCAGACTGCAGCTCTATTCATGCAGGCAGGGGCAGCAGAGAGTACACTTAATGTGGAAGGGAATGTGTGGCTAAGATGGAAGAGGCCAGTTCCTCTTTAGCGTCAAGCACAGGGGTGTCAAACTCATTTGTTACAAGGGCTGGATATGACATAAATGTCACTTGGTCGGGTCGGGCCGGGCCATGAGTACCATAAAATTTAATGCCAGGTACCGGAGATACAGACTGTACAGAAGACACAGAAAAAACCAATTAATGATATTATTTTTTACTTTTTAAAAAAACTTAAAATATGAACATGTTTAAAACGATAACACTCAGACAGTATTTTCTTTTATTTAACACGATGGGTAGCCACGTTAGTCTGACACTAGCAGTTGAAAGGAGCAAGAGTCCAGTACCCTAAGGAATAACAAAATATCTGGCAGGGTATGAGCTTTCGTGAGCCACAGCTCACTTCTTCAGATACAGCTAGAATGTGATTCCATCTATCCATAAGTAGAGATGAGTGAATTAGGCACACAATGGCAATGTAAATATCAAAAGCAAGTAAATGACATCAGCAGGCGTGATTGGATTAGGTGTAGTATGCAGAGGGGTGGTAGTTGTGGAGAAATCAGCATTGATAATGAGACAGAAACCCCAGATCTCTATTAAGTCCAGGAGAATGGATAGTCTTGACCTTCATTATTAGTTGTAATTCAGCAGTCTCTCTTTCTAATCTCCCTTTGAAATCCCTTTGAGAACCGCTATTCTTAAATCAGCAACGGAATGTCCTGGATGAATAAAATGTTCCCCCGCTGGTTTGTGATTTCAGACTTATGTCTTTTAAAGTCTTTGATAATTGACATCTCAGGACTGGGGAAGGTGGCTGCCTCGGCTGGCAAGCCCGCAGCGGACTCACCAACCCAGATCAGGACTGGGGGTTGGGGTGGCCGGCTCGGATGACTCATGGGCCGGATTAGAGCCCTCAAGGGGCTTGATCTGGCCCTCGTGTTTGACACCCATGTTTCACTGTGTTTGACACCCATGGTCTAGCATCTTAAGACAGGGACCACTTTAAAAGGCATCAAAGTGAGGTGGGACCATTTTTCCACCAATGGTGGAGTTGTAGCAAAGTGAAAAAATTTTGGATATTCACGAGGAAATTTCTAAAGTTATGGGAGTAAAAATTCCTCTCAAACCGGAAATATATTTACTGGGTATCTTAGATAGGACATTAGAAAAACAGTTGGGAGATCAATAAACCTTTAATGGCATATCCAATATTGCATCACAACTATCAGCTAAAAAAGCTAAAACAAACATAAAATCATAACACAGAGTTTCCCAAAATTTTCATTGTTAACACATCGACTAAAAAATCGGCCACCGCCGCAGTGATCTCTACTGTTTTATTAAAGTAAATTTATAATACCTCTTGGGATCATAAAATTCGATCTAAAATAAGATCCATTGGCATTTCCCTGGAGGAGTTAACTTTCTCCTCGGAAGTTTATATTTTTAAGACGATTAAACAGTTGGGAGATATCCTTAGATATTTGACAACAGCAGCAAGAATTGTACGGGTGAAAAAAATGGAGAATAAAAGAAGTACCCACACTGCATGAATGGCATCAAAAAGTTATGGAGTTGGCCAAGATAGCTAAGTTAAGTAAATATATTGAAGATAGTTGGGTTTCCGACTTTGATATAGACTGGAAGGTAGGGTCAGTATATATAAATCAATATTTTAAGGATAAAAAAAATGACCGTAGGTTTTAGAACCTTATTAAACTGTAGATTAAGATGAAAATAGTTAAATAATGATTAAAGTAATAACAGATAAAATCAAAGTTATTCACAAAAGAAATAAGATATATAGTAATCTGTTCTGCATGAGGAGAGTTGGAAGTCAGTTTCTGTATTGTTTCATATCTCACTTTTTCTTTTCTTTTCTTCACTTCTTTTTTTCTTTTTGTATATTATGTCTTTTTGTATATTTTGGCATATTGTGTAATATTTTGCATATTTCAATTTTAAAAAAAGAGAGACCGGGACCAGATGCATAAATCTCTTATTTGCAATGGGGCAAATTTATTCAGCCTTGGGCTAACAGGAAAGTTTACTCGGACTTGGACTAACAGTCTCTCAGATAACTCAGAGTCGGAGAGGGCAAGGAAGCTTCTCTCAGTTGAAAATCCAAGAGTTTCTGTTGACACTGCTAAATTTTGTGCCGCTGTGTCCAAAATGAGGCACTGATAGTTGGGATGACCTGCCTTATTATCTATGTACATAGTAGTGTCCTCTTAAGATTTTATGTAGTCTCCAGTGTATTTTATACTTGGGACTTCAGGTTTTAAAGTTGATGGGATTTTAGACAACTGCTGGCTATTTTTGTTGTTGTTTATGGCTGGCTATGTGCCGTACCAATAAATGACTATGACATTCACCATGGTAAAAAAACAAATGCTTAAAGGGTTGTTTTAACACAGGGAGTGTGGCTTATCGGTGGATAGAATATACATATAGTTTTCCCTCTGACAAATGCTTGAGTCCTGTCAATGTAGGCTAGCATGTACCTGAGTCTCGAAAGGTCAGCTTTGTTCTAAGAAGTTCAAGCCCTACAACAAAATAAGATTCAAATGAAATTCCAGGATTTCTAGCATCAAAGTACTGTAGTCTGGGCCTGTTATATCAATCTGTCGTGGAGGAGTGTCCCTCTTCAATATTAAACGTTTGTCACAGTCCTTACAACAGTTGAGATATACAGAATTGCTGTAGACTATAATTTTAATCCAAAATTACAGTTCATTCATCTTTTCCCCATGAATTTAATTTATTCATACCTATATCGAGAGCCAGCATGGCATAGTGGTTAAGAGCGATGGACTCTAGTCTGAATGAATAGGATTCAATTCACTGCTCCTCCACATGAAGCCTGCTAGGAGTCCTTGGGCCTGTCACAGTTCTCTCAGAACTGAGCCCACACGGAGGCAGGCAGTGGCAAACCACCTCCAAACCTCTCTTGCCTTGAAAACCCTATGGGGTCTCCATAAGTCAGCTGTGTCTTGATACACACATATTGCAATTCTGGGCTGCATCAATAGGAGTATTGTGTCTAGATCAAGGGAAGTAATACTACCACTGTATTCTGCATTGGTCAGACCTCACTTGGAATACTGTGTCCAGTTTTGGGCTCCACAATTTAAGAAGGACGTTGACAAGTTGGAGCGAGTCCAGAGGAGGGCGACCAGAATGGTCAAAGGTCTGGAATCCATGCCCTATGAGGAGAGACTTAGGGAGTTGGGTTTGTTTAGTTTGGAGAAGAGAAGGTTGAGGGGAGACATGATAGCCATGTTTAAATATTTGAAGGGATGTCATGTTGATGAGGGAACTAACTTGTTCTCGGTTGCTCCAGAGACTAGGACACGGAGTAATGGATTTAAACTAATAGAAAAGCGATTCCACCTAAACATTAGGAAGAACTTCCTGACGGTGAGGGCTGTTTGACGGTGGTAAGTGCTGCCTCGGAGGGTGGTGGAGTCCCCGTCTTTGGAGGTCTTTAAGCAGAGGCTAGATGACCATCTGTCGGGAGTGCTTTGACTGTGGGATCCTGCATGGCGGGGGGAGGGTTGGGGTCACTGGGGATGTGGGGGGAGGTAGTTGTGAATTTCCTGCATTATGCAGGGAGTTGGACTAGATGACCCTCGTGGTCCCTTCCAACTCTATGATTCTATTCTATGATTCTATATTGTAGCGGACACTACCCTATTCAGTGGTCTTCTTCAGTATAGGCCTTTGGAACATGGTGTTAATGATCTGGTACCCCTTGAACCGGAGGTTGTACTTAGAAAACCTATGTAAGCTCTATGCTCGTTGACAAATCCATAAACAGACTCCGTAGGCAGGAAATCCTAAGAAAGCTGGTTTATTTGGAAATATACAACAAGTTGCAGAAGCCAGAAAACTAAAAGGACTCTAATGGGGGTGCAGTCTACAGAGGATCGTATATATAGAAGAAAGGCTACAAAGTCAGGCCACCTCTGGTTGCTAGGGCAACTTTTCAGTTCCCACAGAAGTTAGACTACACATACAACTCTCAAAGCAATAGCATGACAGTATAACAGTTGCGACCTTGGGTTAGCACCTGGCTAAACCACAGTACTCTGTTCTCAGACCAGGCCGGTCCTGACAACCTAATGGTTGTATTGTCCAGAATTTAGACGTGATTTTTCCAGCAACTCAAGATTAACTCTCACCCAACTTCAGTAAAAATCCTTTCATGGAATATGGCGGGCTGAGTGTCCAAGATTGGGTTGGCAGACGTGGTCAAGTTTCTTAATCAGTTTTCAATACTATTATTACCAGAGACATTGGTTTTGGATGATGCGTATATTTCCGGCTATACATCCAATACGGGCCTTTTAAATTGGTCATTTCAAGATGGGTGGATACAAGGGAGGGAGGTCATTTGAGACACCATATGGTGCAGTGGTTAGGGTGTTGAGTTAGCACTGGGTAGACATCCCCACTCTGCCTTAGCTCAGACCACTTTGCCTAATCTGTCTCATAGGGTGATTGATATGAATAAAAGGGGAGGAGGGATTCATTTGCTGTCCTGATCCCCTTGGCGAAGTCAGAATGAAAATGTAATTAATTTACAGCCCATTTCTCAGCTTTTTGGCAGCCAGGGATGCCGCTGCAGTGCCTCCAAAGCCATTCCCTGGCTGCCTAAAGGCTTTAAAAAGCCTTTTTAACCCCTCCCCGAAAATGGGTCATTTTGCTCCATTGAAAACAATGAGCTACACCCCTCAGCATGCTCTGGGAATGCCCCTGGGAGGACGCCGGTGGGAGGCCAAGCTGGTGTCGCTGGGCAGCGCTGCCATGGAAGTGCTGGGAGGTTGGCATCCGGGTTCTCCCATCGGTGTCCGTTCCAACCTGGCGGCCTAGGTAGTATGGGCTCCAGCGCAGGGGGCCTGAACACCGGCGCAGCCCCTTCCTGGCCTCCAGAGGACTTTCGTCCTTTTGGCTCACGAATGGGCTGTTAACCAAAGCCCCATTTAGTTTGTATAGTTGCCGTCTTCTCGTTGCTGAAGCGCACATCTCAATTTAAAGAAGGCGCCTCCGCCTTGCAGGGATTGAATGCAGAAAGTTCCAGGGTCAATCCTTGGCATCTCTCTTTTAAAGCCTCTTTGGCAGCGGAGCCGGAAAATACTGTTGTCGGGAGAGCTGCTGCTCTCCTAAAGGGTAGAGCATATCGAAAATTTGAAACAAGTGGGCTTAGACTGGAGTAACTCTCTTTAGGATTTCACAGTAGGTGTGATAATCTATTTTGAGGCTCGCCAAGAAAGACGGGATATAAATAAATAAAATAAAATCAACAAACAGTAAGCCCTCTTCAGTAGACTCTAATGTCCCCCTCTCCCTTGTGGTGCTTGCTGGCTACCGATCATCTTAGCTACAGGCATCGATAAAATCATTTTCATTACCAAGGCAATTGATTGTGTGCATCCCTTTGTGCTCCACATGCTTCTCCTTGTTCCCCCTTAGGCATGAGATTTATAATCTTTTTTTTTCTTTTTCTTTTTACTGTTGCTTTTTATCTGTGGGTTTTATGCTGCTAGGCTTATCTGATTTACTGTACTTCAAACCAAGGATCTCGTGGTTGAGAGGTGGCATATAAATCCATAAAACACACACACATAATGGTGCACAAATTGCTTTGGGCTCATAGGGTCACAGATAGAAGAAGAAGAGGAGGAGAAGTTGGTTTTTATATGACGACTTTCTCTACCACTTAAGGGAGACTCAAGCCGGCTTACAATCACCTTCCCTTCCCCTCCCCACAACAGACACCCTGTGAGGTAGGCTGAGAGAGTTTGACTTGTCCAAGGTCACCCAGCTGGCCTCATGTGTAGGAGTGGGGAAACCATCTCGGTTTACCAGATTAGAGTCCGCCGCTCATGTGGAGGAGTGGGGAATCACACCCGGTTCTCCGGATCAGACTCCACCTCTCCAAACCACCGCTCTTGACTCCTAGTCCAAGCAGGCACAATCCAGAGGGGTAGCCCTGTTTAGCCTTGTTGCGACGAAACTAGCAACATCTCGCCAGACGTTTAAGAACCAACAGATTGATTGTAGCACATGCTTTCATGGACAAGAGACCACTCCATCATCTGCCTGAAGTGTCTGTTCAGTTGGCCTCTATACCTGTACACATAAAGGGAAAACACACACACACACATTGTAAACAGCGGATGAAAAGATCATGGAACACAAGAGGTCCAGTTTGTGTCATTTCTTTGTAAAGCTTCCAGAGTAATCTGGGTCACCATTCACAACAGTTGAGGTGGGGGAAATGGCTCTGTAATCAGTGCTGTGGCATTCTGGTTGTATAGAAAAAAGAAGGGGGAGAAACCTCTGATAGAAGACAGAGAGAAAAAAAATATGTGCAAAGCACCAGACGTTACAAGGTGTTTATCTAATAACTTGTGGCTACTCCAAAACATTACAAAATAGTAGTAACAACAAAGGTTCAAATAAGTTGTGAAACATGTAGTGTGTGTGTGTGAGAGAGAGAGAGAGAGAGAGAGAGAGAGAATGGCTGTTACTGCACTAAGTATACCCAGCGATGTATTAAGAGTTTGAAAATGTTATAAAAAATACTGTTTGCACTTTCTATGTATTCCCACCAATGTATTAAGAGTTTGAAACTGTTATACAAAATACTGTTCGCACTTTTGTTTGGCCCCTTTAGCTGTGAAGACGTCTTCCAACCATTTTTTAGCCGTGGCATCCAAAAACCCTTTTGAAGCGATGTTTTTTATAACATTTCCAAACTCTTGATGCATCGCTGGGAATACCTAGGGCGGTCACAGCCTGTGTGTGTTAAGTGCGGTCAAGTCGCTTCCGACTCATGGCGACCCTATTAATCAAAGCCCTCCAAAATGTCCTATCCTTGACAGCCTTGCTCAGATCTTTATGCTGTACAAATAATGAGCAAACACAAAAAGCAAAAGTGTCAATAAAATAACACAGAACCACAATAGTATGAACGAAAGCAAAAACAAAAGGGTTGATAATGTAAAACTAAGCCACGGCGGTGACAGGTCTGCCGGCTAGTGACCCGTTTCAGTAATCTTCGGACTGTGGCCTTGAAATTCAACAACAAACAGAAGTAGAACTAATGCAGATATCACACAATAATTACATATAACTTGTTTACCACAGGTTACGTGGGACTTACCATCGCTATCATCAAAATGAGGCAATTATCCTTTATGATACATAGATAATATGAGACAATGAAGCCACAAATTCAATTAACATGTGCAGTGGAGATGGCTATGGGCTAGAATGAAATAGTCTCTTTTCTCATTCTTCTTTGCTCACTTTGACAGACTCTGAAGTCAGGGAAGGCACGTTAGGTTTCCTTGCAGGTGAAGGCCAGGCTGCTGAGGCCTCGGGAAGTGTTTAATCATGCCCCGTGTAGAAGAAGAGTTGGTTTTTTGTATGCCGATTTCCTCTACCTTTTAAGGGGGATCAAACCGGCTGACAATCGCCTTCCCTTCCTCTCCCAATAACAGACACCTTGGGAGGCAGGTGGGGCTGAGAGAGCTCTAAGAGAGCTGTGACTAGCCCAAGGTCACCCAGCTGACTTTGTGTGTTGGAGCAGGGAAACCAACCTGATTCACCAGATTAGAGTCCACCGCTCTTAACTACTATATCACGCTGACTCTCTGGGGAGAGGCTGGATCAGAGTGGTTAATAATAATAATAATAATGGTGGTGGTAGTAGTAGTAGTAGTAGTAATTTATTAATATGGTCACTGACCAGCAGAAAAAAACAGCAACAGCCACAACAAATAATAAGAAAACCACCACAACAGTTACTACTGCTACCACAAATAATTTAAGCCTAAAAATTACATGCTCCATGTATGAATAAAATTTATATAAGCATCGTATAACTTGGTGTGACCCCCTCAACATTTTGAGTAATAAAGTGTTTGTATTACTCTTAACCTGTTGGGGTACGACGTATTTTAATAGCTGCAGAGCAGAATTTAGCAGTCAAGTGTGTAAACTGTCATTTTTCATCAGTTAGGAGCTTCTTAGCCAGAAACTCATCTGGTTGGTCAGGGAAAGTGTTAAGAAAAGAGGGGAAAAACGTTGTGCGGACTTCTTGGTGGAATGAACAGTGGATCAAGACATGTTCTGAAGTTTCCATATCCCCTGACCCACAAGGAAAAGCCTTTCTGCTATAGGGACCTTCTTATATCTTCCCTCCAGTACTGCCAATGATGAGACCTAGTGAGGGTGAAAGCTTTCCTATGGTTAAGTTCTAATTGGGAAAGATATGCTGCGCGGGAGACTATGTACCTAGGTTTTTCAGGTGATAGGAAAAGTGGTGATCTCCCGAGATCTGCCTGTCGTTCTGTGTCATTCACCCTTTGCTTCAGAAGTTATATTGCCTGATCTTTACTCTGCGCCAACAAGGAAAGTGGAGAGAAGCCCAGCCTTTCTATTTTGTTGTAAACTGCCTTAAGCCATAAGGGCTGGAAGCTGTCCTGCAAGATCAAAGGCGACAGGCCTTGAGGGTTAAGATCAGAGTGGTTGTTTTCCTTTCCTTTTATCCCTTAGAAGCTCCTTGATCAATTGATCTTGAGCAGCATATATCTAGTGTTGGAGGGAAATAAGGACTGAAACAAATCTTGCCACTGACAATGAAGCCTTGGGGTCCCTATCTCTTAGTAAAAAAGGCATTATGTCAGTCACAGAGGCATTGGATTTGTATATTAAAAGGGGGGAAATATAGTGCGATCGAAGTTCCTCATAAAAGCGGCATTCCAAAAGGGCATGGGCTAATGTGTCAATAGAGCCAGAAGAGCAAGGACAGATCCTGTCTGAGTATGGTATATTCCGAATTCTGCCCTGCATTACCATAGAAGGGTTAGCATTCAATCTAGCCAAGCAAAAAGCTCTACAGAGACGAGGAGTTGTCAGATAATATGTATAGGCAGGCAGACCACGTGGAGGGGGTATTCCGAAGAACTGGGATGAACAGACGCGACGAGCACGAAAAGTAGTGTTGTTCTAATTGAGCTCCTTAATGCGCTTTTTAATTTTGGTAAAAGCTTCAGTTTTCCCAAGATCTAATAACATATCCTGCGAGAAGCCCAACAACGCCAATTTCTCATCTAAGATTTTTTGCCATGAGGATTTAAAAGGGTGAGTGGTTGTTTTCAGGAAGTAGCCCAGTAAAAGCTCAGCCGGGGTGACCTGGACCTGGCCTAACAGACATGGTAAATATTGGGTCTGCCCCATGGTCCAGAAATCGGTTAAGGACTCCGCAATTATACCATGGCAGAGGTTCTGCTACTAATAACCCATGGGAAAGAACTGGTACTCATGTGAACAGCTGCCCTCTGGGATACATTTATTTTGGGTCCTATGTAAGTGAAATATGTAGGCCACTTCATGGCTTTCATAAATGGGCTCTCTCTTCCCCCTCACTCAAACTTGGTGTTTTCTGATGGCTTTCCGTATTGCCTGCAGCCCCTGAACGTGGTATTCAGTGGAGAAAAGGAGAATTTTTTAGTCTTCATGGACTATTTGGCCTTCTTCCCCAGAGGGTTTTTTTTTTTTAAAGAGTTAAACATAAAACAGAGGAGGGGCTCCCACCTCGTGTAATAAATTCCTGGTTTTTCTATCTAGCCTGACTCGAGGATAAAAGAGGGGGGGAAATGTAGTTTTTATTAAAAGCCCCATGGGCTCATTTTAATGAGTCTGGCTTTAAATCTGCAATAACACCTTTTGCAAGAAGGTGTGCAGTCAGACGGTTTGAGTATTTCATCTCTGGCTCGCTTGGCTGGGTGGCCTGATCCACTCAGTATTCTCACAAGAATGTGAGTAGTTAAGCTCTAAGGGGATTGTCCACAAAAGTGTGGTAAATATGGGTAATGGCAATAGGACAGAAAGAAGAAACTGGACAGATTTGTTGAGGCCAGGTCATTTGACCATGACTCTGGTATTCTGTATGCGACCTCGTGTGGAATGAGTAAGAACTGGATGTCACCTAGAAAGGTGTCCCCAAGGAATCTGAAGAAGGAGAAGAGTTGGTTTGTATATCCTGACTTTCCCTACCTTTTTTAAAGGAAAATCAAATCGCTTTACAATCTCCTTCTTTTCCTCTCCCTACAACAGACTCCCCGTGAGATAAGTGGGGCTGAGAGAGTGCAGAGAGAACCGTGACTAGTCCAAGGTCCTCCAGTCGGCTTCATGTGTAGGAGTGGGGAAACCAACCCGGTTCACCACATTAGAGTTGGCTTCTTATGTGTAGGAGTGGGGAAACCAACCCCGTTCACCACATTAGAGTTGGCTGCTTATGTGTAGGAGTGGGGAAACCAACCCGGTTCACCACATTAGAGTCCGCTGCTCACGTAGAGGAGGAGGGAATCGAACCCGGCTCTCCAGATTAGAGTCCACCGCTCCTAAACACCACAACACATCCTCCACTTTTGAAATTTTACAAAGGCATTAAAAATTACAGAAGGCAAGCTGATTATTTTGATTGTGTTTTAAGATTTGTTATAGCTTTATGGTGTTAATGGAGAGCTATATGCCGCCTTAGAGGCCAGTAGCTGAGAATGTGGGGTATATATGTCTTGAATAGGGGCGTTCCCTTTTGTGTGACCAAAACATGGAGTTTGCTTTTTCTAAGATGCTTCATCTGTAAACAGTGCCCCTTTTCCCTTTCATTTTTTTTCATGTGCCGATTTACTGAGTTTTAATCGGTCAGTGGAGTATCACTCGTGCAGCTAACAAACTAGTTTTTTAAATTGGGCGACAGCCAAGCAGAATTGGTGGTGGTGGTAGAAAAATAGAATGCCTTGGCAGAAAGTTAAAGTGCAGGGAAAGGGTAAATTGGTCAGTTTCAACTCCCTCTGTTACCCCCTTAGCAGAGAAATTTACAGAAGTGTGGGTGGGCTAACAAAGTCCAGAAATCCTTAGGGGTCCCCCTCCCCATGGGGTGTAGTAGTAAAGAATGGAGGCCTCTAATCTGCAGAACCAGTTTTGATTCCTCACTCCTCCACACGAGCAGAGGGTTGTAATCTGGAGAACCCGGTTTGATTCCCCGCTCCTCCACATGAGCGGCGGACGCTAAACTGGGGAACTGGGTTTGATACCCCGCTCCTCCACATGAGCAGCAGACTCCAATCTGGAGAACTGGGTTTGCTTCCCCCCTCCTCCACATGAGTGGCAGACTGTAATCTGGAGGACTGGGTTTGATTCCCTGCTCCTCCACATGAGCATTGGACTCTAATCTGGAGAGCCGGGTTTGATTCCCCGCTCCTCCACATGAGCGGCAGACTGTAATCTGGAGGACTAGGTTTGATTCCCGACTCCTCCGCATGAGTGGCAGATTCTAATCTGGAGAACCGGGTTTGATCCCCACCCCCTCCACGTGAGCGGCAGGCAGACTGTTATCTGCAGAACCAGGTTTGATCCCCCACTCCTCCCCGTGAGCGGTGCACTGTAATCTGGAGAACCGGGTTTGATTCTCCGCTCCTACAAATGAAACCTACTCGGTGACCTCGGGCTAGTCACAATTCTCTCCAAACTCTCTCAGCCCCACCTACCTCACAAGGCGTCTGTTGTAGGGAGAGGAAGGGAAGGCGATTGTAAGTTGCTTTGAGACTCCTTAAAGGCACAGAAAATTGGTGTCTAAAAACCAGCTCATCCTTCTCTTCGTGCTTCAGAGGTGAAGGGTATGCTTCTTTGTATTCCATTGCAGTCGGGCTTGTTGGTCCCGACTCGCCCTGGTCTCAGGTGTCCTGGGCTGATTGACAGGCAACAGCAGCCAAGCAGCCCTCGGTAACTACCTTGGCTTGTTTCTTCCCACCCTGAGTATCCTCTCAGAGGGGAAACTGGTTTGAGAAGGGCATACCGGGTGGTGTCATGCATACACAGTGCCTGCCGCTCAGGGATAGTAGCCTTTCTGAGGTCGGCATTTCCATGCCATCATTCTCTTGCTAAATGAAAGAGACGGTTCAATAATTCATAGCCCCGTGAAGCATCAACCATAAAGTAAAAAAATGCCCTTTCCCCCAGGTGGGGGTCGGCAAGGCAATCACGCACGCTGCAATGCTGTCTTTCCCCTTTTTCTCTGTTCAAAATGAGCACTCCAAATAGACTTAATCTAACCAAACTTCTTTTTGCAAAAAAAAAAAAAAAAAAAAGGCAATGCGAACAGGCCAATTCCTAATTAAATCATCTAATGGAATGCACGGAAAGAATTACGCTGGGTTTTCAGAGCTGTTCCTTCCCGCTGGTTAAAATGATCGAGGCAGAGGATTCCTTGGTCCGGCATTCTCAGAGCGCAAGGGAGCCAGCGTGGTGTAGTGGTTAAGAGCGGTGGTTTGGAGTGGTGGACTCTGATTCCTCCACTCCTCCGTATGAGCGGCGGAGGCTAATCTGGTGAACCAGGTTGGTTTCCCCACTCCTCCACATGAAGTCAGCTGGGTGACCTTGGGCTAGTCACAGCTCTCTTAGAGCTCTCTCAGCCCCACCTACCTCACAGGGTGTCTGTTGTGGGGAGGGGAAGGGAAGGTGATTGTAAGCTGGTTAGAGTCTCCCTTAAATGGTAGAGAAAATCAGCATATAAAAAACAACACTTTTTCTTCCATTACTCTTTCCTAGTTTATTTCTTCATGAAGACTGTGCTGAACTGAGCAGTAACTGTGCATAGCGGACATGTAACCTGGTTATTTTATCTGGGCATCGGGGCAGCTGGGTGTGGCGGCAGGAGAATCCTGGGGCCGGCGGGCGTCGGGGAAGCTGCTGCGGCACCTGTCCTTCCCCACGGCTCCGCATAATGGCGCCCAACACTTGCGGGGGCTGGGCAGGGCTCTGCTGCACCTGTGCCATCCTCCTGCACTTCCTTGGCTCCGCCCAGGTTCCGTGCTGCGGCGTGCACGTTTGCCCGCAGACCCTCAGCTGGTCGGTGGACAGAGGGGTAAAGGGCCGGGGGTTTTCCCGCCACCATTGGGCACCTGGCAACCCTAGTGCCACAGCACCCGCCAACACCTTTTCTGTCACCTGCCAAGTGTTTTTAGGAAGTGGGAGGGGCCAGGTCAGGCTTTCCCCCACCAAGGTTTCTGATTGGCTGTTGGAGATTTGATGGGCTGGGCTGATTTTTTTTTTCAGTTCAGTTTATTTACAGTCATTTGAACAGCAAATATCAGTATAAAATCACAATTTTAAAACCCCAACTGAGGCTCTCCGTGTCTTACGGGCTGCAGAACAGAACTTTGTCACTGAATAAGAGATAAAAGCCTCTTTCTCTTCTAATTAAAAAAACACAATAAAATCATCTGAATGGCTAACATTCCTAAAATTTCTGGTCAACACGGGTAAAATCAGCTTGTTTCTAACCTCCCGATAAAAAGTTTTTGTTGTTTTCCTTGGCAACACAATTTGATTTCTCTCTTTCGCACACACAGCCCAGCAAAAAAAGCTTAGCTCCCCCTTGAAGACACTGAGTACTGACATCTTCAGAAAAGCAAGTCTACTAATGTCGGTGGAGTGCCAGCCTTTAAACACACACACACACACAACCCTTTAAGAATATAGTATAGTTATAATAATTAACTAATACAAGTGGAAAGATATATAGATATTCAATTTAATGAAAGTGTTATAAGTCATTAAGATTTATAAGACCATTAGTAGGAAATACTAAATGTTTGATTTCATTTCTAAGTATATTGAAATAATGAATATAGTATCGGTACAATAATCAACAAACATAAGTAGAAAAGATATATAGATAACCGAGTTGATGATAGTGCTAGAAATCATTATGGATACATAAAATTATAAGTAAGAAATATTAGGTGCTTGATTTTAAGTTTGAATATATTAACATAGTTAACATTTTGAAAGGATTTAGAATACGGACAAATACAATAAGAAAGTTTAGTTTTGACGGGATGACAATATATGTTAAAATGTAACGGATAGTAAATTTAGATTTTAACGAGGCACTCTTGATTGTATGTTTTGTAATGCCTTTTATGCGTGGTAGTGTTATAGAATGTTGATGTATTGCACTTTTAATATAAAATAAAAAAAAATATTTCAAAAATAACAGCAACAACCCTGATCTGCAACATAAGGAGACTAGCAAACATTTCTCTGTGCCCAGAGGCCCTCTTTCAGAATGGTCAGTATTCCAAGTCCATCTCCTCCTTCTTCCCCCCCATTTTTTTCTGTTGCTGTCTGGCTCCGAAATTGCATCCCGTGCCTCGAAGCGGATTCTGCTGGTGGAGAAGCGCCAGATTGTGGGAGTTAATTGAATAGCGTCTGAAAACATCACAGCGCTGCCGCTCTCCTAGCCTATGCCTCTCAGAGCCCCGCTGGAGGTGCGTGTCCAGAGAACACTTTGGATATCAACAGAATAAAAAAGAGGTTTCCCCAGTAACAGGAGAAATAAATAGACCGAGTCTTTTTTGGGGAGCCGGCAGTTTGACTTTTTAGTCTCAGGATCCTTCTTAGACAGAAGGTTTTTAACGGCCCCGGGAGAGCCGTATATTCTGCCATTGCCGAGTTGAACAAATTAAAGACTCTGAAGGCAGAATATTTACAGGGGGATCCTGTACGGAGTTGCTGCAGTCCAAACTCATTCGTTTCAGTGTGTTTAGACTGGAATGGCTCTGCTTTGAATCGCACCTTTAGTTGACCAGGTTTTGAGACTGAGAATCTGAGCTTTCAAGCTACGATACTGATTCAGACCTTCCTTGCTTGGTCTGTCATGCGCTTTAATTCAGCACTCAATTCTAAAAAGGTGGTCCAAGCCACGGCGTTATACCCTCGAGTCCCCACCTTCCTACTGAATCTATGCATAGGAGCCCAAGTGTGATTGTTGGATTTTATTTTCCCAGCTAGAAAATGCAGGGAAATCAAACACACACACACACACACTAACACACACACCCCTTTAGGAATATAGTATAGTTATTATAATTAACTAATACAAGTGGAAAGATATATAGATTTGCAGTTTAATGAAAGTGTTATAAGTCATTATAGATTTATAAAACCGTAAGTAAGAAATACTAAATGTTTGATTTCATGTCTAAGTATATTAAAATAATTACTATAGTATTGCTAAATAATCAACAAACGTAAGTGGAAAAGATATATAGATAACTGAGTTGATGATAGTGCTATTAATCATTGTGGAGACACAATTATAAGTAAGAAATATTAGATGTTTGATTTTATCTTTGTGTATATTAACACAGTCAACATTTTGAAAGGATTTAGAATACGGGCAAATACAATAAGAAAGTTTAGTTTTGACGGGGGGTGACAATAGATGTTAAAATGTAACAGATAGCAAATTTAGATTTAAACGAGGGGACACTTGATTGTATGTTTTGTAATGTCTTTTATGTGTGTTAAGATTGTCCAAGCCACGGCATTATACCCTCAAGTCCCCACCTTCCTACTGAATCTATGCATGGGAGCCCAAGTGTGATTGCTGGATTTCATTTTCCCAGCTACAAAATGCAGGGGAAATCACACGTGTGCCGCTTTTCATGCGGACCGTTTCCGTTTGTGAATTCACATCAACTGTAATGTTTGACACTTTGAACCGGGCCTGAAGCATCGAGCCCGAACACACTTGGTAAGATGTATGAAGTGTTCACTTAATCGGACAGGAATCCTGACTACAGAGAAAAGAGGGAAATGTTTTTAATAATGTAAGGCAAAAGGTCAGGCAACGCAAGGGAGAAATCTTTCATACCACTTGGCCTTTTGCCCTCACTTCATTACCCCTCTTTACTTAAGAAATATCTATCTCTTTGTTGGTCTGTCTGTCTGTCTGTCTCTCTTTCTCTATCTATCTGTCTGTCTATCTATCTATCTATCTATCTATCTATCTATCTATCTATCTATCTATCTATCTATCTATCTATCTATCTATCTATCTATCTATCCCTGCTTTGTGCGTCTGATGAATTCAACTGTTGTTCAAAAAAGCTGCTGCTGCATCTTTAAAGTGAAACTGAGCTGTTCCACTTGGCATATGGTTGAGGACAGCGACAGTTTTTCATCTAGCTGGCCTCCCCTCCTCCTTCTCACTCCGCCGCTGCGACACCCCCACAAACTGGTACACATGAACATGCGAAGTTGCCTTATAGCGAATCAGACCTTCGGTCCATCAAAGTCAGTATTGTCTACTCAGACTGGGAGCAGTTCTCCAGTGCCTCAGGAAGGGGTCTTTCACATCTCCTACAACCTGATCCTTACTGGAGGTGCCAGGGATTGAACCTGGGACCTTCTGCACGCTAAGCTGATGATCTAACCAGTGAGCAACAGCTTTGTAGCATTTTTTAAAAGATATACTGTGCTGCGATAGTGTTATTAATATTTTTATTGGTTTTCATATTTAATGGGGATACAGAAAAAAAAAGGAAAAGGGGAAAAAAACTTTCGATTAAACAATATTTTGCGTTAACAGAAGAAAAGAAAAAAAGTATTGGTAAAACAAAATACATAGTCCTCCCCCTTGTAAAGCTCAATATTACACTCAAAAACAAAAGACAAAAACCTGATACATTTGATCATTCACTTAACCTTCACCTGTCTTCTAGTTTTGTTTTGTTTTGTTTTTTGTTATTTTTTTAGTTTTAATATATTCATAAAAGACGTTCTATTTATCTTTGTTTGGTCTTTGAATGTCTTTTTGTACAGCAACGATCAACAGGTCATGCTGCGATAGTGAAGGCGCCTGGTTTTATCATTGTAAATGCGATGCAATTTATTGGTTCTTTTAAAATTCTTTTAAAAGGCTGTGAGCTGCTCTGAGCTGCCCTTGGCCAGTAAAGGGTGACCTATATAATTAATAATAATAATAACAATAGCAATAAAGTTCCATGAGCAAGTTCTTTTTGTTTCTGTAGACTAAGGTAGCTACCCCTGTGGAATCTTTCTCTCTGTGTGTCTCTCTTGTGGAAATGAATAGCCCTTCTAATATAATAGAGTTGTCAGTCATTGCTTTTTCATTCACAGATAATAGAAAATAACTTGTAGGACAGAAAAGCTGCAGAGCAGCGGAGGGGATCCTGTTCACGTTCTGTGGTCCTTATCTTGTCTGTGCTTCTTAAAACACCCCCAGTGAGATGTGGTATTGGCATATTGCATTTGGGGAAAATGAAACACCCAACCGACTCGCTTGTCTTACGGTGGTGGGGGAATTCTGACACTGAGGCCTAGCCGTACCCAGAATGCTATGCATGAACCAAAGTAGTTAGAAGCAGCAATACACTCTCGAACCTTATAACACACCTTAGTTCTGTAATAACATCCTTGTATGAAAAACAACATCTGGATACAGTTAACTTTCCCTCTCTACAGTAATAGTACTGCCCAGAGGTCAACTTGGCATTTTTGCCTTTGGTCAACCAGAATTGTACCACTGGGGAAATATGAATATTCCTGGTTTATCTCTGAGTTTTTGTAACAATGGAATGTTGTTTACTTATGTCTATATAATCCTACTTTGCCTACTACTGAGTTGAGAGAGACTCCAGTGACAACCCCCAGGTCATCGCCACCTTACTCCCATTTGCAACTGTATTTCCTTCTATCTGTCCTTCTATCTACTGCTGTTGTTTGATGTTAAGCTTAGAAGAAGAAGAAGAAGAGTTGGTTATTATATGACAACTTTCTCTACCACTTAAGGAAGTATCAAACTGGCTTACAACCACCTTCCCTTCCCCTCCCCACAACAGACACCCTGTGAGGTAGGTGGGGCTGAAAGAGCTCTAAAAGCTGTGACTAGCCCAAGGGCACCCAGCCATCTTCATGTGTAGGAGTGGGGAAACCAACCCGGTTCACCAGATTAGAGTTCACCAGTGGGGAATCAAACCCGCTTCTCCAGATCAGAGTCTACGGCTCCAAACCACAGCTATTAACCACTACACCAAGCTAAATAAGAAAAGTTAATGTCCTCATTAACACATAGGACATAGCTGCTGTTTGTACATCTGATCACAAAAATAAGGCATATTTTCAGAAAACCAATGGCATTTGTTTTAAATGACTGTATGGTTTTATTTTGTTGAAAAACCACACATGGGATTTCTCCAGATCAGAGTCCACTGCTCCAAACCACCTCTCTTAACCACTACACCACTCTTAATTCCAGAGTATCTCTGGGGATTTTTGGATGGTAATTAGCAATGGGTTTCAGGCTGAATTGTCCCGCATATTTATTTTTTTTGAATTTTGCACGCTGAACCGTCATTCTGGAAGTGACTGTGAAGCCGGCGCATACCTGCTTCGCATTACAAAAGACCCCACTTAATGCGACCTTTGGTGTTAGCCATGAAGAATCTTCCTGGAGGAACAACGCAAAACAACATAGGCGCGTTAGCTATGCATAAGCTAATAGATATGCAAACAGGAACAAAGGAGCAGGCGAGTGGGGAGGTGGCACTTCTCCTTTTGCATCGGGACCGTGAAAAGGCATTTTTAAAGTTGGATTTTTAAAAAGAGCTTTGAGCGACCATCCAAATTGACCATGCAAAAATGGCCTCTGAGTCTATTTCTTAAAATCCAGCTCATTAAACCTGGAGTTCCCCCACAACGGCAAGTCCTTAGCTATAGTAGGATTTGGACATGGCTCAGCGTTCAGTTACCAAATTGAGTTTACTGCAAAGTCTTGCATTCAGATGACTCTTCACTACTATTATGGATGTATTTTTTTTAAGATTAGTATCCACGGCTTCCTCCTTTGGTTTCTTGGCATGGATGCCATTGGGCATACGTTAATGATTCTGTTCGAGAGGGTTGCTGATGTTAAGATTTAACTTTGCCGCACTCCGAGGCTGTATGCAAAGGCATGTTTGCACATTCTCCTCGAAGGCTAGGCTCTAAATCATTGCCTTCCAGCCTGCATGCAGATTTGTCTAAGGGAGCCTTAGGTAATCATGAGATAAATTTAGACATCAATTATTATTTGCCAAAGTGGTTTTCCTCACTTTCTTTAATGATGTGGTAGAACGGATTAATCTTCTCCCCCTTCTACTTTCTAGGACGCCTGGCAGTTATAGTGCAACAGCAAAAATACGCAACAAAGAATACTGAACATGCTTTCCCCCTGTATGTCCACTCAGCCCTTTTGAGGTCAGATCTCTGGATGAGCAACTGCAGAGAGATGGCTATCCTGTTTAGAGGATTCTTCTCTTTGGGGGCAACAGTGTAAGGCAAGGAAAGCAGAGGTGTGTTCCCCAAGGCATAAATGGAGGGTTTTTTCAGTGCTAGTGTACCAATATGGTGTAGTGGTTAAGAGCGGCGGACTCTAATCTGGTGAACTGGGTTCGATTCCCCACTCCTCCACATGAAGCCTGCTGGGTGACGTTGGGCCAGGCACAGTTCTCTCCGAGTTCTCTCAGCCCACGCTGAGGCAGACAATGGGCGAAAATGCATGGTCGCTTTAGCCTCCTTTATTCCCTGTTTCAGCCAGGATTCAGCATTCGCCAAACGTGCATTTGATCCTGGATGAATCCTGGCTGAAACAGGGAATAAAGGAGGCTAAAGCGACCGTGCATTTTTGCCCAATGACAAGCCGTCTCTGGACATCTCTCGCCTTGAAAAGCCTATGGGGTTGCCATAAATCAGCTGTGACTTGACGGCAGACACAAGCATACACAGTGTACCAAATGCTGTTGGTCTGTAGCAAAGGAACCTGAACTAATTATTCTACTAGGAAGATCTAGTCTTTCCTTCTAGTGTGGTACAGTGGTTAAGAGCGGTGGTTTGGAGTGGTAGACTCTAATCTGGAGAACCAGGTTTGATTTCCCACTCTTCCACATGAGCGGCGGAGGCTAATCTGGTGAGCTGGATTTGTTTCCCCACTCTTCCACATGAAGGCAGATGGGTGACCTTGGGCTAGTCACACTCTCTCAGCCCCACCTACCTCACAGGGTGTCTGTTGTGGGGAGGGGAGGGGAGGTGCTTGTAAGCCGGTTTGAGTCTTCCTTAAGTGGTAGAGAAAGTCAGCATATAAAAACCAAGTCTTCTTCTTCCAGCTGCAAGGTGGGCTTATATCAATGCAACAAGCTGATCTAAGGCTGCAGCCCGATGTTGTGGCAAACCTGTGTTTGCGGTTTATGTGTGCTCCCTCCCTTGTTTGCAAGCTTTCTGGTTTGGGAAGTCTTCAGTCAAACTTCAGTTTGCCATGTTTTCTGAATACAGGCGCCTGGACACACTGGAGTTTGTTTCCTTCTCAGCAACTTGGGGTTTCCCCTGTTTGTGGGGAGGAAGCAGCCTTGCTCGGGTTTTCCGCATTTCAGCGTTACAGTAAATTTAGGTTTGATTTAAGGCCAGAAAGCTGTTAGACACGCTCTGCATGTCAAGAAGGGAGGAAGGACCTTGCAGGTGTACCTTATGAGGACTGTTCATGCCTGTCATCGGCTCTTAACACATGGCCATTTTGTCCTGCAATTCTCCTGCGAATGTTGCAAATCTCTGCTGGCAACATTTATGGTCGGCTCCCTCCTGCGTGATCAACCCACCTCCTTTTGTAACTTTTCAAGTTTTTCCATTCCTGTGTAGTCCCGATATTAAAGTAAGGTTTGTGGCAGTTGCAAGAGTTCGCCGGTGCGTTTCAGCACCGGGGTCAACTCCCCGTCGTGAGATTGCCCAGCCCCGGCGGCAGCATCGGTGGCTCCTTTCGCCCCCCTGGATCCCATGTCTTCTCTACTCTCTCCCCCTCTCCCGTGCCTCCACCTGGCGCTGGCCTCCCCTCACTTTCATCCGGGGACGGTGGGGTGGAGGAGCACAGAGCGGCGGCGGCGGCTCCCACCAGGCGCTCCTTTGCTCCATGCGTTCACTTTTTGGGTTCCAGAAACAAAACAAACAAAAAACATGCAACTTAACAGGGACAAAGAAATGAGAAAGGAGCCATGCGGGAACAGCCATGGAGAAACTCGGTTATGACATCGGGATACTGCTAAATTATTCATGCTGGAAAGGAGGGGTATGAATGCTCTGGACGTCCTGTCTGGCAAGGGCAGGTTGATCCTGAGTGCTAGAGAGCACAGCGGACAGATTTAAAAAGCAGTAACTCCTTTCTGCATAACAGCAAGAGGGTAATTCACTGGCAGTATCCCTCAGCTTCTATCTGTAATGAGCTGACCCCCCCCCCCCAAAAAGGCTTTGAAAAATAGCCCAGGGAGCTCGTTCGCCTTGTATCCTTTGCCAACACGGTCGGGTTAGAAGCTATTTGTATGCCACAGCTTCTATTCATGGATGTTAACATTTCCTTTATGCAAGCGTAGGCCATGCTTTGATAACGTCAGGACCTGAGTGTGATATTCTAGCCGCTGTCGTATTTTGCGAAGTAGGGTGGTTGCATCTCCATTAAGCATAATAGCCAAACTTCATGCTTTGTTTCGTCCCAATCTGTTGGCACAGACTCGTCGACTCTTTTCGGGTGTGCGTGCTTTGAAGACAGCTAGAGCCGTCCAGGACCACTGATTTGACAGTGCCACCCCGAGCTGAGTTGCACCCTTCTGTGTTTATGAAAGTCAATGCCCTTTGAAGATGGTAACTGATGGACACAGCTACTTGTTCACCTATGACAGCATATATAGATATGGCAAGCATATATAAAATGGCTTTTAAGATGAACCAAATGGGCCTCTTCTGCTTTCTCTGCGGTTAAGCCAGGAGTTGATTATTGATTGGTATTTCTGACAGTAACGGTGCTTAGAATGGTGCTGTTACTTTAGCGCATACACTATTCCACCTCTGCCAACTGCTCTACTTTGTTTAACATCTCAAAAACTCTTTGAGATGCAAGTCACTGATATTTTCATTTTAGCCATAGAGAGCAGCGGGGGAATGTGTGCCTCGCCCAAGCCCCCTCCCCCCCCCAGGAAGTCTCTAGCCGAAGTGTGACTTATTTATTTAGATTTTATCCCGCCATTTCTCAGCCTAGATCAGGCTCAGGACGGCTCACATCCAAACAATACATCAACAATACTCCAATTGAATAAATGGGAGTACAGTAAACAATGATTCAAAGCCTACAATATATTCTAAAAATTGAACAATTTTAAACCAGAAAAACACCTTTCATAGCAGTAGTCAGCGGGGCATAGTGGTTAAGAATGGCAGGTTAGTCATTACAATCCTCCACACACAGGTTGCTGGGTGACCTTGGGCTAGTCACGGTTCTTACCAAACTCTCTCACCCCACCTATCTCATAAGGCGTCTGTTGCGGGGAGGGGAAGGGAAGGTGATTGTAAGCTGCTTTGGGACTCCTTGAAAGGTAGAGAAAACCAGGGTATGAAAACCAACTCTTCTTCTTCTGAGGTTTGGGTGAGCTGTGAGAGTGTTGTATCACCAGGGTTAGGGTTAGGGATGGTCTCTGGGTACATGGATGCCTTTGAGGGACAAATGGAGTGGTGCTCATAAATCAGCAGGGCCTTCCTGTCACAATATTGTTCTGAGTTTTTGTGTGTGTGTGTGTCGTTCACATCCGTACTCCTTAAAACGTGTTTACACTGCATACAGCCATACCTAACATCAGTAGTGAGTGTACATGTTTGCTTTTGCAGCTTAGTTGGGCAGGGGAGGAGGAGGTTCAAAGGAAGCCTGTTCTGGTTTGGAGCAGGTTTGCACGGTGCAAATCGACCTTTGTGTCATCCATGAAAGCATTTCTCCTGTTCTTGGATCAGGACTGTGCATAGCACAATTGGCGGGGCCTTGAATCAATAACAGCCCCTCCCAGTTATTCAAGTGGGTTAAAAAAAAGGAAACAAAAAACGTGCCGCACAAATGTTGAAATGCCGTATTAACTTCATTTATGGGAAAAACATATACTCTCTCATATATGTATGCACATTCACAAGTTAGTATAAGATGCCATGCTCAGATATAAGAGCCTAAGCATCAGACACATATATTCTACACACATATGTATATTCAGATAGCATAAGACACACACACACATATATATATATATATATTATACACAAGTCTAGAATCCCTTTGCATTATGGGTAACCTGTATTCTTTGGTCAACAGACATTTCCTACTGTAAGGAAATTGGGTCAGAGTGACCTGTTTGCAGTCAGCTGA
Source organism: Euleptes europaea (assembly GCF_029931775.1). NCBI lineage: Eukaryota > Metazoa > Chordata > Lepidosauria > Squamata > Sphaerodactylidae > Euleptes > Euleptes europaea. Next base: position 46,303,456 of record NC_079325.1, on the reverse strand, counting down.
ATGTGAGATCATTCTCGCATGGTACAAGCAGGCTTCCTAATTGGGGCTAAAGCTTTGATTTAAGAGCAAGAAATGTCATGATGGAATGTTAATTTTCTTTTCTTCATCATTAGCTATCGTCAACGCCTTTCGAAGATTCCTATAGGATATGTAAATATCTGTTTATACGTTCCATGTAATCAGTGGCTAAAGTCTTCTACGTAATTATCATTAGTGCTGTCTGTCAATGACCTATAAAACAGGTTGTCTCCCTTTGTTCTGGGAAGAGCTCTAACTTTTAAAAATGAGTTTCTTCCACGTGCGCTCTGCTCTCTTATTGATCAATAAAAGACCTGCTTAATTGTTAACCTCTGTCTTGAATTACTTGATTGACTGCTATAAGTAATCAGGACATTACAATGTGAGAGCAGATAATATTCTAGGTGTTAAGAGGGACCCCCCCCCCAACACACACACACACACACACACACACACGTAACTCCTTTGAAGCATGGCAGGGGGACAGTTTTGGATCCAGAAATTATATCTGTGTCATTACAGAAGACTGTGTGAGTGTATGCAAGAGAGAAAAAGAACTTGCACCACTGCAGAAAACCCACACCTGCTTCTGCCTGAAGATATGTCTGTATACAGCCGTAGGTTTTTAAAATTTCTCCTCTTTTCCAAACCAGGTTGTTCAAGACCCGTTTGCAAACTGAGTAGGCCAAAAAAAAGTATGTCACAGGTTGAGTATCTCTTATCCGGACTGCTTGGGACCAGAGGAGGTCCGTATTTGGGATCTTGCCCTATTTTGGAATATCTGGTCCTCAGCCTAAGGTAGAGAGAGTGAAGCAGCTTCTAGCGGCTTCTAATAGGCGTGCCAGTGGGTAGTCTCTTCTGCCCCAGAAGGAAAGCTGGCTTCCTTTTTTTTTTCCTCCCCACCCTTTCCCATCCTCCTTCCTTTCTCCTCTGTCCACTCTGGAGAGAGGGGGCAAGGAGAAGCTTTTCTCCTACTCTCATAATGCTAGAACGCAGGGTCATCTGCTGATGCTGGAGAGTGAGAGATTCAAAACAGATAAAAGGAAGTATTTCTTCACACAACACATTGTTAGAATAGAATAGAAATTTTATTACAGTCAATGACCAGCACAAGTAAAACAGGTAAGTTACCAATTTACAGTCGTCTAAAAAAACATCTGAATAAAAACATTCTGGTTCATTAGTTAGTATAATGGATGAACCACTTGGTAAGAAAAGGAGAGCACATATAACTGTTTGCCTTCATTTTCAAGACTACTGGTTAGCACAGCCCCTCTTCCGTTGTATGTCAATTGCAGCGGCACAGAATCTAGCAACTGAATACGTTATATCTGAGTTGACATCTTGTAGCAGGGATGACATATGGAACTGTTCATACTGGCTGGGAGATTTATGAATTAGTGGTGAGATGAACCTTTCTCTGATAGCTGTATAATATTGACAATGGAAAAGAACATGTTTGAGGGTTTCTATATATCCAACAACACATAGTTAACTTGTGAAACTCCTTGCCCCAGGATGTGATGATGGCTGCCAGCTTGGAAGTCTTTTAGAGGGCAGTGGACATGTTCATGGAGGAGAGGGGTATTCATGGCTTTAGTAAAAATGGATGCTAGTCATGATGAATGCCTATTATCCCCAGGATCAGATTAGCATGCTTATTATATGAGGTGCTGTGCAACACAGGCAGGATGCTGCTGCTGCAGTTGTCTTGTTTGTGGGCTTCCTAGAGGCACCTGGTTGGCCACTGTGAACAGACTTCTGGACTTGATGGACCTTGGTCTGATCCAGCACGGCCTCTCTTATGTTCTTATGTACCCTGTTCCGGGCCTGCATGCCGGCTCCAAAGCTCCGGTTTTCAGGTCAGTCTGTATATCGGATGTCCAGAAAAGGGATACTCAACCTGTCTAAACTATGCTTACCACAGCAGTATAAAATACATGGATCACATATACATGTAAAAAGACTAGCTTCTGCCAAATGAAAGGAGCAGAGCTCTCTAGAGAGGCAACATTTTACTCTGTTCACATTTTGGGCTTGACTGCAGCAAGTCATAACATTTTGCAAACAGAGTCTCTTACTCTTCCCCATTGTGTGCGTGTGCATTTTCCCCTAGCCACCGATGGCTGCCAAGCAGATGTGTTATTTATAAAAGCTCTTGGTGGGGAAAGTTCCCCTGAGTTTTGAACATCTGTGATCATGAAACGAGCTCGGTTTTAGTTGCCAAAGAGACTTCTCATCTGCCAACTTAGATGGCTTTAGCATCCAGCAAGTGGCATATGATGCCTGCTTTTTGGTCCCTTATGCAGACCGGCATCATATAAATTAATAGTTTGATAGGTAATGGCTTTGCAAAGGTTGGGCCTGGCAGCTTGCCTAGAGTTGCCAGCCTCCAAGTAGTAGCTGTTGATCTCCTGCTATTACGACTGATCTCCAGCCGATAGAGATCAGTTCACCTGGAGAAAATGGCCACTTTGGTCATTGGACTCTATGGCACCGAAGTCCCTCCCCTCTCTAAACCCTGCCCTCCTCAGGCTCTGCCCCAAAAATCTCCAGGTATTTCCCAACCCAGAGCTGGCAACCCTAAGCTTGCCTGCGAGAGGTGAGAAAAGTCTCTTGTCAATTTTATGGCTTTTGAGTTTCACAGCTACTTTATGATGATGGCTCCATGTATTATGATCAGCAAAAACCTTGGCACAGATAGTTATCCTCAGACCTGAAGAAAGGGACACCCATATGAATGTATGGGGGTGGGGAGATGCCGTGAGTTGGAGGGCCACTTTTGATGGCCTTTGGGTAGCATTAATGTCTGCACGAAGCTGTTTTAGGGTTTAGCGGTGAGCCATCTAGAAAATTAGCTAGGTTCACCTGAGTGGGTAGAATTTAGATTTTTATAAGTAGGCTGAAAGTAGTTATGTTGGCCTCCTTATTTTCTCACACCTGTATATCATACTGACTTTCAATTTGGTGTTGTGGGGACACTGGTAAAAATGGCTGCTAGTCATGATGCATACCTATTCTCTCCAGGATCAGAGGAGCATGCCTAATATATTAGGTGCTGTGGAACACAGGCAGGACAATGCTGCTGCCGTCATCTTATTTGGGGGCTTCCTAGAGGCACCTGGTTGGCCACTGTGTGAACAGACTGCTGGACTTGATGGACCTTGGTCTGATCCAGCATGGCCTTTCTTATGTTCTTATGTTCTGGTTGCTTACCCTCTGTTCCAAAATGAGCGCCACATGTTGATTTTATTTATTGATGTGTTATGGGGCTGGAACCTTTTGATTTTAATTGAGGTTTTTAATGGATGTTGATTTTAATGTACCTGTAGTTTTTTGGGGAATTTTGTTGTGAGCCACCCTGAGCCTGGCTCTGGCTGGGGTAGGGCAGGGCATAAAACGAACTAGATAAATAAATAGAATAAATAAATAACATGCACGACAAAGAGGGTCACATTGTTAAGTGAATGAAGCGGAGAGTTCAAGTTGTCTCCTCTGTTTGAAATCCATTGATAAATTTTTTGGGGGAAGATAAGCACAATTCCACCAATAGGGTTGGCCAGGTCCCTCTTCGCCACCGGTGGGAGGACTTTGGGGCGGAGCCTGAGGAGGGCGGGGTTTGGGGAGGGACTTCAATGCCATAGAGTCCAATTGCCAAAGCAGCCATTTTCTCCAGGTGAACTGATCTCTATCGGCTGGAGATCAGTTGTAATAGCAGGAGATCTCCAGCTACTACCTGGAGGTTAACAAGCAAAGCACAGCACTAGTTCAAAGAATAGGAAGTTACAAATTTGTATTCAAAACCAAGTGTATGCACAGCACTAAAACAATAGTACAATACGACACACTACCATGAAAATATACATACTCAGTACCGAGGGGGTACAGGCAGGCGAAATTAACAACGACAACTGAATGAAAAGTAAAAAAATGCACAGATAGCAAGTTGTAATCCCAAAGTTGGCAAGCACAGTCGGTGGAACGAAGAGCGGGCATGCGCGGAACGACACAATCTGCGGTGAGTTGAGTCATGCGCAATGATTTAGTTGAAGGCAAGTTGGAGTTGGAGAGGATCAGACATGCGCAGTAGAGGAAGCTCTGAAGATGAAAATACCGCAGTTCTTTTAAAAAATTGAATCTGAATTATGTCTAAATAGTTGTCTGTAGGTCTGTACAACAGCCTTGGTACCGGGAAAAGCAATATAAGGACATGTTTTCTAGATAATATCCACGTTTCGCTTTGAGGCTTCATCAGCCTGGGAAAGGGAGTGTGGGAAAAGCGTAAGAAAGTGCTAGCTAAAGTTTAAGACGATACAGATACAAAAGTTAAAAGGACAATATCTCATGCCAACTATGATGGAGAAAAAGATGGAGAAAGACCAAAAGGTTCAAGCTTCAGTGGTGACGTTTCTAAGTCAAAATGGCTAAGGTTGCTTATATAGTAATTTTCTTAAAGGGGAACAGACTGAAATTTAAGGAAGGAATTTAAAGGAAACAAGACAGGTCAAATTCTGTGTTCAAACCAAATGGATTCATTGTCCTGAACATGTGTATAAACCGACATTCATATTGTAAACGTATTTTTCTCATGTTAGCCTGATTGTAAGGGTGAGGTTTATATTGCCAGAGGACAAAAAAACTGAAATCACTGTCTCCATGTCCTTTTTCAAGGAAGCGGGAGATAAGTGGGGCATCTTTCACTCTAGCGCGAATGCGTGAGCAATGTTCAGAAATGCGGGTGCGGATGGTGCGTACTGTGGACCCTACATATAAAAGATGGCAACTACATAAGATGGCATAAACAACTCCTTTAGAGGAGCAGTTAGAAAATTGTCTGAGCTCAAATGAAAAGCCAGTATGGGTGGCACTCAAGTTTTTTATAGGTAAGCTCATAAGGCAGACTGAACAGGACCCGCATTTATGATGGCCTAAAGGAAGGGAGGAATTTATGGAATGGAATTGAAGCATATCAGAATGTGTGAGAATGTTATGAAAGGCTCTAGATTTTTGTAAACCACAAGTGGGAGGAATATCACAGCCCAGAATCGAAGTCAGTTGGTGCCAATGTCTGTGGATTATGTTGTTAATTTTATTGGACCTAGGACTGTAGTCTGTTAGGTGTTTCGAAAAGAGACCCTGGTTGGTTTCTGCCACCTCTATATTTTTTATAATACAAAGTAATAGCACATCATACCATGATAGGGAGTTATATGCAACAAAGGAAAATCCTTATTGACAAGTATCTAAATATATCTTTTACTTATAATAAATGTTTTTGTCATACTACAGACAGCATTTCATCAGGTAAAGTAGAAAAGGCATGTAACCACATCAAGCTGCTGTTTTATACACAAAGCAGGCAGCGCTTCAACAAGTGTAGAATAGTGTAATTGCTAACTACCCAAAAATGCAAATGTCCATGCTTGCAAAAATCTTCAATGTACCTTGAACTCCTTGTGATATATGAATAGACAGGACAAAGCAGGCAGTACCTCTATATTTCTGACAGGACAGGAAACGTGCTAAATACAACTTAATTGGAACGTTTCCTGTGAACGTAAGTTGATGACTTGGTGTTCCGCTTGAAAATTGAATTCCCCACTTCCATCTTCAAGAGATGAACCATACAAAATCTGTTTGAATGTGTACCGACTGGGTATGCATATTGAGAACACAATTTCATAAATGCCTACTGGGGCAGCCTCGGTATGCATTTATAAAATTGTGTTGTCAGTATACAGTGAGGCCCAATCTTGACCCTACCGGATCCATTTTCAAGAAGACTGAGATGAGTGACTTTTTCAAACACAGCTAGTTAATGGTTTTATTCCTGATACCAAGAACCTTGGGCTTTTCTCCTCTTCCAAGATCAACTTGAAGAAGCAGAAGAGTTGGTTTTTATACCCCACTTTTCTCTACCGTTAGGAGTCTCAAAGCTGCTTACAGTCATGATCCTTTCCCCTTTCCACAACAGGCACCTTGTGAAGTAGGTGGGGCTGAGAGAACTGTGACTGGTCCAAGGTCACCCAGCAGGCTTCATGTGGAGGAGTGAGGAAACAAACTCGCTTCTCCAGATTGGAGTCCGGCGCTCATGGGGAGGAGTGTGGAATCAAACCGGGTTCTTGAGATTAGAGTCCACTGCTCATGTGGAGGAGTGGGGAATCAAACCCGCTTCACCAGATTAGAGTCAGCCGCTCATGTGGAGGAGTGGGGAATCAAACCTGGTTTATCAGATTAGAGTTCGCCGATCTTAGCTACTATAACTACTACACCACGCTGGCTTGGTCTCGTCGGGCTGCCAGGGGTACTCTCATTTAGAGACAAGATGTTACTACATATCTGAGTCTTAAACTTTTCCTTTTGGGGTGCCTGATGTTATGTGTATGAGGTCTGCTACAAGTGGAGTCTGATAGAAAGGGGTTAGAAGAACTAATGGCCCTGGGGGTTTGGCCTTGATGTACGACCTTAGGTTTGGCTCATGGGTGTGAATCTGTTTGTGCTGCTTGTTCCTCAAATTCAGCTTCTGAGGTGTGCCTTCTCTTCCGATAAGGATGCGTTGCTGTAGACGAGTCTGGGTAGGCTGAACCTTCCTTGGGGATAATGAAAGCTGCTTAATTAAACTTTCTGGTTAATTTCTTCCCTGTGAATGTATAAAATAATTATTTCACTTCTGTGCGGATGGCTGTTTTAAACTACAATTAAAAATTCATCTTTTAAACCGGGTAATTAATGGAATTGATGTATGGCAGCAAATAAACCATGTTTTTTCACCCTTTTTTGGAATGGCCAATTTTGGCTTTATTAGGAACTTGGTCAGAACTTGCAAGGAATTATTTCTTATGGGTAGTTTGGCCTGCTTAGGAAAGGGTGAGAGAGATGAAATGTGGTGTTTGTCAAATGAAAAATAAAATTTCATGGGACTCTGCCTGACAAGTCTCTCTTTTTGAGGAAGGGATACAGAGTACAATGGGAGAGCCAGTGTGGTGTAGTGGTTAAGAGCAGTGGTTCGGAGTGGTGGGCTCTAATCTGGAGAACCGGGTTCGATTCCCCACTCCTCCATATGAGCGGCGGACGCTAATTTGGTGAACTGGATTTGTTTCCCCACTCCTACTCATGAAGCCACCTGGGTGACCTTGGGCGAGTCACAGAGCTCTATCAGCCCCACCTACCTCACAGGGTGTCTGTTGTGGGGAAGGGAAGGGGACTGTAAGCCGGTTTGATTCTTCCTTAAGAGACAGTTGGTGTATAAAAAAACAACTCTCCTTCTCCTTCTTATGCTAGGAAGGCTTGCCGTGACTTTTCTTGAAATACTTCTGAGTACTGTAGGTGTATGTTTTTCAGTGAATGGTTTTTTTTCCCAGAGCTGAGCATGCTGTCTCCCTCGGTATCTCTAATGTGATGTCTGATTGCTAAACTTCCAGAAGATGGATGCTGACAAGCTGAAAAGGACTTAGTACCAAAAAAAGATTTGCCTGGAGGGTTTTCTCCACTATAAGTAACTGAGGATTCATCAGTGTCCTAGAATGCCTGGTTTATACCCCCCCAAAACTAACCCACCCCCTTTTTAGTCCCAGATTCTTGAGAACAAGAGTCTTTGTGCTCAGAATCTGAATTGGAATATCCTGTCTGGCCAGTTTCTGTTGGAAGTGAAGGACTTTGCGCTGTCTCTTAACCTCAGACTCCAGAGGGGGACAAGACTAGTGAGTCAGATAGATCAAGGGGACAAGACACTGGAGCATCCTTTCGCTACGGCTCTTACCTATCCGTTTGATATGTAGACTGCTACTCTTAGGGAAACCTCCTCACACACACTGGCACTCTTCTCCATCCTGCCACCATGAGGGAAGGACGCATGTCCTGGATCTCCCTCCATCCTAGTTAGAATAGATAGGCAGCTATACTCTATCCTATCCAGAAATGGATTTCCTACAATAAATGAAGTATATTAGTTAAATAGACAAAAGGCTTCTAGCAATTTTGTTCCTGGCACACACACAGGTTTGGATGGGCTTCTCTGCGCACAACAGCCTTTGTGCACTCTGCTAATTTAACAGGGATTTGGGCATAACAAAGCCCTCACAATCCAACAGTTTCTTCATCTACATTTTGTTTGTCCCAGGCCATTTATGCATGGTCAATTTTGATGCTCACTCAAAGCTCTTTTTTAAAAATGTGACTTTAAAAATGCCTATTCATTGTCCCAATGCAAAAGGGGAAATTCCACCCACCCCCCACTCGCCTGCTCCTTTGTTTGTTTGCATAGCTATTAGCATGAGCATAGCTAACACGCCACTGTTGTTTTGCATGGTTCCCTCTGGTTATTCTTCACAGCAGTGGCGGAGCAAACACAAAAGGTCACATTAAGTGGGTTCTTTTGTAATGCGAAGCAGGTCTGTGCCGGCTTTGCAGTCACTTCTGGAATGACAGTTCAGCGTGCAAACTTCAAAAAAATCTGCTGGGCAATTCAGCCTGGAACACGCTGCTAATTACCATGCAAAAATGGCCCCAGTCTTTCTTCTTCAACCCCTCCCATAACAAGTTGAGGATTGTGCTAATTTCTGCTCTGAGTCTTGCTGGTTACCAGCTGGCAACCCTAGCCCATATTTAACCCACCAACTCTAAAAACTGATAAATGAAGTTTCTAAAAACTGATAAATGGAGTAAACTTGCTCAGCAGAAGGGCTGTATGCCAGCTTTGAACACTTGCTTGTCCTTGTAGAAACCCATTGAAGCAGGGGTGTCGAACTCAATTCTTACGAGGGTCGGATATGATGTAAACGTCACTTTGTCAGCCCGGGCCATGCCTCGCCAGCCCAGATCGAGAGTGGGGTGGTTGTGGGTGCCCCTAACATATAAGAACATAAGAAAAGCCCTGCTGGATCAGACTAAGGCCCATCAAGTCCAGCAGTCTGTTCACACAGTGGCCAACCAGGTGCCTCTAGGAAGCCACAAACAAGATGACTGCAGCAGCACCATCCTGCCTGTGTTCCACCGCACCCAAAATAATAGGCATGCTCCTCTGATACTAGAGAGAATAAGTATTCATCACGACTAGTATCCATTTTAACTAGTAGCCATTAATAGCCCTCTCCTCCATGAACATGTCCACTTCCCTCTTAAAGCCTTCCAAGTTGGCAGCCATCACCACATTTTGAAGCAGGGAGCTCCACAATTTAACTACGCGTTGTGTGAAGAGATACTTCCTTTTATCTGTTTTGAATCTCTCACCCTCCAGCATCAGCAGATGACTCTGCTAGCTTGCGGGCCGGACAAGAGCTCTCAAGGGGCTAGATCTGGCCCTCGGGCCTTATGTTTGACACCCCTGATGTAAAGGGTCTCGGATAGTGGATATTGAAGAAGACCTTTCCACCTAAGACCTTAGAGAACCACTGCAAACCAGAATAGACTTCACTGAGCTTAATACCTCAATGAGCATTTTCTTTAAAACGGAAGGCTAAAGCAGTAGATAAATTAAATTGGATTCTGAAGAAGCAGCAGAGAAATATTCTAAATAAATACATAAATGTATGTCTATGCTCTATAAACTGTGCTATTTATTTATCTTTGTTAACTTGCGGCATTTTTGGCCTCCTTTTGTCTGTAAGTTACCCAGACTGGTTGACAAATGATTAATTAAAAAAGAAAACACCTCCCGATTCTGTAATAATACATTCCATTGTAAACGTAATAAAATCTCTTAATAAAAATCTAGAAGACACCGCAAACTGGGGGGGGGGGGAATAGTAGTAAATTATTTGAGTGTGTGTGTGATGCTCAAACTTAAACATTTTCTGTGTATAATATATTTTAAGAAACTGGTAAATATATATCCTGTAAATAGATGTGCTTCCAGAACTTCGAACTAACTTTTAAAACAGCAATATTCTAATGAAATGTTTACAAGTACATTGAGGTTAAAGCAAACATTCTTAGAAAATGTCCCCTTTATTATGGCTGCTTTATTCTTGATTGCAGAATTATTTTTCTTGGAGGATTGTGGGTGATGAACAACCTAATTCTATTAGGACCCCTCTTCGATTGCGGCTGGCATCCATCTCCAGAACTATAATCCCACTTCGTCCTATAACGTAATTTCCCATAGGGGAAGTTACCGCCTGGCAGTGGCCCAGGGGTCCCGGTATCTGGCCCTTCATACGTGACCCCGCAAGCTTATGATATCAGCCTTGAGAGCGTGGTACCAACCTGCTGTGTCAAGTTGTGAGAGCGATTTTTAAAAGGGTTGTTTCAATGTTAGACTGCACAGTCTCCGGTGCTTTTCTGCCGGGCTGGAGGGTATGCGAGTCCTCGGTCAACGGGAAACTCCGCTGACAAATAAAAATGGGATTGGATGGCATGGAATTGAAAGTCAAAGGGGCCCTGTAAATAATTTTACAGCGCCCGAGGCAAACTGCTGAAACACTGGCATTATAAATAAGGGTAATGTACTAGAGGACTGAATTACAATCAGGGAAGCCATAACCATGTGAAATGTGGACCATGCTTATTTAAAGTATATAGAGTTGGATTATGATCTGTAGGCAGCGCAGTGTGAGAAATCAATAACCGCTCACTCAAAACAGGGGCCAAGGAGACTGTGATTATAAAGGAGCCGGGGACTCAGCACTGTATATGTCGGTTTCTGCAGATGAAGAGGAAGGTGGAGGGGAAAACGAACAACTCCATCTGTTGGCCTGAGGGGCAGAACGTTTCTCCATAAAAGGTGGACGCTCCGGTTGGAGATCCTGTCAGGTTCTGCTGGGGGGGGGGGAGGGTGCTTTTGCTATGAAAGTAGAAAAAGGGAAAGTTTTTTAGTACTTCTGGCTACCAAGTGAAGGCTGGCGGTGGAATCATTGGTTGGGGAACTGCCGACCCTTCAAGCTAGAGGAGTGGACACCTCCCTTGGCGATCTGAAGCGGCCGCGTACTGCAGCCCACCCAGCTGTTTCTTTCTTACCTGCGCTAAGATGTGCTAAAAGACATTAGAACAAAGGCGTTCTCCATCTTTGTTCTAGTGAGCTTGCTTTAGGCAAGGAGAAAGGGTAGTCAAGCTCAGGAAGAGACTAAACATAGTCAAAATGAAAGCCGACAAAAAAAAATTGCAGGTAGCTGTGTTGATCCATGTAGACAAAATCAAAATGGCAGCCACAGTTTCACACCCTTGCTAGGGCCAACTGACAGATAGGGTTGCCAGGTCCCTCTTCACCACCGACGGGAGGTTTTGGGGTTGGAGCCTGGAGGAATTTCAATGCCATAGAGTCCAATGGCCAAAGTGGCCATTTTCTCCAGATGAACTGATCTCTATTGGCTGAAGATCGATCAGTTGGGATAGCAGGAGATCTCCAACTAGTACCTGGAGGTTAAGCAAAAATAATCAACACTAGGCTCAATTCTACACATATATTCTAAGTGAGAATACAAAAAGTAGTGCAAGCAATATCTACAAGTGAGCGATAGTCAAACAAGAAAACATAGTATAACAAATATCAATGAACAAGGTCAAGGAACATATATACAAAAAATCTATGTCTAATGTTTCTCTCTGAGTCTAAAGACTTTCCAGTTATAATATCAGTCTTTGTAAGAGCTGGTCCGAGTGATGAAGAGAATTCCTGTAGATTTTTTGATGAAGTCCATATATGGAATCAGACTCTATAATCCGCTGGCCATGTGTTGTGGGTAATTCAAACGAGGACCAAGCTGACACTTAATATCAAAAGGAAACGTCTTCCAGGTAATAGACGCTTTCACCAAAGATAGCTTATTCAGCCTTGTTATTTTCTTAATGCTACATAGTAGTCTAGAAGTTGATTCTTGTCTGTGTAAAGGTCACTAGTGCTAACTTCACAGCCAACTTGCATCGCACTGTGAACTGTTTTGCTAGTACCTGGAGGTTGGCAACCTTACTTATAAAATAGAGGCAGAGTGTTGGGCTGCTGGTGGTGGTGGTGATTTCGGCGTGCTGCTTTACCCTACCTCTGCCCTGTGACTGGGACCAGGTGGAAGAATCAAGACCATTTGGGGTGTCTCTGAAGTCCCAGAAGACCAGACTCCATTGGAATGAGAGAAAAACATGGCTGGTTCCACTGGTCAGTCAAGGAAGGGGAGAGGGAGGAAGGAAGAAGAGGGTCACTTCCTGCAGATGTACTTAGCAGGGGTGTCGAACTCAGTTGTCACAAGGGCTGGATATGACATAAACGTCACTTGGTCGGGTTGGGCCATGCCCCGCCAGCCCAGATTGAGAATGTGGGGTGGGTGGGTGGCTGCCTCGGCTGGCTCGCGGGCCGGATAAGAGCTCTCAAGGGCCAAATCGGGCCCACGGGCCTTATGTTTGACACCCCTGCCTTACAGTGTTGACCCAATAGTTTTGCCTTTCTCTTTCTCTGAGTGGCATAGGGCATTGATGGCGGTCAACATTTGTAAACAAGACAGGCATGTTCATTTGGCTTCTTGGGGAGAAGAACTATAGCACATATTGCCCTCCCCCCCATACCTGTTTCTTTCTGTCAGTCTGTTTCTCTCTTCTCACTCTCAGTTTAGCCTTTAGTCCCTGTCATCTCCTCCCTAGGATCCAGTGACTTGCTTCAAGAGATGGAATGTGAAACATCATTTTTTGGAATGAAATTTAGATCATTTGCTCTTCTAGCACACATAAGGGTATAGAGTAGTAACTATGTAAGAGTATGAGTGTTTCAGGTCAATATCCCTTGGATGACAGTGCAATAAGAATGCTAAGTGCTCTTTAATTTGCCATTTCCCATGCCAGTTTATAACACACCCCTGATAAGAATGTATGCTTAAATAGATCCTAAAGCTATCAGGAATAAGAATAGAGTGATTAGGATAGTTGGACCTTTGTTCTCTATGCCTTGGAGAGAGTGGGGTTCTGTGCATAGGTCCAGATAAACTGTTTTCCTGAAGAGAACTTTTTGGTACAAGGTCAGAAGAGTTTAAGCGTGAGAGTTGTATTGCCAAAGTATCCAATTTGTAGAAATCTTCTGGAGGGTTTTGGAGATAAGGAATGTCTGAGAGGCTAACAGATTTAAAGTGTCATACTGGTCAGTGTTTCCTTTCTCCTCCTCTATGCAAGCTTGGGGCTTGTCAACAATTGAGGGTTTTTTAGGGGTAAAAGCAAAACTTGGGCTAAATAGTGTACTCTCCTGAACATCAGGGGCATTGGGGTTAGTAGACAGCTCAGTAGACAAATCTTGGAGCACGAGTCTGGAAATCTTTGGTTTGAATCTTGCCTTGGTCAAGAAAACCACTAGGTGACCTTAGGCAAGTCATTCTTCTTACTTTTTGTCCACCATCTGCATTCGGGGGATCTTCTCAGACTTTCTCCATAATCTGCATTCGGGGGATCTTCTCAGCCTTTGTCCACCATCTGCAATCGGAGGATCTTCTCTGTCTTAGTCCACCATTTGCAATGTGGAGTTCAAACTGGGTCACATTACAGGTGAACAACTGGAGTAATGTTAAGTGAAGTGTTTTGAATTCCTGCATTATCAGGGCTGTGTATTAAAAGCACATTGAAGGTAGGAGCCACACTTTGGCTAGTGCAGGGTAGAGGTGGGCCAGTGTGCATATTATGTTAGATTCACATAACTGTGTTTTGTACATTGCAAGTGGTCATTATGTTATTCCTCTTCTCCCACAAGTCCAGCCTCAAAAAAAGCTGGGAAATAGATACCGACATGCAACATGTTGATGAAATGGGGAAGTAGAAAACATAGGAATCCATGCCAGGGTGAACTTGAGAACTGCTAACAGAGTACAGTGCAGATGATCCATTGTGTATAAGGAAGTTGGACTGCCAGCGTGGTATAGTGATTAAGAGCGGTAGTTTGGAGCGGTGAACTCTAATCTGGAGAATCAGGTTTGATTTCCCACCCCTCCACATGAGCAGCGGAGGCTAATCTGGTGAACCGGGTTGGTTTCCTCACTCCTATACACAAAGCCAGCTGATTGACCTTGGGCAAGTCAGAGGTCTTTTAGAGCTTTCTCAGCCCCACCTATCTCACAGGATGTTTGTTGTGGGGAGGGGAAGGTGATTGTAAGTTGGTTTGATTCAGCCTTAAGTAGTAGAGAAAGTTGGCATATAAAAACCAACTCCTCCTCCTCCTCCTCTTCTTTACTTCTTCTTCTTCTTCTTCTTCTACTACTACTACTACTACTACTACTACTACTACTACTACTACTACTACTTAAAATAACCTTTGAAGTATTCTTGAGAGTGTAGGAGCATCTAGTTAACAGAGCCCCTTGGCTAACAATAGCCAGGTTCGTTGGGAGGGGGAAGACAAGACAAGGCAGTTTTCAGGGTAGATAAATCGGTGTTTGTCTATGTTAGGTCAGTGTTTGGCTCTTGTGGCTAGGGCTGCCAGGTGGCTTGGAATGGCCGGCAGTTATCACCAATCCATCGGCCAGCTCACAGCAAGGATCGCTTGTGCGCGGCCGCAAGCAACGTGATCCCGTCACTTCTGGTTTACTTCCAGAAGCGCTGCAGAGCAAAGGGACATTTTACCGCTCAAATAGGGGTTTGAGTGGTAAATCGTCCCATTGCACTGAGGTGCTTCCGGAAGAAAACCGGAAGTGATGTGATCGTATTGCTCGTGGCCATGCATGTGTGATCCCCGCACCCAAAATTTCCCTCTGGGGGAGAGGGGGGACCTGGCAACCCTACTTGTGGCCCTTTCTTACATGCCCAGAGAAATGTTGTTTGATACTTTGGGGTCAGGAAGCAATTTTCCCCTAGGCCAGATTGGCCAGGGATCCTGGAAGATTTTTTTTTTTAGCCAACGTCTGGGCATGGAGTAGGGTCACTGGGGGTGTGGAGGGAGGTAGTTGAGAATTTCCTGCATTGTGCAGGGGGTTGGACTAGATGACCCTGGAGGTCCTTTCCAACTTTTAGGATTCTATGGTTCCATGTGTGAACATTAGAGGGCAATTGCTCGCTCTAGGCTGCGTGCAAAATCAGCTTTTTATGCATGAGCATTATAAAAAATATATGCTCATAAGCCTCACGCACAATTGCTCTCAGAAAGAGGAAAGCGATCCAGTGTCTGGGTGGGATATACAGAAGGTTTCCAGGCTTCTGCTTAGGAGGGCAATGGGTGAAGAGCTGAGAGGAGTCCGCTGGCGCCTCCGCTCCACTTCTCCCAACAACTTCTGTTTGCTTGGTTTAAACGAATCTCCCACCAGTGTCCCTCCTCTTCAAAGAAGTTAGCTCTGCTAAAAGCAATTATGAAAAGAACCCAGGGAACATCTGGGGAGAGGGGATGGGGGGGACGGGGTTCACGTCGGAAAGTGTTCCTGCAGACGTGCACCGTAAGCTGAGTAGCTTATTTTAATAATGACCTTGAAGAATTAAATACGGATGCCATAAGCATGGCAGATTAGAAAGAACAAGCCAATTAAAAACAAAACATGCTTTGTGCAAATTCCAGAACAGATAAAGGTGGCCTGCAACCTCTGCACCAACGGATGGAATACTAAAATGGATTTGCAAGATCCTCGTGCCTGTGCGTTTAAAGCCTTTTGAATATTTGAAGAGTTGCAGCCTATTCTGGCAAAAGGAGAAAGGTGAAAAGGCTATCGCTGCCTCTCTTTTATGTTGCCCATATTACAACTTGGGAAAGGCGAGAGGGGAGGGCTGGGGAGGAGGAGGATAAGAAACCTACACAGAGCTGGCCGCTGCCGGAAGGCATGGAGCAACATTTCTCTAACTTTAATATCTGCTGTTTCATTTTATATTCATCATGTCAGCATAATCTGCTTTTATGGGAATAGTCTTGGTTCCCGACCAAATGCATTTAAGCCCTTTTGCTTTTAAGTTTGATTGTAATGCGACGTGAAGATTTCAATGAAATGTTTATATTTAAGGATTGTGGAAATGGCAACGGGAAAATGGAATTACAAAATCAATCAGAAGGCATCTTGCTCTCGTGTGCGTCTGTGTGTCTCTCTCTCTTTCTCTGTTCGCTTGTCTCTCTGACCTTTTAGGAGAGCAGACAAGCGAATTGCTGGCTGAAACCTTCTCCCTGGCTTGGTCTTCAGGGAAACTCTGGCTCCACCGGTAGAAACGAGATTGGCTTCTCCAGCAAATTTTCTAGCATTAAGAAAGAAAGCATCAGGAGAGGCACTGTTGACTGGAGGGGGAAGGGGGGGATGAGTGGAAAGAGGCCGTGATCCTAAGCATGCTTACAACGGAGTCAGTCCTATTGAACTCAGCGGGTTTTATTTCTGAGAAGACATGCTTAGGATGGCGCTGCAAATACATTAGTTCAGCTGGGACAGCAGAAGCTTCAAGACAACAACCCCTAATCGAGCAAAGACATAACATAGTATTAGAGATGAATATAGAATATTGGAGCCAACCTATTCCATTTAAATTTATTTTCCACCCTGGTCTAGTGAGGGTTCTCTGTTTACAAAACAATGGTTACAAAATTAACAAAATGTTACATGACATTAAAGAAACAACAACACAAAACCCTTTATTGACTTAACAACCCATGGCTCTTAAATTTGCCCTTGCTGCTTTAGGGAAAATGTTTGGATTTAATGAAAATTGAGAGATGAGGGAGATAGCTATGGGTATGGTTGCCATCTCTGGGATGGGAAATACCTGAAGATTTTGGGGATGGAGCCTGTGGAGGGTGGGGTTTGGAGAGGGGAGGGACTTCAATGCCATAGAGTCCAGTTTCCAAAGCGGCCAATGAGGAGGAGCTCACCACTTCCCTAGGTAGCTGATTCCACTATTGAACAACTCTTACTGTAAAATCTTTTTTTCCTAATATCCAGTCGGTACCTCTTATAGCATCTAAGTAGTCCTACCTCTCCCTATCCTCCCACCCCAAGACCATCCTTATAACCATAACCACACTCTTGGAACATCATGATTTAGTTTGATTTTAAACAAAAATTGTAATTAGACTATCTCTGAAGTTCTAGGATGAAAGCCAAGACCAGTCTCTTGAATACTGTTCACATTTATATTTGCATAACATCATTAGCTTTAGTAATTGATTACTATAGTTTAGAATGTAATCTGTGGCATAACAGCTTGCTAGGGCTTTTGTAGTTAACATACAGGTCTACCCAGTTAACACTTTAAATACACGTGCAGTGCTTTGGTTGGTTAACAGATCTTTTTTTGGGGGGGGGTTATTCAGGGTCAGGTGACTGATGGTACAACTTCCAGTTCTGAGTTGGCTGTATCACAAATCAGTACTTATAGCCAGACCTTTAACCTGTTAGCGGTGCAAAGTCTGATTCCTCTTTTGCAGGAGCCAATGCAGTAAAGACCGAGTTTCCCTTTCTGTCCCTCAGACTTGATGCTGAAGTTTGTAAGTCCCAGATGCCTCTTTGAGAGCCAGTGTGGTGTAGTGGTTAAGAGCAGTGGTCTGGAGCGGTGGACTCTAATCCGGGTTTGATTCCCCACTCCTCCACATGAGCAGCAGACTCTAATTTGGTGAACTGGGTTGGTTTCCCCACTCTTCCACATGAAGCCAGCTGGATGACCTTGGGCTAGTCACACTCTCTCAGTCCCATCTATCTCACATGGTGCCTGTTGTGGTTAGGGAAAGGGAAGGTAATTGTAAGCTGGTTTGATTTTTCCTTAAGTGGTAGGGAAAGTTGGCATATAAAAACCAACTCCTTCTCCTCCTCCTTTGCATGTAGCACTGCTGCTAGTAGAACAATGGGGGGACCTTCTCCATAACAGTGCTGCAACTTCTGAATTCCATACCTTTATGCCAATAAAGGTATTGATTGATTGATTGAATTCCATACCAGGGGAAGTTCACCTGCTCCATCCTTAAGATTTCCATGTACTTAACATGGTACTTTTAACTACAGCCTTGCGTTGTTGTTAAGTGATTGGGCTGTTTTGTTATGCCTTTATCAATGGTGTTTGAATTGATGCTGGGTTTGATAATATGGTTAAGAAGAGATTTAAGGCCAGTTTTCAGGCTAGAGGGTTTTAAAACTGTAATGTTATGTAAGTCATTTTAACTTCCTGTAAACTGTCCTGAGGGTCCATTTTAAGATTGGAAGGAATTGCTGTAAAATTTGAAAATAGTAATTCCAGAGCGAAGTCCATATCTTCACCTTCATAAATGACCATGGCTCCTGAGTCCCTGCTTAGGACCCCGGAAGGAGGGGAGGGGCTGTAGTGCTTGTGTGTGTTTGTGTGTGTGTGTGTTAAGTGCCGTCAAGTCGCTTCCGACTCATGGCGACCCTATGAATTACTGACCTCCAAAACGTCCTATCCTTAACAGCCTTGCTCAGATCTTGCAAATTGAGGGCCGTTGCTTCTTTTATAGAGTCAATCCATCTGATGTTGGGTCTTCCTCTTTTCCTGCTGCCATTAACTTTTCCTAGCATTATTGTGCATATGTCACACAATTGGTGGGCTGGATCCAGTGTATAATACCCACTTGCACGAGAGTTCTTGCTCAAGCAGAAATGCAAGAAGGAGGTGGCAGTAGCCACTTGCACAAAGTCAGACTTAGTGTATCCCCATTTGTGTTTCTGCTTGTGGAAGATCTTGGGCAACCAGTTTCTGGGCACTATAGGATATAGGGAGGAAACATGTTGTGCAAAATGTTGCACGAGCAGAACTGCAATAAGTACGCTTCCACTTGCATATCGCTGTATCCCAACTGGTGTTCACGATGCTATAGATAGAATTTGTGAGTTGTATCACAATTAATCCTGGGCACACAGGCAGCCCAATCCTAAGGGTGGTGTACTTACACTGTGCTCAGGGACGGCGTAGCAAACCCGCCTCCAGAACAGCTTGCTGCGATGCAATAGGGAATTGAATATTTCTCCCCAAGCCCTGTGAAACACTCCATAGAGTGTCATGGGGCTATGCCTGTCCTTTAGCAGGCGCAACTCCACGCTATCTAAAGGGGGCATTTCTGATCCGAAAGGACTTTGGAAGCTGCCTAAAGGCAGCGCTGCCCCTGGGAACGCCCCTCTGGATGCTGGCACGAGTACTTGCACCAAACAAATGCTGCTAGGGAGGCAGCACCATCATCAGAGGTGCTGCGCGGTCCCCCTACACCAGTGTAAGTGCCCTTGCGCCGGTGTCCATCCCATTGGATGGCACAAGTGGCACTTACACCGGCATAAGGGTCACAATTAGGGCTGTCAAAAAAAAAAATCGGTACAGTTCGGATTCGGCCGAATTTGACCCTTGTGGGTTTGGTACGTGCCGAAGTCCGAACTCCCCCGCTTCGGATCCCCGGTAATTCGGGGGGATCCGGAGTTCGGGGGAAAATTCGGCCCCCGCGCGCCTTCAGAGGGATTCCCTGAAGGCGCGCGGGGGCCCTTTAAACTGATCTGCGCCTCCCAGCTGGGAGGCGCAGGTCAGTTTAAAGGGCAGCCTGCCCCCCTTCAGCGGGCTCCGCTGGAGAGGCTCAGGCTGCCCTTTAAACTGATCTGAGCCTCCCAGCTCCCGGCCGGGAGGCTCAGATCAGTTTAAAGGGCAGCCCGCGCCTCTCCAGCGGAGCCCACTGAAGGGGGGCGGGCTGCCCTTTAAACTCATCTGTGCCTCCCAGCTGGGAGGTGCAGATCAGTTTAAAGGGCAGCCCGCACCTTTCAGCTGGCTCCCCTGAAGGGGGGGCCGAATTGGTCGAATTTATTCGCGAACTCCCGAACTCGCTGAATTCGGCCCCCCTGGTTGCCCGCCAGATTTGAGTTCGGATCCGTCCGAACTGAAAATCACCGAATCAGGGGAAATTTGGTTGATTTTCAGTTCGGACCGAACCGAATTGACAGCCCTAGTCACAATGCCTACTCAGAAGCTCCACCCCCCCTCAGGATTGCACATTTAGTACAATACAAAGTCCAAAGTTTAGACCCGTGAGGTTCTCTGTTTTGTTGATTATTTGTATAATTTCGGCCAGTTTTCAAATGTCAAAAAATTGCTTTGAAAAAATGCAGCAAGTCATAGATTCTCCATTTTCTAGTCAAGACACTGCCCCTATTTATAGACCATATTTGTTGTTTTGGAATTATGCAGTATTTCTAGATCACCTGACAGCGCTGTGATTTCTAGGGAGGTTTAGATCAAGGGTCTGTGCAGCAGCTATAACTCAAGTGGCATATAAGTGTGCGCGGAGTGAGTTTCCATGGGTAGCATGTGCTTCTTTTCCTTTCTGCTTTTTCCTTCCTCCCATTAAAAAACAAAAAACAAAACACAGACATTTGTTACGCCTCTTCTTATACGGCTCGTAAAAAGATTTTTTATTTGCAGTTTGTAAGGTCTCTTTAGTGCCTTTTCAATGTTCCACCGTGGTTGCAGGAGCTAAAATAAACACCTGTTTTTCAAAGGGGAAATGATGAACGGCGATGCCATATCGCATATACGGCTGCCCCGGTGAGCTTGACTCGACCCGCTGTTCGGGGCTCTTCTGCTGGTTGCAGTTATTAAGTTCGGCTCCTGTTTTACGGGGTTGTTTTTATTGGGTTGTGTCGGGAGACAGGAAACTGCCTTCTCTGCAAGGCACATCATTCCAGGAGAAGGCTGGGCTTTCCATTTCGGTCTCTGGGAGCTGTCTGCTTTCTCTGCTGGAAAAGAGAGGCACTCCATAAAGGTGCCTTTCCAGCAGATAAATATTAGAGTTATGAAGAATGCCCATTGCATGGGCAAAGAGTATGGTGGTAGAGTTTGGTGTTACCATGCAGAACGTCCCATGGTCAGTTCCTGGGGTCTTCAGTCAAAGGATCCAGTCAAAGCAACATAGAAAGGAACAAAGGGTGTGCGGAATCGGAATAGAACAATATTATTAATTTTCAAGTCTTCCAGATGCTGTTGCCGTTTACATGGGCCAAAATATTGTTGGCATTCGAGTAACATGTGTGCCGATGGCTTCCAAACCGACACTGACTACCCAGTGAGAGATCTTGGGGTCATAGTAGGTAGTGCACTGAAAATGCAAAGACATCGCATAATGGCTATGAAAAGGGCAAATCTCGTGTGGTTTTTCAAAAAAATAAAACCATAAAGTCACTTAAAACAAATGGCATTGCTTTTCTGAAAATATGCCTTATTTTTGTGGTCAGATGTACAAACAGCAGCTATGCCCTATGTGTTAATGAGGACATTAACTTTTCTTATTTAGCTTGGAGTAGTGGTTAAGAGCTGTGGTTTGGAGACATAGACTCTGATCTGGAGAAGCGGGTTTGATTCCCCACTCCTCCACATGAGTGGTGGACTCTAATCTGGTGAACCGGATTGGTTTCCCCACTCCTACACATGAAGCCAGCTGGGTGCCCTTGGGCTAGTCACAGCTTTTAGAGCTCTTTCAGCCCCACAAGGTGTCTGTTGTGGGGAGGGGAAGGAAAGGTGGTTGTAAGCCGGTTTGATTCTTCCTTAAGTGGTAGAGAAAGTCGGCATATAATAACCAACTCTTCTTCTTCTTCTTCTCCTTCTCCTTCTCCTCCTTCTTAGCAAATAACAACAACAACAATATTTTCATCCTGATTTCTGGCAAAATGTTCTGTTTCTTCTCTGCTTTCCTGCGTGCTCTGACTGGATCCTCAATATTTCACGGGCTTCACTTGTTGCAAAGAGTTTCCATCAAGTTTACAGCTACGTTGGGTTTTCTCCTACTTTATTTTAAAACAATTCCTTTTCACTGAGGCGACCAAAGGTTCTCAGAGGGTGTCTTAGTCCTAATGGAGTGTAAGCTAGCAAAGCCATGCCATCAGCATACATTAATAAATGAATTTGTCTGGCCACTGATGGAGAAAAATAACAAGCACCAGATACTTCGGAAACGACACTATTAATGTAAAAATTGAAAAGAAGGGGGAGATGGTCTTTACTACTGAGGTCTCATCGTTTGCCGTCTTTTTGCCATTGGACTTCTTTTGTTCCTAACAGCCTCTCTGTGTAGGGGGATGCATTTGGCCCAATTGCCCTCATTTAATAGGTGAAAGTGCCTGTTTTCTTGTGTGCAGCACTGGATAGTTTTACATAATGTGTCCACGGCGCCAGAGAGTGACTTCTACCGCTACTGGTATTAATATTTAATGTTTGCTCACTATTGTTCATGTCCTAGGCACTGTATAGAAAGTAGAAGCGGTGTGCTCCTTGCCCGGAGGGTTTAGAATCTGCGGTAACCATATAAAATAGAGAAGGGGGTGGTGGTTGAGACTGGCAGCTGAAAGAAAAACAGGAGTGATATGAAGGAGGGCTGGCAGGGTTGGAGTTGAGAACATAATGCTAATATTGGTAGGATATGCCTTGTAAAAGAAAGATGGGGGAAGAGTTAGAAGGAATTAGGAAGACAAGCAGAGGCCATTTATGCAGGGCTCTTTCTCTAGTGGTCATCCCACCGACTGCTTCAGGGCTTGTTTTTGATTCTGCAGGTAGAGAAAATCGACATATAAAAACCAACTCCTCCTCCTCCTCCTCCTCCTCCTCCTCCTCCTCCTCCTCCTCCTCCTCCTCCTCCTCCTCCTCTTCTTCTTCTTCTTCTTCTTCTTCTTCTTCTTCTTCTTCTTCTTCTTCTTCTTCTTCTTCTTCTTCTTCTTCCCAAATTCCCAGTACCCATCAAACAAAAGAAAGAGTAGTTAGCAGAGAATGTATTCCCCTGCTCTCCTGAAGTATTCAGATAGAACCATTTGGCAGGAACTATTGCGTGTAGGTGTGTCTTGTAGCTGTGTAGATAATGAGCGCTTTGGGCCACCGACTGTCCTCTTTGGAGATTCGAGTGGCAATGCCTGTCTTGGATAGGTCGATAGAATCATTAGCAGGGTGCTGAGCAAAGGGATTTGGAATAATGGTTTAACCTTGTCAAGGGGGAAGCAGCAGGGATGCAGTCCGCTGTGGAAAAGGACTTTTGTGAGGGGAGGAGGGGAAACAGATAAGTCTGATGGACGGGTCAGTTAAGCCCCATGGGAAGGGATGCACATTCGAGGCAGGGGCCGTGCCCATATCTGTTCTACCAGCTTAAGCTCACGACAGCCAGAGCTGCAAAATCTGTTCTGTAAAACAAGATGGAGAATCTGGGCGGGGGCAAGAGAGGGGCTGAACTTCCGGAGAGCAGGAGCCATCCGCTGCTGTGGCAATGTTTGGATTAGAGGAGCATGCCTATTATATTAGGTGCTGTGGAACACAGGCAAGATTCTGCTGCAATCGTCTTGTTTTTGGGCTTCCTAGAGGCACCTGGTTGGCTACTGTGTGAACAGACTGTTGGACTTGATGGGCCTTGATCTGATCCAGCATGTTTGTGGGCTTCCTAGAGGCAGCTGATTGGCCACTGTGTGAACAGACTGCTGGACTTGACGGACCTTGGTTTGATCCAGCATGTTTGGGGGCTTCCTTTAGGCACCTGGTTGGACACTGTGTGAACAGACTGCTGGACTTGATGGGCCTTGATCTGATCCAGCATGTTTGTGGGCTTGCTAGAAGCACCTCGTTGGCCACTGTGTGAACAGATTGCTGGACTTGATGGACCTTAGTCTGATCCGGCATGGCCTTTCTTACATTCTTATTTTAACACTGGATGCCATTTTCAGTTGGTATGACAACCCAGTGCATGAAGCTGACTTATATTGAATCAGACCCTTGGTCCATCAAGGTCACTACTGTCTGCATAGACTATCAGCAGCATTCTAGGGTCTCAGGCTGAGATCTTTCACATCACCTGTGACCTGATCTTTACTGGAGATGTTAAGGATTGAACCTGAGTCCTTCTGCATGTCTAGAAGATACTCTACCAATGAGCCATGGCCCCAACTCAATAAAACTGCCTGAATGCTCTGTTATTTTGGAGGGGGTGATGTCTACACATATAGACTTCTTCTTTTTTAAAGGGAGGAAACCCCAAAGCATTAAGACTGAAGAGGTGGTTTGGTGTTGCAAGTCTGGTGCAATAGAGGCAATAGATCATCTTATGTTGTTTTGCAATCGATGGGCTCCACTCGAAGGTCACTGGCTCTTGCCTGTCTTGGCCAAATAGCTTTTTGCTGAATCCTGGGTGATCTTTTCTGTCGACAGATACTGATCCAGTAGTAACTCGATCCGTTTGGCAAGAGCGATTTTCCAAGGTGCTGTTGAGATGGGTTTTAATTGGTTAATGCTTTCTGTGAAAATTTTATATATGTCTTGTAACATTTGTTCTATTGTGTCCTTTATTCTATTTTATTGCATTGATTTCTTACGCTTAAGATTTCTGGTCAAAGGAACTTATTAATAAAAGGAAAAGGAGGAGCAGTATCTACACATACATGCAGCAAGGGGGAATAGGCAGTCGGGTCCCCACCAAAAGAGGAGGATTTTGGGTACCCATTGGGGATAAAGGCAGGGTATAAATGAAGTAAAATAAATAGAGCAGAGCTGTCAGAAGGAATAAGTGAATCCTGAGTGCAGGGTTGTGATGCTATATGCATACCCAAGCAAATAATTATTTCTACATGCGTATCAAAGCAAATAATTATTTCTTTTCTTGTAGAGATGTCAGGGACCATGGCCGACATTTCCTTGGTTCACTGGAAACAACAGTGGCTGGAGAACGGCACCCTCTATTTCCATGTGTCCATGAGCAGCGCCGAGCAGCTTTCCCGGGCTACGACGCCCACCCTGCAGGAACCTTCGGAGATTGTAGAGGAGCAGCTCCACATCCTCCACATCTCTGTTATGGTGAGTGGCCTTTCCTTCCTGTCCCAGCCGGGAATCAGAATTGGGTTTAAGCAGCAGTCCTTGTGCATGTCAGCCCGAAAGGCATCCCGTTTCTTTTTCTCCGTCCTTCCTGGCCTGAGTCCATTCAATCAAGTACCCAAAAGGTCAAGAAAAAATGAACAAACATCCAAGGCCAAATGTTATACGATCTAAAATTATGTAACTACAAAATATGTATGTATTTATTTCAGGATAAAATCTAATGCCGCATGTGACACATATAGAGCCCTGCAAAAGCCTACCAAATTGACTTGCTCATAGGAGGAGGAGGAGGAGGAGAGGAAGAGGAGGAGGAAGAGAAGGAGGAGGTTTTTATATGCCGACTTTCTCTACTACTTAAGGGAGATTCAAACCGGCTTACAATCACCTTCCCTTCCCCTCCCACAACAGACACCCTGTGAAATAGGTGAGGCTGAGAGAGCGTGACTAGCCCAAGGTCACCCAGCTGGCTTCGTGTGTAGGAATGGGGAAACAAGCCCGGTTCTCCAGATCAGACTCCACCGCTCGAAAGCACCGCTCTTAACCACTACACCACTCTCTAACACAATAAGACATAAAATCACACCATTAGACTCTGACCATACGCATTTCGGCCTGTTATATATTTTAATTGTTATTTCGCAAAAACAAGGCACACACAGTAGGGTTGCCAGGTCCGTCTCTGCCACTGACGGGAGTTTTTTGGGGCAGAGCCTGAGGAGAGTGGGGTTTGGGGAGGGGAGGGACTTCAATGCCATAGAGTTCAATTGCCAAAGCGGCCATTTTTCTCCAGGTGATCTGATCTCTATCGGCTGGAGATCAGTTGAATTAGCAGGAGATCTCCTGCTACTACCTGGCAGTTGGCAACCCTAACACATAGCCATAACGATTGTTTATGTATCTATGTATATCTTTGAGTCTGGAATGTTGATTGCTTAGACCACTGAAGAAGGCTATATGGCCGAAACGCGTATCATCAGTCTAATGGTGTGATTTTCTCTTATTGTGCTATATGAGCATGTCAATTTGGTAGGCTTTCGCAGGGCCCTGTAGGTGTTATGTGGGGTATTAGATTTTATCCTGAAATAAATATGTGTGTGTGTGTGTAAAGAGCCGTCAAGTCGCAGCCGACTTATGGCAACCCCTTATGGGGTTTTCAAGGCAAGAGACTAACAGAGGTGGTTTGCCAGTGTCTTCCTCTGCACAGCAACCCTGGTATCCCATGGTGGTCTCCCATCCAAATACTAACCAGGGCTGACCCTGCTTAGCTTCATATTTTGTAGTTTCATCAATCAATCAATCAAACAAACAAACCTTTATTGGCATACAAAAAACGTTTAGATTGTATAACCTTGGAGGTTCGTATATTTTTTTCACGGCCTTTTGGGTACTTAATTCTGTTGTTTAGGGTTACGTTTTTTCCTCTTTGTTGTTGGCCTAGTCCATTCAGACCTTTTCTACAAAACAGCCTCCTTTTTGGTGGGATCTGCGGAGCGGGTTGGTCTGGAACGTGCGTGGGCGCGACCTCCACGGCTCTTCAAGGCGCGTGGAAGAGCAGATCCTGCCGTTCCTCTCGGGGCTCAGCATGGCCAAAATGCCTTTTAATGGTTTGTCAGGGGCGTCCCGGAGGAATGTGGAGTGATGTTCTCACCGAGGCCGGAGCGAAGGCAACTTCGGCATCCCTTTGTCGTTACTGTCTCTCACATTCCAAACTCGGAAGACGTCAGCCTTCGGGGCTATCAAAAGAACATTTCGTTCTCCTGCTAAAAATCAGTCAGAAACAGACACGACAATGGGACTTCTGATGTCTTGATGCTTTTAAAAGTTTGATCCTACCTATCAAACCGGTGCCAGCTCATGGAGTGATTTTTATTTTTATTTTTGGTGTTTACTCTGGAGGGGGAAAAGAAATCACAAATCCGTTGTTACGATGGAAGCTTTTTCACTTCAAAGCCTTGTGTTATTACAGCTATTTTGAGCTGTGGAAACTTTCCTGAATTTGAGCAGGGAGGTTTCCGAAGTAGGATCTGACTGGTGTTCATCAGAGAGAAGAGAAGGTGGGGGGGAGAGGCAGGTGATGCCTGAATTACAGTCAGGTAATTATGGGTAGATTTGTCTATCTTTTTCAAGCATCGGTAATTTATTCCCACATTAACCACAGCAGAAAAGTGCCTCTGTACAATTTGTGCAGCCATTTCGGGACTGGGGGGTGGGGGGAGTGTTAAGCTACTGCTTTTATTCTTTGCTTCTTCCTTCTGTCACATCTCCTTGCACTGAGCAGTGGCTATGGCTCGGTGGTGGAGCACATGGCTTAATCTTTACAGAAGTCTCTAGTTCAGTCCCTGACATCTCTAGTGAAACCATCTCAGATAGCAGCAGTTGAGAAACACCTTTCTCCGCCTGAGATCCTGCAAAGCTGCCTGTCGTAATAGATAATCCTGAGGAAGAAGCGAACTCATAGAATCATAGAGTTGGAAGATACCACCAGGGGTCATCTAGTCCAACCCCTGCACAATGCAGGAAATTCACAACTGCCTCCCCCCCACCCCCTACTCCATGCCCAGAAGACACACACACATACACACAAAACCCTCCAGGATCCCTGGCCAATCTGGCCAGGAGGAAAATTGCTTCCTGACCCCAAAGTGGCAATCGGCACTACCCTGAGCATGCAAGAAAGGGCCATGAGAACCAAACACTGACGCAACCCTTCCTGCCCTCCCTCTCACGATCTGCTTAAGTTCACAGAATCAGCATTGCTGACAGATGGCCATCTAGCCTCTGCTTAAAAACCTCCAAAGAAGGGGAGCTCACCACCTCCCAAGGGAGCCTGTTCTACTGAGGAAATGCTGTCAGAAAATTCTTCTTAATGTTTAGCCAAAAACTCTTTTGATTTGATTTCAACCCTTTGGTTCTGGTCCGACCTTCTGGGGCAACAGAAAACAACTGTATAGGACAGCCCTGATTTGAATTTTGTATGAGGGCGAGCAGTGTTGCTTCCTGAGCAAGGATATTCTGTCCAGGTACTTCTGCCTAGGAGAGCCAATGTGGTATAGTGGTTAAGAACGACGGACTCTAATATGGAGAGCCAGGTTCTATTCCCCACTCTTCCACATGAAGCCTGCTAGGTGACCTTGGGCTAGTCACAGTTCTTTTAGAACTCTCTCAGCCCCACTTACCTCCCAAGGTGTCTGTTGTGGGGAGAGGAAGGGAAGGCAATTGTAAGCCTATTTGAGACTCCTTAAAGGTAGAGAAAATCGGGGTATAAATACCACTCCTCCTCCTCCTCTTCTGCTTCTTCTTCTGCTTCTGTTTCTTCTTCTGCTGCTGCTGCTGTATAAACCAATAACATTATTTGGTGGTCTTAACTGATCTCTTCATGACCTGTGGGATGAAACCCTAAGCTAATTTAATTGGAAATGATTAGTCAGCCATTCTTGCTCTTTTACCTTGTTCTTCCTTCAAAGAGTTCAGATGGCATACAGTTCCATCCCTCCCCACACCTTTTATTATGGAGACAGCCCTGCAAGGTAGGCCAGCATCCCACAATGAGTTTTCATGATAGGTCACAGAAAATTGCCTTCAGATTTCTGTGAAAAGGCCATCTTTCTTATACCTGCCCTGACTCAAATAGAAGAAGAAGAGTTGGTTTTTATATGCCAACTTTCTCTACCACTTAAGGGAGAACCAAACCGGCTTACAATCACCTTCCCTTTCCCTCCCCACAACAGACACCCTGTGAGGTGGGTAGGGCTGAGAGAGTGTGACTTGCCCAAAGTCACCCAGCTGGCGTTCTGTGTAGGAGAGGGGAAACCAACCTGGTTCACCAGATTAGAGTCTGCCACTCATGTGGAGAAGTGGGGTATCAAACCCCTTTCTCCAGATTAAACTCCACCATTCCAAACCACCGCTCTTAACCACTACAGCACATTGGCTCTCACCAGAGGGTGAAGGAGATTCCAGAGGGTAAAGGAGATTCAGAAGCAGTAGGTCGTTTGAGTAAGCCAAGCAGTTGTAGTT
Source organism: Euleptes europaea (assembly GCF_029931775.1). Taxonomy (NCBI): domain Eukaryota; kingdom Metazoa; phylum Chordata; class Lepidosauria; order Squamata; family Sphaerodactylidae; genus Euleptes; species Euleptes europaea. The sequence goes on along the minus strand of NC_079325.1, from coordinate 46,274,743 downwards.
TACCTGGTAAGGATGAACTGCAAATCCTAAGGGGGGGGGGGGTTAAAAATGCATGGGGACGCCACCACTGCGCTGCCTCCTGAGCAGCTTCCCGACCTAAAAAGGAAGGCAAAAAGGTGATTTTAACAAAACCCCATGAAACTCCTCCGTAGGGTTTCATGGGGCAACACCTACCTTCTTGCAGGCGTAGCTCGGCGCTGGTAAAGGGGGCATTCCTGGGCTGAAAGGGCTTTGGGAGCTGACTAAAGCCAGCTCTGCCTCCAGGAACATCCTGGGAACACCCTCTTTGGCACCGGCACAAGCCCTTGTGCCGGGGAAATAATGCCAGGGAGCTTTGCGCTGCCATGCTGCTCCCCAGAGACAGTGTAAGTGGCCCTGAGCAGGCATTATTGCCAGTTTAGCCAGCGAAAGTGCCACTAACGCTGGCGCTGGGGTCACGCCAGCTCCTAAGCCCCCCCTCCATTAGGATGCGGCTGCCCATGTTGGTAGTCTGCAGACGATGGAACCTCTGGAACAAACAGATGATGCAATTAGGGTTGCCAACCTCCAGGTAGTAGCTGGAGATCTCCTGCTACTACAACTGATCTCCAGCCGATAGAGATCGGATCCCCTGGAGAAAATGGCCGCTTTGGCCATTGAACTCTATGGCATTGAAGTCCCTCCTCTCCCCAAAACCCCACCCTCCTCAGGCTCCACCCCCAAAAACCCCTACCTGTGGCGAAGAGGGACCTGGCAACCCTACGTGAAATGCCTTAATAGTGGTGTGACCTGGGTATTGTTAGGCGCCTCGAAGTGCAAGCTCGTGCATTGGTCCATTGCGAGAATAACAACAACTCGGTTTGACAATCCCGAAATAAAGAGCAGGTGTTCCTGAGCCCCAGCGTTTGCTTCTTCCTGCTCCTTCCATTCAGGAGCATCTTTTAATAACAAAATTAATAGTTGCTTTGTTTCTCCCCAGCAGTGTTTGTTCCCTAATCTCTCCCCAATGAGACATAACATTAATTACTACATTTAAAGGAAGTTTCTTCTCTGTTGCTGTCACCACCCCTTCTCTCCCTGCCTGGAACATCTGAAATTTGTTTTCTCTGTGAGTGTGCATGTGGAGGGGAGGGTGAGTGTGGCAGAATATGCAAATGCTGAATTTTATTTATTTGTTTTTTAAAAAAAACGTGTGCAGTGTCAAGCACCAAAGAATCAATATTTTTGTCATTACGCCTGCTGTCATCTGTCCCCCGCCCCTCCCCAGCGCCATAATCTTAGCTGTCGTGTGGGTTTTAATTGTGTTGTTCCCTCTTGTGTGTGGAAGTAAATCTTATCTGTTTTGGATTAAAATTCAATGAAGGTCACAGCGGCTTGAAAATTTACCAGGCTGCTGCAATTAATGTTCATTTGGCTTTGATAAATTGGAATGTTTCCCCACAATAGGAGTGGAGTGGATTTCAGAAGCCATAATTCTTCCATTAACTCAATGATTTCCCTTGCATGATGGAGCAACCTGTCACGGCCGTGTTTGTCATCTGTCACTTCAAGGTTCTGGGCATATGCCTGATATGATTTATTATGATTATTTGGGCTGCTTGTGTCAAAACATTTAAAACCACTAATTATTCTTTCCCTATAAAGTGCTGAATTAAACAAAACGGTGTGATGTATCCCACCCTCTGCTTTGCTCATTCCCCTGCTTAATTATCGTTCACGGTCATTATAAATTCCCGCTAAGGGCGTCTCTTTACTCGTTTGGTTTCTGAGATGTGGCTGGTTGAGAATTTCTTAGGAGGCTCTCTGCAATATCCCATTCAACTAGAAGAAGAGGAAGAGTTGGATTTTTTATATGCTGGCTTTTTCTACCACTTAAGGCAGAATCAAACTGGCTTGCAATCACCTTCCCCTATCCACAACAGACACCCTGTGAGGTTGGTGAGGCTGAGAGAGCTCTAAGAACTGTGACTAGCCCAAGGTCACCCAGCTGGCTTTATGTGGAGGAGTGGGGAAACCAACCCGGTTCCCTCAGTTAGCATCCACTGCTCATGCGGAGGAGTGGGGAATCAAACTTGGTTCTCCAGATTAGAGTCTACCGCTCCAAACCACTGCTCTTAACCACTTCACCATGCTGGCTCTCCATGCTGGCTAGGTGGCAGTCTGAAAAAACAACAACAACAGTTTGATCTCTTGGTCTGTCTTTCAGGCAGACATCTCTTGATACTACTCCACAATTAAGGTCTCCCAATGGCTGAATTATGAAGGTGTTCCTCTGCCTTCAGTGGAAGAGCTGTCTTCCCTCCCCCTCCCCCCACTGGCTCTGGAAAAGGGGGAAGATGTGAAGATTCTCATTCTGAGCTTTAACTGGGACCATCCTCAATAAGTCTGACCTGGATGGCCCAGGATAACCCAATCTCATCAGATCTCGGAAGCTAAGCAGAGATGGTTACTTGGAACTTGGTTGGGAAACCCCTACGGAAGTTCAGGGTTGCTATGTAGAGGCAGGCAGTGGCAAACTGCCTCTGGTTGTCTCTCACCTTGAGAACCTTATGTGGTCGCCATAAGTCTGCTGCAACTCGATGGCATTTCCCACCAGCGTCCTAAATAAATTGGCTGTGCCCGTTAATCCTGTGCGCAAAACCTGTTCTGCTATTAACGAAACAAGCAAAATGTGTGTGGTGTATGCTAACTTGCTATGTTTGTGTTTTCCCCCCTCGTTCTTTGATTTCATTACACTGATTTAGAGTTAAGATATACCCTTAATTTCTTAGAGCGGTATTGCTCCAAGTTTTTGAAATTGGGGCAGTCCTGGGAGAGAGGGAGGGAGGGCAGTCTCAGACTGATCACAGTGCCCTCACACTGGTCGCCTGTATGCTTCCCAACCCAGCAAAAACCCTCGCTCCTGTTTGTGCGCATGCAGCTTGCTGCGCCATGTGAGGCTATGCAGATTGGGATAACAATAGGGCTGTCGATTCGGTTCCATCCGAACTGAAAAACAGCCGAATTCGGTGGTTTCTAGTTCGGATAGAACCAAAGTCAAAAAAGGCAGGAAAACGACAAGCCGAATTCGGCGAGTTCAGGTGGACGCTGGATGAATTCGTACAAATTTGGCGACCCCGAATCAGCATTCTCCTGCGGCCAATAGGTGGCCAAACTGGGTCTTCTTCTGGCCAATCAGTTGCGGATGAGTGCGTGAGCCCGGCCGCTGCGTAGCCTGGGGAGAGAAAGAGAGAGTGTCTGTGTGTGTTCGTGGACCTGGGTTGCTGCGCAGCCCGGAGGGATGGGGGGAGAGAGAGTGTGTCTGTGTGTATGAAAGAGAGATCCCCATCTGTGGGGGTGTGTGTGCGTGGTCCCGGGTTGCTGTACAGCCCGGGGGTGGGGAGAGAGAGGCCATTTATGCATGGGAGGTTTTGCTTTGGATTTGCCACTCTCTAGATGCACATTTCCCCAATCCAAATTCTCAAAACTCAACAATAAGCCCCCCTGCAGAGTTTTGAGAATTTGGCTGGGGGAAATGTGCATCTAGAAAGAGGCAAATCCAAGGCAAAACCTCCAGTGCATAAATGGCCAGAGAATCTTTGTGTGTGAGTCTGTATTCCTTCCATTGCTGCTGATCCTGTGCTGATCATGAGAGATCCTGAGCTGAGCTGACCTGCTGCTGCTTGCTGGAATCAGATTGGATTACTCCTCCTGACCCCTGCTTCTGCAGGAAGAGAAGACATCCACAGTTTGACCCATTTTTGGGCTTTTCTCTATAACTTTTTTCCTGTGTGTGTGTATGTGGGGGGGGGGAGATTCTGTGTGTGTGGGGGAAGCCAAAGGGGGGGGGGGGCTGGGTGGGTTGATTGCCTCTGCGCTAGTGTTTGTTTGTTTTTTGCTGTTTTCACTGGTTGCCACCTTCGCCTGGAGGTCAGTGTGGGTTGGTGAGTCTCTCTCTCTGGCTGCCCCGTTCTCCTTCATTTGGAATTTGCATCTTCTTGTCGTGGGGGGGGGCTGTTCTGCTTGGGGGGGTTGATTGTCTCTGTGGGCCGTGTCTGTAGAATCCGAGCTTTTGCCTTCTTTTGCGTGATGGAGGGGAGAGAATGGCGTGTAGCGGGCGTGCATGTGTGTATGTGCCAGTGATGATGTGTGCCATACAATGCAGCATCCTGATTATTCCCCCCCTCCCCGGCCCCCGCAGGTGTCAGGATTTCTCCTTTCCCCTGACAGTGACAGCTCAGCCACGTTGTCTCCTCCCTCAACTCCCCCCCCCCGGTCTTCATTGTTTTTGGGTGCCCCCAGGGCTGAGGAAGCAGTGATAAAAGGAAACGAAATGTAGAGGAAAGGGCGGGCAGTCATGATCCTCCAGCCTGCTTACTCGGCAGTAAGAGCCACGGTGGGGCTTTGCTCCCAAGGTAAAGCGGAGCGAATTGTAAACAACACTGCCTTTTATCAGTCCGCAACAATGGGAGGTTTTGCCTTGGATTTGCCGCTCTCTAGATGCACATTTTCTCCATCCAGATTCTCAAATCTCAACAATAAGCCCCCCTGCAGAGTTTTGAGAATTTGGCTGGGGAAATGTGCATCTAAAAAGCAGAAAATCCAAAGCAAAACCTCCACTGTATAAATAGCCAACGAGAAACAATGGAAGGTTTTGTATTGGATTTGCCGCTCTCTAGATGCACATTTCCCCCAACCAAATTTCCAAATCTCAACAATAAGCCCCCCTGCAGAATTTTGAGAATTCAGATGGGGGAAATGTGCATCTAGAGAGCAGCAAATCCAAAGCAAAACCTCCCATGCATAAATAGCCAACAAGAAACAATGGGAGGTTTTGCCTTGGAATTGCTGCTTTCTAGATGCACATTAAGGATTGCCTGCTCCCATTCATCCAATGGGCGGATGGGGGGACCCCTTCCAGACCCCATAACTCAAGACCCCCTGAATAAATCTTCACCAAACTTGGGGGTTCTTGCAAGTAGGGTCCCTCCAAGCAAACCTGAAAGTTTAGGACCTCTGCCTCCAAAAATGCCCCCCCCCGAGCTGCGGAAAGCCGCTAATGTGCTTTCAATGGCTTTATTTGGCTGAATTTATTCAGGAACGCCGAATTTCATGCCGAATTCCATGAATCCAAATAGGGGGAGATCGGACTTCGGCATTTCCCCAATAAAAACGGGCCGAATTTTGCCGAATCTGAATTTTACTGAATTTTTTCCCCAACAGCCCTAGATAACAACTCCAGCATCAGCCTCACAAAAGGAATAGAACAGTCTGTATCTCTGACCCCTTTCTGAAGCTACACACAGGGAGAACATCATGAAAACAAAAGCAGCTTCTCTCTTTGATCTCCCTTCTTTCCCCAGATCACTCCCACACATTCAGGTCGGATCACTGAGGGTTGTCTACCGAGCTGCAGTCAGTCCCACTCAGGTCAGCCGTAGGGAAGAGGGCTGTTGCTTCCATGAACGTAAGAACTTAAGAAAAGCCATGCTGGATCAGACCAAGGCCCATCCAGTCCAGCAGTCTGTTTACACAGTGGCCAACCAGGTGCCTCTAGGAAGCCCACAAGCAAGATGACTGCAGCAGCATTATCTTGTCTGTGTTCCACAGCACCTAATATAATAGGCGTGCTCTTCTGATACTGGAGAGAATAGGTATGCATCATGACTAGTATTCATTTTGGCTAATAGCCATGGATAACCCTCTCCTCCATGAACAGGTCTATTCCTCTGCTTGTAAGCTTCCTGGAAGCATCTGGCTTGCCCTTGCAGGGAAACCACGTGCTATACTTGGGGGCTGACTGAGTACAACTGCTCTTATGCTCGTCTTTCTTTCCTTGTTGCTGTAAAGTCACTGCTGACGTATGGCTACCCCATAGGGTTTTCAAGGGAAGAGATGTTCAGAGGCGGCTGGCCATTGCCTGCCTCCACATCACGACCCTTGTATTCCTTGGAGGTCTCCCATCCAAATACTTGCCAGGGTAGAGGCTGAGAGTGTGTGACTGGCCCAAGGTCACCCAGCAAGTTTCCATAGCAGAGCGGAGATTTGAACCTGGGTTTCCCAGATCCTAGTCTGATACCTTAACCACTACACCGCTCTGGCTCTTTATGCTCATCTTAGCTGGTAGGGATAGAAGGATGTGACTATAGTTCACTATTCTCTCTATCCTTGCAGGTTCTGGTTTTGACTTTTAAAGCCTTACATGGTCCGGGACCTTCATATCTTCAGGAACGCCTCTCCTGGTATACCCCACAAACAGCATTATGAATTGCTGATATCTACGGGTGGTCCCTGGCCCTAAGAGTGTGTGGCTGTCCTCGACGAGAGCCAGGGCCTTATTGGCCCTGGTGGAATGATCTGTCTGGTGACATCAGGGCCCTTTACGACCTTAAAGAGTTCCACAGGGCCTGGAAAAATGCAAAGTTCTGAGCCTCTTTCTGAATCAGTGCAAGAAACTCGCTTGTTTTAGCTCCATTCCTTTTATCTATCGTATGCAAAAGAGCTTATTAGAAAAGGTCCTTGCTTTATCTCACACTGACTTCTCCTTGGCTGCCCTTGGTGAGAGCCGGCTAGATCCCAGATAGAGTCGTTCCCGGTTAGCTGTGCTCTCACAAAGACCAGTTACATATTTCCATGTTTAAAACATTTATCTCTCCCCGTGCAGTTTTGAAAGCAAACTTGGAGGCAGCTAAAATGAAGCGTGAGATCAAACAAACTAATAACATAAGAGAGACTGTTCACAATTATAGAACGGTATAGCAGATTGCAGGGACATTAACCATGGAGATGAGGGAGAAAAGAGCTTCAGCCCTGCATCGCAAAGACAGTGAGGATGACACCCTACAGGTGTCCCTTGAAATGGGGATTTTAGAGCCTTCTCCCAATTAAACCTTCTTGCTTTTTGAGATCTTCTTCAGAAGCTACTGTAGAAAAAGCCGCATCCCTGATCACCACCTGCCTGACTTCAGAAGAGGAGACCTCTTAAAATCTCAAAAAGAGGGAGTGAACAGTCCCTTGAGAACTCCTTTTGAAGTTGGAAAATACACCCCCTTCAAAAAAAAAAATCTTTATGTTCCCCCTAATGATCAGTCATCAACGTGGCTTTTTAAAACCTGCTTTGATTTGTTTATGTTCTTTAAAAAAATAATTCTGCTTTTCCACATCTTCAGAGCAGCTAAACAATCAATTAAAAATCAATATATACAGCGAGATTCAATAGAAAAGAGCAAGAGTCCAGTTGCAACCTAAAGACTAACAACATTTCTACGGTTAGTGACAAACACGGCTGCCCATCGTGATCTATCAGCAAGATTAAATGTATTATCCAGTCGTTTTGAGTGGGCGATATTCTAAAAAGCACTGCTGCGAGCATCTTGTGGATATGGAACTAGTTCTATTGAAACCATGGAGCTTGTCTTATTTTATTGTAGAAGGTATAAGCACAAGAACACAGCCGATCAATCGGTTAATTACTGATACCGATATGCCTGTTTATATGCCAATAAAGGTGTGTGTGCGGACATGTCTGTAGCTAATAAGCTGCAATTTAAAAAACATATATACAATCAAATAAATTATATAAAATATTTTAAAAAAATTCTGCCCAGCAGTTCAGTGTGGTTAGCTCACAGCCTATTGGCTAGGAGCTGTACTATTAAAGGAAGGAAGGTTAAAAAAATATAAACATAAAAAATCATATTCAACAAGTCACCATCTCCAAAAAAACAACAACAACAACAACAAGAGGAGGAGGAGGAGGAGTTTTTTTTAAAAAAACAACTCTTTATTTTAAGTTTATTTTATAACAACAACAACAAAATTAAAAAAAAAAACCCAGTAGGTTAAACATCGTACAGTCAAGATATGTTTCAATACCCGGTTCCAATATTATACATCAGTACTTTTTACCGAAATCGTACCATTTGTTGTATTCAGTTAGCAGAACGTAATAAATGCAAATCATACGATAGTTTCGTGGGCATCCTTTATTTCCCACATATTCTAGGAAAGGCAACCATCTATTTAAAAGGTTTGTAGAGTAAGAGACGTTATTCATTACTCTGAGTTGTGAAGATACCTTATCTAAAATTAAGCGGTTCCACACCTTCTCATGTCACTTCCCAGTAGAAGGCATCTTTTCTGAGTTGGTTGGTATATGCTGACTTTCTCTACCACTAAAGGAAGAATAAAACCGGTTTACAATCACCTTCCCTTCCCTTCCAAGGGAATGGCCTACTGAATGGAATTTCTGCTGGAAGCTTCCCTTTTGGAAATTTAACAATCAAGTGGCTTGATGAATAGGGTTGCCAAGTGCCTGGTGGTGATGGGTAAAATCCCGCCAATCCACAGAGCTGCCTGTCGACCATTTGAGGGCCGGCGGGCAAGGTGTGCACACACTGCGCACCTGTCGCTTCCGGGTAAACATGGATGCTCTGGCAACCTTGGAAACCAGAGTTTCAGCCGAGATCGCTAGAGCGTCTGCGTTGTTCCCTGGTAAACCTGGAAGTGACGTAGGCACGTTGCGTGGGGTGTGCGTGCATCGCGCACCACGGCCGTAGCCCCGCAAAGCTTCTGCCGGTGGAGCTATGGAGCCTGGCAAGCCCACTGATGAAGCACCTCTGGAAAGAGATTCCAGAGTTTGGGAGCTGCTCATTATCCAAGACCTGCTACTCGGAGCCACGGACAGAAAAGTTGTCACGACTAAGCTGCCCGTATCTTAATTGCTACGTGGTCTTATATGGAGAGAAGCTTCTGCATTAGGCATAATGCATCCTCTTAGATGTTGTACTGTAATTAAGCCCTCTGCTGCGGAGTGTGGTGTGGAGATCGGCTGCGTGCAAAGCGCTCTTTCGGTGTGAGAGTAGCTTTTACATGGCTTTAATTGCCGTCTTCTTCCTTGCCGCTCTTCCTGATTGTCCCCTGGCCAGCGTTGGCTAGATTGCAGCGGGGAACTGATTACTTCACAGCGAGACTTGAAGTTTTTCCCAGGTTTTTTTAAAGATGCAGGATTACTTTTTTCAGGCTGTGTGTGTGTGTGTGTTAGCACCCCCCTCCTCTGTCTTCAGTCCTGTTCCATTTTCTCCCGGAGTCATCCTCAGATGAACTAATTGGATTCTTCATCTGTCTATTACACTGCAGCATTTTTTTAAAAAAAACAAAACAAAAAAACTACAAACGTTGTGGGAGAAGGCAGAGGACGATCACTTAAAGCTAGCCGGTTTCTGCCTCTTCTGCAGAAAATGAGCTGATCTACCAGCCCTGGGAGTAGCAATGTTTTCCAAGTGTTTCTGCAAAATCTCCATTGCTGAGGCAGCTTATTAGCTTATATGTATGCCCTGGACCGGGGTATTGAACTCAGTTGTTACGAGGGCCACATATGACATAAGTGTCACATGGTCGGGCCGGGCCATTCCTCGCCAGCCCAGATCGAGGGGGGGTCTCCCTCCTCTGGCTCGCGGGCCAGATAAGAGCTCTCAAGGGGCTGGATCCAGCCTGCGGGCCTTATGTTTGACACCTCTGCCCTAGACTGCTGGGTGACCTTGGGCCCGTCACAGTTCTTTCCAAACTCTCTCAGCCCCACCTACCTCACAAGTAGGGTTGCCAACCTCCAGGTACTAGCTGGAGATCTCCTGCTATTACAACTGGTCTCCAGCCAATAGAGATCAGTTCACCTTGAGAAAATGGCTGCTTTGGCAGTTGGACCCTATAGGAATGAAGTCCCTCCCCTCCCCAAATCCCACCGTCCTCAGGCTCCGCCCCAAAAACCTCCCGCCAGTGGCAAAGAGGGACCCTACTCACAAGGTGCCTCTTGTGGGGAGAGGAAGGGAAGGAGATTGTCAGTCAGTTTGATTCTCCTTAAAAGGTAGAGAAAGTCGGCATATAAAAACCAACTCTTCTTCTTTTTCTTCTTCTTCAACAGAATTTTGCATTTTTGGGGAGGGGGGATATTATGCATATTACAGGATACATTTGCAAACGTACAGGTATGTTTTTATTCAATGAAAGCTTGTCTTTAAAAAAAAACTTGTAAGAGTTTGCAGCCCTTGCACATAAAGCCTTTTGTGGCCATTGCAAATACATATATAAGTGCCGTCAAGTCACAACCAACTTTTGATGACCCCAGCAAGGGGCTTTCAAGGCAAGTGAGAAGCAGAGGTTGATTGCCATTGCCTTCCTCAGCAGAGTCTTCCTCAGCGGGTCTCCCATCCCAGTACTGACCCTGCCTAACTTTGAAGATCTGACGAGATCAGGCTACACCATGATGCCGTCCCTCCCACCACTGCAAATAGCAGGTCCCAAATAATCCACTGTGCATGAGAGAGGCTCAAGAGTAGGGTTGCCAGCCTCCAGGTACTGGCTGGAGATCTGCTATTACAACTGATCTCCAGCCGATAGAGATCAGTTCCCCTGGAGAAAATGGCCTCTTTGGCCATTGGACTATGGCATTGAAGTCCCTCCCCTCCCCAAACCCCGCCATCCTCAGGCTCCACCCCAAAAACCTCCTGCAGGCCGCGAAGAGGAACGGGCAACCCTACTCAAGAGGGAAGCAGCCCCCGCCTCTCTCGCTCCCTTTTCAAAGACAGCATAAAAAACAAGTGTTAAGTGTGACTAAATGTGTGTGCTCTCACATTAAGGGAGAACTTGGCTTTTTGATTTGCCTTTATAGTGTCATTTTCCCTGACAAAGACACCTGTTATGCTAATACTTTTGCACTGGTCTCTCGGAAGAGATGTCACTTTGTTGTTCCTGTGAATGCATTAAACACTTGGGAGCCATCTTGTCTGGCAGGGGTGTCTTGTTCCCTCCAGAGAGAGATGTCGCTGGAGTGCTCAGTCGGAGACTCTGACAAAAGCGGGGGGGGGGGGGGCTCTTTTAGCCTTTCCCTTCCTCTGGGCACCATGGAAACGGAGTGAATCATCTCTCGGTCCGTCCGTCCCGTCCCCCCCCCCCCGTTTGGGCCCATAAGATTCCCAGAGCAACACAAACAGCAGTATCTTATGTAAGAGACGTGAAGGATGACTCCGGTTTGGTCGCAGGGGCGCTAAAGAGAGAAGATGTTGGCTTCCAGGGGCCTGCGGTTGAATCGCAGCTTAAATGGCATTGATTTGGAAAGGGGTGGAAGAAAGCTCCTCCCAGAGGTCGAGCTGGTGATCTCCTGTGTCTCTGAGCAACACCCTGAGTCACCTTGGCGAGAGCTTGCTTTGCATTTCTGCAAATGGTGATTGTAGATCGGCACGTCCCTATTGTCAATATTCCTGCCTCTAGATTACACTCTTTCCTCCTGATCGATTGGCGTTGCTTGCTTTGGATTGGTGACTGGGGGGTGCTATATGAAACTACTTGCTCCTGGTGTGTTCCTCATCAGTCTGCAACAACAGCCAGTACTGCCATGATGTCTCCTGTAACATGAAGAAGAACAAGGACAACAACAACAAGAAGAAGATCAAGAAGAAGAGGAGGAGTTGGTTTTTACATGCTGACTTTCTCTACCACTTAAGGAAGAATCAAACTGCCTTACAATCACCTTCCCTTCCCCTCCCCACAACAGACACCCTGTAAGGTAGGTGGGGCTGAGAGAGTGTGGCTAGCCCAAGTTCACCCAGCTGGCTTCATGTGTAGGAGTGAGAAAACCAACCCTGTTCACCAGATTAGCCTCTGCCGCTCATGTGGAGGAGTGGGGGATCGAACCTGGTTCTCCAGATCAGAGTCCACTTCTCCAAACCACCGCTCTTAACCACTATACCACGCCGGCTTTCCCTCTTTGCAGTCTGTAGTGGTGCAATCCTGATACTGGCCTGGCATTTTGGTGTGTGAAGTACAGCACCATACATCTTATAGAAGCTAAGTATTGATGTGCCAAGTTTACACCTGCGTGGGTTCATGTGTGGTGTAGTGTTTAAGAGCGGTGGACTCTAATCTCGAGGACTGGGTTTGATTCCCCACTCCTCCACATGAAGCCAGCTGGGTGACCTTGAGCTAGTAACATTTCTCTTTGAGCTCTCCCAGCCTATTGGCTAGGAAGGAAGGTTAAAAAAAATATAAACCTCAAAATCCTATACAACGAGCCACCGCCTCCAAAAATAAACATGCAGAATGGCCAACTGCATGGAATTTCTGCTGGAAGCTTCCATTTTGGAAACTTAACTTGTAGATTCCACAGGTTGGGAGCTAATCATTATCCAAGACCCACTTGCTTCCCCTGCAGGGATGTTCTTCCTGGTGACCAGAAGACCATCCTGGTGGGGCTTCTCTTACCACAGGAAGTGGGCCAAATGTCCATGTGGACTGGCATCCATGTGGACTGGTTTCCAGCAGTGGCCAACCATGCAAAATACATGAAGTAGTCTTATATCGAGTAGCCACGTATCGTCTGTTCTGACTGCAGTAGCTTGGCATGGCTTCGGACAGAGAAGGGTGTTCCCTAAACCCTGCTGCTCTTGGAGCATTTATCGGATTTATTTAGATATTTATACTCTGCTTTTCTCCCCAGTGGGCATCTAAAGAGGCTTACAACACCATTCCCCCCTCCTCCATTGATCCTTAGAACAATCCCGATAAGTAGGTCAGGCTGAGAGGGAGTGAATGGCCCAGGGTCACCCAGCAAGCTAGTTAGAGGTGGCTCTGGGACCATCAGCTAGCAAAGCCATTGTTCTTCCTTTGATACTTTCAGGAGGCCCACAAGCCAGGCTTGAAGGAAAGAGTTCTCCCTACTGTCCCCCACCCCTCCTTCAGCAACAGGCTTTAGAGGAGCAGGCCACCTTTGAAGAGCTTTAGGGTAAGAACATATGAAAGGCCATGCTGGATCAGACCAAGGCCCGTCAAGTCCAGCAGTCTGTTCACACAGTGGCCAACCAGGTGCCTCTAGGAAGCCCACAAGTAAGACAACTGCAGCAGCATACAGCACCTAATATAATAGGCATGCTCCTCTGATCCTGGAGAGAATAGGTATGCATCATGACTAGCATCCATTTTTACTAATAGCCATGAATAGCCCTCTCCTCCATGAACATGTCCAGTCCCCTCTTCAAGCCTTCCAAGTTGGCAGCCATCACTACACCCTGGGGCAGGGAGTTCCACAATTTAACTTTGTGCTGTGTGATGAAATGCTTCCGTTGATCTGTTTGGAATCTCTAACCCTCCAGCTTCAGCAGATGACCCTGCATTCTAATATTATGAGAGAGGGAGAAAAGCTTCTCCCTGTCCACTCTGTCCATACCATGCATAATTTTATAGACCTCCGTCATGTCTCCCCTTAACTACCTTCTTTCCATACTAAATAGCCCTAAGCATTTGAGGTAAGTTTCCATGCCAGACCCTAAGGGTCTGAGGTAGCTTTCCATGCTAGCTATAACCTTGTCCACTTTCACAACCAGTGTGTGACCAACATGCCACAGAAGATGCAATAAGTAGTTATGGGGGGGTTGATACAAATGATGCATTTTGGGGGGCTTGATACAAATCATGCATTTTTTTCAAATCAGCTGCATTTTCAAATCAGTTTTCTTCTTCAAAACCCTTTCCCTAGATTTAACAGCCATTGGCTATTCATCGACAATTTCACACTTTTTAAAAAAGGGGGGGGGAGAGATGAAAATTAATTTTGTCTTGACACTGTAGAGAGAAAAGTTGCCACATCTCTCATGCAGTTCACGGATCTACTTGACAGCAGATAATGCTGTATCCGCTTCTCAGAAAGTGTCATTAGCTCTTTTATCCAGGGAGTAATATATTTATTGCATGCAGTATTATTTTGTGACCATGGAAGCTGGCAGTGCTCATTGCTACAGAACTGTGTATGCTGTTCACAGAACAGTTGCATGTTGCTGGCAGTACAGAAAGCATCGGGATGTGGGAAGGGCTGAGTTTATGAGCTGACCATTAAGTTTGGGAGTGCTAACCCTGTGCATTGCCAGAGGCAGAATTAAGTTTAGATCCATTTGGGCAGAGCCAACATGGTGCAGTGGTTAAAGTGTCAGACTAGGACCTGGGAGACCCAAGTTTGAATCCCCACTGTGCCTTGGAAGCTTGCTGTGTGACCTTGGGCCAGTCATATGCTCTCAGCCTAACCTGCCTCATAGAGTTGTTGTGAGAATAAAACAGAAGAGAGGCGAATGATGTAAGCTGCTTTGGGTTCCCATTGGGGAGAAAGGCAGGATATAAATAATAATAAGTAGAGTTGGTTTTTATATGCCGACTTCCTCTACCACTTAAGGAAGAATCAAACCGGCTTGCAATCACCTTCCCTTCCCCTCCCCATAACAGACACCCTGTGAGGTAGATAGGGCTGAGAGAGCTCTAAGAGAGCTGTGACTAGCCCAAGGTCACCCAGCTGGCTTCACATGGAGGAGTGGGGAAACAAATCCAGTTCACCAGATTAGCCTCATGTGGAGGAGTGGGGGAATCAAACCCGGCTCTCCAGATTACTGTCCGCCGCTCATATGGAGGAGTGGTGAATCAAACCTGGTTCTCCAGATCACCGCTCCAAACCACCACTCTTAACAACTGCACCACACTGTAAATAAATAAAAAGCATGCAGTGTGTATTTATGGGGTGGGATATTTGGGGAAAACTGAAAGGAGCAGAACCCATTGGCTTGGTAACATTCATGGGGCTGCATGCAAAATGCTTTGCAACAATCAGTGGAGAAGGGTGTTACTGGATGGGAAAGACTTGGCCTATATTAATGCCCTAAAGAGACAATCTCTGTATGATTAAGCTGCAGGTTTTGCCTCATCTCTCCTGGAGATCCATCATCATTCATGTCAACACCGGGCCTGTCAGCTTCTCTTCGCCACCGAAATTAATGGTTTGAACTCGATGACCCCGTTCCCATGACAGGATGAAACTCTGCAAGTTGGCGCAAGGCTGCATGAGGATGACAGAGCCCCTTTGTGGGGCCTGGTGGAGTAGGAAGGAGCTTCTGAGCTGGCAGTGGGTAGGGGGGGGCTGCAGAATGGAGAGTGGAGACTGGCCTGCTACACCTATGTTGCACCTGTGCCTGTAAGCGATCAGAAGATGGATGAGCTGATGTATGATCATCACCCTCAGATATCAGTCAGGGATCTCTCTCTTTTTCTCTCTCTCTCTTCCCCGCCTCCTCTAGTCAGCAGCCTGGCGTCCCTGTTTTTTTATGGATTGGTGAGAAAATGTGTCTGAAGCCTGATGTTTTCTACTATTTTGGTGAGCTCTGAGGTATGTCTTTTGGGACTGGCATAGGAAGGGTTAACACTAGCAGGAAAATAGCCCCTTGAAGAATCTCTTGGATGGGAGTGCAGTTTGAACACATGCAGCTGCTTTATACTGAACCAGACCCTTGGTCCATCAAGGTCTGCATTGTCTACTCAGAAGAAGAGTTGGTTTTTTACCCCGATTTTCTCTGCCTTTAAAGAGTCTCAAACCAGTTTGCAATCACCTTCCTCTCCCCACCACAGACACCTTGTGAGGTAGGTGGGGCTGAGAGAGTTCGGAGAGAACTGTGACTGGCCCAAGGTCACCCAGCAGGCTTCATGTGGAGGAGTGGGGAAACAACCCGATTCACCAGATTAGAGTCTACCAATCACATGGAGGAGTGGGGAATCAAATCCAGAACTCCAGATTAGAGTCTGCCGCTCATGTGGAGGAGAGGGGTATCAAACACCGGTTCTCCAAGTTAGAGTCCACTGCTCTTAAACACTACGCCACACTGGCTCAGGGCAAACAGAAAAAAATATATTGTTTTATTGGTTGTTGAGCTGACCAGATTTGTTTTGCTCTGGTTTGTGCTGCTGTTTGGTTTTGCTTCTGTCTCAGTTGAGCTCTCTGGCTAGATGCACTTTTTAAAAATTTAATTTAGTGTGTTATTTCTTTTTATCGATACATGTGTTTTAACCTTGTTAGCTGCTTTGAGCGAACATTTGTATAATTGGAAAAGCAGGATAAAAATGATTTTAATAATAATATCAAACATGTTTTTGCTGAGTTTGGATTTCTTGAGAATCTTGGCCTGCTGCCGTCCTAAAAGAAATCCATATCATTGGCCCCAATTGTGTTGGGAATGTTTTATTTATCAACCTTTTTCATACAGTGTTTCATGAAACCGTGCCCCAAAAGCGCTTTATGATTGCAAACAATTTTAAAAGGCACGAAGGCACATAACAGACAAAAATACAATCCTAAATGGCATTGTATAAAGCATGAAAGTGGATTTTATTTTTTCTAAACTTGGTAGAAATTTAGGACGTTGCAGTAGAGTGGTTATGCCCTGTATGGCAATTCCTTTTTATTGGCCCCTTTCTCTTAGGTACATCTACCATTCCTTGACCTTCTTTTCTTAGTAAATATCTCTTGTGGGGGGATCCAAATGTTACGATTCATAGCAAAGCACGCAGAATTTTATAACAATCGTGGAACTCCCAGCCCCAGCATGTGATGATGGCTGCCATCTTGGAAGGCTTTAAGAGGGGAGTGGACATGTTCATGGAGGAGAGGGCTATCCATGGCTACTAGTCAAAATGAATGCTAGTCATGATGCATATTTATTCTCTGCAGTATCAGAGGAGCATGCCTATTATAATAAGTGCTGTGGAACACATGCAGGATGCTGCTGCAGTCTTGATTGTGGGCTTCCTAGAGGCACCTGGTTGGCCACTGTGTGAACGGACGGCTGGACTTGATGGGCCTTGGTCTAGGGTTGCCAGGTCCCTCTTCACCACTGGTGGGAGGTTTTTGAGGTGGAGCCTGAGGAGGGCTGTGTTTGGGGAGGGGAAGGGCTTCAGTGCCATAGAGTTCAATTGCCAAAGCAGCCATTATCTCCAGGAGGACTGATCTTTATTAGTTGGAGATTAGACGTAACAGCGGGAGGTCTCCAGCTACTACCTGGAAGTTGGCAACTGTACCTTGGTCTGATGTAGCATGGCTTTTCTTCTGTTATTATGAGTACGTATTTTTTGGCAAGAAAAGACCTTCTGCATACACTTGGCCATGAGTGGTTATTTCAGCACAGGATAGCTCCACCCCCCCACCCCGTTCCCCTTGGCTGACTCTTCCCTGCCTTCCAGTTTGTTTCCGGGCATTACTCAAAGCGTTGCTGTTGGTTTTTAAAGCCCTGGATGGCCTGGGGCTCGGATAGCTGAAGGACTGTCTTCCCCCCCAAGAGCCTGGCTGTCACTTGTGATTATTGTCTGAAGATCTTCTCCAGGTGCTCCTTGCCTTTGGAAGTTAAGCAGATGTCTGTCAGAGAGCGCGTGCAAACATCTCTCTCCCCCCGCCCCCCAGTTCCATCCTGAATATGGAACCCGTCCCTGAACGAGAGTTAGCTGGTGCTATTTTTGCTGATGTTTACGTGCCTGGAAAAAAACCCAAAAACAACTCATATATGTCCCCAAGCTTTTGTTGCTTGAAGACGTTCTATTGTGTGGCTTTCCTCCTTGTGTGGCTCTCCCAAATTCTTACTGGCTTGGGATTTGCTGCGGTGGCATTATTACTGCTGCTTTTAGCGTTGCTTCGTGCCCTTTTAATTATATAGTTTTAACACTCTCTCAGCCGACTCATTCTGGCATATGTCTCTGTGTGCTTTAAAAAAAAAAAGTAGCCGTATTTATACTGCATATTCTTACGCCCTGTCATTCATTCATTTGGACAAGCCGATCATAGCACAGGAGCAGTAAAACAGCAGATTTTTTTTATTTTTAAGTGGGAAGGGGGAACGCATCTCCCAGTAAATGTACTTTAACCTTTTGCCTTCCTCATTAGGAAAAGGAGATGCTCAGCTCAAGCTGTTTCTGTTCCTCTGAGGTTGGCAATCACCTTGTGGATATTATGCACAGGGCACTTTTTTTCTCTGCCTGCTTTGTTTTTATAGACTAAAATGGCTTTTTAAAGAGTCTGAATGTGGGTTGCAAAGGACTAATTACTGCTGAATACTTGGTTGATCGAGTTGCCTCCCTGTGTCATCCTGTTTCGGTGATTTTGCTGTTGTGGAGGCTCTTCAAAGCATGAGATGGACGCATCTGTGAAGTCCGGGGACACTGGGCAAACTGTTTAATGGAGCGATCCTTGGTGCCGGTGCGTGTGTGTGTGGGGGAAACTGTGCTTACTTAGTAATTGCCTTACTTAGGCTTGCAAGCTCTGGGTTGGGAAAATACCTGGAGATTTTGGGGGTGGAGGCTGAGGAGGGAGGGGTTTGGGGAGGGAGGGACGTCAATGCCATAGAGTCCAATTGCCGGAGTGAACTGATCTCTGTCGGCTGGGGATCAGTTGTAATAGCAGGAGATCTCCAGCTACTACCTGGTGGCTGGCAACCCTAGCCTTACTTGAAGTCCTGATGACACAGGCAAAATATCCTGGGTAATATGCTTGATCTGAAGGGCACACTCTTGTTTTTCTCTTTGTTTATGTATTTCATTTATACCCCACCTTTCTCCCCAATGAGTACCCAAAGCAGGTTGCATTGTTCTTCTCCATTTTATCTCTGCAATAACCCATCGAAGTAGGTTAGGCTTGAAGTATGTGGCTGGCCCGAGGTCACCCATTGAGCTTCTGTGGCCATTGTCCTTTTGAAAGGTATGAATGGGGACCCGATCCTTCCCTAATTATCCCTTGGGACTATTTTAAATAGACAAAGGGTAAAAATTAATACCCTTCACTAGGAACGAAGTGTGATTTCTCTGGGCTAATTAGACTTGAAGATGAAGAAGAAGTGTTAGTTTTTATACCTCAATTTTCTCTACCTTTAAGGAGACTCAAACCAGCTTACAAACACAGAAGACTTATCCATTTGCCCTGGAGGGTCAACAAACAGGGCATAGAGTCTAAGGCCCTCCCATGATGTTGCCTCCTAGCTAGGGTTGCCAGTTCCGGGTTGGGAAATACTTGGAGATTTTTGAAGCAGAGCCTGAGGAGGGCGGAGTTTGGGGAGGGGAGGGACTTCAATTCCATAGAGTCCAATTGCCCAAGCGGCCATTTTCTCCAGGTGAACTGATCTCTATCGGCTGGAGATCAGTTGTAACAGCAGATCTCCAGCTAGTACCTGGAGGTTGACAACTCTACCATGGGGTAATATCACATTACGTTTACTAGACAGACTATGTTTATGGGGCATTTTCCTATTGCCTTCCCCAGTCATCTACACTTTACCCCCAGCAAGTCGGGTACTAATTTTACCAACCTCAGAAGGATGGAAGGCTGAGTCAGCCTTGAGCCGGCTACCTGAAACCGACTTCTGCCGGGATCGAACTTGGGTTCTGAGCAGTGCTTTGACTGCAGTACTTCAGCTTACCAAGAGGCTACGCCTAGGAATTGCTGGTGCTCAAATCATACTCCTTCAGCAGAGGGCAGGTTTTGCTAGTTGTAACTTGCATGGCAAGGACGGAAAAAAATTGAGTTTGAAATCATCTAATGTAGGCCTGTGTCTGGATACGGCAATAATTCCTTGCTTGGGATGATGACCCTCTTGGCTCTTTTTAGGACAGAGAGTCACTGTGGTGTAGTGGTTAAGAGCGGTGGTTTGGAGTGGTGGAGTCTGATCTGGAGGACCGGGTTTAATTCCCCACTCCTCCACATGAGCGGTGGAGGCTAATCTGGTGAACTGGATTTGTTTCCCTGCTCCTACACATGAAGCCAGCTGGGTGACCTTGGGCTACACCTGTTCTCTCAGCCCCACCTACCTCACAGGGTGTCTTTTGTGGGGAGGGGGAAGGTGATTGTAAGCCGGTTTGAGTCTCCCTTAAGTGGTAGAGAAAGTCAGCATATAAAAACCAACTCTTCTTCTTCTTATCTCTGTTTGCTGGAAGCAGTAATGAATTTTGGGCAAAGCCTGGCGCTTCCGTGGCATTCTGCTCCCATGCTGTGTCCAAGTTCAGACTTTGTGGAGAGGGGACTAGCCAAGTCTCCATAGTTTCTATTTTTTCCCCCAGTAGGTATGAAAGGCCTGTCGTTTTCCTTTGCCCTCTTCCACTCAGTTCTGCTGGCATGCTTCCTAGGGCTGTCGAAGAGCTACAGCAAAGCTATCTGAAATGTCCCCCAGGGACAAGCAGGCATGAAGCTGAGATGCCAACGGCGCTATTGAGAGAGACCAGGGTTATGGTGCAGCTCAGCATCAATGTCAGCAGTTGGAAGTGGGGGCAGGAGAAGCCAGGAAGAAGGTGCAATGCGAACCATGTGTTAGGCAAGTCTGCGAAGCTGTGGTTCTGTGGCATGTCTGTGTATTGATAAGCGAGAGCTGATGCTTGCAGCCATTGCGATGCCTAAGATTCCTAGCTAGGGTTGCCAGGTCCCTCATCTCCACTGGCGGGAGGGTTTGGGGGGCGGAGCCTAAGGAGGGGAGGGTTTGGGGAGGGGAGGGACTTTGATGCCATAGAGCCCAATTGCCAAAGTTGGCCATTTTCTCCAGGTAAACTGCTCTCTATCGGCTGGCGGTCAGTTGTAATAGCAGGAGATCTCCAGCTAGTACCTGGAGGTTGGCAACCTTATTCTTAGCCCTGTGCCGACAATATTGGTCGATTTTTGGGGTGGTGCCTGGGAAGAGTGGAGTTTCAGGAGGCTATGACATCACGTGTCACGGGTCAGTCTCAGGGGAACAACTCTACCAGGAGGATCCAGCCCTGCTGGACCTGCATCAGCCCTCGCAGCCTGAAGTGGTAACAGACCCATCCCAGCCTTGCGAGGAGCGGAGTAGCCCAGCTGGCAGTGCTCAGGCTGCTGCTGCTGAAGAAGAAGAGTTGGTCTTTATGTGCCAACTTTCTCTACCACTTAAGGGAGACTCAAACCGGTTTACAATCACCTTCCCTTCCCCTCCCCACAACAGACACCCTGTGAGGTAGGTGGGACTAAGAGAGCTGAAAGAGAGCTGTGACTAGCCCAAGGTCACCCAGCTGGCTTCATGTGTAGGAGCGGGGGAAACAAATCCAGTTCACCAGATTAGCCTCCGCCGCTCATGTTGAGGAGTGGGGAATCAAACCCGGTTCTCCGGATCAGAGTCCACCTCTCCAAGCCACCGCTCTTAACCACTAGACCACCCAGAGCCTCTGCAGGACTCGCAGCCTGAAGTCTTGCCAGGACCACTCATGCCCTGCAGCGAGCCTGGACCCAGTAGCCCATCTGGTAGCCCTCAAACTGCTGACTCAGCAGAGGCATTGTCAAGGGCTGACAGGTGGAAGCAGTGACAGAGTAAGGCACTAGTAACTAAAAGGCATAGTGCGAGGCTTGAAGCATACCGGTGTTTGCTAGAGTAACAGGACGGGGAGTCATCGCAGGATGAATCCTAGCCTAGGCAGGCATGCTAGTAAAGGGTTGGCTGTGCAGGGGAATGACAAGGAAGCAACGTGTTACAACTCACTGACTCCCACTCTGAACGGCTCTCTCTGACCTTGGACTGGCTTAAGTGGGCTACATGTGTGGGTTCTGATTTGACAAGTTAAGAGACTCGGATTTCTGGCATTCTGACCTACAGACTGGAATTTCCTGACTTCCCTCTGCAATCCTCCAAGCCCAGGCAATGTCTCTCTTCAGTGCTCCAGAGACGCTGTATCCCCACACCTAGGAGTTGACATCCAGACAACACTTCTGAGTAACGGTCTAGGAATTTCCCCTAATCTCTGTGGTAAAGATGATAGACCCTGGGGGAAATTCCTAGAGAGTCACCATCTATACCCTTTTTTCTCCTGCTCCTCCAATTATTTATGGCAGGTGTCAGGATTGGTCCAGAGGAGTCATCCTGAGAGGATGAAAAGATCGTGGTGGCTGACCCCACCGAAGTCAAAAGCCTGGCAGACCCTAAGGTTCTTGGGCCCTCTGACTTTCAGGGGACACCAAGTTTGCCGTGGCTGCCAAGCCAGATGTCCAGTGGCCCATGCAGAAGCTCAGCTCAGATGATGGCTACCCAGGGCCTCCCTCCCCTTCTCCCCAGAAGATGCAACTTAGCTGTAAGGCTTTGCAGGATAATGGACAGGGTCCTGCTGTAAAAGCCTGCGGACTTCAGGCCACTTCCGCTTTTGCAGGCACTAACTCCTATAAAGAGCCTTAGTTCAGCTCTGTGTGTGTGTTTGGACACAGTGGGCCAACCAGGTGTCTCTAGGAAGTCCACAAACAAGACGACTGCAGCAGCATTATCCTGCCTGTGCTCCACAGCACCTAATATAACAGGCATGCTCCTCAGATCCTGGTGACAATCATGACTAGTATCCATTTTGACTAGTAGCCATGGATAGCCCTCTCCTCCATGAACATGTCCACTCCCCTCTTAAAGCCTTCCAAGTTGGCAGTCATCACCACATCCTGGGGCAGGGAGTTCCACAATTTCACTATGCGTTGTGTGAAGAGTTCTGACAGTGCTCGCTATTGTTGACTGTCCTGGCTCCTGACTGCCCTGCCCGCCCAGCAGGGCTTGTGAGAACTTCTGCCTGGCACAAGCCAGGACAGCAGGAGGCGGGGTACTCCCCACTGCTTGTGGGCAAATGCCTAACTAGTGATGCAACGTGTGCAGAAGATGCCCATAGTTGCATAGCTGCATTCTCTCTCACCCCCCCATTAAAAACCCTTTATTAATATTACAACATACAGGTAACAGTAAATTTGACGTCTGTGTATAGAACTTATTACTTAAATTTCTAATAGCTGTACTCTTCAGGGTCTGTATTCTAGGAGGATACGAAGGGGGATAAGAAACCAAGCCCAGCTGAACCAGCTGCAAAACATTGCAAAACATCGATTCTTTTTTTAAAATTCTTTTTAAAAAATTAAATTAAATTTTATTAACATTACAGACTAAGTGTCCATCAATCCAGGAACATTTTAAAAAAGCATAATAAAAGTAATATGTTTTTAAAGGGGAGACATTGCAAAGTGGATCTACATAAGTCTAACTTGACTCCTACTACTAGGCGACTGTATTGTTAGTGACAATCTCCCTTTGATGAATAATTTTAATGTAGAACTCCCTTTGCTTCCTCCCGTTTTAACTTTGGGGTTGGAGAAAGAAACAGATAATTTCTCAAGAATGTACTGGTCACCAGATGTAATTCAAAAGATATTTCAATTACTTAAAACTGAAAAAATATTTGAGTACAGAAATACAATAATTCGCTCAAGGGATCCCAGGGAAGCTGTTAAACCTTATGATAATTTAATTACATGTATAGTTGGTTCAGCAAAACAGCAATACAAGGGGCAGACAGGATTTTTAAAAATTTCCACCAATACTTGGTTTAATAAGGATTAAAAAGGTAAAGGTCCCCTGTGCAAGCACCGGGTCATTCCTGACCCATGGGGTGACGTCACATCCTGACGTTTCCAAGGCAGACTTTGTTTGCAGGGTGGTTTGCCAGTGCCTTCCCCTGTCATCTTCCCTTTACCCCCAGCAAGCTGGGTCCTCATTTGACCGACCTCGGAAGGATGGAAGGCGGAGTCAATCTTGAGCCGGCTACCTGAAACCAACTTCCGTCGGGATTGAACTCAGGTCGTGAGCAGAGCTTTTGACTGCAGTACCGCAGCTTAACACTCTGCGCCACGGGGCTCCTTTAATAAGGATTGCAGGGCCTTAAAAACTCACATCCGTGACATCTGTTGCCAGTATCAGAATTTTAGAAATGCCCCATTATTGATAGAATATTTCAACCTGACTCCTACTACTGAGCTAGGCATTCACATCGCTATAAGCAAAACATCAATTCTGATGGTGGCATTAGATTTTCAGGGGCTTGTGCCATTTCTACGTTGTGGATATTTCTGCTCCCGCTTTTGGAATCTAGCAGATAAGAGGCATGTTTGGGCATGTTCCCCTTTCATCCACGTTGTGCAGGCCAAAGATCATGGCAGCCAGCTGGCAGGAAGGTGGTTTGTTCTCGATTCGAAATGTGCCTTTCTCTGCCTTTTGAGTCACGGGCTGGTGAGAAGAGCAGATATGTGCTCCTGGCAACGATCAAATTTAGAAAGAGGGGATGCATTTCATGGGTATGTTGCTGAAACCTAGGGGGGAGCCAGGCTGCCTACAAGAAGCCCTCTAGGCCTTTTCACTCCTTGCTCCTTCTTTTCTTCCGTGGGCTGAGGAGGGGGAGGAAGCTCACCTGTGCGCCGGAGAGAAATCAGGTTCTGAAAGAAAGCCCAAGGCTCTGAAATGCAGCTGCAACTGACAAGAAAAGAAAAGAAACCAGCCCCTGAAAGGTACACAGCTTCTCGCAGAGTTGTTCCTCTGCTCTCTGGTCAGAACTGGTTCCAAATAGCGGGATTTAATTATTGTTCGAGCCCCGTGGCACAGAGTCTTAAGCTGCAGTACTGCAGTCAAAGCTCTGCTCACGACCTGAGTTCGATCCCGGCGGAAGTCGGTTTCAGGTAGCCGGCTTCCGAGTAGCCATCAGGTAGCCATCCTTCCGAGGTCGGTAAAATGAGTACCCGGCTTGCTGGGGGTAAAGTGTAGACGACTGGGGAAGGCAACAAAAACCACCCCGTAAACATAGTCTGCCCAGTAAATGTTGTGATGTGACATCACCCCAAGGTGGGGTTGCCAACCCTAGCTGGCAACCCTAGCTAGGAGGCAACATCAGGGGAGGGCCTTGGACTCTATGCCCAGTTTGTTGACCCCCCAGGGCAAATGGATCAGTCTTCTGGGCGGTATGCACTGGAGATGGGTATCTGTGGATAAGTATAGGGCTACCAGAGAGCCCCGTGGCACAGAGTGGTAAGCTGCAGTACTGCAGTCAAAGCTCTGATTATGACCTGACTTCGATCCCGACGGAAGTCGGTTTCAGGTAGCCGGCTCAAGGTGGACTCAGCCTTCCGTCCTTCCGAGGTCGGTAAAATGAGTACCCGGTTTGCTGGGAGTAAAGTGTAGATGACTGGGGAAGGCAATGGCAAACCGCCCCGAAAACATAGTGAGCCTTGGAAATGTGGTGATGTGATGTCACCCCATGGAATCGAACCTAGTTCTCCAGATTAGAGTCCGCCGCTCTTAACCACTGCACCACGCTGGCTCTGCTTGAGAATTTAGGAGTGAGGAAAAGACCCCTTCTTTGGTGAATCTTTGCAGGCGTCTGCGGCAGCAGCTGCAGCAGCACTGCCCCCAAATTAAGATGAATCCATCTCTGCCATGAAGAAGAAGCAAACACAATGGGTGTCACTTAGAACCGACAATATGCTTTGCTCATCCTCAGCAATGTTTGAAAACTTCCCACGTGTGGGTTGGATCTCAGCTCCAAACTGCAGCCTTCCCTCCCTGAATGACAAACATCAGGCGCTCACTGTATTCAGTCACTCAAGTTGGCATAAAGGAAAAATGGATCTTCTAGAAATGGGAGGAGAGGAGAGAGAGACATAGCGAAAAGGGAAGTAAATGTGGTATGACAGGGGAGAGGAGAGCCCTTCCTTCCAACAAGATGCGGGAGAGAGGCAAGCAAGACCCTTCCCCAAACTGCTGTGAACAGGCAGGTAGAGATCTCGCTCAAGCCTTCCTCCTAGCGCTCCTCTGAGATCTTCCGGGTTCTGTCTGGCGCCTAGAGGAACTGGCAGCCACGGGAGACTGGGAGGGAGAGGAGGAGGCGGAGAACGGAGGCCTGCAATTTATCAAGGGGGCACCTTGGCAGGAAATTAATGAAATGCTTAAATCTCTCCGCTTAAAAATTAAAACGCCTCCCCTGCCACTACGGTGCACACCCCCGCAGCCTTTCCTACAGCTGCCAGGCGTCTGCGGCTTGCCTTACTGTGTGCGGGTGGGCAGCAGTCCCCTGGAAACCCTGCGGGCGACACCATTGTTGAGGCGGAATGTCTCGCCCTCGAGGGCCAAGAGGTACAAAAGGGATAAAAGTTTTGCATTCTTCATAGTCAGGGGCTGGATTTTCTGCTTTTTTTAACTTCCATGACAGGTGTTTACAGTCACTTTGAGCCACGGGGCTCTTTGTTAAGAATGACAGACAAGAAAGATCTGTGCGTGTATACACCTACCAGCCAAGAAAAAAACACTTTACAGCAAAAACACTTTGAGGGAAGGAAGTAAATGTTGAGGCTGGGGGCGGGGGGGGGAACGCAACAGACGGACAATGTTTTTATTAGAATTAAGGGCTGTTGCACACCAGTCAATTCTCATGCAGTGTAGTGTGAGCGACGTCAACATGTTGTACTGAGTGGTGCATTGGAGGAGGAAGAGGAAGACGAAGAAGAAAAGGAGTAGTAGTAGTTGGTTTTTATATGCTGACTTTCTCCACCACTTAAGGAAGAATCAAACCAGCTTACAATCACCTTCCCTTCCCCTCCCCACAACAGACTCTTTGTGAGGTAGGTGGGGCTGAGAGAGCTCTAAGAGAGCTTTGGCTAGCCCAAGGTCACCCAGTAGGCGACCCTATGAATGAAAGTCCTTCAAAATGTCATGTCACCCAACCCGGTTCACCAGATTAGTGTCTTTCATTCTTTCCCCATTACACATCCAGATTTTTTTTCAGAAGCCAGTTTTATGCCATCTTTGCACCTCATTGTGATCAAAGCACAGTCTCTGCTGTATGGTTGGCCCATGCCCTTCAATTCTAGCTGATCCCTTCCCAGTCACTGCCATTTCCGGGCCTGTTAACATATAGCATCAAAGCAACAGCTGCTGCGTGTTTGAATAATCTTCAAGAGTGAATAAAGAACCATAGCTAGGTAGAAGAGCATAGGATTTGCACATACAATAGCGCTAGGTGAAATTGCTGGCACATCTGCAGGTAAATGATCTGAGATAACCGAGATGAGAAATGGTGCCTGGCATCCTACTGTCTGCAGATACTTAAGAACATAAGAAGAGCCCGGTGGTCCATCTGTTCCAGCAACCCATCTCACACAGTGGCCAACAAGGTCCTATGGAGGTCCATCAGACCGGTGGTCCATCTGTTCCAGCAACCCATCTCACACAGTGGCCAACAAGGTCCTATGGAGGTCCATCAGACCGGTGGTCCATCTGTTCCAGCAACCCATCTCACACAGTGGCCAACAAGGTCCTATGGAGGTCCAGCAACGGGGCATAGAGGCCTTCCCCTGACATTGCCTCCTAGCACTGTTTTTCACAGGTTTACTGCCTTTGCATGTGGAAGTTCCCTTTAGCCACCAGGGCGACCAGCAATAGGATGGCGTATCCTCTTTGGATCTGTCTAAGCCCCTTTTTAAACCATCTGTGCCTGTGTGTTGTGTGTGTTAAGTGTCATCAAGTTGCTTCCGACTCATGGCGACCCTATGAATGAAAGTCCTCCAAAATGTCCTATCTTTGACAGCCTTGCTCAGATCTTGCAAATTGAAGGCTGTGGCTTCCTTTATTGAGTCAATCCATCTCTTGTTGGGTCTTCCTCTTTTCCTGCTGCCCTCAGCTTTCCTAGCATCTGTGCCTGTGGCCATCACTATATCCTCTGGCAGCAAATTCCACATTTTATCAGTGGGGTGTAGTGGTTAAGAGGTAAAGGCAGTCCCCTATGCAAGCACCAGGTCATTCCTGACCCTGGGGTGATGTCACATCCTGACCTTTCCTAGGCAGACTATGTTTATGGGGTGGTTTGCCATCACCTTCCCCAGTCGTCTACACTTTCCCCCCAGCAAGCTGGGTACTCATTTCACCACCCTCGGAAGGATGGAAGGCTGAGTCAACCTTGAACCGGCTACCTGAAATCGACTTCTGTTGGGATCGAACTCAGGTCGTGAGCAAAGCTTGGACTGCAGTACGGCAGCTTACCACTCTATGCCATGGGGCTCCTTTGTGGTTAAGAAAGATGGACTCCAATCTGGAGAGCCGGTTTGATTCCCCACTCCACCACAGTAGTGGTGGACTCTAATCTGGTGAACCCAGTTGGTTTCCCCACTACTCCACATGAAAGCCTGCTGGGTGACTCTCTCAGCCTCACCTACCTCACAAGGTGCCTGTTGCGGGGAGGGGAAGGGAAGGTGATTGCAAGCCAGTTTGAGACTCCTTAAGGTTAGGGTTTCCAGGTCCTTCTTTACCACCAGTGGGAGGTTTTTCGGGCAGAGCCTGAAAAGAGCGGGGTTTGCGGGGGAAAGACTTCATTGCCATAGAATCCAATTGCCAAAGTGGCCATTTTCTGCAGGTCAACTGATCTCTATCGGCTGGAGATCAGTTGTAATAGCAGGAGATCTCCAGCTACTACCTGGAAGTTGGCAATCCTGCTTAAAGTAGATAATATCAGAGTATACAAACCACCTCCTCCTCCTCCTCTTCATCTTCCTCTTCTTCTCCTCTTCTTCTTAAATGTGCTGTGGCAACTTTTAGGATTGTTGGTGGTCTGAATTATGATGGTTGATGAATGTGTGGATAGCCCTGCCTGGATCTCCGTAGTTGGCATACACTAACATTGTTTTCTGGGAGGCATCATGGCTCAGAAGGTTTTTTTTTCTTCTAATCATATTTTGCATGCAAACAGTCCAGAGCTTGATTCCTGGCACTTCCAGAGAAAACAGCTCATGTGTAGGAATGAACAGAAGAGCCACTGCCCATTGGAGCAGAAGCCAACAAGCACGGTTGACTCAGTAAAAGGCAGTTTCATGAGCTTTGCTTAAAGGTAAAGGTAGTCCCCTGTGGAAGCACCAGGTCATTACTGACCCATGGGGTGACGTCACATCCCAATGTTTACTGGGCAGACTGTGTTTACGGGGCGGTTTGCCATCGCCTTCCCCAGTTGTCTACACTTGACCCTTAGACCACGCGGTTTGCCCACTTGTACTTATTATTTGACAACTCCTCATCTTTCTAGAGCCTTCTGTTTAGTTAGACTGAATGCTAACCCCTCTATGGTTATGCAGGGCAGGATTTTGAATAGGCCATACCAAGACAGGACCTGTCCTTGCCCTTCTGGCTCTATCGATTCACTAGCCCATGCCCTCTTGGAATGCCGCTTTTACGAGGAACTCCGATCACTTTATATCTCTCCCCTTTTAACATATAAATCTAATGCCTCTGTGTCTGACATAATGCCTTTTTTATTAAGTGCCAGGGATCCCAAGGCTACATTGTCAGTGGCGAGATTTGTTTCAGTCCTTATATTCCTCAAACATTAGATTTACATTGCTAAAGATCAATGGGTCAAGGAGCTTCTAAGGGATAAAGGAAAGGTATATGTGATTTGACTAGGCTTGCCAGGCCCTGTAGCTCCACCGGCGGGAGCTTTCCAGAGCTGTGGCTGTGAAGTGTGCGTACACCCTGCACAACGTGCCTACGTCACTACGTTACCCGTAAGTGACGCGGACGCTCTAGCTATCTTGGCCAAAACTCTGGTTTCCATAGAGTTTTATCTGAGATTGCCAGAGTGTCCGCATCACTTTTGGGTTTACCCGAAAGTGACGTGTGCGTGTGAGCACTCAGTGCCCGCCAGCCATCAGCTGGCCGGCGGGCAGCCTGGTGGATTGGCAGGATTTTACCCGCCACCACCAGGCACTTGGCAACAGGCTGGGTACTTGTCTTACCAACCTCGGAAGGATGGAAGGCGGAATCAACTTCAAGCCGGCTCCCTTAAACCGACTTCCGTTGGGATCGAACTCAGGTCGTGAGCAGGTTGTGAGCTCACCACCCTGCCCCACGGGGCTCTGTGCTTTGCTTAGACAGAAGTAATAGTGGTCAGGGAAAAGAAAAAGCCACTTAGCCGCCCCCACCGAACAACTGCTGCGCTGGGTTTATCCAGCCAATTCCCCTTCAGCAGAAAACATGCAGATGATCGCTGCACAGAACAGGGCAATGAGACTAATTTCCACACTAGCGAGATGTGGGTTGTAGACATGACAGACAGTGAGCGAGAAGGTGGCAGCCACCTCTCTGTGCTAGAATACGGAATCACATTTCTAAAGCCAGAAGAAACATTAGCTCACAGTCAAGCATGCCGGTCTGCCTTTGCGCAGTGTTAAAAAGTCATTAACACCTCCTTGTACGATGGAGCCAGCAGTGTGAGTCGCGGCTGGCAAATCTTCCCCAGGGAAAGGAGGAGGGGAGGCAGCCAACGCCATGGCTGAACTTCGTAGTCCGGGCACGCAGCTCTGTCCTCAAACCCAACGTGTGAGCAAGGCCGGGGAACAGTCTCCGTTGGCTCGCAGCTCCCCTTTCGCATCTTTGCAGGGTACGGCTGTCAACCTCCAGGTGGTGACTGGAGATCTCCCGCTATTACAACTAATCTCCAAGCGACAGAGATCAGTTCCCCTGGAGAAAACGGCCGCTTTGGAAGTTGGACTCTACGGCATTCTGCCCCATTGAAGTCCCAACCCTCCTCGGGCTCCACCGCCATAATCTCCAGGTATTTCCCAACCCCGAGCTGGTAACGTTATTGCAAGGTTATTTAAGGATTTTAAAAAAAATAAAACCAAACAAACAAACAAACAAAAAAACCTATCAGTTGAATTATGGATATAGGGTTGCCAACCTCCAAGTGGTGGATGAAGATCTCCTTCTATTACATCTGATCTCCAGCTGATAGAGATCAGTTCCCCTGGAGAAAATGGCCATTGGACTCTATGGCACTGAAGTCCCCCCGTCTCCAAACCCCACCCTCATAGAATAGAATCATAGAGTTGGAAGGGACCACCAGGGTCATCAAGTCCAACCCCCTGCACAATGAAGGAAATTGACAACTACCTCCCCCCCACACCTAGTGACCAGAAGATGGCCAAGATGCCCTCCCTCTCATCATCTGCCCAAGGTCACAGAATCAGCATTGCTGACATATGGCCATCTAACCTCTTCTTAAAAACCTCCAGGGAAGGAGAACTTACCACCTGCCGAGGAAGCCTGTTCCACTGAGGAACCGCTCCAACTGTTAGAAAATTCTTCCTAATGTCTAGACGGAAACTCTTTTGATTTAATTTCAATCCGTTGGTTCTGGTCCGACCTTCTTGAGCAACAGAAAGCAACTCGGCACCCTCCTCTATAATGACAGCCCTTCAAGTACTTGAACATGGTTATCATATCCCCTCTCAGTCTTCTCCTCTTCAGGCTAAACATACCCAGCTCCTTCAACCTTTCCTCATAGGACTTGGTCTCCAGACCCCTCACCATCTTTGTTGCCCTTCTCTGGACATGTTCCAGCTTGTCTACATCTTTCTTAAATTGTGGTGCCCAAAACTGAACACAGTATTCTAGTTGAGGTCTAACTAGAGCGGAGTAAAACGATACCATCACTTTGCGTGATCTGGACACTATACTTCTGTTGATGCAGCCCAAGACTGCATTTGCCTTTTTAGCTACTGCATCACACTGCTGACTCATGTTCAGTGTTTGGTCTACTAAGACCCCAAGATCCTTTTCACACACACTACTGCTCAGACAAGTCTCCCCCATCCTATAATTATGCATTTGATTTTTCCTACCTGAATGCAGAACTTTACATTTGTCTTTGTTGAAGTGCATTTTATTAGTTCTAGCCCACTTCTCCAGCCTGTCAAGATCATCCCGCATCTTGGCTCTGTCTTCTACCGTATTTGCTACCCCTCCCAATTTAGTATAATCTGCAAATTTAATAAGCATCCCCTCTATTCCAAATCATTTATAAAGATGTTGAACAACACAGGGCCCATCACAGATCCCTGAGGAACTCCACTAGTCACTAGTCACTTCTCTCCAAGTGGATGAGGAACCATTAACTGATGAGGAACCCTCCTCAGACTCCACCTCCCAAAATCTCCAGGTATTTCCCAACGCAGAGCTGGCAACCCTGTATGGATATGAGAAGGCCCGTGGAACTACAGCTTCAGTTTTCTTCCTCTTTGGGGGATTCAGACAATAGTGGTCGAGTTAGCGCCAGCTTTTCCAGCCCGTTGCAGTCAACAGGACGCCGCATGGCCAACCTGCCTCTGAAACTCCCAAACGTGTGAATTGCTGGGAGACGGAAAGCCTCCTGTGCTGTTGCCGTCAAACATGGCAAGAAGTGGATGGAAGGAAGGGACAGTAACAGAACAGAACAGAAGGGGACACTGAAGATGAAAGAGGCAGGGGCAGAGAGTGGAGAAACAGACGTCTGGTGGTACAACTACACTATGGGGTGCAGAAAAGGGGAAAGGAGGCCAGAGGGAGAGCAGAGAGCACTTTGTGGTGTGGATGTTTTTAATGGTTAAGAGTAATGGAGTGCAGAGACCTGCCAAAAGCTGATAATGAATGCTCCATTAATGTGAACACATGAAGTTGCCTTATACTGAATCAGTACCCTTGGTCCATCATCAAAGTCAGTATTGTCTACTCAGACTGGCAGCGGCTCTCCAGGGTCTCAGGCAGGGGTCTTTCACATCACCTACTTACCTAGTCCCTTTAACTGGAGACGCCGGGGATTGAACCTGGGACCTTCTGCATGCCAAGCAGATGCTCTACCGCTGAGCCACAGCCCCAATGTGCTGGGACGCAAAAGCAATCACTCAGCTTTCGTTCTCTTAATTCCTGACAGTTTCCTGAATTGGCCCAGGCTGAACTCTATGGCATTGAAGTCCCTCCCCTCCCCAAACCCCACCCTCCTCAGGCTCCACCCTAAAAACCTCCCGCCGGTGGTAAAGAAGGGCCTGGCAACCCTACGTGGGGAACTACCTGTCTAGCGTTTGGGAGGGCATGCATCAGCAAAATTTCACCATTGTCTTTTTTGAATCACTGTTTAGCTCCATATGATGTGTTCTTTAAGCGCTCCGTATCCCTTCATCCTCTCTTGTTAGCATTGTCTTCTTTTTCTAAACAGTTCCCAGCTGACCTCACAGTCCCAGGGGTGTGAGTGTTGTGTGCTTAATTGGCAAGTAAGCCGTTCCGTTGTAGTGATCTCTGTTTGTGTGCCTAGCCTTTTGTCCTTTTGCGTAGGCACTTTGGGTATAAATGGTCTGAAGAAGGTCTCTTTTCTACAAAGCTTGTCTTGGGTGATAATTGGATGTGGTTGCTTTCTTGCCACTTCTGCTTTCTAGTCCCCCCCCCCCTAACTCTCCCTTTCTTCGTTTGCTTTCGATTTCCATCTGCATCTCTTCTGTCCTTCCAGCTCATCACTTAAATTGCTAACCTACTTTTGTTCTGTCTGTCTTTGGACAAACAGGCCAGTCCCTGCAACAAAAGATTAAATGGACATAAGTTTGACATCAGAAACCACAACATTAAAAAAAAAAACAGTGGGTGAACATTTTAGCCTTCCAGGACATTGTTGTTGACTTAAGAGTAGTAGTTACAAACAGATTTCAAAGGGAGATTAGAGAGAGAGAGAGAGCTGAATTACAACTAATGAAGCTCAAGACAATGCATTTTCCTGGTTTAAATAGGGACCTGGAATTCCTGTCTCATTATCAAGGCTGATTTCTCCACGCACACTACCCCTTTGCGTATCACACCTAATCCAATCACGCCTACTAATGTCATTTACCTGGTATTGACATTTACATGCTATTTTTATTGGGTGGGTGCATTCACTCTTCTCTACTTAATAGGGTTGGCAGCTCCGGCTTAAATTTAAAGGGTATAGTATGGATCTTAATGTACAGATTTTAGCTTATATGATTTTTGTATTCATTATGGCCTCTGCAGTTATTGTAATTATTGTGTACAGTTGTAACTTTGCTATTGTTAGGGTCTGTGACCATAACATTAATAAATTGACTGACTGACCTGGGGATTTTGGGGGTGGAGCCTGAGGAGGGCAGGGTTTGGAGAGTGGAGGGACTTAAATGCCATAGAGTCCAATTGCCAAACCAGCCATTTTCTTGAGGGGAACTGATTTCTATCGCCTGGAGATCAGTTGTAATAATGGGAGATCTCCAGCCACCACCTGGAGGTTGGCAACCCTACTACTTAATGATAGATGGCCTCACATTCTAGCTGTATCTGAAGAAGTGAGCTGTGACTCATGGTAGCTCATACCCTGCCAGAAATTTTATTAGTCTTTAAAGTCCTACTAGGTAGGTAGGTACAGATTTATTGCATATAGCCAAAGCAGTTACAATCAAGTAGACACAATCAAATCAGATTCAACAAGAAAACAGTTAGAATCAAGTAAAAATATAAATTTATATCAAATACAAATGTTGTCCGGTTTAACTGCAATGCTGGCTCGAATTTTCCTGGTTGCTAGGGCAAAAAGAGTCATATTGTGACAGCAGAGTCAGTATCGGACAGGAGAAAAGAGAGCTTCTCCTGATCATTAAAACAGCTAATCTTGGATAAAAAAGACACAAGAAATTTAGATCTGGGTTCATGGTACATAGAGCAGTTCAGCACGTAATAGGGGGGGTCCTTGAGTTCTGAGGATCCACAGATACATACACGAGAGGCCATCGGGATTTGGGCATAGCGTCCAGCTAACATGGCTGTTGGCATGGTCTGAAATTGTAATGACGTAAATGCTGCTCTGAGCTTGAATGCAGAAATTTTGGATAGATAGGGGGCTCTTTCATGGTTCCTATTAAACATTTTAAACCAAGGTGAAAATTTAGACCAGGAGATCATCTGACTATCGGATGCGGCATCACACCTGAATGCCCCCTCCCGCATGGTAAAACCTGAGATAGGCACACCCTGTGAATCATTCATGATAGAATAGCGAATGAGAATATTGTTATAAAATGTTGACCAAGCCCCATCTTTTGAGAGCATCGCCTCAAAGCTAAGATGGCCAAGTATATTGGTGGAAGCTTTACGATGCTCTCTTCGGTATTTTAGTAGGGCAACATGCTCACGGGCTTGTATAGAGGGTAAGCCAAGTTCTGCCTACAACAGAGCAGCAGGGGTTCCTTTAGGTAGAGCAAGGATTCTTGCTCTTTTCTACTTTATAGTCAGTGGTTAACGGATGCAGTCTGTCTTTCTTCACACCAATGTTAATGTGAAGTTTAATAAACCCTTCTCTCCTAACTGTCAGATGAGTTTTAAAAAATATGCAGTAGTCTTTTAAAAAATATGCAGTAGTCTGACATGTGACATTTCTCCGGTGTATTAACTTCTGCATAAACAGAGAGAAAAATGTAATCAGCGATTTAGTTATTTATTTGTACGTGGCATCTGTGGCCTCAGTCAGACTATGTAGAAATTTTCACATCTGCATGAATTTGCATTTAGTCTGTCATGGTTCAAATAATCTGTTAACTGTGCATTGCAACATATTGCCACTGGGTCAGGTTGGAAGCTTCTTGATATCACGTGGAACCACACTGTGGTAATGAATAAATGCCGAAGAAAGAGGAGGAGGTTTTTATATGACTTCCTCTACCACTGAAGGAAGAATCAAACCGGCTTACAATCACCTTCCCCTTCCCACAACAGACACCCTGTGAGGTAGGTGGGGCTGAGAGAGTGTGACCCATCTGTCTTCATGAGTGGGAGTGGGGAAACCAACCCAGTTCACCAGATTAGGGTCCACTGCTCATGTGGAGGAGTGGGGAATTAAACCTGGTTCTCCAGATCAGAGTCCACCGCTCCAAACCACCACTCTTAACCACTACACCAGGCTGGCTCTCTACACCTCTCACTCTCTTTGGAAGGAGAGTGAGAGAGAGGAGGGCATCATTTGTCCTTCTGATGTTTCTAGGGATCACCTGAAGGTATAGAAGGCCAAGGTTGAATTATGGAGCGGAAGTGGATTACTTTTAGTAGCTTGTTCGCCTCCAGCAATTGCTTTCTTGCTCTATGCATGTCTCTGGTGCCTCAGAAGTGTGCATAGTCTTGTTACCTGTTTACCTTGGCACAAGGCCATGGGTTCTTCTGTCATGTTTTCTCCCCTTAGACAATGTTCTTTCTCCAGGAGCATCCCAAGGGCTCCTCCAAATTCAACAAAATGTTATGTGGACTGTAATGTATGCAGTTAAAAGCAAGGCTCACGCTGAGCTTGAAGACAACTCCAGGCTCCTTCGCCTGTGGCTCTCATTGGACTATGGACTATAGCCGCCCAGTCACGGACTTGGGGTGTGTGGCTCCTGGTGATTGGGATTGGCATATAAATTGGGGTTTTGTGCAGCTGAGTTCAGTTCAGTTCCAGCTTATTAATAAAGCGGTTGTTGTTGGAACTCCGTCTCCGGCCTCGTGTATCACCCAAGCAGACAATTCAACCTGTGCTTGGGATTTCAGCTCCACTACCACCTGGCTGCTAAGAAGGCGTCTTTCTCTTTCCTTTTGTCTTATCTTTCCCAAAGCCCCGTTGTATACCAGGATCTATGCACATTGTCCATACAGGATAATTCAATTAGTCCCCTTTCCTTCCTTTGCAATGTAAAAGGGGAGATTAAGCCAAACACTCTTTTCTGCCTTGACCTCTGGCAGGGATTTATTTGTCTTGGGCATCCTTTATCAGAAGGGCTTTTCTGCCTTGTGTGTAATGTGCAATTAGCGGGGGTTCTCATTTGAGCGCCTTCCGATTTCTCTGACCATATTCACAAGGGGAAGCCAGGAGGGTGAATGGTTTGCTTTTTGGATCAGTGACGACGTATCAACTAAACTGATTAGCAGCATGTTGAGATGAACGGAGCACGTTTTGTCTAACACCATCTACCTCGGCATGACTTCCCGCCACTGCAAACAAAGCTAAGGGTGCTTTTGCTTTGAGACTCTTCCGTGGAGCTGTTGAGGTGGCAAAGTAGGCCTCTAGTCGGAAAAGGAATTAGAGGAGCCGTGTTAATCGCAAGTCACTCTCTTCTTGGGAAGATGACACAGATGCCTTAACCTTCAGCCTTAAAAGGGCCCATTTGCCTTGATCCTTCAAAGACAAATTAAGGTAGATTGAATTAAAGGCAAGGAAAGGTTGGGGGATTCGGCTGCCTCTTTGGCAGAGGCACAGAGTCGAGATGAGGCTGTAACCATGGCTGGGTCAGACAAAGGGAATTGGTCACATGTATAATGCTCACAGCTGTGGGATTTGAAATTGCATGGAGACAAACGTGTGGTTTTAACCTTCCCTGACCTCCTTTTTTCAGTTTTGTCTGG
The DNA here is from genome assembly GCF_029931775.1 of Euleptes europaea. Lineage (NCBI taxonomy): Eukaryota > Metazoa > Chordata > Lepidosauria > Squamata > Sphaerodactylidae > Euleptes > Euleptes europaea. The sequence goes on along the minus strand of NC_079325.1, from coordinate 46,237,946 downwards.
GTTTCTTTTTTAATTCACCAAGGGCATCAGTGTCAAAGGCTCGCCTAAGCTTCACGGTCTGTACATGAGTAACCATAATTAATCCCGTTTCTGTGGATGGTGGAAGTGAGAATTAGTTGTGATTCCTTTTCAAATAATGTGTTAAGAGGAGTGTACACACGGCTGGTCGAATGGCAGTCCTCATCTGAAAGAGATTCACACATTTTAGTTTGCATTTAACTGTGGGAAGGGCATCCTGTTAGCAGTCTATTGCTTTTTGACTTCACTGGTTGCTTATACCTACTTCTTGGCATTTGCCCATTTAATATGATGGCTCCAGCGTGGTGAAGTGGTTAAGAGCAGTGGTTTGGAGCGGTGGACTCTGATCTGGAGAACCGGGTTTGATTCCCCACTCCTCCACTTGAGCAGAGGACGCTAATCTGGTGAACTGGATTTGTTTCCCCACTCCTACACATGAAGCCAGTTGGGTGACCTTGGGCTAGTCACAACAGCAGGCTTTCAGTCTCCACCTACAATGCAGTGTACACTGTATTTTATTTTTATTTGTTTTTTAAAGCAGGCATGCTGGCTTGAAAGGTCCAGTTTTCGGATCAGTCCAGATATGGGATGTCCGGATAAGGGATACTCTACCTGTATTTGTAGCTGTGTTGTAGGTTCTTAGAAGCTGGAAGGTGTTTGGTAGTTTATTTTTTATTTTATTTTTCAAATTTGTATCCCGCCCTCATCCCCAGCAAGCCAGGCTCAGGGCGGGTACCAACTGCTAAAATACATAAAAAACCTTAACATCATTAAAACACCAACCTCAGACTTCTAAAACCTCAAAACAATAAAGCATAATACAATCATAAATAGATGGCCTTAAATTTTCCTGGTGCCACCGTGTAACAAAATTAGCAGGTCAACCCCCCGCAGTTGTCAAGAGTGAGGGGAAGAGATGGGGAGGCCAGTAATGTTGGATTCTCTTGCGGCTGTCCTCAATTATAGGCCTCACGGAATAGCTCCGTTTTGCAGGCCCTGCGAAACACCTTAAGATCCCACAGGGCCCTGATGTTACCAAGAAGACTATTCCACCAGACGGGGGTGTCGCCTAGCATCTGCCAGACTGTAGTTCCAGATGGACCTGGTTGGTTTGTTTCTGTGGTCTTCAGCTGAATTCATTCAGAAGAGAGCGAGACCCTCTGAAGATGATAGTTTCAGAGGGTAGCCATGTATGACTGCAGCAGAATAGCTAGATTTGAGTCCAGTCGCAGCTTAGAGACCAACAAGATTTTGCAATAGGAGATTTTGAGAGGCAGAGCTCCCTTTGGCAAACACCTGATGAAGGGAACTTTGAAGAAGAAGAGTTGGTTTTTATATGCCTACTTTCTCTACCACTTAAGGAAGAATCAAACCGGCTTACAATCACCTTCCCTTCCCCTCCCCACAACAGACACCCTGTGAGGTAGGTGGGGCTGGTCACCCAGCTGGCTTCATGTGTAGGAGTGGGGAAACAAATCCAGTTCACCAGATTAGTGTTCGCCGCTTGTGTGAAGTGGGGAATCAAACCCGGTTCTCCGGATGAGAGTCTACCGCTCCAAACCACTGCTCTTAACCACTACACCATGCTGGCACCACGCTTTGACTCTCGAAAGCTCATACCCTAAGAACCTTGTTCATCTTTAAGGTACCGCTGGACTCGAATGTAGCTGTTCCTTTGAAGATGAGCCATTCAGCTGCGCTCTGGCTCCCCATAAATACGGCAACCCCATCTGTATCACCAACTTGCTGGTCAAACCTCTCTCTCTCTCTCTCTCTCTCTCTCTCTCTCTCTCTCTCTCTCTCTCTCTCTCTCTCTCTCTCTCTCTCTCTCTCTCTCTCTCTCTCTCTCTCTCTCTCTCTCTCTCTCTCTCTCTCTCTCTCTCTCTCTCTCTCTCATTCACAAAGAGGAAGGAAGAGGAGGAATGACTGAAGGCAGGAGACAAAGTGCGGAGAAATCCAAAGAAGGGAGGGCTGCCACTCTAGCTGCCAAACACAATTCTGTATGAAGTCACAGCCTGTGACAGGAAGCGTAACTTACACTGGGAAAGATGACTCACTGATATTGCAGTCATGTTGACAATATTGTGTCAAGAATACATGGTGCTGGGACTGACAGTGTTTCTGAGGAGTGGGGAAAGCATGTTGGGAGGGCAGGGGTGATCACTAGCCTGTGATCTACTTCCTTGAACATCTGATTGGCTTTTTACTGGCAAGAATTACTCTGTTCTGTTTGAAGTGTTGGACCTCTTAAATTGGAAGGAATTCTGCTCATTCTGTGCTCCTGGAGGGCAGTTAGCATATCTCTTACAGGTAAAACAACAACAACGGCCAGGCCAGGCCAGGGAACTCACACCATCATCTCATGAAAGGACCACCCAGAGGGGAGAAGCCAGATGAAGCAGCCCTCTCTGACTTCCCAGAGGGGAGAAGCCAGATGAAACAACCCTCTCTGGCTTTCCAGAGGGGAGAAGCCAGATGGAGAAGCCAGATGAAGCAGCCCTCTCTGACTTCCCAGAGGGGAGAAGCCAGATGAAGCAGCCCTCTCTGGCTTCCCATAGGGGAGAAGCCAGATGAAGCAGCCCTCTCTGGCTTCCCAGAGGGGAGAAGCCAGATGAAGCAGCCCTCTCTGACTTCCCAGAGGAGAAGCCAGATGAAACAACCCTCTCTGGCTTCCCAGAGGGGAGAAGCCAGATGAAGCAGCCCTCTCTGGCTTCCCAGAGGAGAAGCCAAGGCCAGAGAGTTCATGCCACCAGATTCTAAAGAGAATGGCCTAAAATGTTAAGTGTTTACTGTTCTGTTTCTCCATATTTTAAGCTGTGAGCAGCCTTGTGTGGCTTGTTAGAATGGCAGTATCAAAACGCATTAAATAGACAAATTCTTCCGCCTTCAGTGATTCGAACGCAATAAAACTCTTGTCCTAAAAGATTACATTTCAAGTCCAGCCTGTTTTGAAGCAAGCTGGCCCGAAGAGGGATGAGTGGGTTCATTAAAAATGCAACACAAACATTGGCAAACATTTCCAAAGAACATTTTTTTAGCAAGGCAAATTGAAAAGGCAGTGGGTGTCTGCGGTGGAGGCGGCGGCTATTGTTTTCCTGAGTCACCTTGTGAAGAAAATGCAAGCGACTCATTAAACTTTTACAAGGTACTTTTTTGTTCTCCCCTCAAAGGTGCGAAGCATCTCTTTGCTAACCAATTCTGAGGTAGCTCTGCATAAAAGTGGCCCAGAACAGAATTGCGGTTCTTGACATTTGATGACTAAAAGTCATATTTGAGGGAGAGTGCTCTGTGAGAACACACTGAAGGGTGTGCGCTCGCGCACACGCACACAAAGACAGAGAGAGATTCAACATTAAAAGGTCATGCAAGACCTTTGCCTTCCTGTATCTTCAAAAGGATGGGAACACCAAAGGTCTCCATGCAACCTGACAAGGAGATTTTCATCTCTTCTGTCCATAAAATGCCCTGACAGAAGCCCTCTTTCCAAGACAATCAAGGCTACTGAAGTGGATTTGCTTCACGGCAACCAGATAATTGAGAAATCTGCGGAACTGACTATTCTTCTCCCCCCAGCAAATCACTATGCTAAAAGTTGGATCTAGACCAAAGTTGGAATTTCTGCCTATTTATTTATTTATTTATTTACTAAAACATTTATACCCTGCCTTTCCTCATGGTTCAAGGTGGCTTACAATAATAGTTGAAAACATTTCCTGTTAAAACCAGAGTAAAATAGCAAACCCCAAATGTCTCCCTCTCCCCCTTGAGAGCCAGTGGGGTGTAGTGGTTAAGAGTGGTAGACTCTAATCTGGAGAACCGGGTTTGATTCCCCGCTCCTTTGTTTCTCCACTTCTCCACATGAAGCCTGCTGGGTGACTTTGGGCTAGTTGCAGTTCTCTCTGAACTCTCTCAGCCCCACCTACCTCACAAGGTGTCTGTTGTGGGGAGAGGAAGGGAAGGCAATTCTATGCTGGTTTGAGTTTCCTTAAAGGTAGAGAAAATTGGAGTATAAAAACCAACTCTTCTTCTTTAGAGATGTCTGCCATTGAAACCGTTCATTTCCCCCCTTTCTTCTACAGAAGCATCATTTTGTGGGCCGTTCCACTAAAGGAAAATTTAATCTGACTTCAACCCTAACTAAAGAGCCCGAGAAACTATCCATGCTGTAAGTGCAAATAAGTATTTTGAGAGCCCCTGTTCCAAAATGTAAATAAGACAAAACATGCATATTGGTTCTTTCTAATACATTTTGTAAGGGAGATTGCAGAGAAATGCCGCAAGTATAACCTGAACAGTCCATTACTTTTAATTGATCCCACCCACAAAATCAGAGCAAATATTTTAGCGTATACCCAAAACATAACACATGAATGCAAAGTGCCTGTTTCCCATAACAAGAAGCCAGAATTGGAGAGCCAGTGTGGTATACTGATCAGTATGAAGAAGAATTGTTGTTTCTATGCCAATTTTCTCTACCTTTTTAAAGGAGAATCAAACCAGTTTACAATCTCCTTCCCTTTCTCTCCCCAGACATCTTGTGAGGTAGGCAGGGTTGAGAGAGTTCGGAGAGAACTGTGATTAGCCCAAGGTCACCCAGCAGGCTCCATTTGTCGAAGTGGGGAAACCAACTCGGCTCACCAGATTAGAGTCTGCTGCTCATATGGAGAAGTGGGGAATCAAGGTTGGCTCTCCAGATTAGAGTCCACTGCTGCTAACCACTACTCCATGCTGGCTCTCTAGTATGTCACACTAGAACCTGGGAGAGATCCAGGTTCAAGTCTCCATTAAATGATGAGCTCACTGGGTGACTTTGGCTGCCCTCTCTCAGTCTAGCCTACCTCACTGGGTGGCTGTTAGGGAGGAGAGGGGAAAAACCGTGCACACCGCTGTGAGCTTCTTGAAGGAAAGATGAATAAAAATCGATAGGATAGACTCCCTGTGGAGTGCATCCTTGGTGGCACTCCACCAAGGAGTGGTGGCAAGCCTAGAGAGCAAGCATGGTGTAGTGGTTAAGAGTGGTGGTTTGGAGCAGTGGACTCTGATCTTGAGAACCAGGTTTGATTCCCCACTTCTCCACATGAGTGACTAACACTTATCTGGTGAACTAGATTTGTTTCCCCACTCCTACACATGAAGCCAGATGGGTGACTTTGGGCTAGTCACAGCTCTTAAAGCTCTCTCAGGCCAACCGACCTCCCAGGGTGTCTGTTGTGGGGAGGGGAAGGGAAGGTGATTTTGAGCCAGTTTGATTCTTCCTTAAGTGGTAGAGAAAGTCAGCATATAAAAACCAACTCCTCCTCCTCCTCCTCCTCCTCCTCCTCCTCCTCCTCCTCCTCCTCCTCCTCTTCTTCTTCTTCTTCTTCTTCTTCTTCTTCTTCTTCTTCTTCTTCTTCTTCTTCTTCTTCTTCTTCTTCTTCTTCTTCTTCTTCTTCTTCTTTTGCTTCTGTGCAATGCACGAGATGAAACGGCCCAAATGTTCTTATTACAAGTTCCTTTCCCCAGCATATGCCGTTTAATGGCTTGTGCAAGCTGCGATTAAGCAACTGGCTATACTTCCCGCAGGCAGAGTGAATGCAAAGGCAGTAAGCTGCTGTCTGGATGAAGCGTGCAACTTTATCTGAGCGAGCTCCGACGGCACCTTTCGCCCACTCCCCCTGGGAAGATTTCTGCTCCCCTCCAGAGTGATGCTTCCCTCCACTCAGTGTGGCCTCAATGTCCCTCTAGCGATGGCACACCTGTTGTGAACATCTGCTCCCTTGGAACGTGAGAGATTTAAATGGCCAGGCAGGCGTCTTGTCGCTGTGAAGGCAGCATCCGCTCAGCTCCAGCTTGCGCACCCCTTGCCGGGAGGTAGCTGTCATAGCTGCCTGATTTACTACCTGAGAAGGGAGGGAGAAAAAAGAACGGTACTCTGATCTCATTTCAGCATTGCATGTGAAGTCTCCCTCCCAAGAGGGAATGAGGACGGGAAGGACAAACTGGGAAACATGCTAAGAAGTGGGAAGCGCGGGGAGGAGGTAATACTAACAGCGCATTCCTGAGCCTGAAGGGCGAACACCCTTAGGAAGCCAGGAGGGCACTTCGCCGGCGTTTGGGCCCCCCATGCCAGCATCCGGGCCACTTACACCAGCATTAGTGGCCCCAGTGCCTGCAAGAAGGCCCAGACTCTGAATGCCGCTGTGGCAGCACCATTCTGGGATGCTACCGGGGCCTTCTGCTGGCGTCCCACCGGCTTAAAGGCCCGTGCCAGCGTGCCAGGAGGTGTTTTGGCATCCCGGAAGCCATTGCCAGGGCGAGCCAGGAAGGGAGAAGCTGCTGTTAGGCAGCCTCCTGTCCCATTTCACCCCGAGAACGCCGGCATGGAGAAGAACGAGGCTGCACCTGCTTTTTAGCAGGTGCAGCCTCCCTTTTCTCTATGGGGTGAAAAGGCCCTGTTTAACCCCAAAAAAACACCTCTAAAAGACTTTTTTGTTTGTTTTAGGTGTGTGGGGAATGGCTTTAAGAGGCGGTGCAGCAGCGCCTCCTCCCTGCCGAATCTCAGGAATGCGCTGTAAGAGTGATATGCCAGTGCCATTTGCTTGCATGGACCTTTCCAAGCAAGTTTGGTTGTGTTTCTTTGATACAGTGGTTATCAGTGTAGCACCCTTTGGGTTTCTTATCTGTTTCCTGGCACCCAGCTGCGTTCCAACTGAGAGCCAGCGTGGTGTGGTGGTGAAGAGTGGTGGTTTGGAGCAGTGGACTCTAATCTGGAGAACTGGGTTTGATTCCCCACTTCTACACATAAGGCCAGCTGGGTGACCTTGGGCTACTCACAGCTCTCTCAGCCCCACCTACCTCACAGGGTGTCTATTGTGGGGAGGGGAAATGAAGGTGATTGTAAGCCGGTTTGATTCTCCCTTTAGTGGTAGAGAAAGTCAGCATATAAAAACCAACTCATAGTCTTTATCTTTGTCTCTGTCTTCTTCTTCTTCTTCCTCATGACCCACAGTTTAAGAAACTTTGGACTAGATGACCCTGGAGGTCCCATCTAACTACGTTTCAGTGATTCTGTAAACTGTTGCTGTTTAGCAAAAAGAATCATGCATGCTTCTGTGATGGAAAGAAGGAGGACTTTGGTGATCTCCAGATAAGCCCTGTGAGAGCTTTATGGGTGAGCTGGATAGTTAGTGGTGCCAACAAGATTTATGAAGGGCTAGCAGCATTTCAGTGGAGCACATCATTGAATGATGAGTGTTAGCTTTTATCTAGTTACCAAGAGGTGACAGTCCCTTGTTTTGCTAAGAACCAATATGAGGAAGAACAAATATAAAAACAAATGTGTTAGGAAAAGCTCCAATTCTGATTCCCCAGCATCACCCCCCCCCCAAAAAAAAGCGGCAAAACAACTCTGTATTGACTCCTTTCTTTGGAGTGAAACGGAGGGTGAGTCAGCGATTTCCTGTGTTAACAGATATAATGTGTTAAATCGGGAGGAGGCAATAGATAACTATACCCCCCTGCTGATACAAAGGCATGGGGAGGAAAATGCTGAAGGAGTGGAGGAGCAATTGTCAGTGTCTACTCAGAAGGAGGATGGCCTGCAGTTCCTGGCGTTGGAAGGCAGATGGGTGGACTATTGAGAGAAGAGCTATTAAAAACAGTGGGGGATCAATGTTTTCTTACGGCAGAAACTGTGATTGCTATCTACTAGCGATTAAACAAGATCTTAAACAAGTTGGATGATTTAAGTGCCATGTTGAATAGAAAATCGGGTGTGGCAGTGGCTGAAACCTGCCCTCGGAGGCCGGCTCTCTAGTAGGGACAGACTCTCCATGGAGGGAATTGTCGATATCGCCTGCTGGATTTAAAGCTTTTATCTAGTGCATTTCAATGTTAACTATCAGATTGCAGGAACACCTGTTGGTTTGGTTCATATTCTGCTCGCCAGCTGTTAGCAGGGATACTATTTTTTGTCAAGCAGTTTGGCTGTTCATAAGCAGCTCAAACATGGACAGTAGGTTACTTTCCGCGTTCTGCCTGTGTAAAGCTGGATACAAAAATTGGACTAGGCTTGGAATAGCACTTAGTTGAGGCCTTCATTTAAAATTCTGCTGCATAAAGATTTAGAATAAGATTTGATACCTAGACTTTTTAATGGAGCATTGAGTCCCATTGTTTCCTATTATTATTATTATTATTATTATTATTATTATTATTATTATTATTTTGCAAGAGCAACTGAACTGTGGCAAACATTTTAATGTAGTAGGAACGTCATTGGCATCACATGAGATCTGCACAAACATTGATTATGCATTTTTTTTTGGGGGGGGAGAGATTGGTTTTACCTGCTGGGTCCACCCCTGCTAGGGTTGCCAGGTCCCTCTTTGCCACTGGTGGGAGGTTTTTGGGGCGTAGCCTGACGTTCCCCACCCCTGCTCTATATGTACCAATTGTGTGTGTGTAGTGTCTGTCGAAAGGTATGCAGAATGTGTGTAGGGGCACGGCTAATGGCCTCAGTCTCCTTTTATATGCATTGATTATAACATGAAACTTACAAGTGGACTGTACACTTCTGATGCCTGCCACAGCTGCTGGTGAAACGTCAGGAAAGAAAATTCCAAGACCATGGTTACACAGCCCGGATAACCTACAAGAACCAATGAACTCTGACCGTGAAAGCCTTCGACAATACTTCTGTGTATGTTTATGTTGCAGATCGACTCTGGTCCAGCAAAATGTCAGGCTTTCTGTTAATCTGTTTTTAGCACGCGTCTTAGTAAAACCTGGATGCTTTTCATGGAAGCAGACAAGCTGCTTTGTGGGTACTTTTAGTGTGAAATGTGTTGTTCTTCTTTCCATGTTTTAATTCTGAAAGGAGCCTGTAATGGTTTCAGTCCTTTTTAGATGTGATATGTGACAGCGCGGTAACAATGAGAGTGCAAACGGCTTCCATTTGCGCCCAGCCAACGGCTGGGATGGATTTTACAACTCATTGGATAAGTGCTAGGCAATGCTTTTCAAAAGCTTTTTGCACATTTTGAATTGTGTGTGGTCCCCTCCCCCACCCCCAAGTCTTGCATCCCTACCTATTCTTTTGAGATCCTCTTGGCTTTAGCCAGTTTTCTCCCAATCATGCCTTCTTGTATCATGCTGTCACATTCTTGTAAAAATCACCAAGTGTGGATGTGTGTGTGTTAAGTGCCGTCAAGTCGCTTCCTACTCATGGCGACCCTATGAATCAATGTCCTCCAAAACATCCTGTCTTTGGACCACAAATCGAGGGCTGTGGCTTCCTTTATAGAGTCAATCCATCTCTTGTTGGGTCTTCCTCTTTTCCTGCTGCCTTCTACTTTTCCTAGGATGGGGAGGGGCTGTGGCTGAGTGGTAGAACATCTACTTGGCATGCAGAAGGTCCCAGAACTCCCCTTATAGTTCCTAATAAATATAAATAAGAATAGCAGGGGAAGGGGGGAAGTATGGAGGTTATGGGTTAACCAGGTCTCCCCTAGTCTTGCGCCAGAGCTTCATGGGAGACCTCTCCTCAAATGTCTTCACTGCATAATCACTGTTGAAGTGCTGCAGACGCTTTGCAGTCCTGAAGCTATCTCTTACACCTATCATTAGGACAAATCAGAATGCAACTAGTATTATAGAATCAAGACATTCCCCATCATAGGATAGGGTTGCCAACCTCCAGGTGGTGGCTGGAGATCTTCTGCCATTCCTACTGATCTCCGCTTTGGCCATTGGACTCCATGGCATTGGAGTCCCTCCCCTCTCCCAACCCTGCCCTCCTCAGGCTCCACCCCCAAAATCTCAAGGTAATTCCCAATCTGTAGCTGGCAACCCTAGCATAGGAACACAATGGCCAAGCTATCATACCTGGTCCCAAAAGGGACCACATAGCAACTTGAAATTGTGTTATCCAGTATATGACTGGAACTGTGAAACAGCATGAGGCGATGGGTAGTATAGATTGATTTAAAAGTTGGATTTAGAGTTGTGGGTTCCATGTCAGCCATGGACTCTTTGTGTGACTTTGGTTAAGACACATGTTCTCAAACTCAATTCCCTATCTGTCAAATGGAAATAAAGATTTTCCTTGTAGAGCATTTGACATAGTAACTTGGAGCTGGATTTATACCCAAGCCAAGTAAGCTACAGTTTAAGGTTTCTGTTCATGCTTGGCATAGTTTGGGGCTTCAGCATGTCTCAGTTCTGCCATTAGGGTTGCCAATCTCCATGTGAGGCTGGGAGCTCTCCTGCTATTACAGCTGATCACCAGATTACAGAGACCCTGGAGAAAATGGCCACCTTGGCAACTGGACTCTATAGCATTGAAGTCCCTCCCTCTCCAAACCCTGCCCTCCTCAGACTCCACCTCCAAAATCTCCAGGTATTTCCCCATCCAGAGCTGGCAACTCTACCTGTCATGGATCAATTGCAATGGCGTACAAACAGAAGAAGGGACAGGGTAGAGGGGCTAGGGAGCTTTAGGAGGAAGAGATGCCAAAAGACCCAGTGTTCCAAGACATCAGCATATGCATTACTTTGCAGAGCACAGCTGGAAATGCAATCCAATCAAAGAAGAGCAAATGATCTAATCTGAGTAGGTGTGGGGCATTCCTAACTGTTGATGATCTGGCAAAGAGCATTGTACATAAGGACTTGGTACATACTGGCAGCTTGTACTGCAGCTTAACCCTCCATAAGGATATGTTATGAACTAGCAGCCTATCTTAGAAGGACTTCTAAATTATGGTTCTCTGATTTGAGCTAATGGTATAAAACAGGCTGATTAAGTTTTGATATGAAACGGACTGATTCCGGACATCTGTACCTGTATACCTGCATACCACATGATGTGTTGAAGACTTTTGCAAAGAATATGGATATTCACAATTTTGTGTAGTCAAGCAATTGCGCTCTTCTGCACCTATTGAAGTGCTGCCTGCTGCCTACTTTGTGTATAACATGTGGCAGTTTGATGTGGTTTATATGTTTTCTTCACTTGATGAAGTGCTGTCTGTAGTGAGAACAATAAGTCTATTATAATCAAATGCTATATTTAGATACGACAATAGGGTTTTCTTGTTATTGCTTTATCTTGGTATGATATGCTATTTGTATTACTTTATGAATTCCATCTTGGCAGTTTCTACAGTAAAGATGGGAAAGCATTCTGAAAAATTAAAAATTAATGTACAAACGATAAAGAAGAATAAAAAATAATGATGATGATGGAATATGAGATTTCTCTCCACCTGCCTGATGCATCTCAGTGTCACATTGGGTAGATTCTCTCAATCTGTATGTAATGCTGGCTTTGCTTTCAAGGTTCTCTTGCTGTCCCCTAGAAAGCTGCGGTATAGTTATAAAATTTGAACTTTGGCATGCACCGCCGCTGTTGCTTTCCGCATGGGGGCGTCCATTACTTTGAAATATTTGCACTTTAAAACTGCCTAAACATATTTGCGCAACAGTCGGGACAGTTCCCGGAGCAATTGTCTGTGAAGGGTTATTACATTGAGCCAACAACAACAAAAATGGATCTGAGGGGGAGGTCCTCGACTCCATCAATAGTTTTGAATTGTCCATAAATATATTTTGAAATGCTTTTTAGCTCATTTGTGCAGTGCTCTCTTGTGCTGCCCCCTCCTTTTCTTAGAATGATTTCCACAGTAGGGGACTGCTGGGCACTCATAAAACAAAAAAACCCAGAAACCACGTTGCCTCATTTGGAGAGGTAGTGGTTGCCACATTCCAAGGAGGATGCTTACAAAACAGTGCCATTACAGCCTTGTGGTTGGAGGCAGTACAGAAGCATTTAAATCTATCTATCTATCTATCTATCTATCTATCTATCTATCTATCTATCTATCTATCTATCTATCTATCTATCTATTCATCTATCATCTATATATCATCTAAAGAACATAAGCAAGGTCATGTTGGATCAGACCGAGGTCCATCAAGTTCAGCAGTCTGCCCACAGCAGTGGCCAACAGATACCTCTAGGAAACCCACAAACAAGACAACTGCAGCAGCATTGTCCTGCCCATGTTCCAAAGCACCTAATATAATAGGCATGCTATAATAGGCATGTTCCTCTGATCCTGGAGAGAATAGGTATGTGTCATGACTAGTCTCCATTTTGACTAGTAGCCATGAATACCCCTCTCCTCCATGAACATGTCCACCCCCCTCTTCAAGGCTTCCAAGTTGGCAGCCATCATGAAAATTATGCTCCAGATAGCTTGCAGAGCAAATAGAGGGATAACTGGGGTTGTTTTGTTTTCTTCTGGACATTTGCTGCAATGTGTGTTAGTTATATCATGTGCTTCTTCCTTCGTGGAACTCAGGATCATATGTGTTGAGTTCCCAGGAGGTCTTTCCCCTCTAGGCAATGGCCAGGTTGAGACCTGCTTAGTTTGGACAAGATGGTTCATTATGCTCCTGCACAGCATACCCTGGGAAAATGGGGTGAAGTAAATAAGCAGGAAAGATACTTAATATGTCACTCGCCACGTGTGAGAAAGAGAGCACGCTCCAGAGGCATGCTCCAGACTGCATTAGCATCTCCTCATATGGAGATATGTGGTTTTCTTTTTTTCTTGTTTTAAAAATTAATTCCTTTTAATATATGCAGAATGTGCAGTGAAGCTGCATTAATTTGCACTAATGATCAAGAGATCCACCAAGATTAAGTGCATTTTTTTGTAAATTAGCGGGGAAGCAAATAAACACTGTCATAATTATCACTGTGGGTTTTTTTTTTCCTTTCTGGAAAAAAAAGCACGCGGCAATGGTTTTGCAACACCAATTGTTACTTTTTGATCATGGATGTGGGCACGTGTTTAGTATTAATTATTTATGAAGCTTCGCTGTGTGGGTAGTAATAATTCAGGAACAGATTTTAATCGAACCTAGAAGTGTTAGGGGCAGGAGACCTCCCCCTCCAATGGTCCGTTGGAGAGGTGAACCTCTTGGACACAGTATTAACAGAATTATGGTTAGGGTTGCCAGGTCCCTCTTCGCCATCGGTGGGAGGTTTTTGGGGTGGAGCCTGAGGAGGGCGGAGTTTGAGGAGGGGAGGGACTTCAATGCCATCGAGTCCAATTGCCAAAGCGGCGGTTTTCTCCAGGTGAACTGATCTCTGTTGGCTGGAGATCATTTGTAATAGCAGGAGATCTCCAGCTAGTACCTGGAGGTTGATAAGCCTAGGTAGAACCCACTGTTTCAGCATGCAAAATAGGGGTGTCGAACTCAAATGTTATGAGGGCCGGATATGACATAAACGTCACTTGATCAGGCCAGGCGTTGCCAGCCCAGATCGAGGGGTGGTGGTGGCTGCCTTGGCTGGATCGCAGGCCGGATAAGAGCTCTCAAGCGGCCGGATCTGACCCTCAGGCCATATGTTTGACACCTCGGATGTAGAAGGTCCCAAGTTTGATCCCTGATCTTTCTAGTTTAAAGAATCGGACCTTGTGTTGGGGAAGAGTTTTCTTAGTCTGAGACCCCAGAGAGCCAGTCAGAGTAAACAATAGAGAGCTACGTGGAACCAGTGGCCTGACTCCGATTGATTTTTATGGGTCCACAGCCCAGTGGTGAATCACTTGCTTTGCATGCTGAAAGTTGCAGGGTTGACCTTTGGCCTACGGATTTAAATGATCTTATATATAGCAGGTGCTGGAAAAAAGACAACTCTCCAGCTGGGACACTGGAGAGCTGCTGTCAGTCAGAGTAGACAGTGTTGAGCAATACGGACCAAAGGAATGGCTTGGTGCCTTTGTGTCTTCGTATAGAATGCAGATCTCTGCAGTCTGCCCACCTGTTGCATGACTTAGCTAGTGCTATAAGTCCAGAGTGCATGCCAGCCATTTGAGATTGAAGCTGTCTTGGTGCTGTGGGGGTGGGGGAACACGTGGAGTGTTGTTTTTGAAGAGTTCACTCAAAGCTCTGAGCGTGCCCTCTCAGAGGTCCAGAGAGGTTCGGGCAACTTCCTGCTTTTGAGCCCCCAGCCGTACCAAAAGAAGAAGAGTTGGGTTTCATATGCCGACTTTCTCTACCACTTAAGGAAGAATCAAACCGGCTTACAACCACCTTCCCTTCCCCTCCCCACAACAGACACTCTGTGAGGTAGGTGGGGCTGAGAGAGCTCTAAGAGATGGGATTGCCAACCTCCAGGTACTAGCTGGAGAACTCCTGCTGTTGCAACTGATCTCCAGCTGATAGAGATCAGTTCATCTGGAGAAAATGACTGCATTGGCAATTGGACTCTTATGGCATTAAAGTCCCTCTCCTCCTCAAACCCTACCCTCAGGCTCTGCCCCACCGGTGGCGAAGAGGGACCTGGCAACCCTCCCCCCACATTCTGTAGTGATTATAGTGTTGTGCTGGCATCTGGGTTCATGATGCAGAGAAGGTAGGGCAGATCAAGATGGTTTTACTTCTCTCCCACATAACATCAGTGCATTAGTCACCTAATAAAATTTATTGGCAGTAGGTTCAGGACAGTTTTTTAAAAAAAATAAGGACTCCTTTGTACAGTGCCGAAGTAATTTATGGAATCTGTTGCCACAAGACACGGTGGTGGTAGAGGAAGGGGAGTTGTTTGTGGGCTTCCTGGAAGCCTCTGGCTGACCGCCACTGGAAGTGGGATGGTGCGCGAGATGGACCCTGGGTCTTATCCGGAGGGCTGCTCTTATATGCTAATTTTCCGTTAAGAGAGTTTACCCAGATAGCAGCCCATAGATTTTCTGTGGCTTCCAGGTTTCCTGGATGCAGGTGAGCAGGTTGCTAAGCAACTGCTCTTGATGTGTTTCCCAGCTGCCCCGCATTGTCCTCCTTTCTTTGTGATCTTTAGCCTTGGCCGGCTGCAAGCCAAAACACATGTTCAGCTCCCGTGTCTGGAGGGGGGAAGCTGGTAGGCAGGACGTTGGGAGGGGAGCAAACCCATGTCTTATATTATCGGAAGGAAAACTCGGCACATGTTGCTTGCATTCTTGTAGACGCCGATGATTTGTGCATTTTCACTAAGCAGGCGTTGAAGGATATGTGTTTGAATGCTTAACGCCTCTACAGCTACATCTCCCAGAATGCCTCACTCGTGGATACCAGTGAGAGAATGCAAAGCAGCGATAAAGCTTTGCATTAAATTTCTTCTCTAGTAGCTGAATTTACGTGTTAAGCAGATAACTGTTGTGTTGACAAAATATCTGGAATATATGCGGTGTTCTTTAGGCATTCATATTACACTGTGAAATTCTTTGAGAATGCATTAATATTTATTTAATATATTTATATCTTGAGTTTGGACTGCATTTTCTACTAAGGGAAGGCACTTCTTTCGGCAGAACAAAGCTTTCCTGCCTTTCCCCTAACTCTGTACCCTCCTGATCTCCCCAAAATGCTGTTTCTGGAGACAAGGGACCATGAAGATTGAAGATCGATCACAAATGGTAGCCATGTTAATCTGTCTGTAGCAGTAGAAAAGGGCAAGAGTGCAGTAGTACTTGCAGCCAGGGTGGTGTAGTGGTTAAGAACGGTGATTTGGAGAGGTGGAGTCTGATCTGGAGAACCAGGTTTGTTTCCCCACTCCTCCACATGAGCAGCGGAGGCTAATCTGGTGGACTGGATTTGTTTCCCCACTCCTACACACAAAGTCTGCTGGGTGACCTTGGGCTAGTCACAATCTCTCAGCCCCACCTACCTCACAGGGTGTCTGTTGTGGGGAAGGGAAGGTGATAGTAAGCCGGTTTGATTCTTCCTTAAGTGGTAGAGAAAGCCTATAAAAACCAACTCTTCTTCTTCTTAACAACATTTCTGATATGAACTTTCGTCAGATCACTTTAATTCCTCAGTTGATCAGGAATGAAATAAGGGTGCATCGAGGGTCTGTTATTGGAAAATTTAGTTGGGATCCAGACAAAAGTCTCAGTACACAGCAATAACACAACAAAAATTATATATCTGACATTTAGAGAGGTTCCTCAGTAGAACTGGCCCCTTCAGGAGGGGGTGGGCTATCTTTCTTTGGAGGTTTTTAAGCAGAGGCTAGATGGCCATATCTCAGCAATGCTGATTCTGTGAAGTCCATAAGAGTAGTCCATAAGAGGGAAGGCAGGGAGGATTATGTCAGAATATTATGCATATTCCTCAGGGAGGCGAGGTGATGAAGCCTCCCCCGATGGAAGCTCCTGTAACGTGGCTGCTTGTTCTTTGAACGCCACCTCCCTCCTGTGTCAGTCACACTGGGCCTGCAAGAATGTAATAGTCCGTTCCTTCCAGTCTATGGTTGGACTATGGCCACGTAACCAGTTCATCCCCAACACTATGGGGTATTTAATAGTGGGAGCAATGGTAAAATGGAGCTGTTCCCAATGCTCCCCAACTCCTTAAGCGACCCGGGCTGTTCTATGCGTGACCGCCCCCCCCCCTAAAGTCACTACCGTCCATCTGGGCAAACTGGATGGGTTTGGGCAACTCAACCCTCTTCACCCGTAATTCATGTGCAGTCTCTTCATTTATCAAAGTCCGAGCACAGACTGAATCAACTAGAGCTGATACTCGCAACACGGGTCCCCCCCTGGGTAATGCAATGGCGACCTTAATAAACACATTGTCTTCATGATAGCTTACCATCACTGGAGCTCCCTGCTCAAGGTCCGGAGCGGCCTGCTGTGGAGCTCCCTTTACAGCAGACCGACGGCGTATTTTGCCGGCAGGCTCCACTCTTCCTCCTCGCTGGAGGAAGAGGAGTCTTTATTTGTAATCCGCGGCTCCGATGAGCCGGTAGCTTTCGGCGGTTCTTGGGTGGGTTGAAGCTGAAAAGCCGTGGGTGTCCCCCATCGTCCCGGTGGGGCGCTTCTGCAGCGTGCCTGTCCCTCGGTGCATGCCTTCTCCAGTTCCACAGCTGCTGGCTGGACTGGGGCCGTTTTTTCAGGACGGGATGGGCAACGAGCGGCAAAATGTCCCAAGCCTCCGCAAACGAGACAGGCACTACTATGGAAACATTTAGTCCATTCCGCCGCTGACAGACCCCCTCCTTGCAAGGACCAAAGGCCTGTAGGGGCACCTGGCCTGTCTCCACGGGGCTTGGCCTCCCGTGCGGTACGCTGCTTCGAGAGTTGCAAAAGTTGCCTATGGCACCCATCCCTCCATGTCCAGAGGATTCCCTTGCATGAAAGCCCAGTGCTGCAATTCGGGATTGAGCCCCTCCCGAAAATACTGTACTTGGGTGGCCTCGCTCCAGTCCAGAATTTTACTCAAGAGCAATTGAAACTCGCTAGCATACTGCACCACCAACTTCGTCCCTTGGCACAGCTACAGAAGAGCCGTCTTGGCCCGTTCCCCCCGGTGCAGGTCTTCAAACCGGTTACGGAGGGCGATCATGAAGTCAACCAAACTTCTCAAAACTCGGGAGCGCAGTTCGTACTGTTGCACCATCCACGCCACCGCTTCCCCCTGAATCAGTGATGCAACATATTGAACCCGGCTTTCGTCCGAGGTGAAGGTTGCACCCTGTTCACGCATGAACGCATCCACTTGGATCAGGAAATAAGACAAAAGGTCGCTCAACCCATCAAACGTCACCTTCAACTCACGTCGGGTTGGAGGTGCTGGTCCCGGCTGCCCTGGAGGAGGAGGCGGTGGTGGCAGTGGTAGGACCGGTTGGTTACCAGGAGCCGCCGGTTGGTTGCCGGGAGGCTGCTGAGGCTGCTGTTGCCTCAAGTTGTTCAACTCGTGCCACATTTCTTGCATCAAAGTTTGCATGGCATCCATCCTTTCCGCCATCTCCTGCTTCTCGAAGCAGTGTTGCTGGCGTTCTGCCTCCCACTCACGCTGCCAGACCGATTCCCTACTGGCCAGGTCGTCCTCAATCCCCTCAAGCATCCCAGAAATCTCTGGCCTCCGGAGCCTACTGTCCGCCCCCGATCGCATCCAAGGTCGGGGAGAATCCATCCAGGATCGAAGATGAGAAATCTTGGGTACCGCACCCTTCCCGGTGCTGCTTGGTTTCTTGTCCACTGGTTTGTCCCCCTTCGAGCCAAGATTGGGCTCCGTCAGAGGCACCTTCTTGTCCTCCTCCTTCTTGTCGTCTCCATTCTCTGCCATAGCCACCCTCGTGTTGGGTTGGGGGCAGACAACGGAGCAAAAGGATTAGCAGCTTAATGTGAGGTTCTCCAGCCAACCTCGGCAATCCCAAAAAAGTCACTCGCTCAGACAGGCAGGTCTAAAGCAGATAAACGTTTATTCAGGAGCCGCAGGTACAGCATAAGCAATCCACAGGTTCAAAGCTGCTAATGGCAAACCAAACTACAAAGCATAACTTTAAGCACAAAGCAATCCCAGGTGCAACACCAAGCAGGCCTTGGGAATTAGGAGATAATGGTGCCTGGTAGGGAGTGAGCAAGCCATAATACTGAAGTTGCCTGCCTGAGACTCAAGGTCAGAGCAGGGGGGGAAGGAAAGGAGCGGGGACAGCTTGAACAGCTCAGAGAAACAAAACCAAAAGATGCACTTGAACAGAAATGGGCCTAACTCATGTCAAGAGCCTGTCTGGACAGCATGACTCCTGACAGGTGCCGCTGCGACACCTGCTCCCCTAGCGCCACTCTTTGTCCCCGACCTTGGAGGAAAGAGTGAAACCATTGAAGGGCTATGCCTTGGATTCCAATGTCGGCAAGGCGGTGGTCTAAAAGATCGTAATCGGCCATGTCAAAGGCTGCTGACAGATCTAAGAGTATCAGCAGCCCCGACCCGCCACGATCCAGCTGCCGACGGAGATCGTCTGTGAGGGCGACCAGAGCAGTCTCCATCCCATGGCCAGGGCGGAAGCCTGACTGGAATGGGTCCAACACCGATGCATCATCCAGGAATCTCTGCAGCTGCTCGGCAACCGCTCTCTCAAAGTCCCTTAAAGACTAACAAAATTCCTGGAAGGGTATGAGCTTTCATGAGCCACAGCTCACTTCTTCAGATACAGCTAGAATGTGATTCCATCTATCCTTAAGTAAAGATGAGTGAATTAGGTGTGATAAGCAGACGGAGAGAAATCAGCATTGGTAATGAGGCAGGAATCCCAGCTTTCTATTTAGTCCCGGAGGATGCATAGTCTTGAGCTTCATTACTACTCCTCTGCATATCATACTGTATCCAATCACGCATGCTAATGTCATGTACTTGCTTTTTTACATTTACATTGGCATTGTGTGTCTAATTCACTTGCCTCTACTTAAGGGATGACATTGTAGCTGTATCTGAAGAAGTCAGCTGTGGCTCACGAAAGCTCACACCCTGCCAGAAATTTTGTTAGTCTTTAAGGTGCTACTGGATTTCTACTCGTTTCTACTGCCTTCAGGAAGAATGTATTTTCTCAGAGCTAAGTTCTCTCTTCTTCCATCCCTAGAGATGTGAAGGCCTGGATTGCCCTCCCTATTTGAAAAAGAAAAGAAAAGAGTTTTTCCTGGATTCTCCCCCACCCCCATGACTTTTTCCAGTGGGAAAATTGGGAAACTTTGGGGGAGTGCTGAAACTCCAGTCCGATTTGTTTTGCCATTCAGAGTGAGTTAAATGTGCTAAGATAATATCACTTTGCAGCTTCTCACTTTTGTTGTAGTTTAGTTAGCACAAGCAGTTTTGTTTATAGAAAATGAGGACATTTTACACTTTTAAATTTCATAAATATATCAATTAATGATATGCTAAGTAAGATCGGCAATTCATCTTATGTTATTAAAGCAGCAGAACAGATTTTGGTTTGATAGTGAAGTAAGTATTGCATATATTTAAATCCCCGCCCCATTTCCCTTTATCCTGGAAAAAAATCTCACACAGACAACAAAATCTTACTACTGAGAACTTCAGATTGAATGCATCAAGAGTCTTTACTCTGGTATCACAATCGAAGTCAAGAGGTTGTGTTGCGTAGCAGGTAGAGAGTTGGACTGGGATCTGGGAGACCCAGGTTTGAATCCACACTCTGCCACAGAAGCTTGCTGGGGAACCATGGGTCAGTCATGCATTCTCGGCCTAACCTACCTCACAGGGTTGTTGTAAAGATAAAATGGAGGAGAGAATGATGTAAGCCACTTTGGGTCGCTGGGGAGAAAGGCAAGGTATAAAATAAATAAATAAATTTAGTTTCACTAGTTTGGAAGTTTGCAAACCTCCTCCCCCGCCCCCAATCTGTGAAAGTGAAATAAACTTTTTGGAAATTCATCTGTAGGTAGGCATATTGTCTTTCTGTTACATACCTGGATTATGAACTAGGGGTGGGGGGAAGCCAGGTTTTTTTTTTTTTTTTTTTTGAGGATTTGTTTAATTTTCTTTTGTTACTATTCACACTTTATGCAAAATGTAGAAAAGTGCGGTAAATTATGCAGCTCAGTAGAAGGATGTGTGTCCCGAATGGTTCACCCAGTGGACCGGCCCACGATCAAAGGAAAACTGTTGTGGGAAAGTGTCTGCCTCTCCCCGCATCACATTATCAGGATATCTGTGGAATCTGAGAGCTGCGATAGCTTATTAAATTCCTGTGCTAGTTGCCCCAAACCTGGTCCTTATGTGAGGGTAAAAGCTTTTGGCATGTCTGAATGCCAGACGCCATGATTCGCGCCCAGATTGTTAACCTAGAAAGGTGCGCGCCTCCAGGTTGAGAAGTGCCTACCGTCGCTTTTGTGTTTTTCGTGGCGTGAGCCTGCGACCAGACCTCGAGAGAATTCAAATGAGCACTCTGCGGAGCATGGCAGTGCATATTTTAGTCAAAGGGAATATCTCCTTGGCAGGTTTGCTGTTCTCGTTTCGCTCCTTCCCTGAAAGACGAAATGAGATTCAGTTTTAAGATAAAACTGTATGGAAATGGAATATTTCTTCGCTGTGATTATTTTTATGCACAAGAAGTCGCAGGCTTTAAAGTTCGAGTTCCCACAGCAACTGTAACTCTGCCCTCTTGTGCATATTCTATATCTTTGTAGGGCTTGTACCTGCTATTAAATTTATGTCCTTTGTGTATATGGTTGGTATAGTACCTAATAGAGACATACATAATGTACTCTTTACAAAGGAGGCTGACTTCTTAAACACGTAGATGAGACTCAGCTCCATTACAATATGATGAATCCATTTTCACCTTTAGCTTTTAGAAGGAAGCAGGCATTTCCTATCAAGGACTGTAGGTATTACAGGTCGAGTATCCCTTATCCGGACATCCCATAAACTGGACCCTCTCAGCCAGCATGCAGGCAGATCCGTGCTGCCTGCTTTCAATGTTTCCTCTCACCTCCCCAAAAAATAAAAATACAGTGTACACTGCATCGTAGGTGGAGACTGAAAACCTGCGGTTGTGAGTTTGTTAGTTAGTTTGTTGTTGCTCTTGTTATTAACAATTGATATAGGTATTCTGGTGAGATAGTTACACTAGTCATGATGCATACCTATTCTCTCCATGATCAAAGGAGCATGCTGAATATATTAGGTGCTGTGGAACTCAGGCAGGATGGTGCTGCTGCAGTCGTCGTGTTGGTGGGCTTCCTAGAGGCACCTGGTTGGCTACTGTGGGAACAGACTGCTGGACTTGATGGGCCTTGGTCTAATCCAGCATGGCGTTTCTTATGTTCTTACCTTTGTTTTATGATGTTTCAATGTACACAAAGTGATTTAAAATGCTGTTTAAAGTTACATTCAGGCTGTGTGTATGAAGTGTGTATAAAATATAAATGAGTTTGGGTCCCATCCCCAAGATATCTCATTATGTACATGCAAAAATTCCCAAATATTCCAATATATGGAATGATCCAAAATATGGGCCACTTCTGGTCCCAAGCAGTATGGATAAGGGGTATTCAACCTATACTGCTCAAACTGGTGGAGAAGGAATTTGCCCCTCCCCCCAATCCGGTTGAGAGCCAGTGTGGTGTAGTGGTTAGACTAGAACCTGGGAAACCCAGATTCAAATCCCCACTTGCACCATGGAAGCTTGCTGGGTGACCTTGGGCCAGTCACACACTCTCAGCCCTGAGCCTGGCTAGTATTGGGATGGGAGACCTCCAAGGAATACCAGAGTCGTGATGCGGAAGCAGGCAATGGCAAACCACCTCCGAACATCATGTGCCTTGAAAACCCTAGGGGGCCAACATAAATCAGCTGTGGCTTGTGATTTGACTGCAAAGGGGGGGGAAAGTCCTTTTAGAATTGGTCAGGGTTGTGATCATGGGAGTAAAGATAAAGGTGCAAGCACCGGGTCATTACTGACCCATGGGGTGATGTCACATCCCGACGTTTACTAGGCAGACTGTGTTTACAGGGTGGTTTCCCATTGCCTTCCCCAGTCATCTACAGTTGACCCCCAGCAAGCTGGGTACTCATTTTACCAACCTCGGAAGGATGGAAGGCTGAGTCAACCTTGAGCCGGCTCCCTGAAACCGACTTCCGTTGGGATCGAACTCAGAGCGGAGCTTTTGACTGCAGCTTACCACTATGTGCCATGGGGCTCCTTGTTCAGGGGTGGTAGCTAGGCAAAAACCCTGGATGGGTAATCAGGAGCTGGTTCAAGGGCAGTCGAAGGGTCAAAAATCAGAAATTCAGTAGCCAAGACTTGCCATAATGTGGGAGCTGGGGTTGGAGAGAAGTCCAAAGATTAGATGCTAGAAGATTAGATGCTAGAAGCATGGTGTAGTAGTTAGAGTGCCAGACTAGGATCTAGAAGACCCCGGTTCGAATCCCCACTCTGCCATGGAAGCTTACTGGGTGGACTTGGGCCAGTCACACACTCTCAGCCTAACCTACCCGAAAGGGTTGTTAGAATACAATGAAGGACAGGAGAATGATGTAAGCCACTGGGGAGAAAAGTGGGGTAGAAAGGAAGTCAATAAATGCAATAAATAAGTAAGTAAGTAAATAAAAAAATAAATACTATACATTATTGAGTTAAAATTCATATTCCATTGTCAAAAGCAAGTAAAACTATTGGAAGTGTTTGCTTTGTTCTGAGTATTCATCCCCCCCTTGATAAAAGGAACATGCATAGATAATACATATAAATAAATCTCCAGCCATTCAGTAGTTCTGTTTCTCATTTTGACAGGTGATGGTGAAGAGGAGGAATTCTTTGCCTCTGCTCTTCTTCTTTAGGGTTTGCAGAGCTGGGTGCACCGTAGGCTCACGGAGACACCGCAGTGGGAGGGATGTGGTGAAGATGATGACGAATGACAGTCCGTGGAGTGGGGAGGGGAAGGTGTCCGAGGGAATTTAGCACAGATTGGTGCTAGCCGGTGTCCTATTTATCATCATTAATGATCGGGGAAGAGGAGTAAACAACACATTACATTTCTGCCCGATATTACACAGGGAGAGTCGCTCGGCAAAGAAGCACCAGAAAATGGGGCAGACATTCTTCACTTGGTATTGGACCAAGATTCACATCCTTTTGCCAACCGAAATTTCAAAATATTAAGGAAAGTGGGCTACTTTCAGAAGGACAAGCTCCGAGTGTGGTGTCCCCCCCCCCAGTGCCAAAGCTTTCTCATTAACACCCACATTGCAATGAACACACAAAAGATTCAGTGCAGAGCAAGATGTACACAGGACTTTCTGTAACATGGATGGGTGCTTCCCTGTAATGAATACTGTTCTCCTAGGGCGGAGGTACACTTATCTGTTGAAGCAGAAGGAAATGCCTTTTTCTAACACATGTGGTGTAGAGGAATGTAGTAACTCTAATTGAGTGAAAGCCCTCTAGCAGGGTATAATTATGATCCAATCGGAACTGTAATTTACATTTCCCGGTTTCGCCTCCTGAGATTGCCGTACAGCAAACCCCTGTTCCTGAGAACAATGCACCTCACTGCCTGGTGGGAATTTGTGCTTGGCTGCATCTCTATAGGGAGTATAGGTTTGCTTGAGAAGCTAGCTAGCTTGTTTGCTTATTTATTTATTTGATTTATACCCTGCCCTCCCCAGCACAGCCGGGCTCAGGGTGGCTTCCAACAAAATAAATACAATGTACAACATATATCAACATTAAAACATATAACTAAGAACTTTAAAGCATAAGCCTATTCTAAAAACAGCAATGGTGCCTCAACTCCGTAGCTAGCTCCTGTAAATAATTGTTCTTTAGGTGTGTGTACACATGAACAAGTGAAGCTGCCTTCTATTGAATCAGACCCTTGGTCCATCAAAGTCAGTATCATCTACTCAGACTGGCAGCGGCTCTCCAGGGTCTCAGGCAGAGGTCTTTCACATCACCTACTTGCCTAGTCCCTTTAACTGGAAATGCCAGGGATTGAACCTGGGACCCTCTGCATGCCAAGCAGATGCTCTACCACTGAGCCACAGCCCCTCCCCTAAAAGTGTCATCGAGTCGCAGCCAACTTACGGCGACCCCTTATGGGGTTTTCAAGGCAAGAGACTAACAAGAGTAGTTTGCCATTGCTTTCCTCTGCATACCAACCATGGTATTCTTTGGTGGTCTCTCATCCAAATACTAACCAGGGCTATACCATGCTGCCTTCCCTCCCAGAAGCTTAGGTGGGGAAAACCTTTACCTCAAGCTGAAGGATGGCTGGCCACCAGTTCACCGGTGTATGTTTTAACTGCTCTAATTATCGGCCTCTTTCTACTGCAGTGCTAGTGAATTAAATCTGTGAGAGGGGTCCAGTTGCATCCTTGGGTTGGTCCCAGTGCCATTACTGCATTTAAAGCCCACTGACATCCTAGTCTCAGACGGTGAGATTCAGTTTGATACTGCAAATGTTTACCCAGCAGGATGCTTGGGCAATGGTGATTGGCAGGGGAAAGGAGAATGCAGGAATTTGGTGTACTGGACAGAGTGAGGCCAATGGAGAGGAAAACAAAATAGGGAAACCTCTCAATGCAGTAGAGCCAGCGTGGTGTAGTGGTTAAGAGCGGAGGACTCTAATCTAGAGAACTGGGTTTGATTCCCTGTTCCTCCACATGAGTGGGGGAGGCTAATCTGGTGAACTGGGTTGGTTTCCCCACTCCTCCATATGAAGCCTGCTGGGTGACCTTGGGCCAGTCACAGTTCTCTCCGAACTCTCTCAGCCCCACCTACCTCACAAGGTGCCTGTTGGGAGGAGAGGAAGGGAAGGTGATTGTAAGCTGGTTTGAGACTCCTTTCGGTAGAGAAAATTGGGTTATAATCAACTCTTCCTCTTCTTCCTTCTCTTCCTCCTCCTTCTCCAACTCTTCCTCTTCTTCTCCCTTCTCCTCTTCCACCTCTTCCTCCTCTTTCTTTTCCTCTTCTTCCTCTTCCTCCTCCTCCTCCTCTTCCACCCTTTCCTTCCTCCTCAAACTCTCCTCCTCCTCCTCCTCATGTGTGGCAATTGTGAAAACACACACTGTGTCTGTCTGTAAAGCCTGAACAATTGTCACAGTTAAGTCCTGTCAAGGAATTACAACTTTGTGATCAGACTCTCGTGGTATCTTCAGCTGTCTTGCTTAAAGCCATATGTATGTTGACACTGTTCATAGGCTGCACAGAATTATCAGGTTCTTCTGGCAGGTTCTAGGTATTCTCATGTGAACATTCCAGGTTCTGAATGCTGTGAGAGGAGAATGCGTGGAACCGGCACATTTTCTAAGCATCCCAAATTTGCCTTTCCCCCACCAGTTCTCATGTGGCTTGGGGGCACATGGAGTGGGGCAGAAATGGCTATTATGTGAGAGAATATGCATGTTCACAGCTCAGAGGATTAAAGGCCTGTGTTCTTATCACCGCAGAACAGAGTATTATAAATCTCGTTTTAGAAAAGTAAATCCCTCCAGGACGTGGCTATTGTTTGGGAGTATGAAAAAGGCCTGAGACACGAAAAAAATCAGTTTCGGAATGACACATTGTCAAATTAAACATTTTTCATGTTATCCCCTTTTCTTCCCCTTTTCTATATCCCGCGTTTTTGGTTGCACAAATTCATTCTGGGGGAGGGAGGGAGGAGATTAAAACGCCTTCCAGAATGCCACTGCCGTTTAACTTTTCAGAAGGCTCTTTCTGCATCAGTGTGTGTCCATTTCTTGTGCAAACAGGGAGGTGTTAGAGCAGAGATTACTTCCAAAAGACACCTGGCTGAACACTGAACCCTTTTCAAAGAACAGTAGTAATGCTCTTCTGCCAGTACGGTTGCCAACCTCTAGGTAGTAGCTGGAGATCTCCTGCTGTTAGAACTGATCTCCAGCCAATAGAGATCAGTTCACCTGGAGAAAATGGCCGCTTTGGCAATTGGACTCTATGGCGTTTTAGTCCCTCCCCTCTCCAAACCCCGCCCTCTGCCCCAAAAACCTGCCAGTGGCAAAGAGGGACCTGGCAACCCTATCTGCCAGGGCCCTGTGGACTGGGTTCGTTCACTGTGCGTACCATAAAATGTAGCACAATGTACTTATCCCGAACCAAGATCAAAATCAGAGTAATCACTTTTACTAGGACTGGCTAAATTGACACGTGTTTTGTGACCTTTTCAACTTGCTAGAACTCTTCATCTGTTTGGATGTTACAAAATTTTAAAAGGTAGAAGAGTAGAAAAGTAGATTTTTTCTGGCCATCATGTTAAGGTCTGTTAAGAAGAAGAAGAAGTTCTGAGGCAGACTTTGACAAATGTTCTTGGGCTGTAGGAGCCAGCCAAAAAAATATAGGAACCAGACTCATTTTTCAACATTCAGAGTTTCATATTTTAATGTCCATATTTTCTAATTACTGCTACAATAGAAGCTACCGGTAGTCCTAATCTCATCAGTTTCTTGTATTTAAGTTTATGACAAAATTGTTGCATATAAATAAGTATAGAGCAACCTTGGTTGTGCCCTGACCTGGATGGCCCTGGCTAGCCTGATCTGGTCAGATCTCAAAAGCTAAGGAAGGTCAGCCCTGGTTTGTACTTGGATGGGAGACCATCAAGGAAGTCTAGGATTGTGACACAGAGGCAGACGATGGCAGAACCATGTCTGAATGTCTCTTGCCTTGAAAACCTTATGGGGTTGCCTAAAGTTGGCTGTGACTAGATGGTATTCCCACCACCAGCACCCTTGGTTGTCATCACCACAAATGCAACCTTTCACCCAAGCCTAACTTCTCCCCAATTTCTCATAATTCCCTTATTTCTTTAAAACCCTTCTATTTAATTGAAGATTGGAGTCAATACAGAAAGCAACTGGTTAAGAAATGCATTTGTCTCACACCACTGAACGGTGCAAAGTTAAACTTACATATAAATGCAGTGACAGGGATTTCACGTGTTGATGCAAAATGGCAAATAGGAGTTGACCTTCCACTGAGAACTGCTGAGAGACTCTTCAATAAAATAATTGTGGGAAGTTCTAGGCGCCACAATGAAATTTCTAGGCACCATGGTAACCTGGTGCCTGTAAATTTTTGAGCCCTGTTCTAAGGAACTGCCTGACCCTGCTCACTGTTTACTAGGGTTACCAGCCTCCAGGTACTGGCTGGATATCTCCTGCTATTACAACTGATCTCCAGCCGATAGAGATCAGTTCACCTGGAAAAAATGATTGCTTGGGCAATTGGACTCTATGGCCTTATAGTAAGGGTTGCCAAATCCCTCTTCGCCACCGGCGGGAGGTTTTTGGGGCGGAGCCTGAGGAGGGCAGGGTTTGTGGAGGGGAGGGACTTCAATGCCATAGAGTTCAATGGCCAAAGCTGCCATTTTCTTCAGGGGAACGGATCTCTATCGGCTGGAGATCAGTTGTAATAGCAGGAGATCTCCAGCTGATACCTGGAGGTTGGCAGCCCTATTTGAAGCCCTTCCCCTCCCCAACCCTGCCCTCCTCAGGCTCTGCCCCAAAAACCTCCTGCCGGTGGTGAGGAGGGACCTTGCAACCCTACTGTTTACAAATGGTGCTTTTTGGTGTTGTTTGTAAATTCTTCTTCTCTAGATATATAAGCAGAGTGCGCTGTATAAACAGAATTAAAAACCAATGAAAATGTTGCCGTTTTCAATCTGTAACAAAATATGTTAATATACATGCATATTCTTGCTTATGCTGCATAACCTCTGTTTAAAAACTGCGCAAAACAAAAATTTGGCAAGAGGAGTAAATGATGAAGAACAACAAAACGTTTGAGCCACATTTGTTCACTTCCTGCCAAAGTGTGTGTTTTATGTAGGCGCAAATCCCTTTTTTTTCCCACCCCACCCCCAGTACTGTGGCATAATGAAAAGGAGGTTGTTTTTAAATAGGAAGAGGGAGGATTCGCAAAATTGCACAGCAGGTTGACCTCTGACGTCCACTTAGCTGAACAGATTTTTTAACTCATCTTGCTTTTTTTATTAAGTCTGAAAGGCAAAGGTTCCTCCTTGAATCTTCCAACTCTGTATACCCCAAATTCCCCCTGCTCCTAAGGGCTGCGGCTCATTCACTTGAGATCGGTTCTGGGGTCCTAGTTGACTACTGAAGCTTCCCATCTGAAGCTGTTTGCTTACTTGACTTTCCCGATTTAGCAAAGTCATTCTGTCCCCCTGAGCCCTTTTTGACTGTTAGTGTCAATTATGGCACCAAATAGTGACTGTTAGTGTCAATTATGGCACCAGCAAGCAGATGAAAGTTGAGTATGGTGTGTGTGTGTGTGCGTGGGGGGATTCTAATGAAAGCCGCCGTATTTAACGGTGCAGAGTCATTTACAGCCCATTCCTGAGCTCTGAGGCCGAAAAAGCTCAGGAGGTGCGCAAGTGGTTGCGCCAGGGTCCGTGCCACTTGTGCCGGCGCCCGTGCCACTTGCGCCTCCAAGACTGGCATGGACGCCGGCACTGGGAAGCTTACGCCGGCCTCCCTGGACTGCGGCTGTAATGCGGTCCTGGGACGTTGGTTCGGCCTCCTGCCGGCATCCATCTGGCACGAGTGCTCATGCCGGTGTCCCAGGGGGCATTCTGGGGGGCGGAGCTGCTGGTAGGCAGCTTCCTAACCCCTTCCAGCCTGTGAACCGCCCCTATGCCTCAGCTGTGCTGTTCCAAGTTTTTGCTGGCTCAGCATCGCTTTTCTCTGTAGGGTTTTCCCCTCCATTTTTTTTAATTTTCCCAACATTTTTAAAGCCCTTTCTCCTGCTTGCGGCAGCCTCCAACCCTCTTCGGAGGCACCGCAGCAGCGCCTCGGCCACGCTATGCCCAGGTGCTGCCGGGCTCAGGAATGGGCTGTTAGTCTGGTGGCTTGGAGATCCTGTCCTCTGAGACGGGCGGGTGATGCTGTACCCCGTTTTCCCTTGTGGCGTTGCTTCCTCGCCCCTCCACTGCTCAGTCTGGCTGCCGATTCTTCTACTTCAGAAGCAGTCTGGGAGTGTTGCACATGGCATGGCTGGTGCCTAGGCTGGTGCCTAGGGCAAGCTTAGTTGTCTCCCCTTATGCCTTTTACACATGGCTGTTTCCCTCGCGGTCACCCCTCTGATGCCTTTTGGTCTTTGTTTGGATTGTGCATGTTGTTTCTGACCGTCGGATGGCTCCTCACTCTCCCCGCTCATTTGTGCGCGTTTTGCCCACATTTTCAGGGCCCTGTTTTATCACGAATTTGAAAACGTGGGCAAAATGCTTGGAAACGTAGGGGGATAGCGAGGCGACCTCTGACGTCCGGAAACGGCATGCATAATCAAAACTAAGACCCAAAGTCATCGGAGGGGTGACCACGAGGGAAACAGCCATGCATAAAAGGCCTCAAATGCCGCCCAAAAGCTTCCTCCTAGTCTCAGTGGCTTTTGAAAGAGAGTTGAACATTCTTCTGCACTTCACCTTGTGTTTAACAGTGATGAAACCATGCTGCTAGTTGAGATGCAGGAAAAAAGACAAAAATAAAAAAAAAGCATGAGATTATGATCACCTTCAACCAAATAAACCTACCTGGACACTTAAAGGTATCTTTGAAGGTACTGCTTCTGCACTTCTGCTATCTGAAGTAGGTAGGGTTTCCAACCTCCAGGAACTAGCTGGAGATCTCCTGCTATTGCAACTGATCTCCAGCCAATAGAGGTAAGTTCCCCTGGAGAAAAGGGCTGCTTTGGCCATTGGACTCTATGGCATTGAAGCCCTTCCCCTCCCCAAACCCCACCATCCTCAGACTCCGCCCCAAAAACCTCCCACTGGTGACAAAGAGAGACCTGGCAACCCTAGAAGTAGTCTAGATTTGTACACTAAACAGAGCCTTCTATATATTGGCACCAAGTGTAACACTTCCCGGCAAAGCTTCCTGTACTTCCTTCGCAGTTGATTTTTTGGTGTCAGATTGAAAGGTTTCTGTTCTAAAAGGCTTTTTCTATTTAAATGCCGCCATTTAGTTTCTATTTAAATCTATGGGGAGTTCTTGGTGGATGGCCGTGGGCCCAGGAGTGTTTTCATTCGTTTTTGGACCTCTTGGATGTTTTTTTATTTTAATATTATCAGTTAAAATTTATTCTGAATCCAGTGGTGGAAGCAAGGGGTGGGGTAAATATATATATTATAAATAAAGCAATTTGCACTCTGCAAAATGTGCTAAGCTGTAAATTGCTGTAACAGCACAGAGCTAAGGAAATGGTCCGTTTGCCTTATAATCAAAATGTTCCTTTGTGTGTCCTTTTTGTTTTAGTGGATTAGGTGCAGGGAAATTTCCTGATGATTGTGTTGTGTGAATGTGTGGTTCTGGAGGATGTTAAGGCTAGAGCAACTGTCCTATGGGGAGCGGTTAAGATGCTTAGGGCTGTTTAGCTTGGAAAGAAGGCGGCTAAGAGGAGACATGATAGAGGTTTATAAAATTATGCATGGTTTGGAGAGAGTGGACAGGGAGAAGTTTTTCTCCCTCTCCCATAATACTAGAACGCGGGGTCATCTGTTGAAGCTGGAGGGTGAGAGATTCAAAACAGATAAAAGGAAGTATTTTTTCACACAACACATAGTTAAATTGTGGAACCCCCTGCCCCAGGATGTGGTGATGGCTGCCAACTTGGAAGGCTTTAAGAGGGGAGTGGACATATTCATGGAGGAAAGGGGTATTAATGGCTATTAGTTAAAATGCATACTAGTCATGCTGCATACCTATTCTTTCTAGTATCAGAGGAGCATGCCTATTATATTAGGAGCTGTGGAACACAGGTAGGATGCTGCTGCAGTCTCTTTGTTTGTGGGCTTCCTAGAGGCACCTGGTTGGCCACTGTGTGAACAGACTGCTGGACTTGATGGGCCTTGGTCATATCCAGCAGGGCCTTTCTTATGTTCTTGTCAGTTGCACAGGTGTGGAGATGTTATTCTCAAGCTTGCCACTTATACTGGGAATCAAAATACAGAAACATAGAGCTCCCCAACCTTTTTGTGTGTGTGAAAAGGATCTTGGGGTCTTAGTAGACCAAACACTGAACATGAGTCAGCAGTGTGATGCGGTAACTAAAAAGGTGAATGCAGTCTTGGGCTGCATCAATAGAAGTATAGTGTCCAGATCACGCGAAGTGATGGTATCGCTTTACTCCGCTCTGGTTAGACCTCAACTAGAGTACTGTGTTCAGTTTTGGGCACCACAATTTAAGAAAGATGTAGACAAGCTGGAACATGTCCAGAGAAGGGCAACAAAGATGGTGAGGGGTCTGAAGACCAAGTCCTATGAGGAAAGGTTGAAGGAGCTGGGTATGTTTAGCCTGAAGAGGAGAAGACTGAGAGGGGATATGATAACCATGTTCAAGTACTTGAAGGGTTGTCATTATAGAGGAGGGTGCCGAGTTGCTTTCTGTTGCTCAAGAAGGTCGGACCAGAACCAACGGGTTGAAATTAAATCAAAGGAGTTTCTGTCTAGACATTAGGAAGAATTTTCTAACAGTTAGGGCGGTTCCTCAGTGGCAAAGGCTTCCTTGGGAGGTGGTAAGCGCTCCTTCCCTGGAGGTTTTAAAGAAGAGGTTAGATGACCATCTGTCAGCAATGCTGATTCTGTGACCTTAGGCAGATGATGAGAGGGAGGGCATCTTGGCCATCTTCTGGTCACTAGGGGTGTGGGGGGAGGTAGGAAATTCACATTTCCTGCATTGTGCAGGGGGTTGGACTTGATGGCCCTGGTGGTCCCTTCCAACTCTATGATTCTGTGATTCTATGATTGTCCAGTTCTCACACCCGTACATAGTAATAGGGAATTTCTCAACCTTTACGGAGTCTCAAAGTGGCTTACAATCAACTTCCCTTCCCCTCCCCACAAGAGACACCTTGTGAGGTGGGCGGGGCTGAGAGAGTTAGGAGAGAGCTGTGACTAGCCCATGGTCACCCAGCAGGCCTCATGTGGAGGAATGGGAAACGGAACCCGGTTCTCCAAATTAGAGTCTGCCCCTCTTAACCACTACACCACACTGGCTCTCAAGATCCTTTTGCTGTGGTGGCAGATGCTGCCAAAGCAATGCATTTTGGGACCTTTATAGCCAATCAGATCTCCAGTGGCCAGTCAGAAACCCTGGTGGGCAAAAGTCCCACCTGGCCCTTCCCACTTTCTAAACAACAACATTGACACTTAGTGGGCACCAGAAAAGGTGTCAGTAGGCATCACATTGGTAGGGTTGCCAACCGCCAAGTATTAGCTGGAGATCTCCTGCTATTACAACTGGTCTCCAGCCGAGAGAGATGTTCCCCTGGAGAAAATGGCCATTTTGGTCACTGGAAGTGACATTGAAGTCCCTCCCCTCCCTGCCCTCCTCAGGCTCCACCCCAAAAACCTCCTGCCGATGGCGAAGAGGGACCTGACTACCCTACACATTGGGCACCCCTGCAGTAACCTGGTCAAGTAGTTAACCTTTTCAAGTATATTTTAATCTCAGCCTACAGCATGGGGCCACTTAATTATAATCTTTATTCTCTTTTTGTGCTCATATAAAGGATCTGCATCTGGTAATCCTGCCTCTTTTTTCTCTTCTCTATATATTTTAATTTAAAATAATGCTTTAGACAGTGAAGGGAAATGGAGGTGAGTGTTTCTGTAACTCACGTCAGGTCAGGGCTCCATTCCGCATCGGATGATGGTCGAGATCAGTATGCAATCTCCCCATGTGAAGCCTTATCATGAATCAGACTACCAGTGCATCTAGTTTGGTACTCTGGCTGGCAGCATTTCTCTACTATGTGAGATTATGTATAAGTAAGGTTGCCAAACTTCAGGTACTAGCTGGAGATCTCCTGCTATTACAACTGATCTCCAGTCGATAGAGATCAGTTCACCTGGAGAAAATGGCCGCTTTGGCAATTGGACTCTATGGCGTTGAAGTCCCTCCCCTCTCCAAACCCCGCCCTCCTCAGGCTCCACCTCAAAAAACTCCCGCCAGTTGCGAAGAGAGACCTGGCAACCCTAATTATACTGAATCAGAATACCAGTCCATCTAGTTTGGTACTCTGGCAGGCATCATTCCTCTATGTGTGAGATTCTGCATAGGGAAGTGCTGGGGATTAAAGGTCAGTGTTTGGCTCTTGTGGCCCAGAGAAATGCCGATCACCACTTTGGGTTCGGGAAGCAATTTTCCTTCAGGCCAGATTCGCCAGGGATCCCGGAGATTTTTGTTGTTGTTGCTTGGTGACTTGTGTTCAAATCCTCATTCGACCATGATTCTCACTGGGTGACTTCGGGCCAGTCTTTCGCTATCAACTAGAGATGTAAAATTTCCAGATTTTTTTGAAGCTATGAGAAAAAACAAACACATTTTCCACAAAGTTTTTTTTTGGGGGGGGAGGGGGGTAGGGGGAATTGAATTATATGCAATACTTTCCTCTCAAAACTAAACTTCTTTTACTGATTTAACAGCATTGTCCTTAGTATGTAAAATTATGCTTTTGGGCACATGTGTGGAATTTTAAAGTATACATTTTCATTTTCTATAAGAAAAATTGCAAGCATACCCAATACTTGAGAAAGTGTTGCAAATAGCTACCATAGCTCATGCAACTTAATTTTTGCCATCAGAGAGTTAGAGGGAAAATGAATGATGAAATGTATTATTTACACCAAGGAAAGTATATTATTTGCACAGAAATATTCACAACCAGCATATTTGGATAATCAAGTTAAATGTTATAACACTGAAAACATTGAACTTTTAAATGATATATTATTGGTAAACACACTACAGCAAATTAATTGTTGCCAAATATTTACATTTAAACAAAAAAGCATATTCTTGCGAATGTTGTTAATTCCTGTGTATTCTGTAGACATATACATTATCTAATGCTGTAGATTATTTTACATACATTTTTTTCATACTACATATTTTGAGTAAAACCTTGTCTTAAAAAATTTCCACTCATTCCTAAGGGGGAGGGGATATCATATGAGGTGTTTTTTTTAGCCCTCCCCAAAATTTCCCAATTTTTCTGCTGAAAGCACTGAAAAAGTCCTCCAATTTTTCTTTCATGCTATACATTTTGAATGAGAGAAACCTTCTCTTATGGAAAGTATTACTTATTCTAAAAGAGAAAATATTTCCTGAGAGTTTTTTTTAGGGCTTCTCAAATTTCCAGGGTTGCTAGGTCCCTGTTCGCCATCGGCGGGAGGTTTTTGGGGCGGAGCCCGAGGAGGGTGGGGTTTGGGGAGGGGAGAGACTTCAGTGCCGTAGAGACCAATTACCAAAGTGGCCATTTGCTCCAGGTGAACTGATCTCTGTTGGCTGGAGATCAGTTGTAATAGCAGGAGTTCTTCTGCTGTTACCTGGAGGTTGGCAACCCAGCAAATTTCCGAATTTTTCATTGGAGAATTGGAGAGAAAAATCCTCATGGGAGGGAACAGACAGCCCATATTTTTCTGGGTTCTCCCCCCCCCCCCCCCAGTCTTCACATCTCTACTCTCAGCCTAATTTATCTCACAGGACAGTTGAGAGGATAAAACAGAAGAAGGCAGGAACTATGTATGATGCCTCACGTGGAGAAAGCGTGGGAGGAAATATAATAACAGACACAGCCAACTCTGAATACAGTACTGATTTACTCTGCCGGAGACCATTCCCCCCAGTTTGATGCAACTGCTGTCGCTGAGCCAATTTGCATCAACTCGACTGTGTGTACATTCTTTTTTTTCCCTTTTGCATGCGGAGGGTGCACCATTGTCATTTAAGGCATTCTCGAGAGAGCCCTAAGTGCTTAACACGGCATTTTGATGCCCTGAGTTCGAAGCAACCCTTTGCAAGTCGAATCGCTCTTCCATCTTTCCCCTCTGCAATTACACGCCATTCTGCACAGCTTCTGATTGTTTGCACGGCTGCTGTTTTGTAGGCCCAGCTGCTCTTGTATCTGCTGCTCCGATACCAAGTTCCTTGGTGTCTGCCCTCCAAACTGCGGCTCAGCAGCCTCCGGGTGTATTTGTGTTTGCTAAAACGAAATCCACTTGTTGTCGCTCTCAGAACGATCTGCAGTGGTTGTTCCCGTTGCGAGGGGAATATGTCCATGTCCAAATGACATACTGCGTGTTGTGCTTGCTTGTTTGTTATTTACTTATGATATTTGTGCTTCGCCTCTCTGCGAAAAAAATAATAATTGAGGCGATGCGCAGTAAACCTATTGGGATTTCAGGATTCTGGCTTGAATTAACTGCCTTCTATGCTTGTCGCAGCCTAATGGATTGCTTTAAACGCAGCACTTACCTGCTGAACGTATCTAAAGATGGCACTCTTCAGTTCTAGGGGCTACATACAAATAAAAAGAGTTTGGACAATAGTGATCCATGAGTACAAGAAAGCACATTTTAAAACTTAAAACAGCAGCATGAGCCACGAACAAATCTGAAGCTGCTCAAAGTGAGGGTCAGCAAAAACAACTGTTGGCATTTACGAAGAGGCCAGTGGCTACTTGGGTCAGAACTGCTAGACGGGACATTTGCAGTTATAATGACATTCAAGCAGGACTTTTCTCCGCCATTACTTCAGGCAAGGCACTTAAAAATAAAAAGGAAGCACAAGTTGGGGGTTAACTAGATGCTCGTCATAGATCTTCCTTCCTGCTCTTCTCTCTCTTCCCCTCAGGCTTTTATTATCATAGAATCATAGGACCATAAAGTTGGAAGGGACCACCAGGGTCATCTAGTCCAACCTCCTGCACAATGCAGGAATTTCACAACTACCTCTCCCCCCTCACACCCCCAGGGACCCTACCCCATGCCCAGAAGTTGGCCAAGATGCGCTCCCTCTCATGATCTGCCTAAGGTCATAGAATCAGCATTGCTGACAGATGGCCACCTAGCCTCTGCTTAAAAACCTCCAGGGAAGGAGACCTTCCCATCCCTGAGGAAGCCTGTTCCACTGTTTTAGTAGTAGGGCTATGCATACCAACCCGAAAATCAACCTGAAAAAAGGCATTGTTTTTCAGGTTTATTTGGGGCCGAATGTTGAAACAGATACTAAAGCCTAAGCCAGATAGCCGATCGCCAAAAAAACCAAATAGTTATTTTGCTTTTTTGGGCTTCAGCTTTCCCTATTTTTTCTCTATGGGAATTGCTTTTTGAGGAGCCCGGGGGGGGGCATTTTTCAAGGTAGAGTTACCAAATTTTCAGGGTATCTTCAAGGGACTTTCCTTGCATGAACCCTGAAGTTTGATAAAGTTTGGGATAGGGGGTCCAATTTTATGAGCCCCTGAAGAGGTTGCCCCCTTCTCCATAGGAAAGCATTTTGTTTACAATGCTTTCCTATGGTGAAGGGGGGCAACCCCTTTGGCAGCCCATAAAATTGGACACCCCCCCATTCCCAAACTTTACCAGGCTTGAGGTTTCATGCAAGGAAGTCCCTTTCAGCTACCCAGAAAATTTGATAACTCTACTTCGAAAAATGCCCCCATGGGAGCTTTGAAAAAAATTCCCATTGACTATAATGGAGCCAATCCTCCCCCCCCCCAGGAAAACCTAAAAAAAGATGTAATACTTATTTCCCGGTGTGGGTACTCGGCTTATTTCAGTTTTCCTGGGGGGGAAAAAAAGGTCCTTTTAACCCTAACCCGAAGTTACCAGAAATAAATAAATGCTCAGCCCTATTTAGTAGCCTTGTGGTGTCAGCTAAGGGAAAGGAAGGGCTGTTTCCATTGGAATCCCTGGCAGCTGGATAGAGGTCAGTCGTCATTGGGCTGTTTTATCTTCACTGTGTCCCCCTGTGTTGGTGAGGCTGCCAGATAGTCTGCTATGGCAAGCAACCTCCTACTTGATTGTCTATGCCCCCCTCTCTGGGGAGCAGCAGGACCAAAATGGTGAGTGGGGGGGGGAAATTACCGTCAGTGATGCCATGACATCATTTCCATCACTGGTAGTGACACTCTGATTTGGCACCAACCAATTGTTAAAGAGAAAGTCACAGCACGGTGACCAACAGTCTAAATAAAGCTGCATCTACCTAATTCATTAAAAGAGCTGGTACGAATTTGGTGCTACAAAGTATGACAGTGCATCGGTATTTATGCAAGATAATAGTAACAAAACATGGGAAATAATTCATATGAGTACAATTGGTACAAAAATGAAGGCAAAGCTACATACATTTAAATACTGATAATAATGAACAGTTCATTATAATCAGTATTTAATTCCTCTGCCAAACCAGGCCCATGAACGCACTAGAAACTTACCTCGCTATTTATACGCGTCCAGTACAAAAGAATCCAATACGACTTTAAATTTCTGTTCCCACTGCGCTGCCTTTCTCCGCTGCATTTGAAAAGCCCAAACCGGCACGCTCCCACGCATGCCCAGTCGGCGCTCCAAGCAAGGACGGCGATCGGTCCAGCATTAGTAAGGGAGGCAGGGGGAGTGCGGGGGTTGGCTGGCAGCAGGAAGTGGATCGAACACGCATTGCATGTTCCCACTTTCAGGCACCGGGTGTGGAGGACGTTTATTTTTTTTAATTTGCCGTATAAGCGGATGCGCTTAACGCGGCGAAATTGCGCTCTGGAGACGTCCTCGAAATCCTTCGGGTAAGTTGAAGTGGGAACATGCAAGGAAAGCCCGCAGAATTCAGAGCCACAAACACGCAGTGCGGACATGGCCCAGGATTGTAAATCAGCTTCAAACTGTAGTTGGCCATCCAGGCTCGGAGCTGCAAACTGCCATTTGCCGGTTTGGATGTAACTGCAAAGTGGAATACTGTTTGTGCCGAAGTGGAAGCCACTGACTGGCTTTGATCGTGCGAGGGAAAGGGAGCATGGAAGCACAAGGCTGGTTCACGTAGCACAGGAAAAATGATGTGGCTTTATGTCTTGAACCGAGCTAGCTTGTGGAAGGGCAGGATGTCTAACAGCCAACCTTCAATCTGACACTGTTGAGGTTTGCAAACCATAATAAATATATGTGGGTTACACAATTATCCAGCTGTTTCGTGCGCACTCAAGTTTGTTTTTATAGGAACAAGGCTAAGGGTGCAGAAATTGCTCTGCTGCAAGAGATGTGGCAATATTAGGTCCATAGAAGGTTCAGAGGTAGAGTATGCCATTGAATGCCAGTTGTTGACGGGGCAGAGACAATATTGTTTTCATTGTGCCCTGCTGGCGGACTTCCTGGAAGCAGTTGGCCTCCCTGCTGGGCCTTCGCAGGAAACGATCCCCTGCTGGTTATTTCTGCACTACCTAAGCTTACCAGGTCCTGTCGGTCCATGGGTGGGAGGTTTTCTGGAGTGCGCGCCGCATGTGCACGCCTGGCGCAAGGCGCGCACCCTGCTGAACGCACCTACGTCACTTCCGGGTTTACTCGGAAGCGACGCTGACGCTCTATCAATCTCTATCAAACCATAGCGTTTCGGCCGAAGTTGCTAGAGCGTCCGTGTCGCTTCCTGGTAAACGCTGAAGCGACATAGGTGTGTCGTGCGTGTGCACGTGCATGTGGTGCCCGCCGGCCCTCAGCTGGTCGACAGGCAGCCCGGTGGATTGGTGTGATTTTACCTGCCACCACTGGGCACTTGGCAACCCTAGTGCTACCCCATTTAACTATGGCTGCTGCTGCATATCTTGTTACGGGAGAATTGAAGGCACCATCTTTTAAGTGTTTTAGATGTATTGTTAAATTCTGGTTTTAGAGTTATATTAGTTATATTGCTTATATGTTTGTCATGACATAGAATATTGTTAGCTGCTCTGAGCCCGACTCATTTGGGAAGAGAGGGATAAAAAAATTGAACTAACAAATAATTTTATTAACCTAGTATTTCCTTTTATTACGTATCTGTGGTATCCTTGACATGTTTGTAATGGCCTGTGGCTAAATGGAAATAAAACCATTCATTCATTCAAGAACTAATGAATGAATGAATGAATGAATGAATGAATGAATGAATGAATGAATGAATGAATAAACGCTGTTCCTCTCCCTTCCTTCAGGGTGGTCTGATTGCTCTCCTTTTGCTGCTGCTGGTGTTCACCGTAGCCTTGTATGCCCAGCGCCGTTGGTATAAACAACGCAGGATCCCGCAGAAGAGCGCCAGCACT
Source organism: Euleptes europaea (assembly GCF_029931775.1). Lineage (NCBI taxonomy): Eukaryota > Metazoa > Chordata > Lepidosauria > Squamata > Sphaerodactylidae > Euleptes > Euleptes europaea. The sequence continues at coordinate 46,198,554 of NC_079325.1, read as the reverse complement.
GAGGCCACCCATGAGATCCATTATATCCCGTCGGTGCTGCTGGGCCCTCAAGGGAGAGAGAGCTTCCGTAACTCACGCCTGCAGGCCCACAACTCGGTCATCGGCATGCCCATACGTGAGACCCCCATCCTGGATGACTACGATTACGAGGAGGAAGAGAATCCTCTGCGACCTGAGCACGGCTGCAGGGAGGACGAGTTTGAAGGCTCGGTGACTCGGCCGCTGGACAGCCTGGGCAGGAACGAGGAGAAGCCTGACTACGAGAAGAAAGGTTTGTTGCTCTCTGTTTCCTTTGCCAGAAGCAGAAAGGTTTGTGGCTCTCCCATCCCTTTGCCAGAAGCAGCTGGCTAGAAGTGACGGATGAGCGGGGAGGGGGCTTGCCTGAGCCATGCCGGGCGTTCAATCTTCCTTCTCCCCAGGTTGTCTTGTGCAAACACAGTGGGCTGTTTCACTTCAAAATGAGCTTCAGTTTCCAAGAGCAGTTTCCTGGCATGTAGCAACTGGCCATGCTCATGAGTCCACCGTAGGGGATGTTGTGGGCGAGAGGTGCGTCAAAGCAGAAAAGGACTAGTTTGTTTCGTTTTTTAAAACAAAACAAGCCGTTGTCTTCTACTGAGGGACTTTGGTGTTGGTGTGCTCTGTGCCTCTGGAGGGACCCAGCCTCTAGCATTGGACATGTTGATCCCTTCCTCTGGTTGTGTGGCAGCCATTGCTTTAGACTGAACTCAGGGTTGCCAGGTCAATCCTTGCCACCAGTGGGAGGTTTTTTTGGGGGAGCCAAATGAGGGCCGGGTTTGGAGAGGGAAAGGACTTCAATGCCATAGAGTCCAATTGCCAAAGCAGCCATTTTCTCCTGGTGAACTGTTCTTTATTGGCTAGAGATCAGTTGTAATAGCAGGAGATCTCCTGCCACCACCTGGAGGTTGGCAACAGTAACTGAACTTCCCAGCCCTAAAGTTATATTATCCAGCTAGCTCACTGATTACCAGCCTGGGTACACATACCCCCAGGGGTACGAACCAGGACATTAGGGATACTTGAACAAAATTGAATAATGGTGGGAAAAGGCATTTGAAATAACACAACTATATTAATTGCAAACATTTTGTAATATAAGGGGTACAATTTATAGAAATGGGCTGCCAAGGGATACGCTAGTGAACAAAGGTTGGGAACCACTGTGCTAGCTGATTGGAACCTCTTGTGGGGTGGGAGGGGGAAATGCTATTAAATATTTCTAGCTACTGCTATATAGGTTTTAATCTGGAGCTTTTGACCTTTGAAGCGTAGAATTAAAGTCTTAACATGCAGTCCTAAGGCAGAGAGGTTGGTGGTGCCATATTCTCGATTCCCACGTGGCAGGGTCAGTGGGGAAGTGAAGAAAGGCCACTGCCTCTTAGGCCTTGGCTGTGGATAACAGGAGTCTGGATGCCATTTCCTCTGTACCTTTTCATTAGGAGACGAGGCTGCAGAATTCCAAACTACAGTTCCACCCTGTAAATGGGAAAGTGGTAATTAATCTGGAGGGATCTTTGACTTTTTTCTTTGTTCAGAACATATGCGGACTTGGTTGAATCTCATGTTTCGGATTGTGCAACACTATTTATTATAACTTGCTTAGATTACTATGCATTTCATAGACTTCATTATAGTTTGCCCATGGCAGGGGTGTCACACATAAGGCCCACGGGCGAGATCCGGACCCTTGAGAGCTCTTATCTGGCCTGCGAGGCAGCCACCCACTCCACTCTCGATCTGGGCTGGTGAGGCATGGCCCGACTCAACCAAGTGGCATTCATGTCATATCTGGCCTTCGTAACAATTGTATTTGACACCCCTGTTCTATGGCAAAGTAACAGTACAGTTCCTCATATCCTCCTATTAACACCTCCATTCTCCCTAACCCTTGTTATCACTGGGCAGTGGGAACCATTTTTATCAACAAGAAACATTCCAAACTGATTTTTTCTTTGCAAGGTTTGGACTTGATGAGACATCTATGGAACCTAAAGATCTGGAAATCTCAGGCATTGTCATAGGGATCCTTATTACTGCCAGTTTAAACCAATCCAGATTATTTAATTAAGCACACTAAAGTAAGTGTTGCTCTTTATGTGTAAAGATCATGCCTATTATATTAGGTGCTGTGGAACACCGGCAGGTTGCTGCTGCAGTTGTCTTGTTTGTGGCCTTCCTAGAGGCACCTGGTTGGCCACTGTGTGAACAGACTGCTGGACTTGATGGGCCTTGGTCTGATCCAGCATGGCTTTTCTTATGTTCTTAAAGATGAAAACCAGTGTGGCCCAGTGGATAGGTAATGCTCATACATGTTATCTAACATTTAGAATAATTGATTAAATTGGTGATCGATAGCTCAGTGGGAGATTTCAGCATATACCTGTGGAGGCCAGATTATGGCCCCTGCAATTTTAATTCAGTTGAGTATTATATGTATTTTATTACACTGTGAATTTTATCGGGAGGTTCTAAATAAGCTGATTTTACCTGTGTTGACTAGAAATTTTAGAAATGTTAGCCATTCGGATGATTTTATTGTTAAATGTTTATTAGAAGATAAAGATGCTTTTATCTCTTATTAAGAACATAACATAAGAACATAAGAAAGGCCCTGCTGGATCAGACCAAGGCCCATAAAGTCCAGCAGTCTGTTCCCACAGTGGCCAACCAGGTGCTTCTAGGAAGCCACTAACAAAACGAGTGCAGCAGCACCATCCTGCCTGTGTTCCACCACACCCAAAATAATACGGTAGGCATGCTCCTAGAGAGAATAGGTATGCAGCATGACTAGTATCCATTCTAACTAATAGCCATGAATACCCCTTTCCTCCATGAATATGTCCACTCCCCTCTTAAAGCCCTCCGAGCTGGCAGCCATCACCACATCCTGGGGCAGGGAGTTCCACGTTTTAACTATGCGTGGTGTGAAAAAATACTTCCTTTTATCTGTTTTGAATCTCTCACCCTCCAGCTTTAGCAGATGACCCCGTGTTCTAGTATTATGGGAGAGGGGGAAAAACCTCTCCCTGTCCACTCTCTCCAAACCATGCATAATTTTATAGACCTCTATCATGTCTCCCCTTAGCCACCTTCTTTCCAAGCTAAACAGCCCTAAGCGTCTTAACTGCTCCCCATAGGATAGCTGCTCTAGTCCCCTAATCATTTTGGTTGCTCTTTTCTGCACCTTCTCAAGCTCTGTAATATCCTTTTTTAGGTGTGATGACCAGAACTGTACACAGTATTCCAAGTGTGGTCTCACCCTAGATTTGTACAAGGGCAGTATGATAGCAGCAGTTTTATTCTTTATTCCTCGTCTAATTATGACCAGCATGGAATTTGCCTTGTTTACAGCAGCCGCACACTGGGTTGACATCTTCATTGAGCTATCCACTACCACCTCAAGATCCCTTTCTTGGTCTGTCACTGCCAGCACAGATGTATATGTGAAGTTGGGTTTTTTTGCCCCAATATGCATCACTTTACACTTACTCACATTGAATCTCATTTGCCATTTTAATGCCCATTCTTTCAGTATGTAGAGATCCTCCTGGAGCTCTTCACAGTCCGATTTTGTTTTAACCACCCTAAATAATTTGGTGTCATCTGCAAACTTGGCTACTTCACTGTTTAACCCCAACTCCAGGTCACTGATAAACAGGTTGAAAAGCACCGGTCCCAACAGAGATCCCTGTGACAAAGTTCTGTTATGTAGCCAGTAAGATACAGAGATCCTCAGTTGGGGGTTTTAAATTGTAATTTTGTACTGATACTTGCTGGTCAAATGACTGTAAATAAACTGAACGGTGACCGGTAGCTGAGCTGGAGTAATCAGCTCTGCCTTGAATCTACTGGGTGGCTGAACATGGTTTTAGCAGAAAGTCCGGTGTGGAAGACAGCTTGGCATGTTTTGGGCACACCCATAATCTTATTCCTGGATCAGACCCCGGAGAAATCCCCCCCCCATATTGTGTCCAAGTACTGATTGGGTGACCCTTGCGTTGGCCACAGAGTCAGCTCCCCTCCCTTCTCAGAACAATTTTTCAAGCATAAAAATCCAGTGCGGGGGGGGGTGTATTTTTTTTTTTATAAAAAAAACAGCAAATCGAAAAACAAACAGACCGGATAGCCCTCCTGATGAAGAGGTAATCAGACTTCCATATGGAGGCTGCAGATGTGTCCTACAAGGAACAAAAGTGGGGAGAAGCAGAATGCACTCAGCCGTAGCACTCAGGCATACTTACTCCGGTTTGTTCCATCGAAGCTATCTGTATGCAGCTTCACAGGAGCCTATAATTGTCAGTTCTGTACGTGCCCCATCCATCAAATTTGTGTAATGCTGGGATAATAACACCGGTCTCTCTTACAGAGTTGTAAAGGTTACAGAGAGCGTGTGTATTAGGTGCCCTGAGCTTTGGGAAATGTGCTATATAAACTTTGAATGGTGGTGTTGGTAATAATACAGCCCTTCTGACTTGCACAATCTTTACGGCTTTTGCCCTGTCTTGGAGAGACATTGCTGAGGTTCTCCTTTTAAAAGAAAGAGGCTGGGAGAGCTGGATCTGAGAGAGCTGGGTTCAAGTCCTATTTCTTCCATGGGCTCTTTATGTGGCTTTGGTCAAGGTGGCGTCTCTTCCCCGTCTGTAAATAGGGTTGCCAGGTCGCCATCAGCAGGAGGTTTTGGGGGCGGAGCCTGAGGAGGGTGGGGTTTGGGGAGGGGAGGGCCTTCAATGCCATAGAGTCCAATTGCCAAAGTGGCTATTATCTCCAGGCGAACTGACCTTTATCATCTGGAGATCAGTGGTAATAGCAGGAGATTTTCAGCTAGTACCTGGAGGTTGGCAACTCTATCTGTAACATAGAATCATCACTGACTTATTCCGCTTGATTGTCGAGGGTGAACGTGCTAATGATTGTAATTGGTTTGCAAATTGCACCCATGGTATAAATTTGCAAACCCATCTATTGGCATAACTGCTAGAAAACAGAACAGAAATGGAAAAGAGAAGTTATTGTTATTTTAGTTAAGACTGTCTCTGGAAAATAAGATGATCTTTGAACACGCAATGAAAACACAATTCACAGTTCACTTCTCTCGCCGTGTGCTGGTACTACGGGAGAATTCTGAGTACTGAAAACTGTTGAGCGGCTCCAGAGAAAGTGTTTTTTTCTTTTGTGTCCCCCCACTCAGGCAACCACCCACACATCCTTAGGGAAGCCAGCCTCAGTCTGAGAACCATGACAGTAAAACGCATTACAATCCCCTGCAGATGTGAATTTATTTATTTTTATGGTAGGTAGCGATTCAGTGTTACATTAAAAACCTATGGAGTGGATTAAATTTCTATAGAAATCTGATCTCTCACTTGGGTCCCTTTGGATATTATCTTTGTGCATCCTCCGCTGAAGCTAGCGTATACTCGACAACATGGATAGTGGGAACAACTCTCTCTCCTGATTACTTGCCTGGTTACCAGTGGCTTATAAAATGAGGTATGTAGTGTAGAAAGTAGAAAAAAGGAATCTTTTTTTTCCCCTCCAGAGAAAGTGATTGGCAGTCGATACAGGATGGACAGAACCGAGTAGTATTTTGCACAGTGCATAATTAACTTGCAGAACACATTGACACATGCAGTAGTGGTAGCAGGTAGCTTGGAAAGGGAAACAGGCACATTTTAAAAGGAAAGACTCATCTCAATGGCAGTTAGCTAGGAAAACTAGATGAAACACGTATGCTCAGAAATAGTATGACTCTGAACTTAGGGTTGCCAGGTGCTCCGTGGTGGTGGGTAAAATCCCGCCAATCCACCGGGTTGCCCGCCGGCCAGCTGAGGGTCGGGAGGCACAGTGTGCCACGTCACTTCCGGGTTTACCCAGAAGCGACGCGGACGCTGTGGCAACCTCGGCTGAAACTCTATGGAAACCATAGAGTTTGGGCTTGGATCGCTAGAGCGTCTGCATCGCTTCCGGGTAAACCGCACATCCACACGTCTGCCGTGGCCCCGCAAATCTCCCGCTGGTGGAGCTGCAGGGCCTGGCAAGCCTGTCTGAACTCTATTTGGTGGTGGGGGCAACACTGGGGGGGTAGGGTTGCCAGCTCTGGGTTGGGAAATACCTGGAGATTTTTGGTGCAGAGCCTGAGGAGGGTGGGTTTTGGGGAGGGGAGGGGCTTCAATCCCATAGAGTTCAATTGCCAAAGCGGCCATTTTCTCCAGGTGAACTGATCTCTGTCACCTGGAGATCAGGTGTAATTGCGGGAGATCTCCAGCTACTACCTGGAGGCTGGAAACCCTACCAGGGGGGCATGTTGCCCACTAGGTTGTAGAAGGTTTCCAACCCTGGGAAATTCTTGGAGATTTGAGGGTGGAGCCTGGGGAGGGTGGGTCTTGGGGGAAGGGTGGGAGCTGCGCAGGGTATGATATAATAGAGTCTACCCTCCATTTTCTTCAGGGCAACTGATCTCTGTACTTGGGAGATCGGTTGTAATTCTGGAAGATCTCCAGGCCCCACTTAGAGACTGGCCAATCTAGTTGATTGGCTTCCTGGACCAACTGGTTGGCCACTGGGAGAAACAGTACATTGGCCTAGTGGCCTGATTCACCAGAGCACTATTCTGTAGCCACCTGAAGTATCTGGGGTTTGTCAGTCTTCAAACCAAATGCATTTTTAAAGTCATCTCCTCCCTTTCTTTATGTCAGTCTGAGGAAATGGGGATGGAGATGTGGGCAGATCAGTGCTCACTGTTCCCTATGACATTGTAACAGTTTTTAAAGTTTTAGATTTTTTTGGGGGGGGGCTGCAAGCAAAGCATGTTCCCCTTGGTACTCTGAAGATGATGGTCCTTTTTGGCCCAATGAAGCACTACTGTCATAGCTAGGCTTCCCAGGCCCCGCATCTCCACCGGCGGGAGTTTTGTGGGGCTGCTGCAGATGTTGGTTTCCATAGAGTTGCCAGAGCGTCCATGTTGCTTCCGGGTAAACCCGGAAGTGACGCGTGCGGAGTGTGCATGCGCACGGGCCCGCTGAGCCCGCACGCAGGCCCGCTGTGCCCGCTGGCCCTCAGTGGGCTGGCAGGCAACCCGGTGGATTGGCGGGATTTTACCCGCCGCCACCGGGCACCTGGCAACCCTAGTCATGGCAGCCACAAGCAACAAGTGCCATCCCCAGCCAAAGGATGGTGAGTCACCATGGCAGATAGGGTTGCCAGGTCCCTCTTTGCCATCAGCGGGAGGTTTTAGAGGTGGAGCCTGAGGACGGTGGGGTTTGGGGAGGGGAGGGACTTCAATGCCATAGAGTCCAATTGCCAAAGTAGCCATTTTCTGCAGGTGAACTGATCTCTATCGGCTGGAGATCAGTTGTAATAGCAGGAGATCCTCTGCTATTGCCTGGAGGTTGGCAACCCTAGTGGCAAAGGAGCCCCGGTATCTTGGTTTATTTTATTTTTTAGTTTATTTTTCCAAATGATTATTTAAGCAGCTTTTAGTGCGATCAGTGTTCCCAGAGTATCACAGCTTTCTCTTTCTCCCTTACTTTGCTCCATCGATCAAAAAGAACTGAACCTAACACTGCCCCCTCTCTGGAGGGGGTCTTAACCTTGAGCAAAATTCACCACCAGAAAACTCTTATTAGCTGTTATTTTTTTTCAGAGCAGAAACCTGGAAACTGGTGCCTGCCTCGACTGGTGTGACCTGTTGCTCCCCTTTCTTCCTCTTTATTTCTGCGTGGGTGCTCGCATTGTGCTCCAGCTCCCAGCGCCACACGAGAAGCTCCGTTTGTGTGTGTGCGTTTTCTTTCCCTGGCGCCGAGGAGAAAACCCTCTCCCCAGAGCGTTTTGCCTAATGCACATTTGATTGCTTGCGTTTTTAGCCTGTCTCTTCAAAAGCAGCAACGCCCGTCTCCGCTTATTGAAACGTCATTAGGAAGCGTTTAATATTGTTAACCTGCAGCAAGGCAATAAAAAGCCTCCAGATAAACAACAACAAAGAAGGGTACATTAATTTTTAACCAGAAACCAAGTAAGTGGGTGGAGGGCAGCCATTTTACAGCAAGCCCTCGCGTTTAGGGTTGACATCCTCCAGGTACTAGCTGGAAATCTCCTGCTATTACAACTTGTCTCCAGCCGATAGAGATCAGTTCCCCTGGAGAAAATGGCTGCTTTGGCAATTGGACTCTACGACATTGAAGTCCCTCCCCTCCCCAACCCCCACCCTCCTCAGGCTCCGCCCCAAATACCTCCCACCGGTTGCAAAGAGGGACCTGGAAACCCTACTCTTGTTGTATAAGCCCAAGTCAAGGTCTTGTTTTTAGTCTTTAAAAGCCGTATGTGGTCTCTTCCCTGGATATCTGAAGCAGCACTTCCTGTGATATGCTTTCTGTTGCATCACCAGGCTTTCGAGAGAGGCTGCGTGCTGTAACCAGATGAAGGGTATCGTCTGGTGGCGTCCAGTGTCTGGAACACTGACTGAATATATTCATTTAGGCCAGGAGTGTCCAACATACGGCCCGCGGGCCAGATCCGGCCCTTTGAGAGCTCTTATCCTGCCCGCGAACCAGCCGAGGCAGCCATCTCCCCCCCCCCACTCTCGATCTGGGCGGGCAAGGCATGGGCTGGCCCGACCAAGTGGCGTTTGTGTCGAATCCGGCCCTCATAACAATTGTGTTGGGCACCCCGATTTAGGCTGTATCCACGAGGGAGGGGGAATAGGGTTGCCAGTAGGGTTGCCAGGTCCCTCTTCGCCACCAGCAGGAGGTTTTTGGGGTGGAGCCTGAGGAAGGCAGGGTTTGGGGAGGGGAGGGACTTCAATGCCGTAGAGTCCAATGGCTAAAGCAGCCGTTTTCTCCAGGTGAACTGATCTCTATCGGCAAAAGATCAGTTGTAATAGCAGTAGATCTCCAGCTAGTACCTGGAGGTTGGCAACCCTAGTGGGGGAGAGGCACACCTGCTACAGGAGCAGCATCAAGCAACATGGGGCTGGCGCTTGTCCACCCATCCCTGTTCCTGAGCTGCTTACTGCCTCTGCTGCCCCTCACTCCTGCTCCTCCCCTTTTGCCCATCACACCAGAGCACAGGTTTGCCAGCTCTGGGTTGGGAAATGCCTGTAGATTTGGGGGGTAGGTAAGGTTGCCAGTTCTGAGTTGTAAAATACCTGGAGATTTTGGGGGTGGAGCCTGAGGAGGGTGGGGTTTGGGGAGCAGAGGGACCTCAAAAGGGGATAATGCCATAGAGCCCTCCCTCCAAAGTAACCATTTTCTCCAGGGGAACTGATCTCTGTCGCCTGGAGATCAGTTGTAACAGCGGGAGGTCTCAAGCTACCATCTGGAGGTTGGCAACCCTAGGATGGAGCCTGAGGAGGGCGGGGTTTGGGGAGGGGAGGGATACCCCTTCAGTGGGGTATCATGCCATAAAGTCCACCTTCCAAAGCAGCCATTTTCTCCAGGGGGACTGACCTCTGTCACCTGGAGATCAGAAGATAACAGAAGATCTCCAGCCACCACTAGGAGGTTGGCAACTCTACCTGAGCAGAAGTACTTGATAATTTCACTGGGACCAACCTAGAACTCTCCTCTCCTTCCTCTCCCTTTCCCTTCTGAGCTGCGCTGTAATGCTACAGAGTCCTTCTCTAGGAACAAAAGGCGGTCTGAAAGGGGGTGGGGGGATGTGGAACGTAGCAATGCAATTTTGAAGGTGAAGCTTAGCTCTGCCCAGTTCCCTATGGTGGCTATGGAGGAGCGTCCAGACGGCCCCGCAGCTTCCCTTTTACTTTGGAGAAAATAAGGTTTATGTTTCTTCAGGGCTGGCGGGGGGGGGGGGATAGGAGCAAGATGAGTCATGCACAGATTTGGCATGATGTCATCTGGCCATTGACTGTTTCTGTGGAGGCTTTGTTCTGTCTGTTTTGGGGGGAAACTCCACATGTGGAAGCGAGTATTTATATATCCCGTCTTTCTCCTGACACAGTGAGAACTCTGTAGTGCTCTGAACATACAAAGTTGGGATGTGCAGCTGGATCCAGAAATATTCGGGATTCGCTCGATAATGCCATACTTGGATAGTTCCGAATGTATCCGAATCCAAATTGGATAGTTCCGAATATCTGTAGTAAGCAGCCCTATACCAGACCAAAGCATAGTCTCAGCCAGAGGTCTTCATGGTTGCACAATTATGGGGCCCCATTTTTACCGAACTCATCCCCCAATCTTGCCCTGTTCCATCACTGGATATTGGAAGAAAACTGAGAAGAACTCTCCAGAAACGTTATTTCTCAGAATGAAGTCTTGGACTTATTAATTTATCAGCCTTCTCTTTGAGCAAGAGACAGCGTGTGCGCTCACATATGCACATTGACAATTTTATTTTTGTATGTTATTTTACAGCTCTAGTTCCACAGGGCCACACTATATAGGGCTGGATCTTTGTACAGTCAAAATAATCACCAGATCTGCATTGATTAAATATTAATGCTGCATGTTAATATCCAAATGTCAGTTTGGGGTGGTGGAATTGCTTGCGTGAAAGCTGCTCAAATAGATTCTTCAGGTTTAGAGGAGGCAAGTGGGGGCCTGCGAAACTCACGGAGGGAGGGGGAAATCCCATTCCCAACCACTTTTAACAAAAAAGAGCGGGGCTGTGGAGAGGGGAGGCCTCGCACGCCCGACCACTCACCCACCTGGAGCAGCTTCCGGTGAGCCACCAAGAGGTGAGTGAGGCCCCGCTCGCCTGCTTGCTTGCCCTCCCACTAGGGTTGCCAGATGCCCGCTGGTGGCGGGCAAACCCCCGGTAAAGTGCCCCTCTGCCCACCAACCAGCTGAGGGTCGGTGGGCAATCGTGCACGCGCAGGCCCGCGCGCCAGCCTGGAAGCATCTCCTCTCCCTCCCTCCCTGGGGCAAGCGGGCTGCCCTCTGCAGGCCCGCGCGCCAGCCGGGAACCTTCCCTCGCCCTCCCCGGGGTGAGCAGGCCACCTGCTGCAGCCCCACGCACCAGGCGGCACTTCCAGTATACAACCGGATGTGCCACATTGGCATGCGCGCACACACACAACTGAACAGAAGCCTCCCGCCGAAGGTGAGTGGGGACCTGGCAACCCTACCTCCCACCCAGGGCAGCTTCAGGTCAGCCAGCAAGAATGGGCCTGAGTTTGTGTGTGTGTTGGGGTGAGGAGGAGGTCTTACCTGCCCACCCGAAGCTACCCCCACACCCCGGCCAGAGCTGCCCCTGCCCCAGCATAGATCCCTGCGGCACCACTACTTCAAGAGGTAAGAGCATTGTCTCCACATGCACAGACAATGCTTTTTTAAAAAAATCGGGGGGAATTAAACCCCTTGATTTTTTTAAAAAAATATTTTTTTTAGTTTTCAGATTTTTCTTCAAGGTTGGGGAGTACCCCAAGTCTGAAGAACCATATGTTTGGGGTGAGTGTGCCCCATCTGCAGATTGAAGTATCCACAGGCAGAAGGCACACTTTGCAATTAGATATACAGATGATGTGCATGCAGTCCGCATCTCCCCCGCTTGTGCCCGTCTCTCTATTTTTTTTTGTTTCGTTTTCTTTGTATAAATTATTTAGAATTGTGTACGTCTGCAAAGACAGAAATGACTGAATTTTCGATACAGTTCAGAGCAATAACAGCAAACAAGATTTAGGGCACAATATTACCGTGCTAACATTTCAGGAATTGGCGATAAAGCATATTTACATTCTCGCAATATCTTTCTCTCCGTCGAGGAACTTCTAAAAGGAGTAATCAAACGGAGAGAAGAGGGGTGGTAATGTTCAAATTGTCTTTCCCCCCCCTCTCATTGAAATATTGAGAGGGGGAGGCAGGAGGTTGTTGAGATGCTCAGCATGCACTCTTCGATCACTTAGGAATACAGCGGGCTGTTGTGTTTTGGAGACAGCTTGTTGCATCCTTTTCCGGGATGGGATGTCATCCTCCTTCTCTAGACAGTTAATTTGGGCCCTCGAGGGAAATCTCCCAGTATGGTATCACTATCTAGAATCTTATGGGTTTTGTCACCAAAGTACAAACAGCTTCACCAACACAGCTGTCAATGAGATGCCTTTAAGATGTCACTTGGTAACATTAATTGGCATGGATGGTGAGTCAAACTGATTTACACCATTCTCTCCCTTTTAGGAGCCCCGTGGCACAGAGTGGTAAGCTGCAGTACTGCAGTTCAAGCTCTGCTCACGACCTGAGTTCGATCCCAAGGGAAGTTGGTTTCGGGTAGCCGGCTCAAGGTTGACTCAGCCTTCCATCCTTCCGAGGTCGGTCAAATGAGTACCCAGCTTGCTGGGGGTAAAGGGAAGATGACTGGGGAAGGCACTGGCAAACCACCCTGTAAAACAAAGTCTTCCTAGTAAACGTCAGGATGTGACGTCACCCCATGGGTCAGGAATGACCCGGTGCTTGCACAGGTGACCTTTACCTTTACCTTACTCTTTCCCCACCCCTTCTGCCCCTCCCCCCGCTTGTTCTCCACTTGCCCTCAGCCTGTTATCTAAGGGTAATCTTCCTATATGGTTTCTCTGGTTAGTCCAAAGTTATGTAGAATCTTTATTCATTCAAGGTTTAATTGCTCTTTTTCAATGGTTTTGCTGGGCCGTATGCTAAAGATCCCTTTTTCAGACCGGCTGTGTTCCTGCCCTCTTCAGTCAGTGGACTCCTTGGTACATATCTTTTGCACTGTCCTTATGTATACCCACTTAAACTAAAATGGATTATACCATGTTTTAACAAATGGTCCATATCTTGTCGATCAACCTTGGAGCAAAAGGTTCAGTTCCACTTAGGGGACTCTGACCCTCAGCATACTTATTTTGTTGCTCGTTTATTGGAGGCTGCAGAGAAGAGACCAAGGGAGGTGTTTTTAGAGATGCATCTTATTTAAGTTTTATGGTTTTATTGCTCAAGGCTTCGGTCTAAGAACAGGGAAAAGAAAGAAAAGAAAAGAAAAGAAAAGAAAAGAAAGAAAGAAAGAAAGAAAGAAAGAAAGAAAGAAAGAAAGAAAGAAAGAAAGAAAGAAAGAAAGAAACCCCCCAAGATGGTTCAAACCCAGTTCAGAAAGTATTTATTTTGGAGATAAGGTTTTGGATGACTACTGGAATGGTGAGGTGTTTGGGGAAGCAGAATAAGGAGAAAACTTTGCTCTGGGAGGAATGGGGAGGAGGCAGGACAATCTTGGACCTCTGCCTTATCTTCAGGAAGTGGTCTCGACTCATTCTTATGGATTGGTGGCAGCAAGCTCCTCAGATCGGCTGACTTCCTTTGTGAAGTGGGCTTTCCTTCCTCATGATACTGGGATGGTGGGGGTGATAACTTCTTTGCATTTTAATTCAGAGGGCAGACTGGGGAGGGGCTGTGGCTCAGCGGTAGAGCATCTGCTTGGCTTGCAGAAGGTCCCAGGTTCAATCCCCAGTATCTCCAGTTAAAGGAACCAGGCAAGTAGGTGATGTGAAAGACCTATGTCTGAGACCCTGGAGAGCCGCTGCCAGTATGAGTAGACAATACTGACTTTGATGGACCAAGGGTCTGATTAGTATAAGGCAGCTTCATGTGTTCATAGAAAACCATAGTTCACAAACTGTGTGTGGGGGTAAACTTTTATGAACAGGCCATATTGATTCAGGCATATTTGGAGAGGGTCCACGGCTCAGTGCCAGAGCATAAGCTTTGTGTGTGCAAGGTCCCAGGTTCAATCCCCAGCATCTCCAATTACAGGAGCAGCTGGTGTTGGGAAGACACTTCTCTGCTTGAATGAAACCTGTGACAGCGGTTGCCGATCAAGTAGAAGATAGTGAGCTTGCTGTGTCCCCTGCATGTTGATGTGGTCGTGCATCTTGGATTAAGCAGGCAGAACCCACCCAGTATATCCTGTCCTGAAGTCAGTAACCCTCACAAAATACATCCAGATAAATAAATATTGCATAATGTTATCTCACGATAAGCTCTGTCACAGTGAGAAAGTTAATGGAGTTTCAGGCTTCGCTCTGATACCTGGCTGTGGAACAGATAGATAAAACAGCTAGGCAAAGATCAAGGGTTTTATTCCCTCCATGTCAGCCCTAACTTGGACCCATCATGCGGCACTAATTTTATTTTGGCAAGTCAAGGGGTGAGTGTATGGAGGGGAGTGGGTGTGGGAAGAGAGGACAGGTAGGGAGGTAAGCTAAAGGGAAGTTCTGGTCAGTCAAGAACTGACTGGGTGACCCTGTGTGGAACAAGACAAAAAATTCACACCAAGAGGGAAATTAATAGGGTTGCCAACCTCCAGGTGCTTGCTGGAGATCTCCTGCTATTACAACTGGCCTCCAGCCATTAGAGATCAGTTCACCTGGAGAAAAGGGCCATTTGGGCCATTGGACTCTATGGCATTGAAGTCCCTCCCCTCCCCAAACCTTGCCTTCCTCAGGCTCCGCCCCAAAAACCTCCCACCAGTGGCGAAGAGGGACCTGGCTACCCTAGAAATGAAGCAGAAGAGGAAGAAGCAGAAGGAGAAGAAGAACAAGAAGCAGAAGCAGAGTTGGTTTTTATACCCCACCTTTTCTCTACCTTTAAGGAGTCTCAAAGCAGCTTACAATCACCTTCCCTTCCCCTCCCCACAACAGACACCTTGTGAGTTAGGTGAATTTAGAGAGAGCTGTGACCCAATGTCACCCAGCAGGCTTCATGTAGAGGAGTGGGGAAACAAACCCAGTTCACCAGATTTGAGTCCATCGCTCTTATCCACCACACCACAAGGCAGATTTGAAGTGGAGATAACTTTGGGGGGGGGGATAAAAATGAGAGGCTGAGATTTATTAGGAATAGTGACACAAGGACCCAGAAACAAAATGAGAGTGGCAGTAGAGGGTGGGACATAGGGCTGTTGGAAAACAAATCGGTAAAATTCAGATTCGCCAAAATTCGGCCAGTTTTGATTTGGGAAATGCCGAAGTCCGAACTCCCCCAATTCGGATCCGTAGAATTCTGTGTGAGATTCGGAGTTCGGGGGAAAAAATGGCCGTTTAAAGCCATAAAACACAGTTGTGACTTTCCGTGGCTCCGTGGCAGGTATTTTTGGAGGTAGAGATCCCAAAATTTCAGCGTACCTTGAGGGGACCCTTCTTGCAAGAACCCCCAAGTTTTGTGAAGACTGGGTCACGGGGTCCAAAATTATGGGCCCCAGTAGGGGTCCCCCCCATTCTTAATGTGCATCTTTATTCCATTCCCTCACTGGAATAAAGCCATAAAGGTCCCCCCCTCTCAAACCAGTATGGCTCGGCCCCAAACAAGAAAAAACCCAAGGAGGAGGAGGCGTGTGTGCTGAGCGGCACCGGGGAGAGACTCACGCAAGCCGCACCGTCACACTCAACCCCAGGCTAGGGGCAAAAAACAAAAGCAGAGCACAGCACACACTCCCTCAGAGGTGAGCGGGCACACACCCCCAGGCAGAACAGGCGAAAGCCTCCCCCCTCAAACCAGTACGGCTCGGCTCAACCCCAAACAGGAAAAAAACGAAGGAGGAGGAGGCGCGGGTGCCGAGCGGAGAGTGACTCGCTAGCCGCCGCACAGACTCAACTTTACACTTTACAACTTTAAAAGCAGAACACACACTCCCACCGAGGCGAGCGGGCACACACCCCTCGGCAGAACGGACGAAAGCCCCCTTTGGCTCCCCCCCCCACAGAAACTGCTCCCCCCCACACACAGACTCTGCTTCCCCTGCACACACACACAGGAGAAAAGGTATAGAGAAAAAAACCCAAAATCAAACTGTGTGGATGTCTTCCAGCGGGAGCACAGAGGAGAAGTAAATCCAATCCTATTCGGGTAAGCACCAGCAGCTCGGCCCAGTCAGGAATCGGATCTCTCAGCAGCACCGCCACCAAACTGGAAGGCAATGAATACAGTCGGGACAGGAGGGGAGGGACGGGAGTTTTTAGACTCTTCTCCTGGCCATTTCAAAAGTGAGAATCCCTGCTCTGATTGGCCAGGAGAAGACCCAGCTTGGCCACCATTGGCCACGGGAGAATGCTGCTTACTAACTGATGGTTATGCTGCTGATTCTGAGCCCCCGAATTTGCTGAATTTATTAGGCGTGCCCTGAACTCGCCAAATTTGGCTCGTCGTTTTCCTGCCTTTCTAAAAATTTGATTCCATCCGAACTGAAAACTGCCGAATCTGGGGAAATTCGGCTGTTTTTCGGTTCGGGACAAACCAAATTGACAGCCCTAGTGGGAAATGAAATTTGTGTGTGTGTGTGCGCGCATGCACATAAATTCTATATTTTTTCCCACTTTCCCAAAGGTCTGGTTGGGAAAAATGAGAAATTCTGGGAACAAAAACTGTCCCATTCAGTTCTTCCTCTCCTAGTAAAGATCCAAATATATTATTTTGTTGAACTGGTCCTCTACGGTCATCATACAGTAGTTCAAGGACAATGTCAGGTGTGTCTATATCGATTGTATTCCAGAGTCTAGAGTCAGATTTGGCAATGATTGTTTTGTAGGTACTGTTCAAAGATATTGTTCCTTCTCTCTCCATTCCACTTCATTGACTTAAGTTTTTTTTTTATGTGGATATGATCTCTAAGGGTCACAGGTGGAAGCATGTAAAGTAAAGCATCATCGCCATCGTGTTGATTAAGAAAAAAATCTATCTAAATAATATTTTGAATAAGAAGTGTGTTAGAAAGTTTAGGAAGAGCCCTGTGGCGCAGAGTGGAAAGCTGCAGTACTACAGTCAGAAGCTCTGCTCACGACCTGAGTTCGATCCCGACAGAAGTCGGTTTCAGGTAGCTGGCTCAAGGTTGACAATAGACAGAGAGAGAGGAGGGATCAGAGGGCAACTCCCAAGTTAAGACAAAGAGAGGGATATCCCATTTAAGGAGATAACACTTATATACACTTAGAGTGATGTAGCGCCCCCCAATGTCCAGGCATGCTGCGTCACTCACTCCAACAATTTAGTGGTTAAAAACATGAGAGTAGATGTTCAGGCAGCAGTGAGTTACTGCCTCTTGACCTCAGCACTGGATAAATCCCAGGCTACTAAAAAAACCAAAATGTTGGTCCTTAAACACTTAAAACTTTTTTGTCTCTTTGTAGGGCCAGCACCTGTAAGCTTTGTTGCTGGATCCTTGTGAGGGGTGATTCTTCAGCCTCATTCATTATAGCATCCTTACAGAGGAAATTTCCAGCATGGTGTAGTGGTTAGACTCTATTCTGGAGAACTGGGTTTGATCCCCCACTCCACATGAGTGGCGGACTCTAATCTGGTGAACCAGGTTGGTTTCCCCACTCCTACACATGAAGCCAGCTGGGCTAGTCATGTTCTCTCTCAACTCTCTCAGCCCCGCCTACCTCATCAGGTGTCTGGTGTAGGGAGAGAAAGGGAAGGGAAGGGGATTGTAAGCCGGTTTGATTCTCCTTCAAAAAGGTAGTCAGCATATAAAAACCAACTCTTCTTCTGCTTCCATATCTGAAGAAGTGAGCTGTGGCTCACAAAAGCTCATACCCTACCAGAAAATATTTTTGTTAGTCTTTAAGGTGCTACTGGACTCTTGCCCTTTTCTACTTTTTCTTCCATGTGTACTTAAAAAAAATCTATATGATGTTCATGCTGGATCCTGGAGTTTGCCCATGTATAAAGGTCCCCATGCAATTCAGTATAGGGTTACTGTGTCCTGAATGTTAGTTTATTGCATTATCTTCTCTTCGTTTGCTCCCTTCCCTCTCCCTCAGTTCTGAGTGGTTGGGGAAATGTCGCTGTTCACAAGGAGCATGGAAGGTGCTATCTTGGAAAGATTCATGTTACCCAACCGTTTCTGCCCAGGAGGAAGGCATTAATTATTATCTACTGCAGAGCTATCCATACTCCTGTTACTGTTGTTTTCCCTCTGGGATGCTTTGAAATGACTCTGGGAGAGAACTGAAAAAGAAAATCCACAGCCCACCTCTGGTAATAAATTGTGTGTGTGGATGCGAGGACTTTTTGTGCATTTCTCAGGATTGCAATGAACAGAAACTTCTACTTTTTATGACGGGTTTTTTATTTTTTTAAAAACTGCTAATATAATTGTCTTGGCCCCAAATCTCTGACCTGGCTGTCTAATGATTTTCTCCTCCTCCTTTTCTCCATTCACCCAACCCTGTAGCCAGCCTCCATTCTATGAGTGGAAGAATACAGAGTGATTTGTTATCTCTGTTCAGATGCTTGCAAGAAATGCCTCTCCTCACTGCAATTTAACTCTTGTTTTGTCTTTCTCTCTCCTTTTTACCGATAAAACTCTTTAATCCCTAAAAATTTGCTGCTTCTTCTTTTTCCCCCAGAGACCTTGCCGTTATTGTAAGAGTATGTAGTGTTAATATGTGGAAGAGTAACCTGCTGTTCAAAGGGATGAGGCAGTGCTTCCTCTGGTGTAGGGAGCTGCACAAAAGACCCCTGGGAGGCGTACTCTGCCCCATGAAACATCTTCCAAAACTAAAACCCGGGCAGCCCATTCCTGAGCCTTTCAGCGGCTGGGGTCAGTGTGGCTGCCGTGCCACTGTGCCGCCTCCAAAAGGGTTCCCCGGGCTCCAAAAGGCTTAAAAAAGCCTTCTGAATTTTTTTTTTAAATGGGGCATTTTCCTCCATAGAGAACAGCAAGGCTGCACCAGAAAAAACATGGTGAAGCAACACTGTTCCTAGAGGGGTCATTCCCAGCCTGGAGGGGCTTTGGAAGCTGACTAAAGTCACCTGTGCCCCCAGGAATGCCCCGGGAACACCCACCCATGCCAGCACCGCCAGTGTGGTATAGTGGTTAAAGGGTTAAGAACGGTGGTTTGGAGTGGTGGACTCTGATCTGGAGAACTGGGTTTGATTCCCCCACTCCTCCACATGAGTGGTGGATGCTAATCTGGTGAATTGGATTTGTTTCCCCACTCCTACACATGAAGCCAGCTGGGTGACCTTGGACTAGTCACAGCTCTCTTAGAGCTTTCTCAGCCCCACCTACCTCACGGGGTGTTTGTTGTTGTGGGGAGGGGGAGGGAAGGTGATCGTAAGCTGGTTTGATTCTTCTTAAGTGGTAAAAAGTTGGCATATAAAAACCATCTCTTCTTCTTCTTCTTCTTCTTCTTCTTCTTCTTCTTCTTCTTCTTCTTCTTCTTCTTCTTCTTCTTCTTCTTCTTCTTCTTCTTCTTCTTCTTCTGTCCTAAGCTAGAACAATGGCGATGTGGTGCAGTCTTCGTTAGGTTATGTGCAAATATATATCTGGTTGTGCCAAAGGCTTACTGGGATGAAAACAGGATTTCTGTTCTCCTTTTGAAAACAGAAACGCCAGGAGTGATTCGGACCTAATGTAATGGACAAACACCACTACTGGAATCAATTATTCTCCCATTGCAGTTTTAAAGCTTACGTATGGCTTGGGTTCAGGTTGTGATATTCATTTGTAACACATATGGTTTTCAGAGCTATTTTATGCTGGCCAGGGTCTCTCGTTCAGGTGAATATAAAAATGAATTATCCCAAGAGCCAAAATTCAGTTAATGTGTGGTTCCTAGATAATCTCATTTTCCAAATTTCATTTTGGGGGTACAAGTGTGTATCAGAGGACTGAGAGGCAAAGATGGGGTGGGGGAGAGAGGAGGATTGCAGGTTTGCTAACCTCTAAGTAAAGATGTTGTATCTGGTGCCAGCGTGGTGTAGTGGTTAAGAGCGGTGGTTTGGAACGGTGGAGTCTGATCTGGAGAACCAGGTTTGATTCCCCACTCCTCCGCATGAGTGGAGGCGTCTAATCTGCTGACCTGGATTTGTTTCCCTGCTCCTACACATGAAGCCAGCTGGGTGACCTTGGGCTAGTCACACTCTCTCAGTCCCACCTACTTCACAGGGTGCCTGTTGTGAGGAGGGGAAGGGAAGGTGATTGTAAGTGGTAGAGAAAGTCGGCATATAGAAACCAACTCTTCTTCTTCTTCTTTTGTGGAGAACCGGTTTGATTTCTCACTCCTCCACATGAAGTCTGCTAGGTGACCTTGGGTAAGTCACAGTTCTCTCAGAACTCGCCCAGCCCACATGGAAGCAGGCAATGGCTAACCACTTCTGAACATCTCTTGCCTTGAAAATCCCATGGTGTCGTCATAAGTCAGCTGTGCCTTATACTGATTCAGACCCTTGGTCCATCAAAGTCAGTATTGTCTACTCAGACCGGCAGCAGCTCTCCAGGGTCTCAGAGGTCTTTCACATCA
Source organism: Euleptes europaea (assembly GCF_029931775.1). Taxonomy (NCBI): domain Eukaryota; kingdom Metazoa; phylum Chordata; class Lepidosauria; order Squamata; family Sphaerodactylidae; genus Euleptes; species Euleptes europaea. Next base: position 46,178,330 of record NC_079325.1, on the reverse strand, counting down.
CCTACTTGCCTAGTCCCTTTAACTGGAGATGCCAGGGATTGAACTTGGGACCTTCTACATGCCAAGAAGATGCTCTACCACTGAGCCACAGAACCTCCCCTGATTCTAGTTAGCAGAGTTCAGGTCACCCATGTAGAAGCAAGAAATAGAAGTACTTGGCTCAGGAACAGTGCATAACTAAGACATCTTAATACTGTTATAACTGTCTGGCTCCCTGACCCCTCCCCACCTTCTTCAGCATGTATTTCTGCTTTTTCTGACAAGTTTGTGACACCTACGAAATTTGAGAAGCGGAGGTGGTAATATTTAGCCTCAAGGCCAACTGCAGCGATGAAATAAAGGTATCTGTTTTGTTATCTTTTTTTTTCCAGTCTACATGGAGGAAATTATTTGTCAATAGAGAGAGAGAGAGGAAGTGATTTTTATTCATGACTCGGGGATAGAGCACATGTTTTGCATGCAGAAGGTCCCTGGTTCGAAACTTGGAATATACTTTAAAAGGATCTGAAGTTGGCGGGTGCTGGGAAAGTAATTCTGTAATTCTAGTGATCCTCTGTCATTCTGAGTAGTCTAAGCAGATGGGCCGACTCCATGGGGGCAGGGCCTACCCAGTGCCATTGAATAGGGTTGCCATCTCTGGGTTGGGAAATTCCTGGAGGTTTGGAGGTGGAGCCTGGGGAGAGTCCTCAGCAGGTTGTAATGCTATAGAGTCCATCCTCCAAAGCAGTCATTTTCTCCAGAGAAACTGATCACAGTGTTCTGGAGATCAGTTGTAATTGTGGAACATCTCCATGTTTCACCTAGAAGAAGAAGAGTTGGTTTTTATATGCTGACTTTCTCTACCTCTTAAGGAAGACTCAAACCAGTTTACAATCACCTTCCCCTCCCCACAAGAGACAACCTGTGAAGTAGGCAGGGCTGAGAGAGCTCTAAGAGAGCTGTGACTAGCCCAAGGTCACCCAGCTGGCTTCGTGAGTAGGAGCGGGGAAACAAATCCAGTTCACCAGATTAGCCTCCGCCGCTCATGTGGAGGAGTGGGGAATCAAACCCGGTTCTCCAGATCAGAGCCCACTGCTCCAAACCACTGCTCTTAACCACTACGCCATGCTGGCTCTCCTACAGGATGAAACTTGTACTCCGTGCTGGAGGGTTCCGGTTCAATCCCTGGCATCACCAGTTGAAGGACACCAGGTGCTGGGAAAGACATTTCTCCGCCTGAGACCATGGTAGACTCTTGGTCAGAGTAGAAAATGCTGAGCTGGAATGCACCAGCGGTCTGCCTCGATATGTCAGCTTCATCTGTTTAGGTCCATACTGGGGATTCAGGTGCCTTTTCCTCTCCTTTCCAGGTCCAAAATTTCGTATCTTGCAAACAGAGACAAAATATATTTCTCTTCAGATACGGGGCATTGGCAAAGATATTCACCATCCTGCACTGCTTGAATCCTCCGTCTTTCAGCCCGCACAATAGTTTCAGAGGGTAGCAGTGTTGGCCTCCAGTGGAAGATCGAAATTCAAGTCCGGTAGACCTTATAGACCAACAACATTTGCAGGGTATTAGCTTTCGGCGAAGGGAGATATGACTCTTGAAACCTTATACCCCGACAATCTTGCTGCCTATGGCAGTCTCCCATCTGTTTTCAAACAATGGTGGAAATGAACTAATTTAAATTCCCCCCAGTGTTTGCATTGAAAGCAGATGGTCTAATTTTACAGCAGTTCATCATATTTAATATAGAACAGTTGTTCATGTGCCGCTTATCTGTTTTCCTGTAAACCAACTAGTCTTAAGGATTTCACTGAAGGCTGCAAGACTTTGGGGTGGGCAGATCTCCAGTTATTAGACCCGAGGGAAGATGTCCACATTATTCATTATTGTCGTAGATTCTATGCATTCACATGCTGAGGGGAAGTTTTACAGTGCATTTATGAGCTTTAAGGGTGAAAGCCCTTAGGCCAGGAAGGTGCTGTGACGGAGTTAGGGCCCCCCGCACCAGCGTCCGGGCTACTTACGCTGGCGTTAGTGGCCCTAATGCCAGCGGGGAGGCCCGAACACTGGTCCCTGGGCACTGCTGCGGCAGCACCACCCCGGATGCCGATGGGGCATCCTGGGAGGCATTCCGGGGTGGGCCAGGGGGAGGAGCTGTCCCCTTTCGCTGGCGGTGAGAAAAGCCCCATTTAACATTTAAAAAGCCTTTAAAAGGCTTGTTTTGAGTTTTTGGGGGCGGGGAAATGGGTTAGGAGGCGGAGCAGCGGCACCTCCTCCCAGCTGTTCCCCCACGCAGAAAGCTCTTGAATGCACTGTTAGAGTTAGGGGGGGAAATCCAGCATAAGCTTGCCAGTCTCCGACAGGGCTGCCTCCCACTGGTCAGATAACTGGCTCCAAACCTGCCCACCCCAGAGAGTCTAGCAAGGTACACAACAGACAGGAGCTCATGAAGAGCTAGTTCTGAATTGCTCAAGGAAAAGAGCCAAGCCATATGCAATAAGTAAAAATGTGCAAGGGAGTGGGAGATGGAGAGTTACTTACCAGATGGAGCTATGGAGGTACAGGTTGAGTATCCCTATCCAAACTGCTTGGGACCATAAGTGGTCTGTATTTTTGATCTTTCCGCATATTGGTATATTTTGACATTTCTGCATATGTATAATGAGATATCTTGGGGAAGGGACCCACATTCATTTATGTTTTATATACACATAACCTGAATATAATTTTAAGCAATATTTTGTCAATAATTTTGTATGCATTGAACCATTGGAAAACAAAGGTGTAACTATCTTACCAGAATACCTGTTTCAGCTGTTAAACATGAGCTACAACAAACCACAAACTAACAACTGCGGGCTTTCAGTCTCCACCTAGGATGCAATGTATACTGTATTTTAATTTTTGTTTAGGTGAGAGGAAACATTAAAAGCAGGCTGCACAGATCTTCCTGCATGTCGGCTCGCAGGGTCCAGTTTTCGGATCAGTCCGTATATGGAATGTCTGTAGTTCCATATACGGACTGTAGTTCTTTCCTGATCAGAGACATCCCGAGTGGCGTGAACAAAACCTGCCCTTCCAGAAGGACTGGTAAGGGCAGCGATGATGATGATGATGATGAAGAAGAAGAAGAAGGAGGAGGAGGAGGAGGAGGAGGAGGAGTTGGTTTTTGTATGCCAACTTTCTCTACCACTTATGGGAGACACAAACCAGCTTACAATCACCTTTCCTTCCCCTCCCCACAACAGACACCCTGTGAGGGAGGTGGGGCTGAGAGAGCTCTAAGAGAGCTGTGACTAGCCCAAGGTCATCCAGCTGCTTCAGGTGGAGAAGTGGGGAAACCAACCTGGTTCACCAGATTAGAGTCTGTTGTTCATGTGGAGGAGCGGGGAAACCAACCTGGTTCACCAGATTAGAAACTGCCGCTCATGTGGAGGAGTGGGGAATCAAACCCGGTTCTCCAGATTAGAGTTCACTGCTCTTAACCACTACACCACGCTGGCTCTATAATTAACCAATAATGAAAATATATGCACACACATGTGTGTGCCACTGTGATAGCTTAAGAGGGAAAGAAATCACTTATTAAGAAAAGAAATCATTCTCTTTATTAGACAAGGCAGTAGGAAACACAAGAATGTAAAAAAAAATTAACCGTACTGATACCATAAGGAACCACTGTGCAGCTTTGTCTTACAGAAAAGAAGGAAGAAGCTTTGAAAGAATGTGTTCTTAAGCAGGCTGTGGGAAGAATGTGTTCTCATCCAAACTGTGTAAGAAACCGTTCTTGTAAAAGCAGAGCAAAAGCTGAACTGAAAAATGTGTGCAATGGGCCAACAAAACAGATAGCAACGGTTCACACTTTGCATGTGTCCAGAAATTGTTGCTGAGCAGACACCAAATATGGTTAAAGGATGTAACTTCAAGCTATGCAGGCTGTAACGAAGTGTACCTTTGAGACAATCAGCCTGACAGCTGAAAAAGTCATAAAAGTGTATGTAACCAGGCTACTGTGCGCTCGCTCTGAGAAACTATTCCCAAGCGCCTATACCAGGGGTGTCAAACTCATTTGTTACGAGGGCCGGATATGACATACATGTCACTTGGTCAGGCCATGCCATGCCTCGCCAGACTAGATTGGGATGAGGGGGCTGCCTTCGTGGCTCATGGGACTGATGAGAGCTCTCAAGGGGCTGGATCTGCCCCACAGCCCTTATGTTTGACACCCCTGGTCTATACTCTGTAGCTACAGAATAAACTTTGTGTTGTCTTTCCATCCTGAGTGTGGTCATTGGTCCCATCTGCACCAGGCAACAATCCTGTGCCTAAATTGGGTAACAACTGGCGGTTATCCCTTTGAGTTCTCTCAGCCTCACCTACCTCACAAGTTGTCTGTTGTGGGGAGAGGAAGGGAAGGAGATTGTAAGCCAGTTTGATTCTCCTTAAAAAGTAGAGAAAGTTGGCATATGAAAACCAACTTTTCTTCTTCCGCTTCTTCTTATATGTCTCCAACATAGGGTTGCCCACTCTGGCTTGTGGAATTTCTGGAGAGTTGGGGGCAGTGCTTGGGTAGGGTAGAGTTTGTGGAGGGGAGGGACCTTGAGGGGGGGATTTGATGTTATGGAGTCTACCCTCCAAAGCTGCCATTTCCTCCAGGGGAACTGACCTCTGTCATCTGGAGATCAGTTGTAATTCCAGGACAACTCTGTGCCCTACCTGGAGAATGGTATGAACATGCCCCTTAAAAGGTTACGAGTAGAGGAAGATGGTGGTGGTGATGTTAACCAAGTTGGAGGTTACTTTTCGTTGATGCACTATATTAAGAGTCAGTGGCATCCAAATCGAGTAATATTTCCAATGGGTGGGGGGAAGAAACCCTCTTCCCATGTTATCCTCTAGTTGAAGAACCCCCTTCTGTATTTAGGCATTATTTCCAAAATAGAACATGGGGAAACTGTTTCTGGCCAATAATGCTAAAGCAGCTATTCTGGATCCTGTGTAGCTTGTCAGGTAGAACTTGCTGCATGCCCCACTGTCGATTTTTTTTCACTGACCAAAAGACAGCCTTTGTTTTTCTGGCGATATAAAAATCTGGCCTAATAAACACATTTGTTGTCCTTCTGCCTCTTATGCTTCCTTCCAAGCCGGGCTGCGTTTGATCACCCCGTTCCAAGAAATCGATAGGCTTACTTTCAATTTCGGGCTGGGGCAGGGGGAACAGCTCGTTGACAGACAGGTTGCTGGAGGAGGCGGCTTGTGCTAAGTTCAGCAGGCAGGAGGTGGGAAGCAGGCGGGGTCTGCCGTAAAGAGGAGAGAATCCAGCACTAAAGGGGATTTGTCCCAATCTAAATATCTGCGAGAGATGTACTGCGACAGGAGCACTTGGATGGGTCTTTGGCTTGCCGTCACCTCTTCCTTCCGACAATAATCCATTCATCCCAGGGGTGGGGGAGAGAGAGAATGAGAGTTGCATGGGATGGTAGCTTGAACTGTGAAATTGGCATTGTCTTTGATAGCCTGGAGCAGAAGTCGGAGCATTGAGTGCCTCGAGTTTGAGTGTGTGTGAGGGGAGGGGATGGCCTGCTGCAGAGGGGGAGCCTCTCCTCTCAAGTCTCCTTCGCTTTGGCCCTTGAGATATTTGTAGGAGCGGCACTCAGGCAGCAATAAATAGATGAGCCTGCCTTCTCGAAGAATCGCTAAATGGCTCTTGAGATGGGAAGTGGAAAACCAACCCTCTCTGAGGCGTCTGTTGTTTGCTTCCAGCCCCCTTCTGCATCCCCCTGGCTGCTTCCCACGTTTTTAGTCCTCGCTCTTGGGTCAGTGTTCAAAATGCATGTGCTAAAATAAATAGGGTTCAAGAGTTAAGAAAGAGAAGGTAGTTTGCAGAGGCTGGCTGGCCATTCCTTCCTAGGTGAGTGGCACGAAACAGTTCAATGCTTCTGTAACATGTGCTGATTTTTTTCTAGGTGATGGTCACTTGATGCATTGAAGTACCCATCAGAGCTCGGAGAAGGTCCTTGAGCTGAGAGGGGAGGGCAGGTGTTTGATCGAGAGAACAGACAGACAGTTGTGAGTTCTCTGAAACACCCTGGGATACTGGATTTCTCTGTCTCCCCGTCTGTGGTCATTTATGAATGGTTCTTTTTACTCATGTTCACCCCCGGTCTGAATCGGTTGTTCCTTGGAGTTATGCACGAGTTTTCCATCCATTAGAGATGACCTCGCTGCCAGCCCTCGCAATGTCCAAGTCTTCCCCTTCCTCTTTTAACCTGACTCTTCCATCTTCCCTAAGCAAAGCCCGGGTGCAATCCCTGTGCATAAGGCAAAGTGCAGGACATACAAGCTGGGTTTTGCTCACAGCCAGTTAGAAAGCAGCATGCCCAGAGGTGGGGATTCAAATACTTCCTGCTTCCTCGGAGCTCTTTCTGAACAGAAGAAAAAAAGGCTTTTTAAAACCGAGGGTTGGATTTATCCCCCTTTCAAATTGCTCTGTTTTTGTTGTTTTTTTTTCTTAAAATGCTTTTTAATATGGCAATTGGGTTTGGTGTGTGTGTGGGGGGGTTCCCTCACAGTACACACTACAAGTAAGCCAATTACAAAGCAGCATTTAAAGGGGCAGGGACTTGATTTGAGCTTGGAGACTGCTGGTGCATAGATTTTCAACAGGAAAGTGTGAGTCCAGTGAGCAACGAACCTCAAGTAAAACTCCCATGCATAAACGACCTGCTCTCTCTCTGGGGGTCTGATGTGCCGTAGCAAACCTACTGCTTCATCGCTATGCCTTTCTGCCTCCAGTTGAGATTTTTGTATATTTATGAATAAACATTGACCCCAAAAATTGCAAGGACTGTCTCATTCAAATGGAACCAACTCTGGTAGCACTACCTCTGCATAAGCGGGGGACTCTACTCTGGTGAAGCGGGTTGGTTTCCCCACTCCGACACATGAAGCCTGCTGGGTGACCTTGGGCTAGTCACAGTTCTCTCCCAACTCTCTCGGCCTCACCTACCTCACACAGTGTCTGTTTTGGGGAGAAGAAGGGAAGGCAATTGTAGGCCCCACCTACTTTGCAGGGTGTCTGTTGTGGGGAGGGGAAGGGAAGGAGATTGTAAGCTGTTTTGATTCTTCCTTAAATGGTAGATAAAGTTAGCATATAAAACCCATTTGTGTAGTGCTTTCAAAGGTTCAAAGTTACATATTTTCATAATTTCTACCACAACCTCACCCTGACCTGGATAGCCCCAGGCTTGCCTGATCTTGTCATATCTCAGAAGCTAAGCAGGGTTGGCCCTGGTTAGAACCTCCAAGGGATACCAGGGTTGTGACGTGGAGATAGGCAATGGCAAACCACCTCCAAACCTCTCTTGCCTTGAAAACCCTATAGGTTTCCATAAGTCAGCTGTGACTTGACGGCACACACACCACAACCCCATAATGTAGTTCAGTGTTATTGGGGTGGGGTTGACATCATGGATTGTCTAAGGCTACCTAGTGAATTCATGGCAGAGACAGGAATCAAAGAAGAATCAACTTGGAATGCTTTAAGAGGGGAGTGGATATGTTCATGGAGGTTAGGGCTATTCTTGGCTACTAGTCAAAATGGATACTAGTCAAGATGCATACCTGTTCTCTCCAGAATCAGAGGTGCATTCCTATTATATCAGGTGCCGTGGAACACAGGCGGGATAATGCCGCTGCAGCAGTCTTGTTTGTGGGATTCCTAGAAGCATCTGGTTGGCCACTGTGTGAACAGACTGGTGGACTTGATGGACCTTGGTCTGATCCAGCATGGCTTTTCTTATGTTCTTAAACAGGGGACTTTGCTACTGATTTGAAGCTAACAGTGCCATCTTGTGCAGGGATGGTCCGGTCTAAGCCCGTTGACTTTTGGTGAGACCAGACCGCAGTTACTCTACATTGGCTTGCACTGTCAGTCTCTTAGCAGCTCTCAGTGAGCTCATGATGGTTTTAAATGGTTGGCTTCTCTCTGAATAAACGTGGATGCCACCTAAGTCTTTCCCAGTTGCTGCTTCCCTGTTGGTTGTGCAGAAATCCCGCTGTTAATTTTGAATGGAGTTTATATGTTTGAGCGCTCTGTGTGTTGCATTTTCCCACATGAGTGCTGCTTTTTATGCCAAAGTTTTGTTTTTTTTTTAAAATTGACATATGGGTATCTGCATGAAAGAAAGTTCTGCTCAGACGCCAGCCACTTAGAACCGGAAGTGCCGCCTCGCAAGGGGTGAGCAAGCAGCCCATTACCACTCAAACAAAGAGTTTGAGTGATATAAGGCCCCTCGCAAGGCGGCACTTCCGGTTCTAAACCGGAACTGACGTGCACGCGGTATGTACGCACGCGTGCACGTTTGCCTGCCGAACTTCAGGCTGTCGACGGGCAGAGGGGTAAATTGCCTGGGGGGTTGCCCGCCACCAGCGGGCATCTGGCAACCCTACCTACTTTGAACTCTTCCAGAGCAAATCATGCTGTTCTCTGTTAGAACTGCCAACAATATTATTTGCATGCATTTTCCCTTTCTTTCCATTATGATCTTTGGGCCTTCTGAAAGGTGCACCAGGAACCACTGGTGGTTCCTGGATCAGAACTCGTGAGTGACAAATTTGAAAAAGGTCACTTCAAGATGAACGGCATTTAAGCAAACATTCATTGTTTGTCATTGGGACCGTTGATCTTGGAGGCAGAAAGCGCCGTCCAGTTGCTGCCGACTTAACGGTCACCCTGTAGGGTTTTCAAGGCAAGAAACAGACAGAGGTGGTTTGGGGGTGGGGGGAGAGTGAGCTCGACAGGAAGCTCAGAGAATATGCCTTAACCGTTGCGCTCTCACTGTAGATATATTTGCCTGTCTCCATCACTGCAATATTTTCTACACGCCAGTCTGTTCGTTTTGCTTTTAATAGCAATTAGGGTCTATCGGCATTTTGTGTTCACTTCTATTTATACCGCCTGTTATGTATTTAGGATTAGTTCTCTTTTGCCTTGGTTTTAATGTTTGGTGTCTTGCTTCCCACCCACCCACCCCCTTTTTTTCTTTTTCAGTTATAAACTTCTCTGAAGGCTTTTGTGCTAGAAAGGAAGGGTAGATCAATTTTTAAAATTAAATTTTCCTCCTCTTTTCAAAGAGTGCTTTGTTGCAGAGGAAAGGTGTGATATTAAAAGAGACCAGGAAAAAAGTCTTTGGCCTCTCCCTTCTCTCGCCACCCGCAATTCCTTGTGGGTTCTGACCTATAATAGTATAATTCATTCTAGTGTTCCGGATATGGCCATTAATTTGCATCCATCTGCATTTGCCATTTTATTTGTCTCCAGTGCTGTTGGAAGGAGCTAGGCTGGCTTGCGGAATTGCTGTGGTGATGAATTACCCTGGCATTTTGAACTTCTAATTTATCCAGGTTAAACATCTTAAGCTTGTTTTAAAAAAAATGCTGTGCATTTTTGGGTTTCTGAAGAGAAAAGCAGGGCCATTAGGAACTCTTTATTTATCTAACTCTTTGGCCCACGTTGCTCAAAGCTTTGTCCATAACTATTAATGTTTAATAACACTTGTACATTATTTATGGGTTGGCTCCTAGGTAGATCATGGGCTGGTAGGGAACAGAATTAGCCTGGAGGTGTTCCTTGTTTGGCAAAAGAACAGACATTGCTGATCGTTCTTGGAGAATTCAGATGGACCCCCCCACACACATACATACATATTCCCAATGGCTTAACTGGAGTTTCCTTTCTCTTTCTGTACAGTGATCCATATCTTTCCATGCATCACTTGTAGTTCAACAGCTATAGACACTTGGAGTACCGGTAAACATGTTTCTTTCTGAGACTTGCAGCACTTGTGAGATTAGATAAAGTTGGAAGAAGGATAAAAATGAGGGTGGCCAACCGCCATGTGGGGGTCTTGGATATCTCCCAGACTTACAAGTGATGCCCAGAAAACAAAGATCAGTTCCCATGGGGCAAAATGGCTGCTTTGGAGGGTGGACTGCAAGGTATTATACCCTGCTGAGGTTCTTCTCCTTCCCAGTGTCCACCTCCAAATCTCCAGGAATTTCCCAACCCAGAGTTGGCACCTCTGCTGAAAGCTATTGTGGTCCCTTACTTTTTCCTATTATATTATATAGCCTATTATATTAGGTGCTGTGGAACACAGGCAGGATGCTGCTGCAGTCGTCTTGTTTATGGGCTTCGTAGAGGCACCTGGTTGGCTGCTGTGCGAACAGACTGCTGGACTTGATGGGCCTTGGTCTGATCCAGCATGGCGGTGGACTGTAATCTGGAGAACCGGGTTTGATTCCCCAGTCTTCCACATGAGCGGCGGAGGCTAATCTGGTGAACCGGGTTGGTTTCCCCACTCCTACACATGAAGCCAGCTGGGTGACCTTGGGCTAGTCACAGCTCTCTTAGAGCTCTCTCAGCCTACCTCACAGGGTGTCTGTTGTGGGGAGGGGAAGAGAAGGTGATTGTAAGCCCGTTTGATGCTTCCTTGAGAAAGTCGGCACATAAAAACCAACTCTTCTTCTTCTTCTTCTTCTGTCTGCTGCATTAATTTCCTCTCCCTTTTTTGGTGTTGGTCAAGGGGGGAATACGTCTGTACTTTCTGTCTGCATGCCTTTCTCTTATTCCTGGACCTGGGAATTTGTGTTTTTTTTCTTCCTCAGTTTAAATTTTGTGTAACATCTGCCCGATGAAATGTTGTATAGAATTTTAAAAAATGCACAATGCTTTGGTTTTTTGAGTTGGCCTCGGCAAAAATTATTACATGGATTTTTAAAAATTATTCTTATCCTGCCTGTTTGCTAAGGAGATCAGAGTGGCGTATATTTTTTTGTCCCTCCTTGCATGGCTCTTCGCAACAAGCATGTGAAATTAGTCTGCGAGCGACTGGCCCAAAAGGTCACCTGTGAGCATTGTGGCTATGTGGGCATATGAACCTGGGTCACTTCATTTCTTAGTCCAACACTTGAACCGCTGTGCTGTGCTGCCTCTTTTGAAGTGAAGCTGGGTTAGTTTTTAAGTAGCATTTGAAACCTTGGCTTGAAGCTGCTTTGTGAATCCCAATTAACATTAAGCGCCGTATTGGTGCAGAAGTAATGCCGCACCATGGTTATCATTAACTTAGAGAAGGGGGCGATTTGGGAGGAGAGAGAAGGGAAGGAGCACAGAGTCCCTCCCCCTGGCCTGGTTTCAGTCTCGTACGGCCCAGTCCTAAAGGGGGTGGTAGTTCAGTGATGGCCAGGAGTGGCACAGCCATGCCAAAGTCGCAGAGGATTCCCGGCTGCAAAACAAAAAGTAAAAAGAAAAATCAAACTAACCAGAAAATCCTCTGTTCAAATGAAAGGGGCCAGTTGGTTTCACGTGTAGGAGTAGGGAAACCAACCCAGTTCACCAGATTAGTGTCCGCCACTCATGTGGAGGAGTGGGGAATTAAACCCAGATCAGAGTCCACCAAACCACCGCTGTTAACCACTACATGCTGGCTCTCCGCTGCTGTGAGAAGGGGCATTGCTGGAGCAGAAAGGGTTAGATATCTTGGACCTAAAGGCAGCTCCGCTCCCAGGAACACCCCGGGAACGCCTCCCAGGATGCCAGTGCATGTATTTGCACCGCTACAATGCTGCCAGGAGCCAGCTTCGGAGCTAAAATCACGCACAACTGCATTGGGTCCCGGGGCCAGCGTGGATGCCACCCGTGACAGTGTAAGTGCCCCTTATTCTGGGTTAAATGGGCACTTACGCCTACGCGGGGTCATGCCAGTTCCTAAGGAGCTTTGCCCCCTCTTTAGGATTGCAGCCTTAACCATAAAGTGATCGGCATAGTGCCTGCATGTTTTGGTGTTCTTGGGTGCCGGGGCACAGTTCCTGTGGGTGGCCTAACATAATGTGTGTTCTCAATGCCAAAAGAACAAAAAATACCACATTCAGAATGAAGTGATCCATTTAATTGTGTTTGCAGAGGTTTTGGGAATAGAAGTTCAGCTGGTTAATTTACTCGTTCAATCAGTTCAACACATTTCTAGTTGCCGGGGCTGATATACTTATCATTTTTTTGGCTTGGGTGTGTTAATGCAACAGGGAATGAAGTAGCAAAAATTAAAGCCAGCGTTTTCTGTTAACAAATGACCGGTGACTTACAATTTAATTAACGGAAGCTATTTTACAAACCCTTTGATATCTTCAAAACGGCTCGTGTCTGTATGGAGGCTTTGGGAAGGTGCACATTTATTTCAGCACCGCTGAGGAACCAAAAGCTAGGCGATTAATCAATTTGGAAAAATCTTTAATTGGATGCAGAGCCCTACTAAGTTTGCATAATTGATTTTGCCTCCACTGAAGACTGAGAAGATTGAGAAGAGGAAGAAGAGGGACGTGAATACAATGAACAGGGTCAGGAGTGGTGGGTCCCATGTAACTAGTGGCTGATGCGTACAACGGTGCGCCAATGTGCTGGAGCACTGAAGCACCCCACTCTGGACTCTTAGCATGGTGTAGTGGTTAAGTGTGGCAGACTTTAATCTGGAGAACCCGGTTTGATTCCCCACTCCTCCACATGCAGCCTGCTGGGTGACGTTGGGGCAGTCACAGTTCTCTCAGAACTCTCTCAGCCTTACCTACCTCACAAGGTTTCTGTTGTGAGGAGGGGAAGGGAAGGCAATTGTAAGCCACTTTGAGACTCCTTAAAGGTAGAGAAAAAACGGGGTATAAAAACCAACTCCTCTTCAGTGTGGTGTAGTGGTTAAGAGCAGTGGTTTGGAGCGGTGGACTCTGATCTGGAGAACCGGGTTTGATTCCCCACTCCTCCACATGAGCGGCGGAGGCTAATCTGATGAACTGGATTTGTTTCCCCGCTCCAACACACGAAGTCAGCTGGGTGATCTTGGGCTAGTCACACTCTCTCAGCCCCACCTACCTCACAGGGTGTCTGTTGTGGGGAGGGGAAGGGAAGGTGATTGTAAGCCGGCTTGATTCTCCCATAAGTGGTAGAGAAATGTTGCCGTATAAAAACCAACTCCTCCTACTCCCTGCCAAGATCTTCCGTGTTTGCTTCCCATCTTTTCATGGTCTACAGCTAAAAAACCTTACATGATTGCCCTTTTGCTGGGTGAGCCTTCGGGAAAGGTAGCTCCCTGTGAAAGAGTGGTGGTTAAACGACCCTACAAACTGGGGCTTATGTTGTTTGGACATCCTGTTGGGATGTGTGGAGATCTTTCTTTTTACCAATCCCACTGCGTGGATGCACAGCAGCATTGTAGATGAGCCAGTGGAGCATGCCCCCCCCCCATATGCTTGATGGGGGAACTGGTCATGGGTTCACCTGATATTGGCTTGCCATGCACAGAGTGCAAGGAAGGGGCTAGGCCAGTATGCTAATTTATTTTGAAAACGTATATCCCACCATTCCATCATTTAAGCTTATAATGCAGCTGAGGGCCAAACAAGACAAGATGCTGTTCCAGGGTTTTGTAGATTACTTTGTAGATTTCTTTTAAGAGTGCTGAAGCGGGGCGATTCTGGATGGGACCACCATTGCAAGGGGGCTTCTGCCAGTGTGGTATAGTAGTTAGGAGCAGCGGACTCTAATCTGGAGAACTGGGTTTGATTCCCCGCTCCTCCACATGAGCGGTGGACTCTAATCTGGCAAACTGGGTTGGTTTCCTCACCCCTCCTCTTGAGCAGTGGACTCTAATCTGGTGAACCGGGTTTGATTCTCCGCTCCTCCATATGAGCAGCGGGCTATAATCTGGTAAACGGGACTTGTTTCCCCACTGCTCCACATGAAGCCTGCTGGGTGACCTTGGGCCAGTCACACTTCTCTCCCAACTCTCTCAGCCCCACTTACCTCTCAAGGTGTCTGTTGTGTGTGTATGGGGGGGGAGGTGATTGTAAGCTGCTTTAAGACTCCTTAAAAGTAGAGAAAAGTGGGGTGTAAAAAAAACAACAGCTCTTCTTCCCCCTGTGCTGTTTTTCTGACCCCACATGTCATTGTGGGCCATTATTTGCCACATTAGGTTAGAAAAACAGTGTGGGGGGACAGGAAGGAGCCTCTCCCCTCATGCTGCAATGGACCCGAACAGCATCAAGCCCCTTCAGAACTCTTAAAATGTGTTCCAGGACTCTCAGAAACGGAGGTGTGACCCCAGGGATGGCATTGCATCTAGCTTGGCCCTTCTTCCACAGACAGCTGTCTTGATGACAGATAGAATTGTCACGGGAGGCTTGACGCAAAGGCCCCTTTTTTTCACTGATGATTGTGAGGAGTCTGAATTGTCTCCATGGGGCGAAGGGTAAAGCTTCCCCACACCAATCCAGGACAGAGCTGAGATGGAAATGCAGGTGGCATCTGTCAGATGGCCACTCAGTATGGTTGCCCACCTCCAGTGCCGTATGCATGTAGTCACGCAACAACCGGCACAGAGGCCAAGGAAAACCCCAGAGAAATGAAGTCAAGTGAATTACAGCAAATATAATAAAGTCAATAGACCACTCATAAGACTAATAACGTGTTAATACTGTGTTAAACATTACACAGTGAAATATGGTCAGAAAGATCCAATGCCTATACATTGTCCATTGAAGTAAATGGAATAGAGTAGCAGAGTTGAAACGTGAATTCAGTGAGGCGAGACGGAGTTCCGGTAAACGCCTGTTTCAAGCTTTCTTCATCAGTCATCAAATTCAAAGTCTCAAACTGGGGGTGTAGCTTCTGTTCTCCCAGACATACCTTGTGAAATACACAAGCGCTATTACAACTCATCTCCAGCCAATAGAGACCAGTCAGTTCACCTGTAGAAAATGGCCGCTTTGGCCATTGGACTGTATGGCATTGAAGTCCCCTCCCCAAGCTCTGCCCTCCTCAGGCTCCGCCCCCAAAACCTCCCGCCGATGGCGAAGAGGGACCTGGCGACCCTACCACTCAGTCCAGCTTCTTTGTCAGATGGGGCACTCCTGCTGACCGCCAGTTGCCAGGGAGATTCCAAATCCCAGGCTCTCCAGCATGCGTCGTATCGCTCGAACCCCCGAGGAGAGGCAGGACCCGCCAGAAATGGAGCTTGCTTCCCATTCAGAAGCTGACTTCACCATACTTATCGCATGTCTGTCGCCTGCAGGCTAGGAGGTGGTGCTGTGCGGCTATCCGTGGAGATCTCTGGCATGCTGCTGAGTAAGTTGGCCTATCACTCTAAGCATGAATCTTTTCCCTCTGTAGCTTTCCTGAATTCTAATGGTTCTGCTTACATTTATTAAAGTCTGAAGGAGATAAGAGCAAATCATTAATGCTCCCAAGTCCATCTTCCTGCTGACAGTGTCGAGTTCATTTTTTTTTTTAAACCTTGCTTTCCATTCCAGTTTTGAGACCTAGGCCCTGGCTTTTTCCTTATTTATTTGATTAGTTCCATTTCTGGGGGTGGGGGAGTGAAGAAGAAGAGTTGGTTTTTATTTTCCAATTTTCTCCACCTTTTAAGGAGAATCAAACTGGCTTACAACCTCCTTCCCTTCCTCTTCCCACACCTTGTGAGGTAGATGAGGCTGAGAGAGCTCTAAGAGAACTGTGACTAGCCCAAGGTCACTCAGCTGGCTTCATGTGGAGGAGTAGGGAATCAAACTCAGTTCTCCAGATCAGAGTCCGCCGCTCTTAACCACTATACCACACTGAATGTCTAGTGCTGCACTACAATGGGAGGTCCTGTGCTTTCTTGCTACCTTCCCCAATGAAATTGCTCTTTCCCTTTTAGTGGTTCATGATATCCTTTAGTGAAAGGATGTTAACTGTTTACAAAGGAGAGAGGGAGTTTGGTCACATGTAGTTGGTTGACTGGGGTAAAATGTGGGTGGGGGATATATAGCTCCAGACTAGACTACTGTAACTTGCTCTGTGTAGGGCTGTCCTTAAGACTGCTCCAGAAACTTCAACTGGTCCAGAATGCAGTGGCATGGGTCTTCCCGAGGACCCCATGGAGATCACATATTTGACTAATGCTCTGCCAGCTGCACTGGCTCCAGATTGAAGGCTGAATCAGGTTTAAGGTTCTAGTACTGACTTGTAAAGCCCTTACGGTCTGGGACCATCGTATCTCTGGGATCACCTCTCTTGTTATGTCCCCGAAAGAGCTCTTCAGAGGAAAAAAATCTGCTGGTGATCCCTGTCCCGAAAGACATCTGTCTGTCCTCAACCAGGGTGAGGGACTTTTCCGCTCTGGCCCAAGCCAGGTGGAACACTCTCCCTAGAGAGATCTGGGCCCTGCGGGACTAAACCAATTCCGCAAGGTCTGCAAAACGGAGTTGTTCCTCCAGACATATGGCTGAGAACAGAAACAATTTCTATCCTGCTGGCCTCCCTTCTCTTCTCCCCCCCCCTCTTCTGTTCCTCAACTGTTGAGAGATTATAACTGAAGGGAGCCATCACTTTTAATTGCTGTTCTTGTCTATTATTTACTGTTTGGATTTTAATTGATGTTCCAGCCTATTTTATATTGCAGTGATTTTAAATTGTATAACTAATGCTGTAAGCCACTGTGAGCCCGACTTGTCAGGAAAGAGTGGCCTAAAAATCCAGTAAATTCTTCTTCTTCCTCTTAATCCCTGCTGACCTTCTTCCCCATTTAGTCTTTTGAAACTGTCCATAACTAGAACTCGGATCACAGGAAGACCCTTGACTTGCAGAGGAATGCAATATAGTCACTAGTGCAGCAAGCCGGGAGCTTTAGCCCATTTGCCGAAGCCAGAGGAATGTATGTCCTAGCTTTCCCTCTTCCTCTTCCTTAGTTACGGCAGTCAGGAGAGTCTCATTTGGTCTCAGTGATCTCATTAGGTAGCCAAATTGGGTTGGACATGCAATACTTTGATGTCACATTCACTACATCATCTGGATTGGCTGGATTTTTTAAAATGGTGCCAGAGCAGCAACAGCAGAGTAGGGCATCAGTGTCTGCAAACTATGGGGAGGGGGGATAAGTGGAAGGGCTGAGGGAGTTTGTGGGTGAAATGAGGGTTGGGTTTGTTTGTTTTTTGTACCCTTCCAAAATGGTTCAAACATTTGACACCACACCAATCCAGATGAATTTAGCAGCTTGCAGAACATTATGCATGATGGTAGCGTAAGGGCTTATGTGATTGGACATCTAGCTAAATATTTCTTCACTTCTTAGTTTTTAAGCAGAGCCTAGATGGTCATCGCCCTGACCTGGATGGCCCAGGCTAGTCTGATCTCGTCAGATCTCAGAAGCTAAGCAGTGTCAGCCCTGGTTAGTATTTGGATGGGAGACCACCAAGGAATACCAGGGTTGCTGTGAAGAGGAAGGCACTGGCAAACCACCTCTGTTATAAGGCTGTCGATTCGGTTTGGCCCGAACCGAAAAACAGCCGAATTTCCCCTGATTCGGCGGTTTTTAGTTCGGGACGAACCGAACTCAAAAATGGCGGGGAAACAGGGGAGCCGAATTCAGCGAGTTCAGGAGTTCACGAATAAATTCGGCAAATTCGGGGTGCAGCAGCATAACCGTCAGTAAGCAGCATTCTCCCCCGGCCAATCGGTGGCCAAGCTGGGTCTTCTTCTAGCCAATCAGTCAGGATTGAGTACTGGAGGAATCTGCTGCTGCGTGGCCCGGCCGGGGAGAGAAAGAGAGAGAAATCCTCGTGGGGGGGGTGCGTGGGCACATTCGCTCCTTTCCGTGGCTGCAGGGGGCACTTTTTTGGGGGTAGAGACCCCAAACTTTCAGCGGAGCTTCAAACGAGCCTTCTTAAGAGCCCCCCAAGTTTTGTAAACATTGAGTCAGGGGGTCCCGAGATATGGGCGCCACCCCTTTTTCCTCCCCCCTTTTCCATTTCCGTGGCTGCAGGGGGCGCTTTTTGGGGGTGCAGCCACGGAACTTTCAGCATTTGCTTCATATGAGCCTTCTTAAGAGACCCCCCAAGTTTTATAAAGATGGGTTCAGTGGGGGCAGAAATATGGGCTCCCCCCTTTTCTCTTTCCGTGGCTGCAGGGGGCGCATTTTTGGGGGTGCAGCCCCCAAACATTCAGCATAGCTTCAGACGAACCTTCTTAAGAGACCCCCCAAGTTTTGTAAACATTGGGTCCCTATTTTTCCTATTGGGATGAATGGATCACCCGATCTTGTATGCATCTCCAGAGCGGCAAATCGAAGGCAAAACCTCCCGTGCTTAAATAGAATCATATTGGATTACCCAGTCCTCCCAGCCCCTCCTGATGGAACAGAAGACAGCCACAGTAAGACCCGTTTGGGGGCTTTAATCTATAATTTTTCTCCTGTGTTTGTGTGTGGGTGGGGGAAGCAGAGTCTGTGTGTGTGTGGGGAGGGAGCAGTTTCTGTGGGTGGGGGGAAGCCAAAGGGGGCTTTCCCCGTTCTGCCTGGGGGTGTGTGCCCCCTCGAGTCTCTCTCCCCCTGGTTTGAGGGGGGGCTTCAGTTGTGTGTCCTCAGGTTTTTCCTCATTCATAAGATCGGTTAGGTCTATTTTGATGCTTGCTCAAAACTGGTTTTCAAATGGTGACTTAAAGAATGCATTTGCCTGGTCCCGAGTCCGATGCAAAAGGGGAAATTCCACCCCCTGCTGCTCATTATGCATAGCTAGCTGCCTCTGTCCCTTTCCATGGTTTACAAACTCCCAGGTGTCAGGTGTTGCTTTGCATGGTTGCAAACGTGTTGCTTTGCATGGTTGTGTTGCTTTGCAGTTGTGTTGCTTTGCAGTTGTGTTGCTTTGCAAACTTCTTCGCACCTGCCCCGCCCTTGCTCCCTGCAGCTCAGCTGTTTGTCGGGGCTGGGAGCTTTGTGCGTGGGCGGCAAGCTCTGCTCAGAGATGCACATTAAGGGTAGGGGGGACCCTTTTTGGGGCCCATATCTGCCCCCCTGACCCAAACTTTACAAAGCTTGGGGGGTCTTGCAAGAAGGGTCCTTTGAAGCTCCACTGAACGTTTGGGACCTCTACCCCCAAAAATGCCCCCCGGAGCCGCGGAAAGGCATGATTGTGTTTTTAATGGTTATTTGGCCGAATTTTTTCCCGAACTTTGAATTTGTGCCGAATTGCACGGACCCGAAGCGGGGGAGTTCAGACTTCGGCATATCCCGAATCCAGACAGGCCGAATACGGCCGAATCCTAACTATACTAAAAAAAAATTTCAACAGCCCTACTCTGTTAGTCTTTTGCCATGAAAACCCCAAAAGGGATTGCCATAAGTTGGCTGCGACTTGAAGACAGATGGCCATCTGTCGGCATTGCTGATTCTGTGAACTTAGGCAGATCTTCTACTCCTTCTTCTTGATGTGAATGTGAAACCTCCCCTTGTCCACGTTGCTTGCCTGCTCATACTTATTTCTTGACAACTCCTCATTTCTTAAGAGCTTTTTTTCTTGCTAGGCTTGTAATGCTAACCCTTCTATGGTTATGCAAAGAAGATACATGAATCTACCATATTTGGAAAGGACCTGCCTGTATTTTTGCAGTTCTATTGATTCTCTACCATTCGTGCTTCTGGAATGCTGTTTTTATGAGGATCTGTGATCGAGATATATTATTCCTCTTGTAGCAGATCGGATGAGTAACTCTGTGTCTGAGCTCAAACCCTGTTTATTAAGTGACAGTGATCCTAAGGTTACATTGGCAGTGACACAATTTATCTCATACCCCTTAAACAATAGGCTTAGAATTCCGCTGCTCAAGATGTATGAATCAAGGAGCTTCTAAGGGAGAAAGGCAAGGAAGGGAAGGAAAACCTCCCCTTGCCAGGGAGTTCATTTGCATCACAAATGCCTTTTTTCCATTCTTGCTTTCTCTCTCCCCGTGAACGAGTGATTCTCAGAGGTGGTTAAGCCTCACATGTGAAATTGCCCCGATGGTTCTGATGCAGCTGTCTGGGGTGGAAGAATTGCTGGAGTCTTGGACTGTACACACCAGTGGTTCCCAAAGTGGGCATTACCACCCCCTGGGGGGCGGTGGGATTACCTAAGGTGGAACTAAGAGGCAAGGGGGCAGCAGGGGGCACTAGAGATGGACCCCTTCAACTGTTCGGTTCACTAATTTACAGTTGATCAAACTAGGGCACCATGCTGTCAAATTTGGTGGAAACTATCAGAATTTTTTTCCAGACTTTGAAGAGCTGGTACCACTGGATCAAGTCCATCCATTCTGTTGAATAAATGTCAACTAAAAAAGTTTTAATTTAATTTTGAACAGATGTGCAATTAATTGGTATTGTTTTGAAATTTTATTGTTGTTATCTTCTTTAGTGCATCATGCAAACCACTGTTTTGAATACTGCTTTTTATAGGATAGGGTAAGGGGTGCTGGGGTTGAGTTTGTTAAACCAAGGGGGCGGTGGCCCGAAAAGTTTGGGACCCACTGGTACACACAGAGATGCTGGCATCAGGGAGTGTCTTCACAGCCCATCGTCCTCAGGACAGGTCTTGTTCCTCAGCCCGCTCTCCGTCAGGCGTGACAAGGCCTCAATATGCTTGCCAGTCAGACCCTTTTGTTTTGCTCCTGCCCCGAAGTGTCCAAGGAAGCAGCCCTTCTCTCCCCGGGATTTATTCTGCCAATCCCATTGGGGGGATTGTCCCATATTACCTTAGTCGCCACAATGAGGGGGAGTGGAAACGGGGGGCGCACAATCGTGTGTGTGGATAGTGGAGTGGCATGCTCTCTAAAGTGCTTGAATGACAAAAAGAAATAACTCTCAGTCGCTCACCGGTTGGGTTGGGATTGTGGTCGTAATTGCAAATGGTGCTATTAATACAATGCTTATTTTGTATCATTTTTAATTTATATATATATTTAAATTTAAATATATATATATAAAAATAGAAAGCGCTTCGCAGTTACCCGGCTCCAAATGAAATTAACATTCTTCAGCATTTGCCCAGTCAACGGTTAGTTTGCACACATGAGTGGAGGCAATTAGCCAACAAGTGATTGAGCACCGTGACCGGGGAGAGGATGAGGCCCGGCTAGCAGCACCGAAGAAAGGGGAGGCGAGTCCAGTTCCTTCTCTAAACAGGCAGCCTCTCTCCTTAGGCAGAAATTGGCGTGTCGAGTGGAGAGAGGAGGGCACCTGATCCTCTTGAGGCATCTTGGCAGCAAGGTGCCAGATAGAGGGTGCCAGATAAAGGGTGGACAGCGGTCAAGGAGATACAGCACCTGGCAGGGGTGGGAGGGTGGGGGGAACATGAACAGAATAAAGTGGATCTGGGAACCTCACACTGGCAGTCCTGATCACGACCTAGCGGCTCTCAATTTACAAGGCGAGATTAACCGGCAAGTTTACACAATGATGTGCAGGGCCAGCCACAGCTTTCGGGAGATTATGGTTCTTCATCAAGCCAATGTACAATTTCCTGGTATCTGTAGTGAAAACCATTCCTGAGTTTGTGGGGGGTTGGGGGGGGGGAGGTGATTGGCAGCTCACTCCTGAGCTTGGTGGTGGCCAGGGATGGCATAGCCGAGGCACAACCGCCCCACCTCCAAAAAGGTCCCCTAGCCGCCAAAAGGCTAAAAAAAGCCTTTTTAAATGTAAACATTCAACAATGGGTCATACCCCCCTCCCCATAGACAACAGTGAGGCTGTGCCAGGAAAAAACCTGGAGCAGCAACACTGTTTCGGAGGGGGGTGATCCTGGGCTGGAAGGGGTTAGCAGGCAGCCTACCAGCAGCGCCCTGAGAACGCCTCCCAGGACGCCGGAGCAAGCACTTGCGGTGGCAGGACGCCGGCAGGAAACTGAGCCAGTGCCCACGGGCTGCACTGCCGCACCAGTCCTGGGATGCTGCTACAAATGGCACTACGCCAGCGTCCATGCCACTTTGCATGGTGCAAGTGGCACGGACACCGGCATAGGGGCTGGTCGCCTCCTGAGCCCGTCCGGCCCCCAGGCTCAGGAATGAGCTCCCAGTAGGGTTGCCAGGTCCCTCTTCACCACCGGTGGGAGGTTTTGGGGGCAGAGCCTGAGGAGGGTGGGGTTTGGGGAGGGGAGGGACTTCAATGCCATAGAGTCCAATTGCCCAAGTGGCCATTTTCTCCAGGTAAACTGATATCTATTGGCTGGAGATCAGTTGTAATAGCAGGCGATCTCCAGCTAGTACCTGGAGGTTGGCAACCCTAGCTCCCAGCCACTGCTCTCTTTTTTTGTAAATAAATTTAAATGTATACTGAGTTAAAGGAGGCGTTCTACTAGCATGGAAGCTGAGCTGTCCCCCCCCCCCTCCCGGGTTTTGATTTTAAAGAGCGCACAGCTGCTGCAGTGTGCAAAAACTAAACAAAGACTGCTTGGTTTGAAAATGGCCTTTTGTTTCAAAACTGCAACCTGTGCAAGACCTTTGCAATCCTGAGTTTCGATGTTTCAATGTGGGAAACTCCGCCTTGCTTGTAAGTCATACGCAGGACTCCTTCGTACACTGGACATGCTTCGAAAATGTATGTGCATTCTGACATTGTGCATGGAGGGGACGGGAGAACTGTAAAAATTCCAGAAATACTGTAGTCATTTGGGGAGGGGAAAGAGGGTTGTTCTAAAAACAACAACAACAGCAACCTCGAGATAAATGAGATCCTTGCAATAATTACTTTCTTATCAACCCTACATTTATTTTACTCCTTTTTACAACATACAGTGTTTATAACTTAGCTACCTTATGAATTTGTAGGGTTGCCAACTCTGCTGGTTAGGAAATTCCTAGAGATTTGGGGGTGGGACTTGGAGCGGGGGGGGGTTGGGGAGGGAATAATAGGGTCAGCAGGGTATAATAGGGTTGCCAACCTCCAGGTAGTAGCCGGAGATCTCCTGCTATTACAACTGATCTCCAGCCGATACGAGATCAGTTCACCTGGAGAAAATGGTCTCTTTGGCATTTGGACTCTGTGACATTGAAGTCCCTTCCCAAACCCCGCCCTCCTGAGGCTCCACCCCAAAAACCTCCCGCTGGTGGTGAAGAGGGACCTGGAAACCTGGAAACCCTAGGCTATAATGCCCTACAATTCATCCTCCAATACAGCCCTTTCTCGAGGGAAACTGATCGCTGTAGTCTGAAGATTAGTTATAATTCTGTGAGATCTCCAGGCCCCCCCTGGAGGTTGATAAGCCTAACTATTTAGCATTTTTATGACATTTAAAAGTGCAGGTGCTTTGGTTTTCCAGAAGCAAAATTACAAATTCACCCATTATTAGAAAGTTAGCTGCAAGCTACTGCAGTCTATGCTACTGTAGCACATGCATACCATCTGAAAGGTAGAAAAAAATAAGAGCTGAAAATAGAAACCAAAATTTGTAAGCAGACCAGTCTCAGATAGTCACAATAGGACCATCAGTATATTTGGACATTGCATTTTATAACACCGAAATAATTGATTTATTAAATAGTGTATTATCCCCACCCTCACCAGTGCTGTCCCAAATTTTCATTTGTTAGTGTGTTTACGTTGGAATAATTGGGAGGGGGAAACCCCAGAATTAGGGTTGCCAACAACCAGGTAGTAGCAGGAGATCTCCTGCTATTACAACTGATCTCCAGCCGACAGAGATAAGTTCACCTGGAGAAAATGGCTGCTTTGACAATTGGACTCTATGGCATTGAAGTCCCTCCCCTCCCCAAACCCTTCCCTTCTCAGCCTCCACCCCAAAAACCTCCTGCCGGTTGCAAAGAGGGACCTGGCAACCCTACCCGGGGTGAGATAATGAGGGGGGAAATACTACTTATTTTGGGGGACCTTCACATCTGTAGAGAATTATAGTCACCAGTGATTGTAGAGGCCATGGAATGATCTTCCCTAGGGTTATAAACCTAAAGGTAGTACCTGGAGTTCTCTGGGAATTACAACTGGTATCCCTTTAAGGTAAGGTTGCCATCCTCCAGGTACTGTAGAAAGTGCAGGATAGGCTAGTAATAATAAACAACCAACAACACAATGGTGTAACAAGGTGTATATAGTGCACAAATTAACATATAAGTGTGACAGACACAAAACTATATACAAAACTATTTCCTAGTCCAAAAAGGTACAAAAATCTGGTTTCAGAGTAATGCAGAAAGGTATTCTTCATGTAGAAGTTGCTAGGAAGACGATCGTTTCTGTTTCTTAATCAGTTCCATTTCTATACATGAAAAAATACTTATATATAATATGATTTAAAAAATCTATCAAATAACAACATAGAATATGAATGTTACTTACAGTTAAAGTTCCTATATATGCACATACAAGTATCCAAATTCAATCCAGTCTCTCATGGAGATGAGGAAACCAACTGTGTGAAATATATCAATTTTAAGGTTGCAATACAGGATACAACATTGTCAATACACAGTTTTACAGACGGTTTTAACAATTTGACTATTCCCAATGGGATAACACAAGTAACTGCCCAAGCTGCAAGGTGTGTAGCGTTAAATCAGCCACAGGTGGCGTATGCGGTCACGTGGTTCTTAAAGGGACATGATCTAAATGAAACACGATAAGTCATTGTCTAAATTCAAACCGTGTGGTTCTAGAGATTGGAAAAAATGAATGAAATAAGCTTCTTTTTACCTAAGTAGATGTTCATTATTTCTTTTGTCAAATGGTTTACCTTTTAGACGCCAAAGAACAAAAAAATGGAGTTCGTTCTCATTATGGCGTGCTTTAAGGAAATGTTCCACAACGGGGGCTGTGCAGATACCCGCCCGTAATCTGGATTTATGTTCCAGAATTCTGGTTTTCATTGGGCGTATACTGGATCCAATATAATTTTTTTGGCAAGGGCAAATTAAACAATAGACACAAAACATAGTATTGCAATTAGAAAAATCTCTGAGTCAAAAAACAAAATCACAATCAAGCCGTTTGAATTCTTTGATCTCAAGAGCCAAATTGCAGGCTAAACATTTGTGATAATGTCCCTTGACGTTACTATGTGCATCAGTGTCAGTTAGTATATCAGTGTGTACTAATTTATCACAGATAGATGTTGTTCTGTTATATACTATTTTCGGGATCTGTTGGCAACTGGGGATGTTGGAAAGTAGGTGCCAGTGACTTCGTATAATAGCCGTGATATGATTAGAAAGATTATTAAAACGAAAGGCAAAGGTAAGTGGACGATTGTCTGTATGTTGTGTAGCATTATCACAATAAAGGAATTCTTTTCTATCTCTGATGTCAGTTTTATTTTTCGCCTTTTGCATGGTTGAGAAGGGATAGCCTCTGTCCCTCAATGATGACATTAAACCTTGTGCTCCTTTACCTTTGGTAATAGTGCAGTGGTGTTCATTTTGGTTGCTCATCCTCCAGGTACTAGCTGGAGATCTCCTGCTATTACAACTGATCTCCAGCTGATGGAGATCAATTCACCTGGAGACAATGGCTGCTTTGGCAATTGGACTGCATGACATTGAAGTCCCGCCCCTCCCCAAACCTCACCCTCCTCAGGCTCCTCCCCAAATACCTCCTGCCGGTGGCAAAGAGGGACCTGGCAACCGTACTTGAAGGTTGTCCATCCAAATACTTGCCAGGCTTGGCTCTGCTTAGTTTCTGAGATCTGAGGAGATCAGGCTAGCCTGAGGCTGTCCAGGTCAGGGCAGTGTACAGCATCAGATAACAATAATACTTATGTCTGCCATTTACATACACAACCGTTTCCAACAATAATCAGTAGGGCAGTAATTAATATACTTTGATTTGTTTAATGATATATATTATTAAATAGTTGAGCATTTACAATGTTACAGAGTTGAGACTGCATGAAAGAGTGTTTCTCTTCAAATGTTATACTTTATTTTGTTTATTGCAGAATGCTTTTCTACCTCCTGTTTCTATTCTTTCTCCTCCTTCTCAGATGGCAAAAAATAAGGGATGTGCTAAGATAGCATATGGTGCAGCAGTTTGCAACTCTAAAGTACTCGGTATATATGAAATTTTTCTTACACAAAATCAAGAGAGGTATACTTTTAAATTTCATAAATATGCCCAATAGTACAATTTTGTGGGCTAAGTTATCAATTATGCCTTTTAAATGGTTCAAGCAATCAAATAAGTGTAGGTTTTATAGGAAAGTAAGTACTGCATATAAGTCATTTTCCCCCTAAACCACAACACCCCCTCCCAACTTTTCTCTCTCTATGGCTTCCAAACCTTTTAAAAAATTATATCACAATGGTAGGGTTGCCAACCTTCAGGTACTAGCTGGCAATCTTCTGCTATTACAACTGATCTCCAGCTGATAGAGATCAGTTCATCTGGAGAAAATGGCCGCTTTGGCAATTGGACTCTATAGCATTGAAGTCCCTCCCCTCCCCAAACCCCACCCTCCTCAGGCTCCACCTCAAAAATCTCCTGCCAGTGGTGAAGAGGGACCTGCCAAGTAAGGTTGCCAACCTCCAGGTACTAGCTGGAGATCTCCTGCTATTACAACCGATCTCCAGCCGACAGAGATCAGTTCCCCTGGAGAAAATGGCCGCTTGGGCAATTGGACTCTATGGCATTGAAGTCTCTGACCTCCCCAAACCCCACCCTCCTCAGGCTCCACCCCAAAAACCTCCCACTGGTTGTGAAGAGGGACCAGGCAACCCTACTGGCAGCCTTAGGTCCCAACCATATGGAGCTTTGAAGGTCAAGACTAGCATTTTGAATTGTGCCCAGAAATCACTTGGAAGCCAGTGGTAGGTGGGCCAAGACTGGAGTGATTTGGTCCCTTTGACCCACTTTTCCCTCTTGGCATTCCACTTCCGTTTAGGGCTACAGAGTGCGCCTCATTTGCTTGCTTTTGGAGATAATGAAATAAGCAATCTGATGCTGCCACGTTAATTCTTGCTTCTGCTCTTTGTTTTTAGGATGATGCGGGGGTTTGAATATTGTATCTCTTTTATTTTTGTAAGCCATTTGGAATGGCAGAAATGTGTTATAACTGAGTTCAAATAAACAGGGTACCAGAAGGCGTGCTGCGAGACTATTGTTTTATTTTATTTTATTTTTGCTTCAGTAGACAGCTGCCCTTCTGGAGTTAAAGGAAATAAAATGGTTTATATGTAGAGGTAAAAATGTAGTTTCAGAGGGTAGCTGTGTTGGTCTGTAGTAGAAGAGCTAAATTAAAGTCTAGCAGCACCATAGAGACCAACAGGTTTTTCAGGGTATGAGCACCCTTTGTCAGATTGTGAGTCTGGCAAATACATGCTTGGCGTTTGTGTTTCTTATGGGCGCACTTAAAGAGCTAAGGTAGCATCCCTCTACGTCGAGCAAATATCTGGTGAGGATTCTGGGTTTGCTGCTTTGTACTGCGCAAAATAAGCCTTTACAGGAGAGTAGGGAGGCCAAAAGACATTTCAGGACCCAGATATGAACAGAGCTGGTCCATTAGGTTGATTTAATTTAAAAGAAGGAGGAGGAGTTGGTTTTTATTTGCTGATTTTTCTCTACTACTGAAGGGAGAATCAGACCGGTTTACAATCACCTTCCCTTCCCCACCCCACAACTGACATCCCGTGAGGTAGGTGGGGTTGAGAGAGCTCTAAGAGAGCTGTGACTAGCCCAAGGTCACCCAGCTGGCTTCCTGTGTAGGAGTGGGGAAACCAACCTGGTTCACCAGATTAGAGTCCGCCGCTCATGCGGAGGAGTGTGGAATCAAACCCGGTTCTCCAGATTAAAGTCCACCACTTCAAACCACTCCACTATGCTGGATACTTAACCGCTCTTAACCACTCCACCATTGCTCAATTAAAATGTTGATACATTCAGAAGGAACCCCTGATTAATTGTCCAATAGATCTCTTTCTTTAAAACAAGAAGGAATCTTAAAGACTAATACATCTATTGTGATAGAAGCTACCATGGGTAGGGTTGCCAACTCCGGGTTGGGAAATTCCTGGAGATATGGGGGTAGAAACGGGAGAGCGGGGTTTGTGGGCAGGAGGGACTTTGGTCAGGCATAATGCCATGGAGTCTAATCTCCAAAGCAGCCATTTTTTCTCAGGGGAACTGATCTCTGTAGTCTGGAGTTCTCCAAACCTCACCTGGAGTGTGGTAATGCTATCCATGGGCTAGAGCCCACTTCGTTAAATGCATGATGTGCATCCTTAGTTGACAGGTATCTCTGTCTGTCTGTTTATCACAAGAAATCAGCAACTGTGACAAAGATGCTTAAATCATCTGTAGAAAAAAATACTTTAATTTTTGAAGGCCATGGCCTCTCTGATGTAGAGATCTTGCTAAGAGTGCTACCATTAGAAAGAGCTTATAGAAAGATCTTATAGACTTAATTAGAAAGATCTTATAGACTTAAAACTCTACTACCACATGACTTTACTTTAGAGGACAACAAGCAGGGACTTGGGGGAGGGAAAGTGGGGACAATTAAAAAAGACTTCACCTGCTGGCAGAAAATGAAGAGGGGGTTGATGGCGTGAGGAAGCTCAACCCGAGAACAGAGTATGCACGCTCTGAGACTCCGGAATGAGCCAGGATGAACGGTTTAATTCGGGCCAGAAGAGGAATGGGAAAAGCCGGGTTCATTTTGCGTCGAAACAGCATTGAGCTTCTAAAGAATGAGATATCATGCATACTGAAAAATTTTATCCTTGCGGGGAATAAAGGAGGTTAGAGTGACCATGTATAAAACACCTGTAATGGTTGGGCTGGTTCATAAGGGATTAGGCAGTCCTTCAGGTATGTTGGTCCCAAACCATATAGAGCTTTGAAGGACAAGACCAGCATGTTGAATGCTACCCAGAAACAAACTGAAAGCTAGTGTAGATAGGCCAAGATTGGAGTGATATGGTCTCTATATCCCACTTCAGTCAACAGCCTATCTATGACAAAGGAACCAGCACCAATTCCTACACCCTCAGATCACATTCCTTCTGCCCAGAACAAAATACCAGATCACAAATATGACCTACACAAATGTGTAGGACCAATTATTACCTGAGACAGGCCCATAGAGGCCTCAGCCACTTCTAACAAAACTGTCTCGGTATGATTGTTGAAGGTCCCACAGGACAACCAGTCTAGGGGTCCTCAACACTGCCCCTGAGACCAGCTCTGTTAGCTCAGATAGGGAGACTGCTAGGCATTGGGGTGAGAGGTACACTGTGAAGACAGAAGAACCATTTGTTCTTGACATCAGTTTATTCTTCATTTTGTATGTTAAATTTTGCTTTTGCAATTTCCAGAGGCCTAGCCACCTTTCTCAGCTAACAAGCCATACCTGCACCTTGTTACCCTAGGAGATAGCATCTCAAGGTCAGTGGTGCATACCAGCTTAATTGATTCTGTCAGCAATGCTGATTCTATGACCTTAAGCAGATGATGAGAGGCATGGCATCTTGGCCATCTGGGCATGGGGTAGGGGTCACTGGGGTTGTGTGGTGGGAGGTAGTTGTGAATTTCCTGCATTGTGCAGGGGGTTGGATTAAATGACCCCGGTGGTCCCTTCCAACTCTATGATTCTAAGTATCTATAGCAATACAGGCAGCTATGTAACAGCTTAGTAAGTATATTTAGTCAGCAATTACTTTGTTATTTTCTATGCCAGTGTGCCTTAAGGCTGTGTAACTGTATTTTAATGATTTTTTGAACCTTTTAATTTTCAATAAAGCCTTTAGCTTTTTAAAGGTGGTTTGAGTTTACTGACCTGGCTTGGTTTCTCTACAAACAAGGCTTTAGCACGGCAGGGGCTCAGTCTTGACATATACTAACAGAATCCCAATTCGGTCTCTCCCAGTATTAGGTACACAGACTCAAAACCAGTAATGTCTTGGATGGGGCACCATGTTAGGTGGATAGGATCCATATAACCTGGAAGGGGTACCATGTTAGGGGGACAGACTCCTTATAACCTGGATGGGGCACTGTGTTAGGGGAACAGGATCCTTATAACCTGGATGGGGCACCATGTTTGGGGGATAGGATCCATATAACCTGGATGGGGCACTGTGTTAGGGGGACAGGGTCCTTATAACCTGGATGGGGCACCATGTTAGGGTAAAAGAAATGTCTGCTGTGTGATATTTCCATGTCAGGATCATTTTTTTGTGGGTTTGCTGTCCCATTACTGTGCATTGTTTAGCCTGAACAATCCCTGGGGGAGGCGATGAAAAAAAAAACATTCCTAGTTCTTAATGTCTATTGACGTTTCCCCAATAATAGCTAATTGTTAGTAGATACTCCCATAATGGCTCTGTTCAATTCCCCATCAAAGATGGGGGAAGGTGACCCTTTCCCAGCTGAAGGGAAGCCCAGGTGTCTGCTGTAAGCCAAGAAACAGCAGTTTGCAATTTGGAAGGGGTGGGGTGGGAGCTGTGAATTGGCTGAAGGTGAATCCCATGTGGGTGATAAGATGACAGATCTGCTGTCTCATGTGAGTGTTTCTTTGCTGCCATCCCTGAGCTACTTGTGCATTTGCAAATATAGCAAATATTGCAGGGAAGCCATCAATCTCTAGCATGGTGACATCCCAGAGGAGCCGATCCAGCTAGCCCTGGGATTACTTTCAAAGCCAGTGTGGTGTAGTGGTGAAGAGCGATGGTCTGGAGCGGTGGACTCTGATCTGCAGAACCGGGTTTGATTCCCCACTCCTCCACATGAGTGGCGAACAATAACCTGGTGAACTGGATTTGTTTTCCCACTCCTATACACCAAGCCAGCTGGGTGACCTTGGGCAAGTCACATTCTCTCAGCCTCACCTACCTCACAGGGTGTCTGTTGTGGGGAGGGGAAGGGATGGTGATTGTAAGCCGGTTTGATTCTTTCTTAAGTGGTAGAGAAAGTCAGCATATAAAAACCAACTTTTCTTCTTTAGAGGAAGTGGGAAGCAGGTTACATGTATATCAGGTAAGAACAGAGACCTTTCACAACAGTGGGAAGATGCGATCACACACTCTTCTTAGATATGTGAGGCAAATTTAACACCTGCAGTTTAATCACTTTAAATGCAAGTAATTACCAATATGTGGGTGGCAGCTGCTGCCCTAAGAGAGGCATTTCGCCTTCTCTAGCACAACAGGAGGGAACACCTCTTCTGAGTTGGTATCTGGCATTACAGTGGAGTGCATCGTCAACAGAGTTTTTCCCCTCCTTTAGGAGCCATTACTCATATGCAAACTTAGCCATATTTAATTAAGTAAAATCATACCACTAGTAAACTTAAATTTCTTTAATGGAGTCACAACCCTCAGTAATTAAAAAAATAATAATCAGGCCTGGAGGAAGAACCAATTCACGAGCTTCTTTTTCCCTCCTAGCAAGATACTTCTCTGGAACTTTAAGTAAATTTATCTGCAGGTGAGGTGTGTGTATTTATTTTATTCAACGTATACCCCGCCCTTTCCCAACCATGTCGGGCTCAGTGCAGCTTCCAACAGTTAGTATATACAGCACAATATAATTAAAACCTAAGTTAAAATAATTACAAAAAATGCTAAACTATGCTTCAGATGACTATCCAACAAGGGAAGCTGCTGATCAGAATAGAAAGTTCTCACACATTCCAAAATACAAGGAACTCTTCACCATGCTGGTCAAGCAATAGACCCAGAATTATGTATCTGTACCCATATGCATATCAGAGATTTCATACTGATCTGCTTGAAAAGACATGGAGGATATTTGAGATGGCAAAGTCAAGGATTGGCCATTCACTGAAACAAACCTAGTATCTTCCTTGCAAAGCAGATGCAGCTTTACAATGCCAGTATCTAACTAGAAGAAACTATGTTCCTATGATGGGCTATATTTATTTTCTGCTACCGAAGTCAGTGGTAGCCTTTCCCTTTTACAGAGTTGCAGGCAAAAGACCCTCAACAATACGTACCTCTCTTTTCCTCTCCAGCTATATCTCTCAGTAGGGAGAGATTGCCTTGACCTGGATAGGACAGACTAGCCCAATGTCATCCGATCTCAGAAGCTCAGCAGGGTTAGCTCTAGTTAGTACTTGGTTGAGAGACTACCAAGGAAGTCCCAGGTCAATGTATGGCAAAGTACCTCTTTTCAGCTCTTGCCTAGAAAACCCTACAGCAAGGGTCCCCAGTCTTTTTGATGCAGGCACATCTGGAATTGTGATATGGCACGGTGGACACAGCAGCAAAATGGCTGCAGCAGGAGGTAGGGCCAGCCACAAAACGATTGTCCCAGCTTAATTTAAGTAACACAGAGCAGATTCTTGTGCTGTGGTGGCAGCTGCTGCCAAAGCAACATTTTAAAAAAAAAATCTGCGTGACCAATCAGATCTCCAATAGTCAGTCAGGAGCCTTGCTGGGCAAAGCCATACCTGGCCCCACCTGCTTCCTAAAATTCTTGGTGGGCACAAGAAAAGGTGAGTGATAGAGTGATAAAGTTTATTGTCTGTGGCTGAAGGTCATCACAATCCACCATACAAGACATTAAAATAACATAAAAGTATCATAAAATAACATTAAAATAACTTTAAAACAGTCTGACCCACAAAAACTAGTATTTAAATATGTTAAGTTCCCTGATTAAAAACAGCTTTAGCTCGGATTTTCTTAGCTGCTAAAGCAAAGAGTGACACTTTGTAGGAAACATCAGGATTGGTGTCTTGATAGGAGAAAGAGCAGCTTCTCTGGATCTGGA
Organism: Euleptes europaea; assembly: GCF_029931775.1. Lineage (NCBI taxonomy): Eukaryota > Metazoa > Chordata > Lepidosauria > Squamata > Sphaerodactylidae > Euleptes > Euleptes europaea. The sequence continues at coordinate 46,145,780 of NC_079325.1, read as the reverse complement.
GAAAGACTTAGGCCTTTTAGAAATGCTCCGAGAAATTTAAGTCTGGGCTCTGTATAAAGAGGACAGAATAAGGTGTAATGAGTTAGGTCTTCTGGAGCGGCCCCACAAATATATAGGCGAGAGGCCCATGGTGTTCAGGAGTAACGTCCAGCTATCCAAGCCATTGACATGGTTTGAAACCAGAGGGAGGTAAAAGCTATTCTGAGGTTATGGAAGGGGATACTGACCAGGTATGGAGCTCTGACAATGCTCCCTTTTAAACTGTTTAAACCATGGTGAGAATTTGGACTGGGAGATGGATTGCCTGTCTGATTCAGCATCACATTTGAACAGCCAATCCCACATGTTGAATCCTGCTATGGGGACAGCCTGGGTGTCATCTGATATGGAGTAGCAATGTGGGATGTTGTTATCGAAAAAAGTATCAGCGGTCACCATGGCACCCACAGGCAGCATGTTGGGGACCCTTCCCCCACAGGGTCCCCACAGGTCAGATGTGGCTTGACAGCAAATAACAAAAAGGGGGAGGGGTCTTGTGGCTTTGCCGTACCTCCAATTGTATCCTTCTAGATAGTTGCTTAAATAAAAGCATTGCACCCCTTACTTACTTCACCCCTTACTTACTTACCTTTCTCCCTAATTCTTAGTTGCTTTTTATGTTATCTAGAGAGAGGGTGGCCATTGTCCTATTCTCCCCTATTCTCTCCAGGATCAGAGGAGCATGCCTATTATATTAGGTGGTGTGGAACACAGGCAGGATGGTGCTGCTGCAGTCGTCTTGTCTGTGGGCTTCCTAGAGGCACCTGGTTGGCCACTGTGTGAACAGACTGCTGGACTTGATGGACCTTGGGCTGATCCATCAGGGAATTTCTTATGTTCTTATCTTCCTTAGTCTGGGCAGAGAAGAAAAAGAAGAAGAGTTCGTTTTTCATATGCTGACACCCAGTGAGGTAGAACTGTGACTAGCCCAAGGTCACCCAGCTGGCTTTATGTGTAGGAGTGTGGAAACCAACCCGGTTCAACAGATTAGAGTCTGCCACTCATGTGGAGGAGTGGGGAATCAAACCCGGTTCTACAGATTCCGGTTCCACCGTTCCAAACCACCACGCCCGCGCTGCACTCATGGCATCCCAACCCCTCCTACGCTGAAGACGGGTCTCTTGTCAGCAGCTCCACACTTTGCACTTGCGTCGTGGGTTCCAGGCTTGACGAAAAACTAAGGAGATGCCCCCCTCCCCTTCCAGTTTGTTAAACTGCGGCAAAGTTGTGATGGTATCAGAGTTTTCTCCTGCCTGGTGCCTGATAAGGACTGCGGTTGGCACGGTGCCTGGAACAACAAGGATGGTGGGGAGAAGCATTCAGGGAAAGGAGACATCTCATGAATATGTGAAGGAGAAAAAGTGCATTTGTTCTTTTTCCCTGCATCAATGACAAAGAATATTTCTGCTCTTATCCCCCAACCTTTTCCCTCCAAACGTGCATATATGTGTGTGTGTGTGTGTGTGTGTGCGCGCGTGCAATTGGTGTGTTACGTTATTTGTGTGTTACATGTTTAGTGTTGCACATGTTTCTGCCTTGATAATCATAGACATTTTGAGAATTAAGCTGATAAAGTATCACTGGGTTTGAAAATAAGGCATTTTGGAGCTCTTAATGCAGGTTGTGATACATTATTTGTGTAGAGTTACTCCCCAATCCCGGGCTCTCTTTTCGTGGAAGTGGTCTCTTTTTAAATCGGATGCCAGCTCAGCCTGGGAGCCGGCGAAAGAGACGGGAGAGGGTCCCCCGAGAGAACATTATCCTGCCTTGTTTATAATCCAATCCAATTGGCTTATCTAAGAACTGACTGGAGACCAAAATCACTTCCCAAAGCTATCAGTATCTCGCAGGTTGCTACGATACACAATCAAGTTTGGTTATTTTTATTATTGCTTTGCTGCCTTATGTGCATCTAACAATATTACAGCATGCCTTAGAAATCTACCTGTTCTTTTCTTCAACAAGGGAAGTGCCAATATCTCAGTCATGCTCCAGGGGGAAGATGGACTCTCTGATTCTTCAGTGCTGCTTACAATTTGCACTTCTGTACAGTCCTGCCAAAGAAGAAGAGTTGGTTTTTTATATGCCAACTTTCTCTACCACTTAAGGGAGAATCAAACCGGCTTACAATCACCTTCTCTTCCCCTCCCCACAACAGACACCCTGTGAGGTAGGTGAAGCTGCGGGAGCGCTAAGAGCTGTGACTTGCCCAAGGTCACCCAGCTGGCTTCATGTGGAGGAGTGGAGAAACCAACCTGGTTCACCAAATTAGCAACCACCGCTCATGTGGAGGGGTGGGGAATCAAACCCGGTTCTCCAGATCAGAGTCCACTGCTCCAAACCACCTCTCTTAACGGCTACACCATGCTGGCTCTCCTGGGAGGTGTATTGGCTTGCAAGACACGTGTAAAGCAGTGGCTTCTATGTTCTTATCCAGAAAGACCTAGAGGAGATGCTTGGTTGAGGATGGTGGGTTTATCTGAACACTTAGTGGGATGCTTGCAGAACGTTATACTTTCTAGAGGGTGCTGCTGTGGATCTGGCACAGGTCCTTAGTTATCCACGTACCTCTCACCAGGTCTGCTGTGCATGCTGTATCTGGGCCACCATGCCTCTCGACAAAATTTCTTCTAATCTTAAGGAACCTCTGGATAACAATAACCCTAGATATCCACCCATGCCCTGTCTGAATAGGTTTGGAGTCTGGAGGTGCCCTTAGGCCTGGCTTTGCACTTAGATAAACAGATAATGGTACCTATGAACACACACTGCCATACTGTGATAGTCCATTGGTCTATCAAAGCCAATACTGGCAGCTCTGACTGGCAGTGGCTGAGGCGGAGGCCTTTCACATCACCTACTACCTGAACCCTTTTACAGGAGATTCCGGGGACTGAACCGGAGACTTTCTGCATGCAAAGCAGATGCTCTACCATTGGATCATGGCTCCTTCCCTGAGTATCTTCTCTTTGTGGCAAATGCCCAGGTGTATCTTTTGATCCGTTACATTTCTGTCTGTCCCTTTTGGAGATATGAGATCTGTCTACCCTTGCTACAGTGACATCTAGGACTGACTAATGTGCTACTTTGCTTCAGAAAAGCCCCCCCTTGCTTCTGAAGGGGTTTTTCCAGAAGATTCATATGTATTTATTTAGATATTTATACCCAGTTTTTCTCCCCAGTGGGGACCCAAAGCAGCTTCACAAAGATAGGGAGAATGATGCTATCTTTGTTTTATTCTTACAACCACTACCCTGTGAAGTAGCTTCGGCTGAAAGCGTGACTGGCTCAAAGTCACCTAGTGAGTTTCATGGTGGAATAAGGATTTGTTCCTAGGTTTCTCAGACCTTAGGCCAGCACTCTGGTCTGACTTCTGCTGAGGATCAAACACACACACCCCAATCAGTTGATACTATGCAAGCAGTTGAGGAACTGTTCTAACTGTCAGAAAGTTCTTCCTAATGTTTAGTCGGAAACTCTTGAGATTTAATTTCAATCCATTGGTTCTGGTCCGACGTTCTGGGGCAACAGAAAACAACTACGCGCCATCCTCAATATCAAAGCTTCTTAAACTGTGGGTCACAACCTCATAGGGGGTCACATAACTGAATGTGGGGGTCACGAAACAAGCACGTCCATCTCAGTATGCAAATTTGCTTTCGTCTTTAATAAATGGTAAAAATATATGTATACTAAAGAATTGTTTTAAAATATATTTCTTTATGATTTATTATCAGTAAATGTTTAATTTGTATACCTATTTTATATACCCGGGGTCGCGTAAAAATTTCTCGGACAAAAAGTGGTCACAAGTGGGGGGGAAATTAAGAAGCCCTGCTCTATATGATAGCCCTTCAAGTACTTGAAGATGGTTATCATATCACCTCTCAGTTGTCTCCTCTCCGAGCTCCTTCAACCTTTCCTCATAGGACTTGGTCTCCAGACCCCTCAGTTGCCCTTCGTTATTTTCAGTACTCCCCTCTTTGGTAGGGTTGCCAGGTGCCTCTTCCCAACCGTTGGGAGGTTTTTGGGGCGGAGCCTGAGGAGGGCAGGGTTTGGGGAGAGGAGGGACTTAAATGCCATAGAGTCCAATTGCCAAAGTGGCCATTTTCTCCAGGTGAACTGATCTCTTTGGCTGGAGATCAGTTGTAATAGCAGGAGATATCCATCTAGTACCTGGTAGCTGGCAACCCTACTCTTTGGGCCCAAACTCCTGTTGTAGGCCTTTCCTCAGTCCTGGCTGTGCTTCTTTTGTCAGACCGAGCTAGATTTCATAGGAAATAAAATGGGCAGGAGAGGCGACTGCCTGACGATCAGTCTTCCTGCTCAGAGCCCTCAGCTCCTGCCTTCTGCATACTATCTCCCTCCCAGAGCTGAGTCTGCCAGCGCTGATAAGCCTTGGATGGATACTGGAGCTCTTTCAGAACTTCTCGTTGGGAAATTTAAGATGCATTATCTCAGGCGCCAATAGAGCCTTCAAAGGCAAAGTAAATCAGTAGCATGTCCAGTAACCTGATGCTATTAGAGGCATCTTATGGCTCCTGCTGCCCATGATGGGAGTGTGAAATTATATGCCTTGCCTGCCGTTGCATCAAAGGCCTGCAAAGATAGACCTGCAGAATGAGGGTCTCCTCTTTTGCATTCTAATGCTTCCTCTCAGTGTTTTCTGTTTTCCTCCTCTCCAATCTTTAGGCTGACTTTTCCACCTTTCCTTGCCCTGTAAAGCCAGTTGTTCTTCTGCACGGGTGTTTCATGGGAACTCCTGCCCACCAGCAAAGGGGGAATAAACAACAGCACAAGTTCAGACCTTGAACAGATCGAAGTCTCTCCCTGCATCGAGGACTGGCTTTTTCCATCCTGGCATTCCAGCAGGAAGCCTGACTTCAGTTTGCACATTCGCCTTTCCGCACAACCACCCCTGTGCTCTCTCTTAAAACCAGACTCTGCGTCATGCTGGTCTGAGAATTAAAAATGGTCGGCTGCAGCCTTGCCAGACACCAAGCTCCCTGGGTGGCCAAATGTCTCCAAGTACAATTCCTATCCCATGCAGCTCTAGGCCAAGACAGGCAGGGTTAATGCACTGGGTTTGTTAATCCTCCCCAGGCCCGCCTTGGCCTCTTAACTGAGGCAATATCTTGAATGAGTTTAGCCAGCCCACTTCCCTAGAGAACATTTTCCCATGGTGCAGAATAGCTATGTGGGCCAATTAGAAATGGTAGATGGAATTCATGTTGGAGATGTTGGGACTAGAAAGCTAGATGTTTCTAAAAGAGCACACAGAAGATGGAGGCTTGACAGCTGTCCGTCATGAATGTTGGGTATTGTACACAGCTGCATGGGAGGCTGGTTCTTTGGGGGGGGGATGGTTTGTGGTGCTGGCATTGCTCGCGGTCTTAGCATGTGGGTGGGATTTCAGGCGCGAAAGAAGCCTTGAACAGGAAAGAAGCTTTATTACTAGAGATTAAACTAGAGCACATACATGGGAAATAGCCATCATAGTAAGAAAATGCAGAACTCAGGAAATAAAAGGAAAGTGTATATTTAACTGAGCTACATCATGCTAAGTTACCTTCAGATTAGGGTTGCCAAATGCCAGGTGGTGGCGGGCAAACCCTCGCCAATCCACCTGACTTCTTGTCGACCAGCTGAGGGACGGCGGGCAACGCATGCACGCATTCCTGCCCGCAGTAATACGTAACTTCTGGTTTACACCCGGAAGCGCCACATCGCAACGGGCCTTTTACCACTCAAACTCCAAGTTTGAGTGGCAAAGTCTCCTTGCGATGCGGCACTTCCAGGTGTAAACCGGAAGTGACGTGATTGCATTGGCGCAGCCGTGCGCACAATCTTTCCGTTACTCCGCCCCAAAAACTTCCCGCTGGAGGAGAGGGGGGACCTGGCAACCCTACTTCAGATGGAGTAAACACATTCCCCTGGTCATGGCATAGAACCCAGAACAAAAGAAGAGTTCTCCTTTTAACACATCTGCCTGCTTAGGTGAACCCCCCTCCCACTCCAGAGTTAGGAATCCTGCACCTCGTGGGAGATGCTCGGCTCTCTGCCAATGGAGTCTCCCGGCACGTAGCCCTCATCTCTCTCCCTGATCGAATGTTATGATGCCCATCCACCAGATCCCCTTTGGCTGGTTAGGCCCAAATGGCCGAACCACAGTTCCTGTTTTCCTGACTCTCCCCGTTTGGGGAAATAAACAGTTTGCCATGGGTTCAGGAGCCCCAGTCATAACTAAGACAACTATGGATTTGTGTGTGTAGAGCTATACGAATGAGGAGGAGGAGGAGGAGTTGGTTTTTATATGCCGCCTTTCTCTCCCACTTAAGGAAGAATCAAACTGGCTTACAATCACCTTCCCTCCCCCTCCTCACAACAGACAGCCTGTGAGGTAGGTGGGGCTGAGAGAGCTGTGACTAGACCAAGATCACCATCTGGCTTCATGTGTACAAGTGGGGAAACAAATCCAGTTCACCAGATTGGCCTCTTGTGGAGGAGTGGGGAATCTACCGGTACCCTGGTTCTCCAGATCAGACTCCACCACTCCAAACCATCACTTTTAACCACTACGCCACACTGGCTCCCCAGCTTATATAAACCTCATATGCTTGTTTTGGGTTCTTGGCTTTCTGTGAAGACCAGCGTAGGTGTTATAATGGAAGCATCTGGGCACCATGCTTTTTTGTAACTCTGGTTTTGCTGCCCACCCACTGCACAAGGAGACACAGTAGGTTGACCTCTGTTGTTCCAAGCAAGGCAACTCTGCAGGTACATGTTTGTCCTTGTCTTTAGCGCTGTGCTGCTGCCAGGCTAGGTAACAGGGCTCCGTTTTCGGGAGCGGGTGAGCCCCTTTGATAAAGGATGCACAACGTTCTGTTGCCACGTGTCCTTCTAACCCGCTCGTCCTTTGTCTCCCCCTTAACTTTGTAGCTGCAGAGGTGACCCAAGAAACGGTCGAATCCTTGATGCAGAAGTTCAAGGAGAGCTTTCGTACCAACACGCCTATCGAGATCGGTCAACTCCAGCCCGCACTGCGCAGCTCATCCGTTGGAAGGCGGAAACGTCGGAACCGACCTCGAGGTAATTTTCCACTTTGGAAGGCCTCCCTATCCTTTTCCAGGTATTGTAAACAGTGTAGGAACTGGGGCCATGAATATGAGCTATTGATGTGATGTTTTTACCTCTTGGTTGCTGCGAGAGACCCAATAAACCCAAAAACAATATAGTGCCTTTTAGTGTTCAAAGTGCTTTACATAGATTTTTGCAGTAGTCTGGCAACTCTGAGGTAGCCTAGTTTGATGTTGATTCCTCGTACCCCGCTCTCCTGTTTGTCCACTGAGTTACAGCTCAAGGATGGGCTTTCTGGACAATAAGAACATAAGAATGGCCCTGCTGGATCAGACTAAGGCCCATCAAAGTCCAGCAGTCTGTTCACACAGTGGCCAACCAGGTGCCTCTAGGAAGCCCACAAACAAGATGACTGCAGCAGCATTATCCTGCCTGTGTTCCATAGCACCTAATGTAATGCTCATGTTCCTCTGATACTTGAGAGAATAGGTACAGATCATGACTAGTATTCCTTTTGACTAGTAGACATGGATAGCCCTCTCCTCCATGAACATTTCCACTCCCCTCTTCAAGCCTTCCAAGTTGGCAGCCATCACCGCATCCTGTGGCAGGGAGTTCCACAATCTAACTCTGCACTGTGTGAAGAAAGACTTCCTTTGATCTGTTTTGAATCTCTCACCATTCAGCTTCAGCAGATGACCCCGAGTTCTAGTATTATGAGAGAGGGAGAAAAGCTTCTCCCTGTCCACTCTCTCCATACCATGCATAATTTTATACACCTCTATCATGTCTCCCCTTAGCCACCTTCTTTCCAAGCTAAACAGCCCCAAGCATTTTAACTGCTCCTCATAGGGCAGTTGATCTGGTCCCCTGATCATTTTGGTTGTTCTTTTTCTGCACTTTGGTTGCTCTTTTCTGCAATGGCAATGTGTCCATTATTCCCCTGTATCCAAGTGCTGTACTTTTTCAATATGTGGACAAAATCACTACTGCGTGGGGCTTCCTGCTTTGGCAAGCATGGGGTGGGGTGACTGCATTCAATATGGCTAGACTTTTCGAGGCCTCTGTTTTGGGAGCCATTGCTGTCTGGTCGCCAGAGGCAGCCAGCAAACTTCCAGAGCTGAAGATGGGCTCAGTGTTTACAGTAATCGTAAGCATTTGTTCTCACAGATTTTCTGATTGAGTGATATTCAGTACTGATAATGGTTTTCTGCACCATCGAGTGTGCTGAAAAGTGGAGTTCTGTGCTGCTTTGGCAAGTGTAGATGCTTCACCGGGAATTGTACATTGCCTCAATGAACATGAGTAAGGTTTCATTCACAAGAAGTGCTGTGGAACACAGGCAGGATGCTGCTGCAGTTGTCTTGTTTGTGGGCTTCCAAGAGGCACCTGGTTTGTCATCATGTGAACAGGCTACTAGGCCTGATGGACATGTTCATGGAGGATAGGACTATCCATAGCTACTAGTCAAAATGGATACCAGTCATGATGCATACCTATTCTCTCTAGGATCAAAGAAGCATTCCTATTATATTAGGTGCTGTGGAACACAGGCAGGATGGTGCTGCTGCAGTCGTCTTGTTTGTGGGCTTCCTAGAGGCACCTGGTTGGCCACTGTGTGAACAGACTGCTGGACTTGATGGGCCTGGGTCTGATCCAGCAGGGCTTTTCTTATATACTTGTCTTCTTAACCCCTCCCCTTCCCCTAGTGCACCCCTTGCTCTGTTTTCACCTCCCTGTATTTCACAGCAGCCAGTTCTGGTGCATGCAATATGTGAAAAAGGATCTTTTCCTCTTTGTAGAAATCCCTGATTCAACCAAAGACTGTTGCCTGATCTCGTGTTGTACCCTTACTAATCAATGTTGCCATGAACCCAGAAGCTGCCCAATGTCAAAAAAGACATTTCATGGTTTAGCAGCATCTTCCCATCACTTCTCCTGGGGTTTCTCCTGGTAAACAATGGCGGTCTTACGTAGCAGTTTCCTGAATCACATTTCTCCGTGACATTTGTATTCCATTCCAGGGATATTGGTTCTGCATTGACATGCTTACTTTGTAGGAAAAATCCTATATTAAAGATAATATCTAATTCTGGTTAGAATTATTATGTAACTACAAAGTTTAATCAGAGACGAAAATGCTTAGATAAAATAATACCTTCAATAATTCCTTTTGAAAATATATAAGTTGGTAGTAATTACTGATGGATAGGTGGGTCATGGAAACAAAGCAAAGGTAAAGCATAGATATTATGCTTGGAGTGTTATCATAAAAGGCAGTTAGCAATAGCAGTATTTTAGACTTTTATATTATAAGATAGAACTCATAATGAAATCATATGTTTTAAGTGCACCCTGGCAAATAGTGTTTTGGCATCTTGTATTGTATTGTACTGTGTTGTGATGTGTGGCGTATATTATGGTGCTGTGTTTAGTTTGTACTCTATCTTTTTAAGAATAAAACTTTGATTAAGACATGCTTACTTTGCACGGAAAGCACCGGAAACTCTAAGGGGGACATGTTTACTTTCTTGCGTCGTCGAGTTAGGGGGAGTTCTTGGATCTCTAGTGTTTCTGGGGGTAGTGGGGGCATCTTAAGTGCCTTGGGGAAGTGGGGGGATAACAGCAGGTGACAGTAATTCCTCCCTCTCCCCCCACAGCTGGTCTCATGGCTGTTCGCTTGCCCAGTTGTGGTCCTGAAGGAGCACAACTCTAAAATATTCCATACGTGTGCCAACTTCAGCTTGGCATGGTTTGGCCGGACTTGCGTTTTCCGTGCCGGTTATTGGAAGCTGGAGGGAAGCGAAACCTTTCGATTCCTTCTCTGTTTACTGTTGGTTTTTTGTTTTTCATTTATTTATGAGCCTGAAATGTGATCTTTTTTTAAAAAATTCTGTGTACGTTTTCCTGTACTACAGGCCTGAAGAACACTTCTTTTATTGCTATTATTATTATTATGATAGCGCGGGCCATAAATTATTCACTTAGTGAGGAGAAAATGTTCCTTCTCTTTAACTGCTGTAAATGATTTAGTTCCTTCTGCTGTCTCTGCTTATTCAAGCCGATGTTTGCTGCGGCAATGAGATGGGGAAGGAGAGGGCCAGGAAAGGCTCAGACGGGCCCAGGCATTGTTTTGCCTCTGCCCTGCCCTCCCCTCCCCGTCTGATTTCTTCGGGATTTAAAATCCTTTGAAAAGGATGCCCCCCCTCCCAGTACACAGAGGTCTGTTCATGCACACATGACTGACTGACTATGGCCAGGTTGCATTGCTGTTTCTTGCGAGCATCCTCTTGGAGAACCAGCATGGTGTGATGGTTAAGAGTGGCAGACTCTAATCTGGAGAACCAGGTTCACGTGAAGCTGCCAGGGGAGGGTCCGTGGCTCAGTGGTAGAGCATCTGCGTGGCACACAGAAGGTCCCAGGTTCAATCCCTGGCATCTCCAGTTCAAGTGACTAAGCAAGTAGGTGGTGTGAAAGACCTTTGCCTGAGACCCTGGAGAGCCGCTGCCAGTCTGAGTAGTCTATACTGACTTTGATGGACCAAGGGTCTGATTCAGTATAAAGAAACTTCATGTGTTCCATGTGATGCTGAATCAGACCCTTGGTCCATCAAAGTCAGTATTGTCTACTCAGACTGGCAGCGGCTCTCCAGGGTCTCAGGTAGAGGTCTTTCACATCACCTACTTGCCTAGTCCTTTTAACTGGAGATGTCGGGGATTGAACCTGGGACCTTCTGCATGCCAAGCAGAGGCTCTACCATTGAGCCACAGCCCCTCCCAAAATTCCCCACTCCTCCACATGAAGTCTGCTGGGTGACCTTGGGCCAGTCACAGTTCTCTCCAAAGTCTCTCAGCCCCACCTACCTAATAAGGTACCTGTTGTGGGGGGGGAAGGTGATTGTAAGCCACTTTGAGACTCCTTACGGTAGAGAAAAGGGGTACAAAAACCAAATATTCTTCTTCTTCTTCTTCCATCTGTCCCTATTACTTTTATAGAAATTCGCTCCTAACCATGCAGAATCCATGCTTGCGATGAGAAACTGGGGAACTGGTTTGCCACAGGAGGTCAGCTCTGTTTTGAGCATCCGGGGTCAAGTTGGGCATTTCAAATTGGCAGTTTTCTTTTTTTTATCATGCCCGGCCATGTATCCCTGACTGCTGCTGTGTTTCATTTCAGCCTTTCTCCTCCATTTGTTCCCCAGCCCCTCTCCCCCTTGGAATGTTCTTTTTTTCACGGCTCATGGTTAATTGCCCCTCTGGTGTGATAGCAATCGGTACTCTATTGAACATTAAGGTTAAATGATGATATCACAAGTTAGTATGTTTGCGTTTTGCATCCAATTGAAAACACAAATCCTTTGGCTCATTAATCCTTCACAAACTCATTTTTCCCCACTCTTCCTAAATGAAATTGTCCGTTTGGGATGCGTTTATTTCCTCCTAATCGCCTCATGACAGTTATGCTGATGGAGTTTGCATCCAACTTTGTTACCGGGTAGAGCCCCGTGGCGCAGAGTGGAAAGCTGCAGTACTGCAGTCCAAGCTCTGCTCACGACCTGAGTTCGATCCCGACGGAAGTTGGTTTCAGGTAGCCGGCTCAAGGTTGACTCAGCCTGCCATCCTTCCGAGGTCGGTAAAATGAGAACCCATCTTGCTGGGGATAAAGGGAAGATGACTGGGGAAGGCACTGGCAAACCACCCCATAAACAAAGTCTGCCTAGTAAACATCGGGATGTGACATCACCCCATGGGTCAGGAATGACCCGGTGCTTGCACAGGGGACCTTTACCTTTTTTTACTGACAACCTGCCTTTGAAGGATGTGTGTGCACGCATGCAATATCATCATCATCATCATCATCATCATCATCATCATCATTATTATACAGTTGAACTTAATTAATGCTGAACCTTCTCAGAATCTTACAGTTGGATTGCTCTTCTAGCAGAAATCCATGGGTGGGGAGGCAAAAGGGAATCACCTCCTTTTATTTAGAGAGAAGCAGTGAAGAGCTCAGAGCAGCCAGGCTGTGGAAAGAACTCCGAAAAGACCTTTCCGCAAATAAACTTCACTGTTGTTTTTTTGTTCCATCTGATGTTGAATGGTTTCATACAGCTGTGGGAAAAGTTTATGTTGCCCGCTAAAGAAGATCTTTTTAAAAAATCAAATCAAAATAGCAGCAAGAAAGAAAAAGGGGAAATCCCTGCTATTTTACAAGCTGCCTGATTTGGTTTTCCTTGACGTTTTTCCTGCGAGCTCCCAAGCACTTTTACAGAGTATAAAATTCATAATAAATGTAGGTGAGAGGATGATAAGAGGCACAAGGGTCTGAGAAAGCTGCTACTGAATGCTTGCGGTAGATGCCTGCAAGTAGCTAAATTGCTGACTGTTGCTCCGTCTGTGGGGGTGATGATGAAGTTTTTCTGGTGCAAAATGAGAAGAGTTATTCATAGGGTTGCCAGCTCCGGGTGGGAAAAACTTGGGGTTTTTTGGGACGGAGCCTGAGGAGGCGGGGTTTGAGGAGGGGAGGGACTTCTATGCCATAGAGTCCAATTGCCAAAGCAGCCATTTTCTCCGGGGGATCTGATCTCATTCAGCTGGAGAGCAGTTGTAATAGCGGGAGATCTCCAGGTAGTACCTGGGAGAAAATACGATGCTTCAGGGTCAGAAGTTTCTTTACACCATGAGCATGAAAGTATGTTTTCTGCATGGCTCAGGTGAGCGTAGGATTGCCAGCTCCAAGTTAGGAAATACCTGGAGATTTTAGGGGCGGAGCATGAGGAGGGCGGGGTTTGAGGAGGGGAGGGACTTCTATGCCATAGAGTCCAATTGCGAAAGCAGCCATTTTCTCCAGGGGATCTGATCTCAATCGGCTGGAGATCAGTTGTAATAGCGGGAGATCTCCAGCTAGTACCTGGAGGTTGGCAACCATAGTTATTAAGGAGGGGCTTATACTAATTGGGTTAGTTAGTTTTTTTCCATTCTGTGACGTAGCCTTGGTTCAAGCAGATTGCTCTGCATAGCAGGTCTGCCTTATATCTAGGGTTGCCAGGTCTCTCTTTGCCACTGGTGGGAGGTTTTTGGGGTGGAGCCTGAGGAGGGTGGGGTTTGGGAGGGGAGGGACTTAAATGCCATAGAGTCCAGTTGCCAAAGCGGCCATTTTCTCCAGGTGAACTGATCAGTATCGGCTGGAGATCAGGTGTAATAGCAGGAGATCTCCTGCCACCGCCTGGAGGTTGGCAACCCTACTCAAGCCCTACAGCAGGGTTCCCCAACCTATTTGAGCCTGTGGGCACATTTGGAATTCTGACACAGCATGGCTGGCAAAGCAACAACATGGGTGCCACAAAATGGCTGCCACAGGAGGCGGAGCCAGCCGCAAAACGATTGCCGCAGCTTACCTTCAGTAACACAGCGTAGATCCTTGTGATGTGCTGGCAGCTGCAACCACAGCAACATTTTTAAAAAGTGCACAGCCAGTCAAATCTCCTAGTTGTCGGTCAGAAGCCTTGCTGGGCAAAAGCCCTACCTAGCCCCACCCAGATTGTTCCTGTTTATTTTAAACCTGTGGCTCTAACTAGTTGACTTGAAGTGGCTGAGATGTTTTGAATGCCACTGGTGGGAAACACGCATGAGACACGCTATGCTGTAGAACTCATTGGAAGACCTATAAGGTGGCAGTGATGGTTACAAAGAAAATATGCATTGCTGCTACTATTGCAGTGTCTAGTTTGCCCCGTGGTAAGCTGCAGTACTGCAGTCCAAGCTCTGCTCACGACCTGAGTTTGATCCCAACGGAAGTCGGTTTCAGGTAGCCGGCTGAAGATTGACTCAGCCTTCCATCCTTCCGAGGTCGGTAAAATGAGTACCCAGCTTGCTGGGGGTAAAGGGGAGATGACTGGGGAAGGCAATGGCAAACCACCCTGCAAACAAAGTCTGCCTTGGAAACGTCGGGATGTGACGTCACCCCATGGCTCAGGAATGACCCGGTGCTTGCACAGGGGACCTTGACTTACTTACTTTAGTTTGCCTCCAATTCAGATGCTTAAAATAACTCGTCACTTATGGACACCAAAGTCTGAGTTGGTAAACTCCCAGGAACTGAGAATTAGTTGTGGCACCTTTGCCAAGTTCTTTTGCTGAGGAAATCTTTGAAATAAACTCTGGTTTGGATACTGACCATAATACATTTGAGACACTGTAACCCCCCCCCCCCCCAGCATCCCGTCTCTTTATGGATCTCTTTGAGCCAGTTACTGCAATGTATGCCTCTAAGATCCTGGGATCTGTGAATTCCACCACTTGTGTGTTAGATGGAAGCCTGTCCTGGATACTTAAAGCATGTTAAGATCACATCAAAGAGCCCCAGCTGTTCATTGTAGATCAGTCACCTTTCCTTGCACCCTAAAACAGGTGGTCATCCTTCCACTAGAGACAGCCCGATAAATGTTGAGGCTACTTGTATGCAGGGCCGGTGCCAGTCATTTTTGTGCCCTAGGCAAGGCTAACTACTTGTGCCCCCCATTGCTAACCAATTTTGAAATAACAGATGTCTTGTAGAAAAAAGAAAAGCACCAAACATTTTATAAGAGGTTATAATTTCTGTTCCGTAGCACTGTTGTGGTACTTATCTTAAAATTATATATATATATATATATATATATATATATATATATATATATATATATATATATATATATATATATATATATATATAGTCAGTTGCATTTTTTCCCCAAGAAACTAATTTGTTTAAAAACTGTGCCCCCTGAGGCCAGTTCTGCACCCCTCTGAGATCTCTGCCCTAGGCGACCGCCTAGTTCACCTAATGGTAGCGCCGGCCCTGCTTGTATGGTATTACTGCAGTTGTTATGCTTGTTATTGATTGTGTTCAATAAATGATGGTAACAACGTGCCATGAATTGTTGTAACATCTGAATGCATTCCTAATATTTACTGATTCAGAATCTTTACCAGCTACTGACAAATCCCAGTTGCAAAACATTGCTAGAGTTTTGGCAACCAGGCTAATTCCCATCTGATTTTTCTCATGATTCTGGCTCTGTCTAAGGCTGTTGGTCATATAGTCTCTTAGGTTTCCTGGCAATTATTCTATGACAGCTTGTTCCTGAGGGATATTTGCAATCTGTCCAATAGCCAACTTTGTTCACATTGTCAGTAATTATTGGGATTTGTGGCAAAGTTCCCGATCATTTGGGATGCTCTGCTCTTGTTTTTGATGTTTCTGTCTGCTGCTGTGGCAACATCAATATATTGCTTGTCACTGTGACATCTGGCTTGCTTGCAAGAAGTGAGTCTGATAATTCTGTGTATATGTGTGTCCAGTATCTTAATTCATTATGCTTGAAAATGCCTGGCATAGTCCTGGAATTCATAAAGATCTGCAGCAAGAAGAAGAAAAATAGTTGGTTTTTATATGTTGATTTTCTCTACCTTTTAAGGAGAATCAAACCAGATTACAATCTCCATCCCTTCCTCTTCCCACAAGAGACACCTTGTGAGGTAGGTGGGGCTGAGAGGGCTCTAAGAGAACTGTGACTAGCCCGTCACCCAGCTGGCTTCATGTGGAGGAGTGGGGAATCAAAGCCGGTTCTCCAGATTAGCGTCCACTGCTCATGTGGAGGAGTGGGGAATTAAAGCCGGTCCTCCAGATTAGAGTCTACCTCTCCTAACCACTACACCTCGCTGGCAATTTAGACTTAGTTCTTTGTAGGTAGTATAACCTTGTACAACAGTACAACTCAGGTACAGCAGTATGAATGTACTCTTCCATCAACGAAAAAAACATCCCTTATATATATAAAACTAGCATTTCATGGAGCAGTCAGACAAAAACCTCTCAAACATGCTAGTTTTCTGTGTATGATGGGATTTTTTGTATAGTCAAGTAAGCCCCTGCCTTATTTTTTCTGAAGTTGCGCAACCCAGAAACTAAGGTAAGCATCTCAGAGAGAAATAGGCTGTGGTCTCAAGGCTGAATGGTGCCTGTTTTGTACCGGCTTCCCACAGTGCCTAGAGCGTCCCCCCCAATATGCCTGAAAAGATCATTTTATGGACAATTATGTTTTCGTCCTTTAGGGGAGACATTTACATTTAAATAATCCAAACCATTAGGTAAAATGGACTCCGGCCATTTGCTAAACCTCGGAAGCAGCAGTGGAAATACATTCACGAATAGCCGGACTTATGTTTAATTGCATATTTCATTGCATACATTTTGCATACTATTGTTTTCTTGTCATTCACATATTTTATATAGATATCCACACTCATATCACATCACAAATTTGAAGATAATTCCACGCATTTGCTTGTGTGCGTTTAGCATCCGCTGCTGCCACACCTTTCAAATAAATCTGTGTACTGCTGAGAGTCAGAAACGTCTTAAAAAAACAGCTTTAGGATTCCAGTAGTACCATAGCCCTTGCAGTTGTCTTATAGGTTCAGGCAATAGTGTTTTATATTCTACCAATGGTGTGCTGAACAACCGAAAAGTACTTTCGATGGAAGGGGGCGGGCGGGGGAATAGCAAAGGGAAATGGCTTACAAGCAACGGGCGGATTCCAGCCCCAGAAGTATTAAGCTGTTAGGCGGATAAGAGCCGGTTGCTGAAATACGGTGTTTATCTTGACTGCCAAAGGTAAATAAAAAAGGTTAAATGAGCTCCTCTCCCCTTTTAAAATAAATAAGTGATTAATAGATCTTTCTGCCTCCGGGAATAATTTACTGCCGATTGGGGCTGCGCTTAATGTGTTTCTGAGGCCTCCGCTGTGCTGTAATTCACTGAAAGCTCCCACTTTGGAGGCAGGTATGGGGGCTGGGGAGTAGAGAAGGGGAAGGCAGAGAGGCTGAGGTGGGCCTGTGTAGGTGGGCACCTTTCTTTCTGCGTCCTGAAGACAAGCTGGTGAACTTTTGTACTCTTTGCTGACCTTTCTTTTTTGTGGAAGGGAGCTGTAATCTTGTCCTCCTTTCCTCTCCCTTTCTAAGCTTCCCAGTTCCCTGTTAAGGGCTGTGCTTAGAAAGAGGACAAGCCTTAAAAAGCCATGGCCTTATTGCACTACTGTTTAAAACCTCTCCTTTTCTGTATGCACACACCTGCCCCATTTACGCCAGCGTTTCATGCTTTTTGTCAAAATAAGAAGACGAAGAGGAGGAGGAAGAAGAGGAAGAAGAAGAAGAAGAAAAACAAGAATTGGCTTTTATATAGGGTTGCCAGGTCCCTCTTTGCCACTGGTGGGAGGTTTTGGGGGCAGAGCCTGAGGAGGACAGGGTTTGGGGAGGGGAGGGACTTCAATGCCATAAAGTCCAATTGCCAAAGTGGCCCTTTTCTCCAGGTGATCTCTATCGGCTGGAGATCAGTTGTAATAGCAGGAGATCTCCAGCTACTACCTGGAGGTTGGTAACCCTATTTTATACCTCAATTTTTTCTACCTTTTAAGGAGTCTCAAACCAGCTTACAATCACCTTCTCTTCCTCTCCCCACTACAGACAACTTGTGAGGTAGGTGGGGCTGAGAGAGTTCGTAGAGAACTGTGACTAGCCCAGGGTCACCCAGCAGGCTTTATGTGTAGGAATGGAGAAACATAATCCGGTTCATCAGATTAGAGTCCGCCACTTGTGGAGGAGTGGGGAATCAAACCCGGTTCTCCAGATTACAATACGCCACTCGTGTGGAGGAGCGGGGAATCAAACCCGGTTCTCCAGATTAGAGTCTGCCGCTCTTAACCACTACACCTCATTGGCTCTGTGGACTATGGGTGCTTCTGACCATGATGCATATAAAGTGAACACATGAACCGGCATTAAACTGAGTCGGACCAGTAGTCTTTCTAACCTGCTACTGTGGACTGACTGACTCACCAGGGTCTCAGGCATAAGTCTTATGTATAAGACTTATACATAGACTGCCTATAGCTGGAGAAGCCAGGAATTGAATCTAGGCCCTTTGCCTACTGTACGCCACTTGAACATTGGCTCCTCCCCTACAGTACTTTGTGGCAGGCACACCTCGGAGATATTGTGGGTTCGGTTTCAGACCACTGCAATAAAGCAAGTCACATGGATTTTTTTGTTTCCCCCTGCATATACAGGTTGAGTATCCCTGATCCGTGGTTTGGAATTTGTACATGTACATAATGAGATATCTTGAGGGAGAGACCCAAATTCATTTATGTTTTATGTACACTTTATACACATAACCTGAACATAATTTTAAACAATATTTTTTTATTAATTTTGTGTACATTGAACCATCAGATAGCAAAGGTGTAACAGTCTCACCAGAATACCTGTATCAACAAACTAACTAACAACAAACTAACTAACTAACAACAAGCTAACTAACAATGGCAGGCTTTCTGTCTCCACCTACAATGCATTGTACACTTCATTTATTTATTTAGGTGATTGGAATCACTGAAAGCAGACAGCACAGACCTGCCTGCATGCTGGCTCAAAGGGTCCGGTTTTCAGATCAGTCCAGATATGGGATTTCCAGATAAGGGATACTCTACCTGTACAAGTTTTGTTTACACTGTATTGTAGTCTATTAAGGTGTGCAATACCATTATGTCTTTAAAAAATGTACACACCTTAATTAACAAAATACTTTTTGCTAAAAATGTGACCCAGAGACACGAAGAGAGCACATGCTGTTGGAAAAATGGCACCAATAGACTTGCTCGATGCAAGTTTGCCACAGACCTTCAGTTTGTTAAAACACACACACCCAACATCTGTGAACCACAATAAAACAAAGCACAATAAAACGAGGTATGCCTGTATTTTGCAGTCTCACAGGCTAAGCACTTTCTTTTCCTTATCTACCCTCCTGCAGAGATATACAAACCTGCCTCCCCCCCTTTGGACATTCTCATGATGAACCTTTTCTATCGTGTATTTTCTTTGCTGGTTTTCCCAATTTGTTTGCATCTCTTATACTATTTTTATAACACTTTGTTATTTTAATGCCATTTCTATTCCAAATAACAATTGGAAGGGCAGGGAAGCATCTGAAGCGAGTCAGTACGTTTCAGATGACTATACACTTAGAATCGACCACTTCCTGAGAAGTGGTATGTAGGGATATTGGAAAAAAAATTCGGTATAGTTCGGATTCGGCTGAATTCGGTCCATCTGGATTCGGGATATGCCGAAGTCCGAACTCCCTTGCTTCGGGTCCGTGCAATTCGGAGCGAATTCAAAGTTTGGGGGAAAAAGTTTGGCCGAATAAAGCCATTTAAAACACAACCGCGCCTTTCTGCAGCTCCAGGGGGGGCATTTTTGGGGGTAGAGGTCCCAAACTTTCAGTGAAGCGTCAAAGGACCCTTCTTGCAAGACCCCCCAGGTTTTGTAAAGATTGGGTCAGGGGTGGCTGAGATATGGACCCCGAAAGGGGTCCCCCCACCCTTAATGTGCATCTCTGAGCAGAGCTTGCCGCCCACTCACAAAGCTCCCAGCCCCGATGAACAGCTGAGAGCAAGGGCGGGGCAGGTGCTAAGAAGTTTGCAAAGCAACACAACTGCAAAGCAACACTGCAAAGCAACACAACTGCAAAGCAACACCCACAACTGCAAAGCAACACCTTCTGTTCCATCAGGAGGGGCTGGGAGGACTGGGTAATCCAATATGATTCTATTTAAGCACGGGAGGTTTGCCTTGGATTTGCCGCTCTGGAGATGCATACAGGATAGGGTGATCCATTCATCCCAATAGGGAAAAGAGGAAAGCGCATATCTCGGGACCCCCTGACCCAATGTTTACAAAACTTGGGGGGTCTCTTAAGAAGGCTCGTCTGAAGCTATGCTGAATGTTTGGGGGCTGCACCCCAAAAATGGACCCCCTGCAGCCACGGAAAGAGAAAAGTGGGGAGCCCATATTTCTGCCCCCACTGAACCCATCTTTACAAAACTTGGGGGGTTTCTTAAGAAGGCTCGTCTGAAGCTATGCTGAAAATTTGGGGGCTGCAAAAAAGCACCCCCACGGAAATGGAAAAGAGGGGAGGGAAAAGGGGTGGAGCCCATATCTCGTGACCCCCTGACCCAATGTTTACAAAACTTGGGTGGTCTCTTAAGAAGGCTTGTCTGAATATCCCCTGAAAGTTTGGGGTCTCTACCCCAAAAAATGTGCCCCCTGCAGCCACGGAAAGGAGCAAATGTGCACAAGCACCCCTCCACACACACACGAGGATTTCTCTCACTCTCTCTCTCTCCCCGGCCCGGCCGCGCAGCAGCTGATTCCTCCAGTACTCAATACTGACTGATTGGCCAGAAGAAGACCCAGCTTGGCCACCGATTGGCCGGGGGAGGAGAATGCTGCTTACTGACGGTTATGCTGCTTACTGACGCCCTGAATTTGCCGAATTTATTCGTGAACTCCCAAACTTGCTGAATTCGGCTCCCCCGGTTTCCCGCCATTTTTGAGTTCGGTTCGTCCCGAACTAAAAACCACCGAATCAGGGGAAATTCGGCTGTTTTTCGGTTCGGGCCGAACCGAATTGACAGCCCTAATGTTATCTTATTCGGTTAGTCACTCACTAAGCAGGACTCAACTACTTTACTCACATAAAAATGAGTCTTTTTATTGAATTGTGTCTATGTAATTTAATGTATATATGTGTATATGCAAGTATTACAAATTCAGTAACAATGTATACTATAAAGCAAGCAAGTTCTACATACTATTCAGTTTTAAAATCCAATACTTATAACAGTTAAAAGTCTGATTTAGTTTAAAAATTCTGATTCACAATATCTAGAATAATATATTTAAATCCATACATACCCAATAGCCAATGTTCTGAGACCCTCTGAGAGAGGTCTGAGATTCTATCCCTTCTGTGCCTTTATTTATACTGTTTAAGTCACCTTCAATGGGCTTGAACCTTGAGCTCGAGCAGGATACAGTTGTACTTCACATGCTCTATGGCTTCCCTTTAGACTACCATAGAAGGACTTCCCCTTCCACCAGGCTATTTTGCTAAACTTTAGACAGTCAGTTTTGAGTCATGGTATCTCTCTATATTTTTAATTTTACCATCATTCTCATCTCCTGGATAATACGAATAAAATGAACCTATTTATAAGTTTCTACCATCATTTTATCATATTAAAACCCAATATAATGTTACAGTACATTAGTCAGCAAAATACAAGGTTGTAGGACAGACGTTTGTGAAGGTGATGTCCTTTTAGTACAGGAATACAAGTGGAACTCCTGCATGACGCTTCAAGGATAGAATGCTAACAGTATTCTAGGTCCTTCAATGATAAAGGACAAGCATTGAGCTCGGCGACATTTAAGTCTTTCAAGGATAAGGTGCAAGCATTGTTCTGGCTTGTCACATTTGTCCTTGGCCAAGAATGCTCAGGCTTGCATCTTTTAAAATGGGCTTTTATGAGCTGTTAGGGTTTTACATTGAACAATTCTGCACATGTACAACATTAATACAGTAGTTTATATGCCCTAATATGTCAAAGCCTGTAACACATCCATGTTAACAGGATGCAAGGAAATGGACATCGGGGGTCCGGTCTATGCAACGTCTGTAAAAAGTATCTGGGTGTCATTTTAATCCTGTTGAGATCAAAACATGGAGAATGCTGGGCTTTGCAGTTGCCAGGTGGTAGCATTCAAGTGAGGGGGAGAAAGTCTCCTTGACTCAACTGGGGAATTAGTTTGGTATTTATGAAGTTTCCTGGTGAACTCTTGCAAAAAACATACAAACAAAAAACCCTCACCTTTTTCCAAGAGAGCTTTCCCAGCTTGGTAAATTGACACATAACACACTGATAAGCCTTATCAGCCTTACTTGTTTTCAGTTGTCCCTCAGAACTGAATCTCTCTTCCCTCCACCCCCCGCCAGGGCCGGATTTAGGTTTGATGAGGCCCTAAGCTATTGAAGGTAAAGGGGCCCTTTATATGTCCAGCTGTCCTTTGTCAACAACAAATTGTCGCTGTTTTTTTTGTGTTGAATATATGCTATATGGTAATTTATGGACCTAATAGGTATCTGTTTGCACATAACAAAATATGTATTTTATCAAAGTAATTGTTGAACTGAAATACAATTTTTTTCCTTTAATTTTTTTGGGGGCCCCAAGAGAGTGGGGCCCTAAGCTATAGCTTGTTTAGCTTATACGTAAATCCGGCACTTCCCCCCGCCCCAAGTCCTGGGCTCTCATCACAGCCTTGCAAAAGCCTACAAAGGTTATACCGCAGTCCTTGAACTACTGTCCCAGATAGCACAGTTCATGGTTTTTATTACCAACTTTCTCTACCACTTAAGGAAGAATCAGACCGGCTTTCAATCGCCTTCCCTTCCCCTCCTCTCAACAGACACCTTGTGAGGTAGGTGGGGCTGAGAGAGTTCAGAAAGAACTGTGACTGGCCCAGGGTCACCCAGTTGGCTTCATGTGTAGGCGTGGGGAAACCAACATGGTAGGAGTGGGGAATCAAACCCAGTTCTCCAGATTAGAGTCCACTGCTCCTAACCAGTACACCACACTAGTTCATGCTGGGTAATTACAAGTTTGTTGCCTGTAGCATCCTATATATACTTTAATGGCTTTGGGGCAGAAATTGGCATGTCTAGACTTACCTCTAGGTATCTTCCTCTTGATTTTGTTGCTTTCTTTTCTCCCACCCCCTCTTAAAATAACTTTCCATTGCTACCCCCATCTCTTTCTCATCTCTCTCTCTCACTCTCATTTCTATGTATATAATCTCTCTCTCCCTCAATCATCTCTCTCTCTCCCTACCTACCTACCAAATGTGTACCCTTCCTTTCTGCCCTCATCAGGGCCACCAAGAGGGCTAGCAGATTAATGTCATAGGTCTTGAGTTGGAAAACCAGCTGTGTGTGGCCTTTCCCTCAGAGGAGACAAGTATAATTTGTGTTCATGCACAGCTGATGTGCTGGTTGCATGCATAAGAAATAGCTTCCAGCAGCCATGCATGATGGTTTTTAAAATCGTATGTTTCCACGTAGTTCTTTCCAATCTATATTTAGGAGGTGGTGTGTGTGTACATGGCAGCTTACAAATATAGTCAAACTGAATTTTTTGTGAATTCCATTTTCCTGTTAAAATTTACAGATTCACTAACGGAGCACCCTTTGCCAAAACCCTGATCAAATTGCACACACACATACACGTGCACACAACTTGAAAGTGTTTTTCATCCAAGTCCTAAGGACCCTAATCATAGCTCAGAAGAAATGATGCTTTTTGTGTATTTTGGAGGCACATCCAGGGAGTTGTACATGAGCTAGCCCACAGGTCAAAGGTACGTGATGTTTTTGAGCCTTAAAAATAAAAGAGCAATGCACTTCCAGAGCTTGTCTGTTGGGGGGGGGGGATCTTGGAAGCTCCCTCAACTGAATGAGCTTAAGTGTATGCGGAGTCCCAAGATATACTCCCCATCCTATGTTATTAAAGTTAGGACTGGCTGTGTTGGTATAGTTAGCACTCTCAGCGGATTCTGTGTGAAAGGATTCTGTCTTAAACTTCAGCTTGGTTTGATTAGAGTTTTCAGGTGATGAAGCCATAGGTCCCCTGTCCCCCAATACTAATGTTGGTAAAACTGTGTTTAAAACCGCTAAACCAACAAAATAATTCAACTACACCAATTCTTCATTCCCATAATTCTAAACACTGGAAGATCCCTTAGCCGGGAACTAAAATTATGTCAGATTTGGTCTGTCTTGATCACTTTATCAGTGTTAACTGTGGAAATTGCTGAGCAAATATTAATTATACAAAATGTGAGAAGATTACCCAACAGGGAACAGGATTAGTATCTTTGAACTGGAAGCCTGGGCGTGTATGTAACTACAGTTTTGGGTACAACTGGGGTAAATTTTACAGGCAATCAAGATAAATGACATAGCATTTCAAAGGCACACTACAGCGGCTTGAATTCTGCAAGGTGAGCGCCTAAACCGATTTGGTATCGATACACCTCATACGTGGAAGACCGTGTGTTCATAGTTTCATTGCAGCGTTATATTCATGCAGCAGTACAGTTATATTGTTACGATACTTTTTGGTGTCCTCTTGTCTGTGAAGCATTAGGGTCTGACCTGTCAAGCTGGAGTCTTTATTTGCAGCCATCCTTATCTGTAGGTCAGCACTGCGGGTTTTCCATTCCCTGCCAAATTCCTTCCGCTGCTGAAGGTGAGCTTTCCTAAAACGAATAAATCCCATTAAAAATGCACAATGCAGAGGCACGCTGGGTTATTCTAAGCAGCACAAAATCATGAATTGTGCTGATTGACTTCTCTCGTTGACCTTCTTAAGATTAGAAGTGGCTCTTTTGCTTCAATCAAGTGCGTGCGCATTCTGGGGCACTGGGTCTCTGCAGAGCTGGGAGGGGGTAGTGGTGATAATGGAGAAGGACCCTCCCTCAGCTGTCTTCTTTCTTGTCTACAAAATGGAATTATACCCTCTGGGGCCGGTGGCTGGGTTTAGTGTATTGAGTGGATTAACAAGCTTGTAAAACCGCAAATAAGTTTACAAAGGAGATCCCCTTGATTGAGATGCATCTCTGGCAGATGCTGTGGCTTGTAGGTGGAGAGAGAGTTTTTCCCATCAGGCTCATGATTTTTTTTTTTTAAATGGTAAAGGTAGTCTTCTATGCAAACACTGGGTCATTACTTATCCATGGGTAGAAATAGAAACCTTAGGGCACTTAGTTTTATTCTGCAAAAATTGGAACAAGGAGAGAACTAAGTGGATCACACCTATCTTAACAAAGTATAACCTTGTAGAGGAAAAGCTACCCAGCCTCCGCTGGGCAGTCCTCCTTAGAGGGTCAAATCGCACCGCTGCCCACCATGTAGAGGAAAGCCACCCAGCCTCCGCTCTATTAAGGTTTGGGCTGAGCGCTCCTGTTAAAACAAAACACTGAGCCCAGGAGTTTTCCCTTTGCTCAGTGGGTAACTGCCACCAGCCCCTTTGGAAACGGTTAGCCCCGGCAGAGGATAGGGGCAGCCTCTGCCAGCTGGCTCCAAATTACAGCACAGCGCCTCTCCTGCAAGGTAGGATGCCCAGCAAACAAGGATTATGCTAACAAAAGGTTTTAAGCCTTGGTAGGTGGTCACACAAACAAGAAGGCACTTCAGATTTAGCCTTGGGACCCACAGAGTCAAAAGACACAGCCAAATATAGGTTAAAGATTTATTTTCAAGGTTTGTGCTCATTACAGAAAGGAAAAGTCATGAAGGATTAAAGCACAAAAATAACAAAGCTTAATATAACTAGCTACAAAGTCAGGTTTCTTAGGTTCAAATGTTTGGCAAAGTTTTTAAGGCAAGTTTCAAGAGGTTTGGTTACAAGTTACCAGTTCTCCAAAGATTAATGCATCCTGGCTTCAGCATGCAAGTTCCAACAGTTCAGTCAGACAAAGGTTCCCCTTCGAAAGGGCAAATCAAAAACAAGCGTTTGATGAAGACAGGCATGGACCAGCCATAACCTAACGTTCATGATTTCTGATTGAACGAGGCCTACTTGTATCTTCATAAACTCAGTAACGTGGGCCCACTACGCCAATGAGAATACGAAGAGAATCATAAACCTATAATTGATTGATGTGTCACACTTGCCCCTATATCGCGTCAGGATGACCAAGGCATTTCTGATTCTGCAGCAATCAAAACACCTGGAGATCCTCAAGTCGGAGATAAGTGCAAGGCCAACAGATTTGTAACCAGGGTAACTAACTTTCAATTAGGGAGGAAGGGAGGTGGGATAGCTTGCATCTGGCGTGCTCTGCCCCCCTCCTTCAAAGCACATTCCTCCAAACGAAAGTGTGTTCTCACGGCTTTAAATTGCTGAGTGAACCATTTGCCTCTCTTAGGCCTCCTGAGTTTAATATCAAATCATACCAGGCCCTGGCCTGAACCAAAGAATTGTAACAGAAAGAAATTGGGGAACCCTGTTTCTTTGCAAACCTTCCCTCTGAACCCTGGATTGTTTCCTTTCTCTTATCAGATTTAGAGGTGGATATCGAGAAAATCCATCAGGTCGCCAAATATTTAACTCAGGTAATGGTTTTAAAAATATCCCAGTAAACGACACTGGCATTTGGCTTAAGAGATTTGGTTGAACATGTATAATTTTATGATAAGCTTTATACACTTCATGTATTTTATACCTTTTAAGCATCTATGCTTATGACTTTGTTAATGAGCAATAAGTAAACAAATGACCCATGGGTGACATTGCATCACGACGTTTACTAGGCAGGCTATGTTTACGGGGTGGTTTCATTGCCTTCCCCAGTCATCTGCACTTTACCCCCAGCAAGCTGAGTGCTAATTTTACTGGCCTCAGATGAGTCAACCTTGAGCCGGCTACCTGAAACTGGCTTCTGTTGGGATTGAACTCAGGTCGTGAGCAGAGCTTGGACTGCAGTACTGCAGCTAACCACCCTGCGCCACAGGGCCCATCATGTATCTAAAAGGGGACAATTTTTGGAAGGGAGGGGAAGCCAGTGTGATGAATTGACTAGAATGTTGGGCTTGGACCTGAGTTTGAATCCCTTCTTTGGGCAATGACACTCTTTTGGTTGAAACATTCTCTCTCAGCCCAGCCGACCTACCTCACAGGTTTTAAAGAACAAACAGGTTTTCAGAAAGGAGGGGGGGGGAAACACCTTTAATTTTAATAACAAAACACACATTAACATATGTATATGACATAATATGAAAATACAGGTAGAGTGTCCCTTATCTGGACATTCCATATCCAAACTGATCCGAAAACCGGACCCAGCATGCAGCCAGCATGCAGGCAGATCCATGCTGCCTCCTTTCAATGTTTCTTCTCACCTAAAAAAATAAAATAAAATATAGGGTACACAGCATCGTACCCTATATTTTATTTCAGGTGGAGACTGAAAGCATGCCATTCTTAGTTTGTTTGCTGTTTGTCGTTGCTGTTGTTTAACAGCTGGTGCAGGTATTCTGGTGAGATTGTGTCACCTTTGCTTTCTGATGGTTCAATATACACAAAATTATTTAAAATAGTGTTTCGGATTACATTCAGGAGATGTGTAGAAAGTGTATGTAAAACTTAAATGAATTGGGGTCCCATCCCCAAGATATCTCATTATGTACATGCAAAAATTCCAAAAAATTCCAATATACGGAAAGATCTGAAATACGGGCCACTTCTGGTCCCAAGCAGTCCGGATAAGGGATACTCAACCTGTACGACAAAAGCAGTTGTATTTTCTCACTGGTGCCTTGAGCTTTAAAGGGACCTCTGGAGATTCATGCAGTTAGGGGAAACTAGGCAAATCTGAGGCATGTGTTTCCCCAGGAACTAATCTCTCGGGAGCCATTTGAGGGGAGGAAAACAGTGTAGGGAGGAAAGAGTTTCCTTCCTGCCTCCCCAACCCAATCACTTTCCTGAAACAAACAAACAAAACCCTCTAGAGATCTGGTCACCCATCTCCTTCCTGCCTGTTCCCTAAGAACATAAGAAAGGCCCTGCTGGATCAGACCAAGGCCCATCAAGTCCAACAGTCTGTTCACACAGAGGCCAACCAAGTGTCTCTAGGAAGCCCCCAAACAAGACGACTGCAGCAGCATTGTCCTGCCTGTGTTCCACAGCACTCAAAATAATAGGCATGCTCCTCTGATACTAGAGAGAATAGGTATGCAGCATGACTAGTATCAATTTTAACTAATAGACATGAATACCCCTTTCCTCCATGAATATGACCAGTCCCCTCTTAAAGCCCTCCAAGCTGGCAGCCATCACCACATCCCGGGGCAGGGAGTTCTACAATTTAACTATGCGTTGTGGGGAAAAAAATACTTCCTTTTATCTGTTTTGAATCTCTCACACTCCAGCTTCAACAGATGACCCCACGTTCTAGTATTATGGGAGAGGGAGAAAAGTTTCTCCCTGTCAACTCTCTCCAAGCCATGCATAATTGTATAGATCTCTATCTTGTCTCCCCTCAGCCGCCTTCTTTCCAAGCTAAACAGCCCTAAGCATCGTAACCGCTCCCCTTAGGACAGTTGCTCTAGTCCCCTAATCATTTTGGTTGCTCTTTCCTGTATAGACGTCTTACACACAACCTGTACTTGGGGATGTTTTTGGCGATCTCAAAAACCATGCGGTTTCCTAAGCCATTGCTAATTCAATTCCCATGTTTAGGCAGCTAGCAAAACAGATCTCCTCAGGAGCTGAAATTCAATTAATATGCTAAGGTCAAGCAAAGAGGGCCCCAAACTTAATTTCCTACACAAGATTAGAAATCAGAGAGGCGGTCTTTGTTGGTACTTCAAAGAAACAGGTAAGCCATTAAGATAAATGGAGGCCGTTTGTCTGCTTTCAGAAGTTCATTTCCGTTTGACAGACCCCTCTGAATCACCAAACAAGTGAGTATCCCAAACAAAAGGAAGGCTAATTAGTGGGAATTCTCATTTCCCCAGGGCGGGCCAATGAACTAAACCATGTTTTGCAATGGCTGCAAATTTTGACCCAAAGGAAGGAAGCAGGGCAAACCTCTTAATTCCTTCAATTATATTTAAAACAATTTGTCATCTTAATGTGACTATCTTTTGTGTTGGCACAGCCTTTTGACCCCACTTTGATCGTTGTCCCTCCCAGCAAGGATACCTGTGTGCCTGGGAACACTTCGCACATCTGATTAAATGGGCATAAAAGTGTATGCTGTAATGAATGTTTAAAGTGCCACAGGACTCTCTTCGGTTCATGAATGCACATTGTCTTTTTGCAAGGAGTCAGGGCAGAGATTTCCTACCCTGCCTGCACAAACCCACTTTGCTGTGTTTTAAAATCCTGTTCAGGTTCGAGGTAATCAGGAAACACAGCGTCTCCATTGCCGACTCTCTAAAGATGTGCAGCTTGGGTAATTCGACCTGTCGGCACCATCCATCATGGAAATGCAACCCATATCCAAAACCCTGGGAAAAGGAACGGTCTTGGGGGCTGGACACATGTGAGAAGCATTCCTGCTCCCTTCTCCATTGTGTACATGTGTGAGTGTGGGTTGTCACCCCTTAAATGCTGTCGGGGCCCGTGCGTTGTCTTGGTTGTCACTGCCGACTTAAACGTAAACTGTACATCAGCAGATAGCATTTTGAGGCTACTGGCAAAAAAAAAAAAAGTAACAGAGCTAAAAGTTTTATTCTGCAGGAAGAGTGTTTCCCAGAAAATAGAGACCTACATAAAAACTGCAGGAGAACAAGTATGTGTGGATGGGGGTAAATTGTGCCTCAGAGACGTGGCTAGTATATTGAGATGTTTAGTTTATTGTGTTTCTCTTAACTGGTTTATTGTGGCAGGAGTCTGTAAAAGCCCACTGTACATCTTTTGTGGAATAGCCATTTATGGATATCTTGCTACGTTTCTGGAATAAATTGCAAGGAGGGCCGTGTTATCATGGGGGAAGAACGAAAAAATGAAAATTCACATTAAAAAAGGGCCCAGTTTCAAGTGCTGTGGCTGCATTAACTATTGATTGTGCTTCTTAATGCTTTAAGCTCTTATTTGTCAATGGGGAAGCATCAAGGACTTGTAACAAGGGGGGCATGAACACGGCATACTGGGATGGGAGCATCTTCCTCTTGCATTCTCGAGTATTCTGGTGTCACCTTTGCTTTGTGTAAAGCTCTGGATTCTCACAGGGCCAGAGACGGCTATTCCCGTCCTTTCTCTCTCCCATAATTGTCGATCTCGGGGGCACCCCATGAAGTTGATGGGCAATAGGTTCAGATCAAACAAAAAGAAATACTGCTTTCTCAATGATTAATTAAATTGTGGGACTCACAGTGAACATAGTGATGGCCATAGTGAACATTAGTGATGGCCATGAGTGCAGATAGCTTTAAATACGTGCTAGATTAATGGAGGAGAGGTCCATCAATGGCTACTAGCCATGTTGACCAAAGGGAACTTCCATTTTTTTTTTGGCATCATGTCACAGCTGATTTATGGTGACCCCGTAGGGTTTTCAAGGCAAAATACATTCAGGGGTGGTTTGCCATTGCCTGCCTCCGTGTCGCACCCCTGGTATTCCTGAGAGGTCCCCCATCCAAATACTTGCCAGGGTCTAGGCAAAGTAGCAGAGCTTTCCTGGAAAACCAGCAGGGGTGCACCTGAATCTGTGGCACTGCAAGATTCTGTTTCTTATGTGGACACAATAAGGTAGTTTTCCGTGAAAGATTGGGGATGAGGGGGGAGGAGGGTTACTGACTGATTTGTTTGCTTGCACTTTATTCCAAACTTTTGCCGATATTCTCCATTCACTTCAGAGGTGTTCTCAGACAAAGGAGGCTGAGAGGTAACTGGTCTCCCTTTCGCAAGCATTATGTTCCCTAATCTTGATGTGTGGTTGAAAGCGATCGGCCCCCTCCTCTTGATTCTTCTGCTAAGGAACAAAGGTGGCACAAAGCTTCCAGAGATTTTATAAAAATGCTAATAATTCTCAACCATTGCAACAACCCATCCTAGTTGCGGGTTGTCTTTTAGGACTGGGTTGGAAAGATCTGAATGGCACTGAGGAATCAATGATCATACGCCCTAGGTCACATGCCTGGCAGCAAAATGTCACACAGCAGGCAATGACCTGAGCAATTGCAGAGACCTGAATTTATCCTCGCTTCCTTCCAGTAGTCTTAAGAATTTTTAAAGGTCAGTGCCATCAATGCTGTGACAATGTTTTCTGTCCTGCTAGGGAGCTGATCAGCAGCTAAGCAAGGTTGGCAATGGTTAGTACTTGGATACTCGTGAGCACATGAAGCTGCCTTATACTGAATCAGACCCTTGATCCACCAAGGTCAGTATTGTCTAAGGCTAGCAAAGGCTCTCCAGGGTCTCAGGCAAAGGTCTTTCACATCACCTACTTGCCTGATATTTTTAACTGGTGATGCCAGGAATTGAACTTGGGACCTTCTGCATGCCAAGCAGAGGCTCTTCCACTGAGCCACCGCCCTTCCTGAATGGATGGAAGACTAGAGTTGCTACACAGAAGACGACAATGGCAAACCACTTCTGCTCATCTCTTGCCTTAAAAGCCCGTGATGGGGTTGCCATAAGTCAGTTGTTACTTGGTGGCTCATTTTACCTTTAGGGAACAACATTTGGACTACTACTATTATACTCTACTAATTGCTTAATTGCATTCAATATAAGGCACTCATTGCATAACATTACATCTTTGGTTGCATGCATGTTGACATCACATTACATCATTTTGAATACGTTACACATGCTTACTGAAATTGCCATCCCATAATAATTAGAGATGCTCATTATAATCCACCTTGTGGGTGTGATTTTTTCATATTATAATGAGACCTTTGGGCTACCTTTCCTTGGAATGTGGTCATTTGACATGAATGTAAATCAAGTCATGATTGACATTACTGATCTGAACTTTATGGCCTGGAACTTTATGGCCAAGCCAGATATCAGCACATCTTATCACTCTAGTGTCACAACTCATAGACTCTCAGGCGTCAGTAGGATTCTGTGGAGGACACGACAAAGAACCTGGGAGCTGTGCTGAAAGCCGGATTATTTCCTGTCATTGCAATAACTTCGGGAAATGGTTATGTTCAATTGAACAGAGGAGAGTGGCCCTGAAGCTACTCAGGTGTGAAATCCATTTTGTATCGGTCTCCAGTATGTCTACAATGGCAGGCAGAAACTAGTACCTGGTGCAGGATTGTGGCTGATAAAAATCCAGGATTCCCAAGTTTTTGGAGCACCCGGGTTGACAGAAATACATTGCAGACTGTATAACAAGTTGATAAAAGGCAGCAGAGTTCGGAGGAGGGATGCCTGCAACCCCCCTGTATATCTGTCTATACTTCTGCCGACTCCAAATTATGCTCCTCCTCCTGTATACAGTTTTTCTGTATACTTGTATACCGGACTAGCATCCACCACTCATGAGGAGGAGTGTGGAATCAAACCCAGTTCCCCAGTTTAGACCACCACTCTTAGCTAAGCCAGCGTGGTGTAGTGGTTAGTGGACTCAGTGTGACAATCTCAAGATACATTTTAATGTTAATATTTGCCATTCTACATCAATGCTGGTGCAAAACGTTTCCTGCCACCTGCTGTCTGCTTAGGAGTTACTATGAGTCAGAGGAAAGCCAGCAAATCATAGAACAAGCATTTCTGGATTTTAGCCAGAAGGCTTAGGTTAGCCACCCAGACAAAGAATTTATTTTCATTGATTACAACGTTACAGCGTTTTTCCTTTGTGAGCATTTTCCCCCATCCCCTTCTCTAGAAGCTCTGTTTTGCCAAGGACAGAGAGGGAAATGGAAGTTGGCCCTGTGGTCAAAGGTTTGAAAATCTATTTTCTTTGGGCCATTCTGATGCTGTCCTTTGTGTAACGAGCTGAATGTATGGCACAGCTAAATCGGAGCATGGGTCTGTCTGCCATAACTTGGTGCTGTCTACTATTATGACTGGCAGTGGCTCTCTGGAGTCTCAGACAGAGAGAGAGGGGCATTTCCTTCTCATCTTCTTTCTTAGATCCCTTTAACTGGCGGTATCAAGGACTGAACGTGGGCCCTTCTATATGCAAAGTCAGTGCTGAATCAATGAGCCACAGTTCCTCTCCACTGCGTTGGAAAGGTTAGGGGTAGCAAAGTTTCAAAATATTCAACAGTGATGTTTCAACATTTTCTACTATGGCCGTCGCCTGCCCCTTTTAGAGTTCTTTGGTTTCTGCAGCCCTGATTAAAGGTAAAGTATAAAGGCAGAAGGCGATTGAGACTGGTAGGGGCAGCCATGAAGGAGCTAGAAAAGATTTTGAAGTGTAAGGATGTGTCACTGGCCACCAAGACTAGATTAATTCATGCCATCGTAATCCCTATTACTATGTATGGGTGTGAAAGCTGGACAGTGAAGAAAGCTGATAGGAAGAAAATAGATTCCTTTGAAATGTGGTGTTCCAGGAGAGAGTTACGGATACCGTGGACTGCCAAGAAAACAAATCAGTGGGTTATAGATCAAATCAAGCCTGAACTGACCCTAGAAGCTAAAATGACTAAACTGAGGCTATTATATTTTGGTCACGTCATGAGACGACAAGAGTCACTGGAAAAGACAGTCATGCTAGGAAAAGATGAGGGCAGCAGGGAAAGAGGAAGACCCAAAAGAGATGGATTGACTCAATAAAGGAAGCCACAGCCTTCAATTTGCAAGATCTGAGCAAGGCTGTCAAAGATAGGACATTTTGGAGGACTTTCATTCATAGGGTCGCCATGAGTCGGAAGCGACTTGACGGCACTTAACACACACACATAAAGGCAGAAGACAGAAAATTATGGGTAACATCATTTTTATGGTGAATGGCACTGACTGAAGATGAACCCAAGACATTGCAGCAAAATCTCATGATGCTACGTGCATACCCATTTAAGAGTGTCACTGTCTTAAGACGTGAAGCTTATTATTTCTGACTGTATTGCTTATCATTGGTTTTACACTTCATTATTGTTTCGTTTATGGAACTTGTATGTTTAAAATACCTTTTTGGAAATTAAAGGAGATGTTAAAATTACAGCAGGCGGGGTTTGATCTGTGCGCCAATAATAATAATGGTCACATCTGAAATTGTCCTCAGAGTAATAATAGTAAGAAAGATAAAGAGAGAAATCCTAAACTATTGAAATGCATGTGCCCACCCACCGGTCAGTTGAGACAAGTGGTACTGATTTATTTTAGAAATGTATAACTCCACATTTCTCCCCAATGGGGAACCAAAGCAGTTCTTTTGTCCTCCATTTTATCGTCACAACACCAAACCTAGGTTGGGCCGAGAGAGTGTGACTGGCCTGAGGCCAACCAGCAAGCTATGGGAATGGGAATTTGAATTGCGGCTGTTAAGGGGAGACATGATAGAGGTCTATAAACGTATGCATGGTATGGAGAGAGTGGACAGGGAGAAACTTTTCTCCTCTCATAATACTAGAATGGTAGGTCATCTGCTGAAGCTGGAGGGTGAGAGATTCAAAACTGATAAAAGGAAGTATTTCTTCACACAATGCATAGTTAAATTGTGGAACTCCCTGCCCCAGGATGTGGTGATGGTTGCCAACTTGGAAGCCTTTAAGAGGGGAGTGGACATGTTCATGGGATATTTATGACTACTAGTAAAAATGGATACTAGTCATGATTCATACCTATTCTCTCCAGGATCAGAGGAGCATGCCTATTATAATAGGTGCTTTGAAACACAGGCTGCTGCAGTTGTCTGGTTTGTGGGCTTCCTAGAGGCACCTGGTTGGCTACTGTGTGAACAAACTACTGGACTTGATGGACCTTGGTTTGATCCAGCATGGCCTTTCTTATGATCTTATGAATGTGGTTCTCTCAGGTTATAGACAGTCACTCTATCTATTCCACCATGCTGGCTTGTATAGTTCATTCCTAAAATAATAATAATAAAATATCCTGAACTGGTGGATGAATCATCTGAGATTATATTCTAAGGCATTTATCAATGGCTTTTAAGGTTATCAAACATAAGTACAGGCCATGGTGATCTAGACACAGAGAAAAACCTAGTAACGGGTTTCCAGAAATTGTAATGCTGAAGACTTATTGAGAGGTGCTTTCTTAAGAGATAACCATTTCTGACTCTCTCACCGTATTGTGTGTTCGCAGATCCATTAGTTGTTAGGCTTGTATTGTTTGGTTTGTATTTTCATATCATTAGTCTACTACTTAATCTGCTTAATCTTAATTTTGTAAACGTGACAAATCTGTAGGGTTGCCAGCACTGGGGTGGGAAATACCTGGACATTTTGGCGGTGGAGTCTGGGGAGGGCAGGGTTTGGAGCAAGGAGGGACTTCAATGCCATAGAGTCCAATTGTGAAAGCGGCCATTTTCTCCAGGGGAACTGATCTCTATCGGCTGGAGATTAGTTGCAATAGCTGGAGATCTCCAGCCACCATCTGGAGGTTAAACCAAGTTTCACACAGAAAACAAATATTCCAAGCAATTTCAATATAATTCCAATATTACCATCATAATGCAAAAGTCATATCCAAACACAGGTCATAAATTACAAAGTCACATGTATTGTTTACCAGTAAGTGCATACAAACAGGTAAGTGTATAATCCTGGTTTTAAATATAGGAAAGGAAACACATCACCATGTATATAATAATTCTAACTATATATATAACTATATATATAACTATATATAACTATATATATAACTATATATAACTATATATATAACTATATATATATATATATAAAACTATAACTATGTGTGTGTATGTGTATATATATATATGTATATATATATATGTGTATATATATATATATATATATATATATAGTTATATAGTTATATATATAGTTATATATATAGTTATATATATATATATATATATATATATATATATATATATATATATAGTTATATAGTTATATAGTTATATAGTTATATAGTTATATAGTTATATAGTTATATAGTTATATTTCTTTAGCAACAATATATTCACCAGAAGTCAGACAGGTTCCTCATTGGAATTATATTGAAATTGCTTGGAATATTGTTTTCTGTGTGGATTTTGGTTTAACTACTATATACACAAAAGTGCCTGTCTTTTTATTAACCACCTGGAGGTTGGCAACCCTACAGATCAGTAAAATGAGAATTTGAACCTATATACTTTGCATTAAAACCACCATTTCTGTCACACTTTCCCCTGATGTTCTGTGATGTTCGGTTGATCTCTTCTGTGCGCACACCCCCTCCACAGTGTGCCAGCTTTCTCAGTAGTGAGGCTATATACACAAAGGGCTCCATCTTTTGTTCTCCCCCCGCCCCACTCAGAGCAAAAGTCCCATGTAAGGGCTGGTCCTCAGCACCATTGAAAACTACTTCAGTTCTTCAAACTCTTTCCAGTTCCATGGTGGTTTGGTTTCTTTGCTTCAAGAGATTGACGACTGTTATGGTCCAGGGGTGGCCCTCAATCTTATTTGTAGTTCCCTTGCCAAAGCCTGGAGACTGTGTTTCTGTGTAGAATAAAAAGGCTTTTTTTACAGCACTTAAATACTTTAATGGCAGAGTAAAGGGGCACAGTCAGCCCCGAAGGCCTCTTTCCTTTTAACTTTCCACACAGACTGAGTTGTGTGCCAGCACTGTTCACAAAGACTTTCATAATTCTGTTTCAACTTACTTTCTACTTTCTGCTTTCAAATCATTGGAAGGGGGAATCTTAGGGTGACAAAAGTTGGGAGAATCTCGGGAAAGACTGATTTTTCTGGGTGACTGCTTAATAGGGTTGCCAACCTCCAGGTGCTAGCTGGAGATCTCCTGCTATTACAGCTGATCTCCAGCCGATAGAGATCAGTTCACCTGGAGAAAATGGCTGCTTTGGCCATTGGACTCTATGGCATCAAAGTCCCTCCCCTCCCCAACCCCACGCTCCTCAGACTCTGCCCCAAAAACCTTCTGCCTGTGGTGAAGAGGGACCTGGCAACCCTTCTGCTTAACCAGCAAGTGCCTGCAGCACAACCGTGGGCCTAATTCCCTGCTTGCTTTTCCGTAGGTGGGATTGGGTTTGGCCGTTCCAAAGGCAACTCGGGTTCGGAAGCAGATGATGAAACACAGTTGACCTTCTACACTGAGCAGTACAGGAGCCGTCGACGTAGCAAAGGTAAGGAGGGAAGCTTGAGCTGATTGCTAGGGTTGCCAACCTCCAGGCACTAGCTGAATATCTCCTGCTATTACAACTGATCTCCAGCCAAAAGAGATCAGTCCCCCTGGAGAAAATGGCCTCTTTGGCCATTGGACTCTATGACATTGAAGCCCCTCCCCTCCCCAAACCCCACCCTCCTCAGGCTCTGCCCCAAAAACCTCCTTCCGGTGGTGAAGAGGGACCTGTCAGCCTTACTGATTGCATGAGACTGGACTCCACTACCCATGCCTTCTTATGCAGATTTGCATCCTTCTAAGCCTGTTGACTTCCGTGGATTTAGAAGTGTGTAACTCTGTTCAGGATGGCACTGTACGCCAGGGGTCCCAGACGTGGTACCCATGGGTGCCCTCCGACACCTTTTCTGGCACCTGCCAAATGCTTTCAGAAAGTAGGTAGGGTAGGATTGCAAACCTCCAGGTACTAGCTGGAGATCTCCTGCTATTACAACTGATCTCCAGCCGATAGAGATCTGTTCACCTGGAGAAAATGGCTGCTTTGGCCATTGGACTCTATGGCATTGAAGTCCCTCCCCTCCCCAAACCCCGCCCTCCTCAGGCTCCATCCCAAAAACCTGAGGGAATTAGCAATCTGCCTGAGACCCTGGAGAGCTGCTGCCAGTCTAAGTAGACAATACTGACTTCGATGGACCAGGGGTCTGGTTCAGTATAAGGCAGCTCATGTGTTTATGTGTGTTCAGCCTCCCGCCGGTGGCAGAGAGGGACCGGGCAACCCTAGGGTGGGGCCAGGTACGGGTTTTGCCCAGCAAGGCTGCTGATGACTACTTGAGGTTTGATTGTCTGTACAGATTTTTTTTTAAGTTGTTTTGGCAGCAGCTGACACCACAGCACAAGGGTCTGTACTGTGCTACTGAAGTTAAGCGGTGGAATCATTTTGTGGCTGGCTCTGCCTCCTGCGGCAGCCGTTTTGTGTGGCAGCCACTTTGTTGCTGCGCCAACCCTGCTGTGTTAGAATTCCAAATGTGCCCGCAAGGCTAGAAAAGGTTGGGGACCCCTGTGTAAACCACCCTATTCAATCCGAAGTTTCTCAATGCTGGGTCTTATCTGTTCAGCTCCTCTTGGGTTTTCTGTACCTCTTTCCCGAATATTAAGGCAAGTACAGCACAATGGGAGCTAGGGTTGCCAACCTCCAGGTAGTAGCTGGAGATCTCCTGCTATTACAACTGATGTCCAGCCGATAGAGATCATTTCCACTGGAGAAAATGGCCGCCTTGGCAACTAGACTCTATGGCACTGAAGTCCCTCCCCTCCCCAAACCCCGCCCTTCTCAGGCTCCGCCCCAAAAACCTCCCACTGGTGGCAAAGAGAGACCTGGCAACCCTAATGGGAGAGGAGAGGCTTTGTAGAAAATCACTTTGTCAGGTGGAAGAAATGCTTTCAACCGTTTTGAAGTTTTACCAGCACCTCTTTTCTTTCTAAAGCCCCAACATGCCAACGTGTTTGGTTTTAGGAAAGGGACCATGATGTTTTTATTTTGGGTTATGGTATGTTACTAAGTGATTTTTTAAAAGACTGAAAAAAATAACAAAGTTCAAAAGTGAGTTGATTGTGTGTGTGCAAAGTGCCGTCAAGTCGTAGCCGACTTGTGGCGACCCCTTTTTGGGGTTTTCAGGGCAAGAGACTAACAGAGGTGGTTTGCCAGTGCCTTCCTCTGCACAGCAACCCTGGTATTCCTTGGTGGTCCCCCATCCAAATACTAACCTTTAACGCCTGAGGTCTGATCCCGTGCCCCTGTTATCCCGGAGCCATTAAGTATGCAGATGAGGGGGGGGGGAACGCTGCGGACGTGTCAGGTCATCTCTTGTGAAATGACAGCTGTTGGAGACACGATCAGGACACAGAGAAAATGGATTCCCTCTGGATCTACATGAGGGCTTTCCTCCATGTCCGTTTGGCTGCGTAGTACGGGGGTCTCTGTCCATGACGTCTGGGCTTGACTCCAGTCTAGAACGGCTGGAACATGTGTCTCTGCGGTTACCAGGTAATACAGTCCTGGAGATGGCAACTGCAGGCTTACAATTAGGCATTCACACAAATGCACGGAACGTGTTTGTTTTGGGCCCAAACTGCTTTTGCACCTAGAATCAGCACACTGATTGTCATCGTTCCCATGAAATGCATTGCGTGCCTGGATTGTGCAGTCATTCATTTCAAAAAGGAGAAAAGAAAATGGAGTGGAAAAGTGGGGGGGGGGAATCTCTGTTGCATAAATTTTTAATGGGCTAAGGGGAAGCATTGTTTTAGACGGTTGGAAGTCCTCTATGAATGCCTGCAAGAGGAAAGTTTGAGGCAGAAGACAACAGCTTGAATACTGGCAAAAGGTTTCAACTTTTCCTAACCGGCAAGAGTTGAGCAGGGCAGACTTCCATTTTGCAAGCATTCTGGATAATAGCTTATGAATCCATTTGTGTCTCGATATTTCGCATTTTCATCATCATGATCCTGCAGTGCTTTGTGTCTTCTGAAATCCCTTGCTCGTGGAGGGCTTACCTAGATGAAGAAGGTCTGTGATCAGCATATCTTTTGGGATTTTTTCCCCCTTTCAAAGCAGCCAGGTGCTGGGGGATTATTAGGAAAGGGACTGAAAATGAGGCAACCAATATTGTAAAGCCCCTGTGTAGATCTAAAGTGTGGCCTCATTTGGAACAATTCCTACAGTTCGGGTCTCAAAAATGGTATTGCAGAGCTGGAAACCAATGTGGAAGACGATTAAGTGGCTGAAGCACCTTCCCTATGAGGAAGGGCTATGGGGCTTTTCAGTTTAGAAAAAAAAAGGAAGACTTTTGGAGGGAGTATGATAGGGTTGCCAATCTCCAGGTAGTAGCAGGAGATCTCCTGCTATTACAACTGATCTCTAGCCGATAGAGATCAGCTCACCTGGAGAAAATGGCCGTTTTGGCAATTGGACTCTATGGCCTTGAAGTCTCTCCCCTCCCCAAACCTTGCCCTCCTCAGGCTCTGCCCCAAAAACCTCCTGCTGGTGGTGAAGAGGGACCTGGCAACCCTAATGATAGATGTTTATGATATTATGCCTTTTTTCTTACTCACCTGTTATATTAGAACTTGGGGCCGATTCAGAATGTACGAAAGGACATACTTCTTTACTCAGTGAGTAATTAAATTGTAGTGTTCACTGCCAGTAGACATAGCCACTAGCATACATGGCTTTAGAAAGGGGTTAGATAGATTCCTGCAGGATAGATTCATCAGTGGCTATTAGCCATGATGATTAAAAGGAACCTCTACATTCAGAGGCGGTAAGCCTCTAACTACCTAATGGTAGCAGGCAATATAAGGCCTGTATATTCTGTTTCTTGGTCCTTCAGAACAGGTTGGCCAGTGTATGAAGCAAGATGCAGAACTAGAATGGACCACTGTTTAAGCGCTGTTTAAATTATGATACAATGGTGACCCTGAGGAACAGCAGAGTTCCAGTATTCTGGCACTTAGCGTCCCTCCGTCCTCTCCTAATCTGAGCCAGTTTTTCTGTTTGTCCCAATGATTCTTTTTTGTGTAAATCACACACACACACACACACACACACCCCGCCAAATGGTCCCTTAGCAGAAGGGCCGTCGATCGATCGTCCTCTCTATCTCCTCTGGCTCTCTTTGCCTTTCAAGCCTTAGCAGAAAGGAATTTTCCGTTACAAATCCAACGAGTCTCCGTTTCTGCTCGCTGGGAAGAAGATCCGTTTAGGCGCAAAAGCACAGCTTAAAAACAGTAATAATTGCAACTGAGCTCAGTGATTGGGCGGGGATCCTTATTCCCGTTAGGGAATGGATCCATCATTGGAGGCAGCGGATTGTTAGCAGCCATGCTCTGTGTTTGAGTTTGTAGTGGGCGGCTGGCGGAGGCCCTTTGCAGCACCGTGGTCGTCAGAGACCGCTGAGCAGCATCTTCCTTGCGCTCTTTCCCCCCACACCGGCTGCACCGACTGGAAGGGATGCGGTGGCAGGTTTTTAATTATGTGCGGGTTCTTCCATGCTGTGTCACCTGGCAAGGCAGCCTTTCCACATTTAAAGCAGGGCCTGTCCAATTTTCTTTCCATCAGCCTCTCTGGTATGAGTAATAGAAGTTCAAGCATCCCCAAAATGAACAGATGCCGTATGAAACCTTGATATCCCATAGACAACCCCCCATGTGCCACTATTCACAGACGCTGCCTTTCTATTGGTGTATAACCAGGGTTTATATTAATATATAACCTATCAGAAGATAACTAAAGGTTATATTTCATAAGTATATCCGGCTTTATTTTGTACTTAGTGAATTTTTTTTTTGGCTCCTGCAGTTATTCTGGGAAGGTGCCTCCTTTAAGGTAGCATCCCATGATCCGGGTACCATTACCGAGAAGGCTGTCTTTGTGGTAGCTGTCTGCCTAGCTTCAGTTGATGGATGAGAGCTGTAGATAATGATCTCATCTGCTAGGCAGGTTCATATGGGGAAAGGGAGCTTTGGTATTTTAGCAGTTTCAGAAGTATCTTTCACACCTGCTTAGAACTCAAAAGAAACACAGGATCATAGACTCATAGAGTTGGAAGGGACCTCCAGGGTCATCAACCCCTGGCACAATGCAGAAAATTCACAACTACCCCCATACCCCCATTGACCCCCCACTCCATGCCCAGAAGATGGCCAAAAAACACACCCACGCACACACACATCCTGGATCCTTGGCAAAACTGGCCTGGAAAATTGCTTCCTGACCCCAAAGTGACAATCAGCATTTCCCTGAGCATGTAAGAAAGGGCCACAAAAGCCAAACACTGATTCAACCCTTCCTGCCCTCCCTCTCATGTGGTTGTTTTGAGGGGGAGGGGAATCAGGTGATGGATGCACGCATATTCCATACCCAAAACTCTTTGACCTTGACAGGGGATCTGGCTTTAAAAGGGGAGAAGAGGTCCATCAGAGGCTATTAGACATGGGGACTAGAAGGAATCTGCACAGCCAGAGGCTGTGAATCTCTGAATACCAGTGTCAGGAGGCCATATCAAGGGAAGGCCTCAGCCTCTATGTCCTATTGTTGGCCCTCCAGAGTAACTGGTTGGCTGCCATGTAAAACAGGATGCTGGACTAAATGGACCACTGGTCCGATACAGCAAGGCTTGTGTTCTTTCGTGTATGATTGATTACCCCCCACCCCCCACACACACAAACAGATGCATTTGCAGTAGGGTTGCCAAGTGCCAGGTGGTGGCTGGCAAACCCCCACAAATCCACCTGGCTGCCTTCCGACCAGCTGAGGGTTGGCAGGCGATGCACCCCCGCGCACCTGCCAGCAGCGGTACGTCACTTTCAGTTTACACCTGGAAGTGCTGCATCGCAAGAGGCCTTTTCCACTCAAACTCCCTGTTTGAGTGGAAAAGGCCTCTTGATGCATCCCTTCCGGTTATAAACCGGAAGTGACTTAATCACATTGGCGCGGCCGTGCGCGCAAACCCACCTTACCTCCACCCTAAAAATTTCCTGCCGAAGGACAGGACGGACCTGGTAAGCCTAATTTGCAGTAAGAAACTTTCCAGATGGTTCCATAGATAGTTTGGGGGAAAAAAAGAATTCTGAAAGCAGCAGTTAATTTCTTTTGCTGTTTTTCTTTTCTTCACTTACACACACACACACACACACACACACACACACACACACCTTGCTTTTCTAAACAAGATATTCTTATTGCAATTGTGGTCCCTTTCCATGGGGAAAGGTAGACAAAATGAACACACAGACAAATATACGTTGGGTATAAAAAGTTCATAGCTTTATTGATTACAGCAGATGGAGCATTGGCGGAGCATGGGGGTGGATCCAGAGATCAGATGACCCCTGTCATCCGATGTATCGAAAGCATCGATCACCGACCCCAACCGCATGTGGGGACAACACCGGAGTGGCACTTCGGTGGCCCCCCCAGGACGGAAATCTCTGTGTGAAAACCAAAGCCACCTGGGAGTGGAGCACCCAAAACAAGCCCCCGAGCTGGGCAATGATGATGTACTCCATCCCAAGACCCCTTATGGGGACCACCAAAACCGGAAGGAAAGGCACCTCTTCCCAGCCTGGATCAGTCCCCATGCCGAAAACCGCCCAAGCTGTGACGAAAGAAATAATCGAAAATACAGCCTACAGGGAGAGTGGGTGGTGCTCGCCGCCAAAGAGGCCTGTTAGCGAGCGGCTCTCACTTAAATAGGTGCAGGGAAGGGCCAGGCGCGCTGGTGTCACTCTCCGGCGCCCGGGATGCAGAGGGGAAGGGGCGTGCCGATTCTCACCAAAACCACAATACATAAATTAACCGTGCCCCCCCCCCAAGAAACATACAAAGGTCTTCACCTAACTATTAAGAAGGAAGGCACCAGGGAACTCTCCCAGAAGAAGTAAGCTCCTGAGGCATGGCACTACGACCAAGAAGGCACTGGCCCTGCAAGCAGTGGGAGACTTCTGGGAAGGGTGTCAGAGGCAGATGGTAACATTTGGGCAGAGTCCCTCTTGCTAGATTTCCTCGCCGTCAGAAGCCTCTGACACAATCCTTCCTGCCCTTCCACTCATGTGGCATCTTATGACGGGACTCTAATGTTTGCCCTGCTGCTTTGCTCGTATTTCAGCAATTACCGTTTTCTCTGGTCACAGTGATCCGCTTCAGCCTTGCATATCCATCCATGCCGTTGTGGAGAGGGTGTGTACCTTGAGGGTAGCCTTGCACATTACCCCCCCCCCAAAAAAAAAGATACTTCCCCTCCCCCTTAGAAACCACCAGGTCTCTGACCACTTCTAGCCACTCTTGGGTTGTGCTTGTATTCACACACACACACACACACACACACACACACACGTTTTGCTAGGCTGTGCAGACTTTTTCTCACTCTGCTGTGTAATCTGGTCGTTTCCATTGTCAGGATAACACACGGAGGCAAGGCATCGCCAGCTCTCTTGGGAGCTGTATTATTGCCTCGTAAACTAGCACTGCCATCCCATTATAGCCTAATTAAGACCATGGGGATTTAGGTTCCTCTTGTCCAGCGATAACTTCCACATTCTGCCTTGCTGAGATAAGGAGGTTCCAGTATTGTTCTGAGGCTCACAGCAGATTCCCGCGTTGGTTTTTCTTCTTTGTTTTAAGGGGCGGGGGAAGGCCGAGATGCTTGAGTCTACAGGATGCCCAATTCTTCCCTTGATTTGCAGTGGGGTTTTTTTTTTTAAATATATATATATATTAATGACAAATTAGGGGGCCCAATTATCTGCCTCAGCTTTGCATCCTCGGCAGTGCTTCGGTTCTCTCTCGCTCTCTCCAGCTCGTCGAGCCTTCTGAGGGCTGTTAAAGGAACGCGAATCTGGGCTTTGATCTGCTTCTGTATTTGGGGTTTAAAACAAGGCCCTTTATAAGGGAAAATTAGGTATTCGGAATCTGTTACACACGCAGTAGCTTTGCTTTGATCCTCTCCTGCCTCCGGAGGCAACAGACGCTTACGATTTGAGAGGAAAGCAAATGAAATGTGGAATGAGAAATGTTGAGTCTCAGTTCTCTCTCTCTCTTCCCTTTTTTCCTTTCACTAAAATGCACAGGAAAGTTGGGGGCTAAGGAAACAAGGTGCGTTGTAGCAAGAGGTGTGCTGCTGACTATCAAAGTATCCTCTCTTAGGTC
Organism: Euleptes europaea; assembly: GCF_029931775.1. Taxonomy (NCBI): domain Eukaryota; kingdom Metazoa; phylum Chordata; class Lepidosauria; order Squamata; family Sphaerodactylidae; genus Euleptes; species Euleptes europaea. The sequence continues at coordinate 46,101,267 of NC_079325.1, read as the reverse complement.
ATTTATACATGGTCTCTGTAACCTCCTTTATTCCCTGTTTCAGCCAGGATCTAACTTTTCAGTATGCACGACATCCCATTCCTTGGTAGCTCAACGCTGTTTCAAAGCAAAACCAACCCGGGTTTTCCCGTTCCTCTGTTAATCCGACTTTTCCCTCTCCCCTGAGCCCGGCTAAACAGGGGAGAAATACAGAAGACTGGCTTCTCTCACAGCCAACCACAAAGCAGTGTGTAAAGAGGCGGGGATTCAAGTGCTTCCTGCTACCTCGGAACTCTTTCTGAGCAAAAGAAAGGCTTTTTAAAAACGAAGCTAGGATTTCTCCCCCCCTTCTTTCAGATTGCTCCATTTTTTTTTTGTTCTTAAAATGCTTTTTTATGCAGCAGTTGGGTTTGGGGGGGGGGAGGAAATCTTCTTGCATGGTGAGCACTGTGAAGTAAGCCAATTACAGAGCAGCATTTAAAGGGGTGGGACTTGATTTGAGCTTGGAAGACTGCTTTTCTGTATTCATGGCTCGATTAGCACTCAGTTTCGTCCCTGATCATTCAAGCCAATGCATACAGTTTTCCCCAAATCGGGTTACATTAATGTCCAATGAACCCAGGTCCAACCAGGGAGATCCAACCCATGCATAAAAGGCCTTAGATTGAAACACACAGGTTCTCTTCTCCCATCCCCATTCCATTGCATTTAGTCTGTCATCCAATTTAGTCCCACTTCTCAGGACTCTTGCTAAAGCCTGATTGGAACTTGATGTACGTCTGGCAAAATACAACAACAAAAAAACATTTTCCAAGGGACTTTTCACATGTCCCGCTTAAGAAGAAGTTTTTTTTTTTTAATATTCCTATTTTATTTGCCTTTAAGAAGTCTCAAACCGGTTTACAATCACCTTTCCTTCCTCTCCCCACAACAGGCACCTTGTGAGGTAGGTGGGGCTGAGAGAGTTCTGAGAGAACTGTGACTAGCCGAAGCTCACCCAGCAGGCTCCATGTGGAGGAGTGGGGAAACCAACCTGGTTCACCAGATTAGAGTCCGCCGCTCATGTGGAGGAGGTGGGAATCAAACCCGGTTCTCCAGATTAGAGTCCACCACTCATGTGGAGGAGGAGAGAATCAAACCCCGTTCTCCAGATTAGAGCCCACCACTCATGTGGAAGAGTGGGGACTCAAACCAGGTTCTCAGATTAGAGTCTACTGCTGAGAGCCAGCATGGTGTAGTGGTTAAGAGCAGTGTTTGGAGCGGTGGAGTCTGATCTGGAGAACCGGGTTTGATTCCCCACTCCTCCACATGAGCGGCGGAGGCAAATCTGGTGAACTGGGTTGGTTTCCCCACTCCTCCACACGAAGCCAGCTGGGCGACCTTGGGCAAGTCACACCCTCTCATCCTCACTTACCTCACAGGGTGTCTGTTGTGGGGAGGGGGAGGGAAGGTGATTGTAAGCCTGTTTGCGTTTCACTTAAGTGGTAGAGAAAGTTGGCATATAAAAACCAACTCTTCTTCTTAACCATGCTGGCTCTCCAATGTGCCCTTTTCCTGTCTGCTCAAAAAAGAAGAAGAAGAGATTTCCCACCTGTGCCAAGCAGCAAACCCTACTGATTTGCTCTGACAGCCAGCAAGGGTTCCCCACCCCAATGTGTAATCTAAGTGATCCTTCCTGTATGATCAAGAGAGTTATGTAACTGCCACCACAATAGCAAGCAGACAAGGGGAAGATTGTAGAGGTATTAGAGTGTGTACGTGGACTCAGATTTATGCGCTATCACATCGAGTCATCTGAAGAAGGGGAAGACTCAGCAGCCAGGAAAAGACTTATCAATTCCAGGCTGCCTATCAAGCAGCCAGAGGCAAGGATAACGCACAGAGATATCAGTGCAGCGCCCAACCCACTTGTACAAATAACGCCATAGCCACCCATATTCTGCCTACGGATAGAGATTTATCTGAAGAGTTAATTTGTTATCTGTCCCATCCCAGGAGCGTTAGGCAGGCAACACGATACGGAGCTCAAATATTAAAATATTAAAACGTCTACCTAAAAATCTTCTTAAAGCACGATATCTGAAGGACTGCTTCCTCACCTGCCACGGTTCATGATTTGCTGGGAATGCTCTTCTGGAGCTACCAGTGATGTTGCTCACTACATGCCCTCACTATCCTGATTCAGCAACCAGAAAGTATCCTGCCAATGTCATTTTCCACTGAGAGTCCATAGATGGGGCATAGCAAGTCATGTTTGTACTGAGCAGCATTGTAAACTCCGATAGCTCGCTGAAAACAAAATTAAAGGCAACACCATTTAATTTTCTCTCACACTCATAAATACACACACTATTGGGGAAAATTCACAGTGGGTAGCCGTGTTAGTCTGTTTGTAGTAGTCAAAAAGGGCAAGAGTCCAGTAGCACCTTAAAGACTAACAAAAATATTTTCTGGTAGGGTATGAGCTTTCGTGAGCCACAGCTCACTTCTTCAGATACAGCTAGAATGTGAATCCCTTGGTCTTTAAGTAGAGGAACAGTATGTAAATGTGAATAGCAGGCTTGATTGGATTAGGTGTGATATGCAAAAGAGTCTGTGATGTCCAGGGGAGAGATGGGTGTGGAGAAATCAGCATTGGTAATGGGCCATGAATGCAAGGTCTTTATTCAGCCCAGGTAAATGCATTGACTTTAGTTTGAATATCAACTGTAATTCAGCAGTTTCTCTTTCCAATCTCCCTTTAAAATTCCTTTGTAAGAGAACTGCTACTCTTAAATCTGCAACAGAATGTCCTGGAAGGTTGAAATGTTCACCCACTGGTTTTTGAATATTGTGGTTTCTGATGTCAGACTTATGTCCATTTAATCTTTGTCTAAGAGACTGACCTGTTTGTCCAATGTAGATTGTGGAAGGGCATTGCTGGCATGTGATGGCATAAATCACATTAGAAGATGAGCAGGAATATGAACCTGAGATAGTATGGCTGACATTGGTGGGTCCAGAGATGGTGTTCCTAGAATCTATATGAGGGCAAAGTTGGCACCTCGGTTTGTTGCAGGCCTTGGTGCCAGAGTCCATGTTCTTGTTAAGTAGTTTATCATCATGGGTGAGAAGTTGTTTTAGGTTAGCCGGCTGTCTGTAAGCAAGAAAGGGACATCCCCCCAGTGCTTCAGCGAGGAAAGTGTCACAATCCAGCATTGGTTGTAGGTCCTTAATAATACGTTGGACTGGTTTTAGTTGGGAGCTATAAGTGACAACCAGAGGTGTTCTGTTGTCGTTCTCTCTGGGCTTATCTTGTAGTAAGTTATGCCTGGGTATCATTCTGGCCTTCTCAATCATCTTTCGCACCATATCTGCAGGATATTGTAGTTGCAAAAATTGGGGAAAGGATGGTTAAAATATTCAGTGACAGCAAAATTAATACATTATCCGCCCCGCCCCCCCAGCTCTTCTCATGAAACTCTTGGACACTTCTGTTATGGAAGAATCCACCGAATTGTAATGTGTGATATATAGGTGGTGGGTAGTCCATTATCATGTCTCTTTATGAAGTGTTACCATTTCTTTACGTACCATTTCTTTAGGTATTTGGGTACAATATTTTAGTTTCGCATTGTTCTTATATGATGGTTTATGCTTTGGGATGTGGCAAGTTAATAGCCTGAACAGCTGGAGGAGGAGGAGGAAATTATGATGATGACGATGGTGGTGGTGGTGGTGGTGGTGGTGATGATGATGATGAGTTGGTTTTCATAACCCGCTTTTCTCTACCGAAAGGAGCTCCAAAGTGGCTTACAGTCCCCTTACCTTACTCTTCCCACAACAGACATCCTGTGAGGTGGGTGGGGCTGAGAGAGCTCTAAGAGAACTAGCACAAGGTCACCCAGCTGGCTTCTTGTGAAGGAGTGGGGAAACCAACCTGGTTCACGAGATTAGAGTCCACCGCTCATGTGGAGGAGTGGGGAATCAAACCCGATTCTCCAGATTGGAGTCCGCCACTCTTAACCACTACACCACGCTGTGTAGAGGAGGATGCCAGAAACTACAGCTTAATTTAAATGTCCACCCTGTTTTGTTTAAACGGAGGTTTGTGAAACAAACTCTACCACAAGGGTAGACATGGTACCTGCCAAGTATTTTTAGAAAGTGAACAGGGCCACGGGGGCCTTTGCCCAGCAAGGCTTCGGATTGGCCATTAGAGATTTGCTTGGCTGTGCAGATTTTTTTAAAAAATGCAACCTGTGAAACTACATTTTGCACAGGGAACAGGAAAACTAAACAGCTTTGTTTTTCCCCAAACCAATTCTTAATACTTTTGAAGATGGTTTGAGGTTGTCTAGAACTGGCTCTCCTTTTTTCATCAATTAAATCCTCACCTGCCTATGAAGCAGAATAAAGTGGTAGAATGGTTTTTAATTGTAATCTGCCTTCAGCAGGACTCAGAAGAAGTGCCATAGAAATATTCTCAATGAATAAATGGTGAATATTTGTGCTCCTGGCTTTGAAAGAAAGTGAAAGTCGATTATGTCCCCTGAGGAGGAAAGTCCCTGTCCCATCCCTAGAAAATTGAGACGTTTTGTTTTTATGTTATCGAGATGGACACAAGAGGAGCTCTTCCTTACAAAGAACTCACAAACCAGTTTGAACCTAGGACATCAGAATGCATTGACTTCCTACAGTGGATGTGGGTTCCAATGGTAATTTCTGGGGTTCTTCTCCTCCCCCAGTCATAATGAGGGGTTGAATATTTCCATTGCTTCATTCATCCTGGATGTTTACAGCTGAGCATCTAGAAACAACACAGGACACGGTCTTCCTTGAACTGTACTATCGTACACTGCAGTCGTGGATTTGCATGTTTTTAGGTCTCCTCCTGCCTATAATTCCTCTGAAAAAACTAGTCATTCTTTTCCACCTGGCCTCCCCAGTAACCCGTTTTCGTCTAAGTGAATGGGACAGTAATAAAAGTGGCACACTGATCAGATCTCAGCACAAAATCCATTACAGGGTTTGCAGCATGAAAACTTTAAAAACCTGTGATCGTAACAAATGGTTATACTTTTTTACCGGTCAGAAGAAGAGTTCCCAGTAGAGGCTGAGGATACGTTTGAGTTTATAGGATAGCACAACACAGGCAGCAGGTGCATTCTCAGCCAATGTGGGACCACAAATCTCCTGTAGACACAAAATAAAATAAAATAGAAATTACAGGGCAGGGTAGTGAGGTTTACAGAACAGGTTTGTAAGTAGCATTATTATATCTATAAGTATACTACCAGTTTGTTTGTTTGTTTTCCTTTGATCTGGGATGTGCTCCTTTCAGTGGTTGCCGTGACATCAATAAAAGATCAATAAAAGATCACAATACAACCATAAACAGGTGGCCTTAAAATTACCCAGATGCCACCGTGCAACAGGATTTCAGCAGGTCAACTTCCCATAGATGTCAAGGGTGAGGGGGGGGGATGGGGAGGCCAGTAATGATGGATCCACTCACAGCTGTAATCTAATAGGCATGATGCTTGGTAGTTGTAAGTAATTGTGGTAATCTGATATTTCAATCTCCAGAAATATTACATGTATGTTTGGGGAGAGGAAAGGAAGGTTTGAGTCTCTTTACAAAGGTAGAGAAAATTGGGGCATAAAAAAACAGTTCTTCTTCTTCTTCTTCTTCCTCTTCTCCCTCTTCCTTTTCCTCTTCCTCTTCCTTCTCCTCCTCCTCCTCCTCCTCCTCCATACAGTTTCTCCACATTTGAGTCAGCCTTGATAGGGTTCAAGGGTTCATAAGCAGGTTCAAATCTCCAAAGATTACTTTGCTGTTACGTTTCTGAGCCTGGGTTTCACTCAAACAGTCCAAATAATATATAACCCAGCAAAAAAATCAAGACCAATGAACATGTTATGCAGAACGTCCAAGTTATGGGGAAAATGTCCAAAAGGAGGAAGTAAAGTGATGTCTGTTCAGCAGCCATTTGCTGCATCTGAGAATTGGACAGTTTTGCTGATAGGAAACTAAGGCAGTAAACAATGCCTTTTTTACTTGGGTTTTTGTTTCAAATAGGGTTGCCAGGCTGTGCCTGGCAACTGGTGGAAGGTTTGGGGTGGGCACATGGGAGGGCCTAAGTAGGGTTGCCCAGCTCAGAAGCGGGGTACGCATGCATGCGCGGTTGTGCCGATGTGTTCACATCACTTCCGGTTTACACCCGGAAGTAGGGTTGCCAGGTGCCCGCTGGTGGTGGGCAACCCCCTGGAAATTTACCCCTCTGCCCGCCGACCACCTGAGGGTCGGCAAGCAAACATGCACGCACACGTGCATACCTAGCGCGTCACTTCCATTTTAGAACCGGAAGTTCTGCCTCACAAGGGGGCTTATACCTCTTAGTTTGAGTGGTAAAGGGTTGCTTAGTTTGAGAGGTAAAGGCCCTTTGCGAGGCGGCACTTCTGGTTCTAAACCGGAAGTGACATGCATGCATCCAACAATAGCCTCCTGCCGGAGGAGAGGAGGGACCTGGCAACCCTACCTGAAAGTGCCGCATTGCAACAGGCCTTTTACCACTCAAACTCCCAGTCTGAGTGGTAAAAGTCCTGTTGAGATGTGATCCCTTCCTTAGCTCTGCCCCAAAAACCTCCTGCCAGAGGAGAGGGGGGACTTGGCAACTCTAGGCCCAAGGCACTGCATGCACCATTACATCATTTCTGGTGAAAACCTGGAAGTGACAGAGAGTAGCTCTAGGAATCTATGGAAACTCTTTGGTAAAACCGTAGAGTTTCTAGTGATTCCTACAGCTACCCCTGTCCTGGAAGTGATATAACGGTCCATGCAATGGTGCCATTGTTTTTTGTTTGTTTAACCCTGCTACCTTTCCAGGCAGCAGTGGGAAATGGGGAGGGACTAGGAGACTGGGGCCATTTATGCTGGGGTATTTTCCTCACGGCCACCCCGCCAACTGTGTTGGGGCTTTCTTTTGATTAGAAGAAGAAGAGTTGGTTTTTATATGTCAACTTTCTCTGCCACTTAAGGAAGAATCAAACTGGCTTACAATCACCTTCCCTTACCCTTAGGGTTGCCCACTGCCAGGTAGTAGCAGGAGATTTCCTGCTAATTCAACTGATCTCCAGCCGATAGAGATCAGCTCACCTGGAGAAAAATGGCCACTTTGGCAATTGAGCTCTATGGCATTGAAGTCCCTCCCCTCCCCAAACCACGCTCTCTTCAGGCTCCACCCCCAAAATCTCCCACCGGTTGAGAAGAGGGACCTGGCAACCCTACTTCCCCTCTCCACAACAGACACCCTGTGTGGTAGGTGGGGCTGAAAGAGTGTGACTATCCCAAGGTCACCCAGCTGGATTCCTGTGTAGGAGTGAGGAAACCAAAGCGGTTCACCAGATCTGAGTCCACTGCTCAAAACCACCGCTCTTAACCACTATACCATGCTGGCTCTCATTATGCATACCTTTCCCAACCGTCAGAGGTCGCCTCGCTCTCTCCACTCGTCTCCGCACGTTTTGCCCATGTTTTCCAAGTACAGTTTTAGCCAGAATCCGGAAAATGCAGACAAAACGCACGGAAACACGCAGGGAGCGCGGGGCGACCTCTGACGGTCGGGAAAAGCAAAAGGAAGGCCCAAAACAGTCGGGGTGGGTGGGTGGGTGGTGGTGACTGCGGGGAAACAGCCCTGCATAAATAGCCTGGGAAGCCTAGTTTCAGGTCCCGCAAAATATGTAATAGGAAAGCCATAGACAGGTGGAACAAAAATGTGCTGAGTCTTTCTTCCCATTCCCGGTTCCCTCTGGATGTGTTGCTGTCACAGCCTCCTTGGGCAGATGATGAAAACTGCCCTTCGCTGGGCCGTCTCTCCTCCCTGCCTTAGCAATTAGGGGCTGTCTTCCCTATGCAGCCTCTGTTAACTTCCCCTGGACTGTGATAGAGATAACGGCATTTACATCTGTTCCTGGAGGCCCTGCTTTATTTATTTGTTTTTTCATTGTTTTTTCTCTCTCTTTTTTTTTTGATCCTATCTGATACAGACTTACCCAGTAATTGAGTGTTTGAGAGTGAAGAATTATCTCCCTGGCATGGCCCTTATCTTGACAGCGAAGCAACACTTTTAATTTAATTTTGTTCAGAGCACGCGGGTAACAAATTTTGCTAATCGTTCTACTGTCGCCCACTGCATGGTAACAAGCCTCTTGTTTCACAGGCAATAAAATACAAACGTACATGGGGGTGGGGGGGCAGGAAAGGCGAGCGTGTGTTATTATTATTTTTTAAAACCAGCAGACTTAAATGTACAGCTCCTACTATTTGCCGGCAAATAAGGCTACCAGAGAGCAGAGACTGCAGAGGAAATGGAAAGCGACTGCAAGCTTAGCTGTTATTTTTGGGTAGGTGTATATTTTATTTTTGAGCCTCCTCTATGGTAGACAGAAAGATGGAGCAGTCATCCTAATAGCCCATCAAGATCAGTAGTCTTTCGATGTTTATTTGTTTATTTTCACTTATTTTGGATTCCTATCCCACCCTCAATCCCCCGTCAAGGCCGGGATCAGGGCCGTCGATCACAGTAATACAATAAAACCACAATATATAACCATGAATAACTCTTAAAACATACAATAACAGCCCATTCCTGACCTGGGAGGACAAACGTTTTTAGGAGGTGTGGAAGGACCCTGGCATCTGCGCCAGCATCTGTGCCACTTATGCCAGCGCTGGGCCACTTGTGCCACTGTGACCAGTGAGGACGCCGGCATTAGGGAGCAGACACCAGCCTCCCAACGCCGCAGCCCCGGGACGCCATCTCAGCCTCCCGCCGGTGTCCTGATGGCACAGGGGGCATTCAGGTGACGTTCTGGGAGCAGATCCTCCTCTAGAAGAAGAAGAAGAGTTGGTTTTTATATGCCGACTTTCTCTACCACTTAAGGGAGAATCAAACCAGTTTACAATCACCTTCCCTTCCCCTCCCCTCCCTACAACAGATACCCTGTCAGGTAGGTGGGTCTGAGAGAGCTCTAAGAGACCTGTGACTAGCCCAAGGTCACCCAGCTGGCTTCATGTGTAGGACTTGGGAAACCAACCCAGTTCACCAGATTAGCCTCCGCCGCTCCTGTGGAGGAGTGGGGAATCAAAGCCGGTTCTCCAGATCAGAGTCCACTGCTCCAAACCACAGCTCTTAACCACTACACCACGCTGGCTCTAGGTACTCTACTAACCCCCCTTCAGGCTGGAAATGCTCCCTTTGCCCTTACACCGCCTTTTTAGGTGGCATAGCCCCATGGAACACTATGGAGCGGTTCCATGGGGCTTGCTAGTAAAGGCAGCTTCCTGGCTTCAGGGTGTGTGTGTCCTAAATCCTCCTTTGGAGGCAGTGGCGCTTTGCTGCCTCCAGCCACCAGCGCAGCCCCTCTCCTCATGAATGGGCTACCCATTAGCCATTAACTCTTAAAATATAATAGTATAAAATTACAGCAGACGGTGCACTATCCAATCTTAGTGGCCGCGAGGGCCAGGTAGAGCATACAATCCCCCACATAATTTAAAATATGGATAAGGTCAGGGAGAGGGTTTGGATGCCAGCAAAGACTGGTAGCTGTTCTGAAGTGAGCTGCCATTTAAATGAAGCTGCCCAAGATTGGCCTAGGGCTAGAATGGTTGCATCGTTTGGCGGGTGAGCTGTTCTTCAAGCCCTTGTCCTCTCAAGTGTCTGCACCTGCTTCTAGGTAGGTCATCTTGCTTGTCTACACCCATCGATGTCGTGCACAGAGACCATGTCATGGGGTAGCCTGCTGAGGCTTCCTCAGATGAGGAGGACCTTAAAGCAGCAAGCAGTGGAAAGGAGGAACAGCAGCAGGCTGAGCAGTCACAGACAGATGAATTTCCCCCCGTGCCTACATCCACCAAGAGCAGGGGACTCACGTTTGTCAGAGGGCCAGCCACAGGCAGGGTCACCAGAGAGCCCAAAGCTGCTGCAGCAGAGGCGCCAAAGGTTCAGAGCACTCCTACACGAGCATAGAAGGAGTGCTAGACTGCAGGCCCAGTGACGAGCACTCCCTGCTAACAGTGATGAGGCTAATGAGCTGCATCCAGCAGGGAATGCTGAGTCAGAGGAATAAGCAACAGCTGGTTCACCCTAGGCCTATTTAAGCAGGCACTTGCATTCAGACCAATGTGGGTACAACTTGTTGCAACCGACCTGTGCTAATAGCAACTATACCTGTTTCTGAGCTCTGTGTGCCTGTGACCCTGGACTGGATGCTGGCTATTCTCTTGGATCATATTTTGCTACTTGTTTCTGAACTCTGTGTGCCTAGGGCTCTGGATTGAACTCTGATTATTCTCTTGGACTATGTTTACTACTTGTGACGAAACTCTGCAGGTAATCTTAGGATAGCTCTTGACCCTGCCTGGGGTCCTGGGCCCTGACAGACTTTGAAGATGTAAAGACAGGTTTCTTACCTGTGACTTGTTCTTCGGATGTTCATCTGTGCATGACCCACCCACCTTCCCAGTAGCAGGTGTTTGCTGGAGCTTGCTGCAGGGTACATTTAACATTTAGGAAGGAACTGAGCAGGAAGATGTAACTTCTCAGAGCATGTGTAGTGCGATGCTGTGTCCTGCAGGGGAAGAAATTCACCCCAAAAAGCTAGCAGTTGAAATTTCTGAGCCATGATTCTCCAAAGGCACAAAGCCCATCGGTGTGAATTCACAGGTGATCACTTGAAGAAGAACAGTCACAGGTAAGCCAGCTGGGCTTTCTCTCCACCCAATCTCAAATTCTCCTGTCCAAGGTTGGAGGAAAAATAGTGTTTAGCAGGTAGAAAGTGGAAATGTGAGTACCTTACCTTTGCTATGCATGGCCCAACTTCCCACTCAGCCTTCCCAATCTGAGGAAGAGGGAGGGACAGTGAAGCCCCTTCCGTTGGTCTACTTTGGCCAATTTATAGATTTGGTGTTTGTGTGTGTGTGTGTGTGTGTAAAGTGCCGTCAAGTAGCAGATGACTCGTGGCAACCCCAGCAAGGGACTTTCAAGGAAGTTAACAATGGCAACAACACCTTTATTGGCGTATGTTCGCAATAAGTACAAAGACTATAGAGTGCAAAACTATGACGAAACAAAGTCAAAATTTGAGTTCTCGGCGCCTCATAGCCAGTCGGAAAACACATTTCTACGCTGTGTCCAGAAAGAAAAAGCTGTGCCTTGTGCTTGTCTGGCTTCTGAATAGGGCTGCCAACCTCCAGGTACTAGCTCTTACAACTTATTCCAATTAACTAAGTGGGTTATAACTATTCCAATTAACTAAGTGGGTTAAGGAGAGTGGCTCGAATGTCAGCATAAAAAGGGCAATACAGGAAAACATGCTGTAGTGATTATACACATCGTCTACAAGGACAGAGTCTGTGTATGGGGTTTTCTGAAACCTACCTAATAGCACAGCTGAGGGTAGAACATCCAGCCTTGCGAGCACAAAGGCTCTACGTTGCTGTGGGTTGATCAGGTGGTAGAAATAGAATGCTAGGCCAGCCAGGGATGGTGACATCCCCAGATATAACGGGGAACAGGTTTTCCTGGCTGCACAATTAAGTTCTTGGATTTCTATATCTAGAATTTGGTGTTTCATGATTTTATATGCAGATTCTTCAGAAGCAGGGTTGCCAGGTCCCTCTTTGCCACTGGCGGGAGGTTTTGGGGGCGGAGCCTAAGGAGAGAGGAGTTTGGGGAGGGACTTCAATGCCATAGAGTCCAATTGTCAAGGTGGCCATTTTCTCCAGGTGAGCTGATTGCTATCGGCTGGAGATCAGTTGTAATAGCAGGACATCTCCAGCTAGTACCTGGAGGTTGGCAGCTGTATTCAGAAGCCAATGCAAGCTAGTCTAGTAAAAGGTAAAGGTCCCCTGTGCAAGCACTGGGTCATTCCTGACCCATTGGGTGACGTCACATCCCGACGTTTCCTAGGCAGACTTTGTTTATGGGGTGGTTTGCCATTGTCTTCCCCAGTCATCTTCCCTTTACCCCCAGCAAGCTGGGTACTCATTTCACCGACCTCGGAAGGATGGAAGGCTGAGGCAATCTTGAGCCGGCTACCTGAAACCAACTTCTGTCGGGATCGAACTCAGGTTGTGAGCAGAGTTTGGACTGCAGTACTGCAGCTTACCAGTCTGCGCCACGAGGCTCCTAAGTGAGTCTAGAGAGATTCCTAAAGTTTTGATTATTTTGCTCAATATGGCTTAATAATTTGGAAGAATAATATTCATTGAGCAGGAAATAGGTAAAACTAGTGGAATCAGGGCTAAACAGTAAATTCATCCAGAATTGGATTGCTAGCAGCCATGCTCCGTTTTCCAGCAGTCTTTGATTGGTTTCTTTACAGATTGCAGTATATGGGACACAGTTTGGAGTTCCAGGAATCCTATACATAAAAAGGAAGGTTGAAGGCTCTCGAAAATTTGATTGAAAGCATTGATCCATATCGGAATGCCATAGAGCAGCTGGGAACATGATTTAGCATTTAAAAACTTTGAGGGCTGTGGGCACATATTGGCTACCCCTTGTGTAAAAAAAGTAAGCCACAGCCCGCATGCTATTTTTTGCTAGGTTTGGTACATATTTACAAAGTGTGACCCACATTGTATTGAAAATATAATCCCAAATACTTTTCAAGGCAGTTGAGAAGCAGAGGTGTTTACCATTGCCTTCCTCTGCAGAGTCTTCCTTGGTTGACTCCCATTCAAGTAATGACCCTGCTTAGCTTCCAAGATCCGACAAAATTGTGCTATACCATGCCACCTTCCCTCCCACAGATTTGTTAGCTGCCCTTCTGGTTATAAATATAATAACAAAGTGTCTAACTTGGGCCTTGGTTCAGTTTTGTCCATCAAAAAGCACACGTTGTGAGGTCTCTTGGCATCTAAAAGGAGAAAGCCAAGAATATCAGATTCTTCATTACGGTGGCCAGTACTTTCTCCTCCAAGTTGAACACACATGAAGCTGCCTTATACTGAATCAGACCATTGGTCCATCAAGGTCACTATTGCCTACACAGAATGGCAGTGGCTCTCTAGGTCTTTTCCATTACCTATAACCTGGTCCTTTTAACTGGAGGTGCTGGGGATTGAACCTGGGACCTTTTGCATGCAAAGCAGAGGCTCTTCCACTGAACCCCAGCCCCCCTTGAAACTGGTGGCCGTGTGAGGGGTCTGATGTCGGGAAGGTGGCTAACTGCTGCTATCTGCAGAGCAGAGAGGATAACTGCTCTGATGCATACAGAATCCACTCGCCCGCTCTAACATACATGCCCTCCCCAAACCAATCCTCTGCCATGAATGATAATTCACAGCAGGCTCAACAGAGTCCACAGACTCTTTGAGTTAAGCAGCAAGACCCGCCAGGTCCCACAACTGCGCAGTCAGAATGTGTAGTTCAGCCCAGAGATCCCTCGAAGCCTTCTCTAATCTGTCTCTTAATACCCAGAGTCTCAGCCGGTTATAGAGTTTAGGAGTCTTAATGCCTGATGCATTAAAATAAATATGCTTTTCCGTCGAAAGTATAATGTTTCAAATATTGATCTCTCGCATGTGTGCAGTGCGCTGGTAATCTTGTGTGAAAAGCATTCCCTACTGTTTTCAGAGATTTCTGCGCAGACCCAAAAACAACAAAGAGTTCTGCAGCACATTAAAAACAAAGAGATTTATTGTTGTTTGAGCTTCAGTAGGCCAAGAATTTTATCAGTAGCCGAAGAATATCATCATATTAGGCAGTTTTGGTAGGGCGCAACAGAAAGAAGAAGTGGGAATGCGAGGCAAATATGGTGGAAATAAGTTCTATGTGCTATACACATAAGTTCTTTGTGCTATAAGTTCTATGAGGGACTGAGCATGTTTGTTTGTTTGTTTTGTATTAGTCCAAGTCGAAGCATTAATTACCCCAGTTGACGTCTCGGCGCATTCAGCTGCCAAATGGAAAACCTGGATTCAAGAGATGAACAGAACATCATTCGTTTTTGTTCGGCAACATTTCCAATGGAAATTTAAAACTATAAGGAGACAGACGGGGTGTGTGAAAGAAGCTTACAGCCCATTCCTGAGCTGGGAGGGCATAAGTCCTCAGGAGGCACACAAGCGCCTGCGCCGATGTCCGGGCCACTTGCGCGGCTGAGAGTGTCATGGATACTGGCGTTGGGGTGCTGATGCTGGTCTTCCTGTGCTGCCATGACAGCGCAGCCCTGGGACACTGGCTCGGCCTCTCACCAGCGTCCTGACTGTGCACCTCTGTGTGCCATCATCCTAGGGGGTGTTCCTGGGGTGTTCCTGGGGCAGAGCCGCCTTCAGGTGGTTTCCTAACCCCTCTTCAGGCCGGGAATGCCCTCTTTGCCCTTACCTGGAGTTACGCCACTTTTTAGTTGGCGTAGCCCCGTGGAATGCTATGGAGCGGTTCCATGGGGCTCTCAGGTAAGGGCAAAGTTCTGGCTTCAGTGCGGGGAGGGGGAACCCTCCTTTTGAGGTGGCATGAGTGCACTGCCCCCAGCCACCAGCTCAGCCCTCCCCTTCAGGAATGGGCTGTTAGAAATCCAGATTAGCATGTCCCAAAGAAATTTGTAGCCTATGCAGGCTAGAACTCCCATGACAGTGAACCCTTCCCTCATCTTGGAGTTAGGCCTGATTTCAACCTGACACAGTCCAGAAGAAGTTGCTCAAGCTCTGATCCATGTTTGACCGGGGCCCTCTGCTGCCGCACGCGCAATGTTAGTGTACCAGCAATCCTTTTATGTGTAGTAGCTCAGTGTAAATGAGATATAGCGGGTCATGTTCTTCTTGCCCGCTAGCATCATGTTTTACTTGGGTTTCAGTCAAACCAGAGAGCAGTTCTCAGAAGGAACTACCCAGTATCACAACACGACATCCGCAGCAAATCTGTTGAGCTGGAGACAAAACTCAGGGCCATTTATGCATGGCTCTTTCCTCATTGTCACCCTGCCGACTACACTGGGGCTTTGCTTTGATGATGTTTGCATTTTCCAACTGTCAGAGGTCGCTGTACTCCCCCTCCCCACGCATTTCCACGTGTTTTGCCCACATTTTCTGGGATTATGTTTAGTAGGATTGCCAGGTCTTCGCCACTGGTGGGAGGTTTTGGGGGTGGAGCCTGAGGAGGGCGGGGTTTGGGAAGGGGAGGTACTTCAATGCCACAGAGTCCAATTGCCAAAGCGGCCATTTTCTTCAGGTGAACTGAGCTCTATCAGCTGGGGATCAGTTGTAATAGCAGGAGATCTCCAGCTAGTACCTGGAGGTTATAAGCAAAATAAGGCATACTGATGGTAATTATACTAACAAAAAAGAAAAAAATGTATCAGCAATGCAGACTACAATATTATGCCAAATTCCTTTATAGAATGTAGACTATAATTGCACCAATCATATTTTATCACTATATACTACAGACTAAACATGCTATCACTATATATTAAGACTAAACATACACCATATATGTGTATATAGGTAAAGGTCCCCTGTGCAAGCACCGGGTCATTCCTGACCCACGGGGTGACGTCACATCCCGACGTTTTCTAGGCAGACTTTGTTTACGGGGTGGTTTGCTGGTGCCTTCCCCAGTCATCTTCCCTTTACCCCCAGCAAGCTGGGTCCTCATTTGTCCAACCTCGGAAGGATGGAAGGCTGAGTCAACCTTGAGCCGACTACCTGAAACTGACTTCCGTCGGGATCGAACTCAGGTCATGAGCAGAGCTTTGGACTGCAGTACTGCAGCTTACCCCTCTGTGCCATGGGGCTCTTACATATGTGTATATACACCTCTTATATTGTGGTCTACATTGCTGATACTTTTTTTTCTTTTTTGTTAGTACCTGGAGGTTGGCAACCCTAGTGTTTAGCCAATATCCAGAAAAAACCCCGGGGAAAATGCATAGGAAGAGCAAGGTGACCTCTGACAATTGGGGGAAAAAAGCATGTATAATCAAAGTAAAGCCCCGAAGTAGTCGGCGGGCTGACCTTGAGGTAACAGTCATGCATAAATGACCCCTGAGTTTGTCTTCATCTCAACAGTTTTGTTGTGGGAGTCGTGTGGTAGCAAAACTGAGCCGCCCTTAGAAGGCACCTTGTCAACTTCATCACATCTTCTGAGAACATTTATTTGGTTGCCCGACTCAAAGCACCTTTGGGGTTTAGAGTGGAAAGCATTTCTACAAATCCAATTAGTTATCCTTTCACTGCTGCTGCTCAGGGCTCTCTGCCTCCGTCTCTCTCTGTTTCCAGCGTGGACAATTAAAATCAATGAAGGCAGCCTCTGCTTTCTTCTCTCGACTCCCAAATCAGATGAGTAGTCATCACATTGGGGGAATTGTTTAGATGCTCGAAGAAAGGGATTTTTTTTTTTGCATTGCAAATTTCTTCCAGCAGAAATGCCTCTGTGGTAGGGGGCTGGTTGATTTCATATTGTTCTCTCGTTTAAACAAGAGTCAAAGTCAGGTTCAGATCTAAGGAGACAGCCTCAGTGCAAGAGCTGGAAAGATTGGCTGTGGTTGCTTCCAAACCACCCATGCAATAAGTTCCACCCACAGCAATAATTAAAAAAAAAAAATCCCACCCTTACATTTCAAGATCATATACTAAGGTTGAATTCCCATGTTCTCTTATTTGCAAGTTCCACTGAAGTTGGTGGAACTTAGTTCTGAGTAAATGTGCGTATAATAGATTGGTTTTTTTTTTTAAGTTTTAGTATGTGTTTGGGGGGTTGATTTTAATGGTTTTAAAATGGGGTTCTGTTAAGTATGTTTCCAATTGTTAGCTGCTCTGGTGGCCCTTCCAAGGGCCAGAAGGGGGGCACACAAATTTCGTAAGTAAGTAAATAAAATAAGTAGATTGGTATATGGACCAGGTGAACCCATGTACTAGCCACATACTTGAAAGAGGGAGAGAACTGACCTGGATTGCTCCAGGCTAGCCTGGTCAGATCTCAGCTGCTAAGCAGGTTCACCCTAGTGAGTGAATATTTGGATGGGCAACCTCTAAGGAATACCAGTGTTGTGACATGGGGGCAGGAAATGGCAAACCACCTCTGAATGTCTCTTGCCTTGAAAACCCTATGGGGTTGCCATGTCAGCTATGACTTGACAATACTGTCTGTCTGTCTGTATAAAGATAATCTCCTGTGCAAGCACTGGGTCAATACTAACCCATGGGGTGACGTCGCATCATGACGTTTACTAGGCAGGCTATGTTTACGGGGTGGTTTGCCATTGCCTTCCCCAGTCCTCTACACTTTCCCCGCAGCAAGCTTGGTATTGGTGAAATGTGCTGCCTCGGAGGGTGGTGGAGTCCCCGTCTTTGGAGGTCTTTCAGCAGAGGCTAGATGGCCATCTGTCGGGAGTGCTTTGATTGTGGGATCCTGCATGGCGGGGGGAGGGTTGGGGTCATTGGGGATTTGGGGGGAGGTAGTTGTTAATTTCCTGCATTGTGCAGGGAGTTGGACTAGATGACCCTGGTGGTCCCTTCCAACTCTATGATTCTATGATTCTATTTATTTTACCGACCTTGAAGGCTGAGTCAACCTTGATCTGGCAACCTGAAACCGACTCCCGCTGGGATCAAACTCAGGTTGCGAGCAGAGTTTTGACTGCAGCACTGCAGGTTACCACTCTGTGCCACTCCTCCTTCTTTTCAAAAGCAAATTATGAAAGCACGAGGGCAGCGTTGGTGACTTGCACTTAATTGACTAAATAAGGCATTGTATTATAGGTAGTTATTACAGCATTGTGATCTAGGATGTTTCTTCCTATGGATTATGGTCATTGATTTCATCGCTTGTATTCTGAAGAAGAGTCGCTCAAAACGGATTAGTGGCAAGCTTTCTGCAATCAATACCAATTTCTTGATGGCATTGTAGATGCATTATATTAATATTTATATTTCCATATGTCTTGATATATTTGTACACAAGTTGTAAATTAACTGACATCTTGTGCTTCATGTTTTTAGAGGTATTTAGTCTTATCAATGCATACTTTTAAGTACTGGCTTTCTTGTATAACTGTACTTTTTTTGGGGGGGAGGTAGAAAGAGCTCTTTCTCTTGTTATTGTTTGAAGCAGTAACTGAAAATGTCATTCTGCATGTAAGAAACATTTTGGTGTCTGACTGTGGACCACAGATTATGATATAATCAGGCTGACTTTTATAGGGTACCAACAATGTCATGTTTAGTCTTTCTGTAAAGTTTTCTTCTTTCCTTTCTAAATATCAAAACTCTGTATGATAAATGTGGACAGCTATTCCCCCCCCCACTCCCAAAAAGAACAAAGTCAAATCAGTTTCTAGCAAGATCAGCCTTAAGATTGAATATCTATAAACACTTCCTAAATACTCAAGTGCCTGGGAACGGAAAAAGGTTCTAGGCAAATGTATTTAGCTGTAGAATCTTCTTTCCTGGAACGATTTTCAAGGAAGGCAATTGAACATCACCTCTCTGGTTAAAGTCCAGGGAGTTTTGTGATTGCAGCGGGACAAAACATATGGTTTATGAGACTGCTCCCAATTTATGAAAAGTTTGCCCTTGGCAGGTGTAGGAGCTTTGTGGGAGTGCAATTTATATGAATGTTCGGAGAAGACGAGCCGGACTGCGGACGCAGAGGGAGATGGGCTGTGAAGAAACTGCTTGAGAATCTGCACATATCAGAGATGCCCTTGGTGGGAGGTAGGAGTTTGGGGGAACCAGTTGTTTCAACTTCAAGTATGCAAGTGTATTGCTGAAGGTTAAAAGTTGGAGTGTTATTTGTTCAAATGCAGGCTGAGTATCCCTTATCTGGACATCTGATATTCGGACTGACCCGAAAACCAGACTTTTTGAGCTGGCATGCAGACATTCTCTCCAGGATCAGAGGAGCATGCCTATTATATTAGGTGCTTTGGAACACAGGCAGGGCAATGCTGCTGCAGGTGTCTTGTTTGTGGGCTTCCTAGAGGCACCTGGTTGGCTACTGTGTGAACAGACTGCTGGACTTGATGGACCTTGGTCTGATCCAGCATGGCCTTTCTTATGTTCTTGTTACTCAGAGCAGCACACCAGTTTGCTTTCTAATGGTTCAGTGCACACAAAAAATATTTAAAATATTGTTTAAAATTACATTCTGGCTATGTGCATAAAGCGTATATAAAACATAAATGAATGTCATGTTTAGACTTAGGTCCCATCCTTAAGATATCTCATTATGTATATGCAAATATTCCAAAATATGGAAAAAAGATCTGAAATATGGACCACTTCTGGTCCCAAGCAGTCCGCATAAGGGATATTCAACCTGTACTGGATGTCTGCTACCAGGTCTCCCACCTAGAGGTCTCCCATCACTATCTGAAAATGCTGTGTGTGCTAGTCTTTATTGCTTGGAGAAAGGATAACAAATAAGAAACTGCATCACATGGACATTTAATAACTTAGTAGACCCAGCCCTTGTATTATGCATGTTTGAATTAATCCTGATCAGGTGGGAAGACAGTTGTAGCAACGGGGTTAGAGGGGAAAAATAAAATCCCCCCAAACCCCCATGAAACTGCTCCATAGAGTTTCATGGGGCTATGCCACCATTTCTGCAGGCACAAGTTTGTGCCAGTAAAAGGAGGCGAATCCAGGACGAAAGGGCTCAGGGAGCTGACTAAAGTCAGCCCTGCCCCTGAGAAGCCCCCCTTTGGTGCTGGCAGGAGACCCTGCATGGGAAATATGCTGCTGGTGAGGCTCCGCCGGCACCCCTGCTTCGCGCTGCCCTCCGCTCCCCAGCGCCGGCGTAAATGGTCCGGTGCCTGCGTTAGTGCCCGTTTGCACATCGCAACTGGCACTGATACCAGCGCAGGGGTCATGCCGGCTCCTAAGCCGATCCCCCCTTGTGGATTGTTCCGCCAGTCCATAATTAGTCTTTGAAAAGATTTAACAGAGCCAGATTGTTTTTTTTTAAAGATATTTTATTAACATTTTCAGATAGAGAACACACAAATTACATATACACACATTCACACTGTTTGTACTCCTTTGGGGAGTCTGTCTCTTCATTTCAAATATCCTATACATTATTCTTATGGTCAACATTTTTTTTAATAAGTTCCTTCTATCCTATATAGTAAGTTTTATAAACTAATCTTTATCTCTAACTATCTTTTCTGTTTAACATATTCGAAATAGCATTCCCATTTTTTTTTTTGGGAAGTCTTCAGTCGTCTTCTCTTTTATCAAACTGGTCAGTCTGTACAGAGCCAGATTGTTGTAGTGATTAAGAGCAGTGGTTTGGAGTGGTGGTCTCGAATCTTTAGAACTGGGTTTGATTCCCCACTCTTCCCCACAGGAGCGGCAGATGCTAATCTGGTGAACCGGGTTGGCTTCCCCACTCCTCCACATGAAGCCATCTGGGCTAGTCACAATTCTCTCCAAACTCTCTCAGCTCCACCTATCTCACAGGGTGTCTGTTGTGGGGAGGGGAAGGGAAGGGAAGGGATTGTAAGCAGGTTTGATTCTTCCTTAAGTGGTGGAGAAAGTCGGCATATAAAAGCTGACTCTTCTTCCTCCTCTTCCTCTTCTTCCTCCTCTTTTTCCTCCTCCTCCTCTTCTTCTACTTCTTCTCCTCCTTCCTCCTCCTCCTCTTTTTCTCCTTCTCCTCCTCCTCTTCTTTCTCTTCCTCCTCCTCCTCCTGGCTTAAGAAAAGAAAAGATGGAGTGTTCTGGAAAAGCAATGTGATATTAACAAGTCCTTGCATGAACATCAAGGGGGGAGTAATTAGCAGGTGGTGAATTTACTTGACAGTCATGGACTTCCTGGTTCTTGGAGGGCATTCACCCTACCAAGTTTCCCAGAGGAAGGTGGACATCTGAACGTGAACAGGCCAAGGTTGCTCGAGTGACTGGGGTCGGCATTTCCCCACCCATCCCCACTCCTTGAAGAGTGCTGTGAATGTGCCAGCATATTTCATAAGTGAGTTTCTGTCATGCTAATGAGAACGGTGCAGACTTTTGTCATGATGCACTAAAGCAGTCTAGAAATCCGCTCTGCCTTCCAGCTGATGTCTATATTTGCATCCTAATATCTTGAGCTAGAATTTTATCATGACATCTCAAAAGGTAATGGTGCCTTCTCAAGGTGGGAAAGGGCCTGATTGCTAAGCGTTTGAGCACCCACATGTGGCTATATTTAAGAGTCAGTCAAACTGAGTAATTTAAATTAATTATTTTTTAGAGTATCAGCTGATTTCCCAGCTGTTCACACAGCATTGATTTATTACTGTATTGTTATAGGAAGCTTGATGTTTAAAGGTAGTCATAAATCCGTGTGTGGTGGTGCATACTGTCCGGTAATCTAAGCCATATTTGCAGAGATGGAATAATTCTATCAGCTGCTTCTCTATTGCAGTAGAGTGAAGAGGGAGGAGCATTTGGAACACAGTGTAGAGTTCTGGACACACACACACACACACATACACACACATATGTGAGATAAAATGGTACAAAAAGAGGAAATCAACATTATCAAGGGCCAGCGTGGTGTAGTGGTTAAGAGCGATGGACTCTCATCTGGAGAACCGGGTTTGATCCCCCGCTCCTTCACATGAGCAGTGGACTCTAATCTGGTGAACTGGGTTGGTTTCCCCACTACTACAGCTCGCTGCAAACTCTCTCAGCCCTACCTAACTCACAAGATGTCTGTTGTGGGGAGAATAAGGAGATTGTAAGCCAGTTTGAGTCTCCTTAAAAGGTTGAGAATGTCGGTATATAAAAACCAACTCTCCTTCTCCTCCTCCCCCTCATTTTTACGGGAAAAAATGACCTGGGAGGGACATATTAGAGGCTGCTAAAATTATGCATCATGTGAAGAAGAGAGAGAGAACTTCCTCTTCCATCATATTAGAATGCAGTGCAACCGATAAAGATGATGGCCAATAGATTCAGAACAGAGAAAATAATTTACTTACAGAACACATCATTAACTTAATGGGAGCTTGCTATAATAGATTGCATTAGTGCCCACTAGTTTAGAGGACTTTAAAGGGGAGATTGGACTAATTAATGGTGGAAGATAGACCTATCAATGATTATTAAACATGATGACTAAATAGAACCTCTGTCTTCAGTGGCAATATACCTCAGAGTACTGGTTGCTGATGTGAGGGCAGCAGAGGGGCATATGTTTGACCAGTGTGAGGACCAGCACCCTGGGCTATGAGGTTGATCTAGCAGGGCAACTCTTAGGGTGCTTTCCCAAGTCCTGAAACATCCACTTTCAATGCACTTTAACAAGCATTTGCAAGTTGGTTTTGCCATTTCACAGAGTAAAATCCAGCTGCAAAGTGCACTGAAAGTGGATTGAAAGTGGATTATCTGGCATGTGTGAAAGCACTCTTAGATTCTGGGAAGGATGGGCAAATCAGCGAGAGAGAGAGAGAGTTGGTTGGAAATGCTTCTCTCTCCCACTTTGCTAAACTTTTTCATCTGCAAGTTTGAGCTTTCCTTCCTTCTGCATAAGATGCAAACACTTTCAGAGCAATTAGCCCCTTCAGAAAGAACTGTTCTGCTGTGCTTTTTCAGCAAACTGTTTGCCCTCCGTGAGGCCTCATCGCATCTAAATTGGTGCGGGTGCAAAATGTCATATACGCCTGGTCCCGGAGCTGGTGTCTGACCCAAGCAACAGCTGCCTGCAAGCCCAGGGTTGCTATTCACTAAGAGCAGATTATATTTCTGAAACCGGTTTTCCTTCCAGTCTAATTAAGTGGCATCTAATTGGATTGAGAGCGGAGAGATGCTCTGATAATAATTCCTACCCTAATATGAACAGGCTTGTTTGCCTGTTCTTGTGTGTTTGTTTTTTTCTCCCTCTGTCTTTTATTTTATGTTTGAACAACAAAGCCAAATAAACAGGGATTCTTGCTTCTGGGTCTTGCACAAACACACTGTTAGGATATAAAGCTGGTCCCTTTAACTAGTTAGTGTTGGTCTAGCAACCACTGACCATTTCTGGTTGTTCATGGCATGTGAAAGGTGCATATCACACAAACAAAAGCCCTGGTTCTCCTTACCACATCCCATAAACCAATCCCATCGTCCTCTCATCGTCTGACTTACCTGCTTCTTTGCAGCTTTAAGCTTCTAGGGGAAAGCACAAATTGGTACCAGCTTCCTTTAAAGCAGTTGCAGTGTATTTAGTTAGGGGCATATCGCAAAGCATCCATTTCTTTGGTTTTGAAAGGTCTTCTGTTACGTCATTTATCTCCCAGAGGGTGTTTAAATGCAGCGTGAAAGTGCTTGTGCTGTAAATATTAGTGATCTGCAAGGGGGATGTTGTGGCCGAAAATGTTAGTTAGGTTCCTTTGTTTAAGTCACATGGGTCATTTATGCATAGGCACTTGGATTCACATTTGGCCCAGTCTGACGCGGTTGTTCTTTGGAGCTCTGCACGAGTTCTCCGTCCATTAGAAATGACTTCACTGCCAGCCACGCAATGTCCAGGTCTTCCCATTCCTTTTTTAATCCAACTTTCCCCTTTAACCTGAGCTCAGCCCGGCTGAACTCTCCATGCCGATGGCAAAACCGGGCCACAAAAAGATTGGCCTCTCTCACAGCCAATCACAAAGCAGCATGTAAAGAGGTGGAGATTCAAATACTCCCAGCTTCCTCAGAGCTCTTTCTGAGCAAAAGAAAGGCATTTTTAAATGGGGTTTGGTTCCCCCCCTTTCTTTCAGATTGTTCTGGGTTTTTTTTGTTTTGTTTTGTTTTTTTTGGTTTATTGTTCTTAAAATGCTCTTTTATGCTGCAGTTGGGTTTGGGGGGGACTTTTCTCACAGTGAGCATTCCAATTACAAAGCAACATTTAAAGGGGCGGGACTTTATTTGAGCTTGGAGGCTGCTGGTGCAGAGATTCCCAACAGGAAAGTGCGGGTCTAGCCAGCAACGCACCTCAGGCAAAAACCCCATGTGTAATTGACCATGGAGAAGATTGGCTTGTTTTAACCACATAGTAGCCACTTGAATGGGATAGCAGTTTTTCTGGCAAGTTGAACTCAGGGACACCCAGTAATCTTGATGGGCAAAATATGTTTGCTTGATTTTTTTTTTGGGGGGGGGGGGTTGCACAACACATAGCTAACTTAATAGAATGCACTGAGGGTTTATAGTGATGGCTGTTAGTTTAGATGTCTTTAAAAACGATGGGGTAGACAGAGCCATGCAGGACTGGCCCATCAATGAAGAAGACGAAGGAGAGTTGGTTTTTATATGCCAAGTTTCTCAACTTTTAAGGAGAATCAAACCGGCTTACAAACTCCTTCTCTTCCTCTCCCTACAACAGACACCTTGTGAGGTAGGTGGGGCTGAAAGAGTTTAGAGAGAACTGTGACTAGCCCTACGCCACCCATCTGGCTTCACGTTTAGGAGTGGAGAAACCCAACCCAATTCACCAGATCATAATTTGCCACTCATGTGGAGGAGTGGTGAATCAAACCCGGTTCTCCAGATTAGAGTCCACTGCTCTTAACCACTACACCACACTGAGTATTAGTCATGATGGCTAAATGTAGCCTATATATCCAGAAGCAGTGTACCTCTTCTTGTGTGCCTGTTCTGAAGATTTTGGTGCCAAAGTCAAAATCCTACAAGTGAAAAGGTGCCACAAAAGATTAACCCTACAGCGGTAGGGTAAGATTCACAGGCTGGGTGAATTGCACATACCCTCTCCCCAGTTTGTTAAAGGACACTTAAGTTAGTTCAAAATAAAAGGCTGAGAAGTGAATTGACATAGAAACTGAGCATGGTTGGCTGATCCCTAATCAGCTATTGCCATGTCTGGGCCTAGTCAGTACCTGGATGGGAGACCTGCTTGAAATCCTGTATCCACTGTTTTTAGTTCTGTGATGGAGGAATGGTGGCCCAGAAATGCAATACATAAGTTCCTGCTTTGAATAATGGAATCTTTGAGTTGGAGGGTACCACCAGGGTCATCTAGTCCAACCCACTGCACAATGCAGGAAATTCACAACTACCTCTGTCCCACACATCTGGTGACCCCTACTCCATGCCCAGAAGATAGCCAGGATATCTCACTATCGGCCTGAGGTCATAGAATCAGCATTGCTGACAGATGGCCATCTAGCCTCTTCTTCTACCCTGATTTCAAGAGAAATTTTCATGTTCCAGATTATTCACATGTGCGGAGGAAAGAACTGAGCTCAGTGTTGCTGACTTTTTAATTTATTTATTTTTGGGCCGTCAAGTCATAAGCTGATTGATGGCAACCCTGTAGGCTTTTCAAGGCAAGAGGCTTTCAGAGGTGATTTGCCATTGCCTGCCTCCCTGGTATTCCGTGGAGGTCTCCCATTCAAATACTACTCAGGGTGCTGGCTATAGAGTTAAAATATATGAAAACCATGACCCGGACAAAGCAAAGGCAGGGAGAACATGTCACCCTAGATCTGTGGAATAGTATTTGAAAAGAGACTGATTTCATTTGGACTTTGAAGTAGGGCTGTTGAAAAAAAAATTCGGTATATTTCGGATTTGGGTTTAAATGGCCTTTATTTTCTGTGAAATCCTGAATTCCCCTATAGGTAGGAAAGCCATTTAAACACATTCACTGCTTTCCGCGGCTCTGGGGGAGCATTTTTGCAGGTAGAGGTCCCAAATTTTCAGGGTAGCTTGAAGGGACTCTCCTTGAAAGAACCCCCAGGTTTGGTGAAGATTGGGTCAGGGGATCCAAAATTATGGCGTCTGGAAGGGGTCGCCCCATCCCCCCATTAGAAAGCATTGGAGCCAGTTATTTTTCCAGTTCGGTTTTTTACCGAATCAACAGCCCTACTTTTAAGTTAAAGTGGGTCCAGTCATGATGTAAAAAGTGAATTTGATTATGCCCACCCCTGTCACTTGCATAGTTTTGCACAGTTTTTATTGTTTCCTTATGTTCTGATCAAATTGAGAGTGTGTGGGTGTGTGTTTTAATATTTATGATACTTTGCATAGTATAGTGCAGAATTTGGAAGAAAAGTTTGAAATTTAGAAAGACAGGCATAGGAGGCATGGTAACGTTTCCATATTAAAGGTGAGTAGCATGTCGGGGGGGGTGATTTGGGGTGGGGAAGAGGAGGAAGGGGGATAGCTGGTTGCATCCAAATGCTGTTTCCATACCATGAAAGGAATGTATCTATTCTATTTAGTCTGCCCTTTCTAGACCGTAGGGAGCTGTCCAGCCTTTCAGCAGACTTTCTATTCAGCTCTTAAGGTCAGCCTGCTAACTGGATTGCTCCAATTATGAAACCCTTACTTTCCTGGAACAGTTATCTCTGTGGTTTTGGTGCACATATTGCTCCTTAACTTGCAAAATGGCTTGGCTCTTTCTCTGCTCTGGCTCCGACTGTGCTGTAACTGTAGAATCTACCCAGTTATTGAAGTAAAGGAGGACTTGGTGTTTGCGTGGTATTTCCATTTCCAGATTATTTCCGCTGTCTCGGTCTCTTTTTGTTTTGCAAAGATAAGTGGTTGGCCTTCTGGACCAGAGGCAAGGACTCTTCTAGAAAGCCAGTGTGGTGTAGTCGTTAAGAGGGGCTGTGGCTTAGTGGTAGAGCATCTGCTTGGCGTGCAGAAGGTCCCAGGTTCAGTCTCCAGGATCTCCAGTTAAAGGGGCTAGGCATCTCCAGTTAAAGGGGCTAGGCAGGTAGGTGATATGAAAGACCTCTGTCTGAGACCCTGAGACCCTGCAGGTCTGAGTAGATAATGCTGACTTTGATGGACCAAGGGACTGATTCAGTATAAGGCAGCTTCATGTGTTAATGTGAGTGGTGGTTTGGAGTGGTGGAGTCTGACCTGGAAAATCGGGTTTGATTCCCCACTTCTACACATGAGCGACAGCGGCTAATCTGATGAACTGGATTTGTTTCCCCATTCCTACACATTAATCCAGATGGGTGACCTTGGGCTGGTCCCACTCAGCCTCACCTACCTCACAGGGTGTCTGTTATGGGGAGGGGAAGGTGATTGTAAGCCGGTTTGATTCTTCTTTAAATGGTAGAGAAAGTTAGCATATAAAAAAACAACTCTTCTTCTTCCTTAATTTGTTGCATGGACTTTGCTTTACACCGCAGGGACGTGGAATTCTGTTTGGCTACTCCAGTGCACCTAGTGTGTCATGATGCCCCCCCCCCCGGTTAAAGCGACTTCATTAAAAGCCTACTGAAGTTTTGCTTTTGGTCCTGGTGGAAGCCCAGTTCCAGGATGTCATTCCGTGGAGTTGTTGTGCAGCTCGGCTTTTGTATAACCTCAAAGGTGCTACTGCTTCTGAATTATTTCTGAGGTGTCAGAATGTTGGCATGCATGATGCTAGACAGATGGCCCAAAAGTGTGTGTGTTGGGGGGAGCTCCATGTGACCCTCCTGCTCTTTAGTGCTGGGGTTGTTCTGGGATCAGGTTTGGCTTCTGCAGAGCCTTTCTTCTGCCTGTCAAAAATATGTTACCCTCCATATGCAGAGAATCCTTTTGCAAGTTCAGGCTAGAGACGAGAAAAGGATTCTCTGACTCACAAGTGAAATTTGGTTTTCTGCTATGGCTAATCATACTGAATTTTGGTTTTCTTGCATCCTGAGGCTCTGGTTGATTTTGTTTAGAAACGTCCCAGTATTAGAAGAAGAGTTTGTTTTTATATGCCGCATTTCTCTACCACTTAAGGAAGAATCAAACCGGCTTACAATCACCTTCCCCTCCCCACAACAGACACCCTGTGAGGTAGGTGGGGCTGAGAGAGTGCGACGAGCCCAAGGTCACCCAGCTGGCTTCATGTGTAGGAGTGGGGAAACAAATCCAGTTCAACAGATTAGCATCTACCTCTCATGTGGAGGAGCGGGGAATCAAACCTGGTTCTCCAGATCAGACTCTACTGCTGCAAACCACTGCTCTTAACCACTACACCACGCTGGCTCTACACCACACAGTGGATGCCAGCTGGTTCTTTAGAAAAGTACAAAGAGCTACTTATTCATTTTAATACAGGTGTATCCTGATTCCTGCATCAAATTCAAACAGACTATTAAAATAATTGAACATCAATCAGACTAAAGTAATAGACTAAAAATAACTAATGTGGAAGGTAAAGAGAAAAACAGCAACAGAGCATCATAACAATTAAATGTGAAGCAGTGAGTTGATTCAGGAGAAACCTAAAAATGGCAGCTTTGTAAGAGAACAGGCGAAGAATAAAGCAAGCAAGAAAGGACTGATCAGAATCACAAAGGTAAGGTAAAATTTGCCATCGAATCAAAACTAACTCATGGTGACCCCATGAAGTTCCATCTCATGGCGTTGTCAAGGCAAGAGATGAGCAGAGGTGGTTTGCTAATTGCTTTCCTCTGCATTGCAGTCTTCCTTGGTGGTTTCCCATCCAAGTACCGACCCTGCTTAGCTTCCAGCTAAGAGAGTCAGCATGGTGTAGTGGTTAAGAGTGGTAGTTTGGAGCAGTGGACTCTGATCTGGAGAACCGGGTTTGAGTCCCCACTCCTCCACATGAGCGGCAGATGCTAATCTGGGGAACTGGGTTGATTTCCCCACTCCTACACACACAAAGTCAGCTGGGTGATCTTGGGCTAGTCACAGCTCTCTCAGCCCCAACTACCTCACAGGGTGCCTGTTGTGGGGAGGGGAAGGGAAGGTGATTGCAAGCCAGCTTGATTCTTCCTTAAGTGGTAGAAAAAGTCAGCATATAAAAACCAACTTCTCCTCCTCCTTCTTCCATGCTCTGACAAGATCAGACTAGTCTGGGTCCTTAGAGCTCATTAGAATCCTGGCAGGGATTAATCAACAACAGTACAATTAACCAAAAGAAGTATGGGCTTTTAAATTTTGGTTGGTACCAGGTGGGCATCAGGAGGGAACGTGATGCAAAGCTGTGGCAAGAAAGCCTTTCTCTGGTATTCATCAGTCTCAACCTCTGTAGGTAGGGGGACCAAGATTATGCCTCTGTAGGCCTCAGTAGACTGGAAGGATTCAGTTATGACAATGATACAGAGAGCGGCTTCCCAAACTTTGAAAGTTAGAGCAAAAAAAACCCCCTTTGAACAGTGGCCGGCAACCTATGTCACTAGAGTCAGATGTGGTCCAGTTTGGAACCACATGCGGCTCTCTGAAAAAGAAAATAAAATCTTTAAGATATATTGGCGGGTTGGGTGGTATGATAGAATAACCAGCATGTGAAGGGAACGGCAGGCAAAGGTTATTCTGGGACTTCTTCGAGATGCTTTATAGAAAGGGAAATGACAGAGGTGAACAGCTGCTAATCATCCAGGTGTGAGCCATGAGCCGATTACGGCAGTGCACTGAAACAGTTCAAGACTGCCAAGGAAGACTTCTTAGAGGAAGGCAACAGGAAACAACCTCTGCTTTTCACTTGTCTTGAGCGCTCCTTGCTGGGGTTGCCAAGTCAGTTGCGACATGGCTGTACTTACGCATGTATTGAAACACTCTCACATAGTGCTCCTGTGTATATTTATCACTTGTTGTGAGAAAACATAGAATCATAGAGTTGGAAGAGACCACCAGGGTCATCAAGTCCAACCCCCTGCACAATGCAGGAAACTCACAACTACCTCCCCAGTGACCCCCACTCCATGCCCAGAAGATGGCCAAGATGCCCTCCCTCTCATCATCTGCTTAAGGTTATAGAATCAGCATTGCTGACAGATGGCTATCCAACCTCTTCTTAAAAACCTCCAGAGAAGGAGCGCTCACCACCTCCCAAGGAAGCCTGTTCCACTGAGGAACCACTCTAAAAGTTAGAAAATTCTTCCTAATGTCTAGACGGAAACACTTTTGATTTAATTTCAACCCATTGGTTCTGATCCGACCTTCTGGGGCAACAGAAAACAACTCAGCACCCTCCTCTATATGACAGGCCTTCAAATACTTGAAGATGGTTATCATATCACTTGTGTGTATCACTTCCTCACCACAACTGGTCTCTCTTCAGATCATATAAATATTTCGCCTTTTACAACAGCCGGTATTTGGGCTGCAGAAAATTTCAACATATCAATTATCAGTAATGTCAAGTTGTATATTTTCATTTATGTAAATAGGCTTCCATATATCAGCTCTTTGTTGATCTCTTGCTCTACATTTTGGCACAGTTTGTCTCTCTTTAGTTGTAAAAAAAAAAAAAATTACCCATGGCATTGAAACTTAATTGGTTATCTTCATATTATTAAAGTGCGGAAACATTTTTTCCTAACCCCAAACATTTGGGATGGGATGGGCTATACATTTTTAGGTAAATTAGGACCCCCCCCCCACACACACACACAGAGAAAATGGAGTGTTGCTAGAGTGTACTGTTTGAAACAGAATGTTCACTGTTATGGATTAGATCATTGTCGTTTGGCTGAGGCTAGTAGTAGTGAAAGAGATAGTGAAGGTTAGTTAGGATTTCTGGTGAAACTGATAAAATTAAATTGGACTATTGGCTATCAGATATGAACTCTCAGACATCGTGCCAAGTTGCCAGATTTTGTGTTTTGATAAGCAGGATCCGGAAAACTATAGTTGCGGCAGAGTTTAAATGGTCTTAAATGGGTTTTAAAAGGCCACATTTTAAATGTATTCCCATAAGCTAAGTTTTGTGCAATTGGACTGATTTTTATTATTGTTTGTAATGCTGGTCAATGACCATAATAAAGATGATAGATTGATTGATTGATAGTGAAGGTTCGGTTATCTGAGAGCTTGAGTATCCGTCCTTCTGCAGACTCTGAGAACTTGAGTATCCATCCTTCTGCAGACTGTGTGGAACAGAATTGTTCAGGAGGGCATCTTTAGAAAGGGAACAGGGCTGTAGGATGATGGAATGGTTCAGGAGGACGCTTCTTTATAAAAGGTACAGGAATATACTCTGCTGTTGTTTGTACCTTTTGTCCTGCTCTTACTGCATTGTCTTTTTCTCTTGAGATTCCACACTCTGCATTCTTTATGATGTATCATGTTGGATACCTTTCCCCCCCTTTTGCATTGTTCCCCCCCCCCAACGTTTGTAATCCAAGTCCCCTTGCATTGTTCGTTGGGTATCTTATGCCATCTGACTGCGTTGTTTATATTGTGCGATCAACCTTGAGAAGCAACAAGAATGGCAGGCTATAAATCAAGTAAATAAATAATAAGTGAATCGTTTCAATAGGATTTCTGGGGTGGGAGCAACAGCAAAGAGGGTGCTCTTCATGGGTGGAAGACCTAGTTCAAAAACATCTCGTGTGCATCCGTGTGGCTGCATCACTCCTGCAAAACTTCCTCTCACTCCTTGCACTGCTTTAGGCCAGGGAGTCTTTCTACTTGTGTGAAAGGGCTGCCCTCCCAGGATCCTCCCTGGCTACCCACCTTACATAAATTCCCCACTCCTCCACATGAGCAGCGGAGGCTAATCTGGTTAACTGGATTTGTTTCCCCACTCCTACACATGAATCCAGCTGGG
The DNA here is from genome assembly GCF_029931775.1 of Euleptes europaea. Lineage (NCBI taxonomy): Eukaryota > Metazoa > Chordata > Lepidosauria > Squamata > Sphaerodactylidae > Euleptes > Euleptes europaea. Next base: position 46,069,817 of record NC_079325.1, on the reverse strand, counting down.
TGACCTTGAGCAAGTCACAGCTCTCTTAGAGCTCTCTCAGCTCCACCTACCTCACAGGGTGTCTGTTGTGGGGAGGGGAAGGGAAGGTGATTGTAAGCCGGTTTGATTCTCACTTAAGTGGCAGAGAAAGTTGGCATATAAAAAACCAACTCTTCCTCTCCCTCTTCCTCCTCCACACAATGCTTAGCCCGTTCCTATTCCTACAACACCGTGCCTTCCCAAAGTGAAAAGTTCCTTCACTCATTCACACACACCCCGTTGTCTTTTAGGTTCCTTTTGCCAGTCCTTCCCTGGGTTCTTTGGGGATGGGGTTTATTTACTGCCTGATTGCACCTCCCCTGGCTCAGTATCTCTTCTTCTGGCAGCTGCTTCCCAACCTGGAATTGGATGTGCCAGCGTCTCAGGTTTCTCACAGCCTCATTCCCCCTCCCTTGGCTGGCCTCTGTGTGGTGTAGTGGTTAAGACTGGTGGACTCTAATCTGGAGGACTGAGTTGGTTTCCCCATTCATCCACATGAGGGCAGACTCGAATCAGGAAAAGTGGGTTGGTTTCCCCATCCCTCCACATGAGGGCGGACTCTAATCTGGAGGACCGGGCTGGTTTCCCCACTCCTCCATGTGAGCAGCGGACTCTGATCTGGAGAACTGGGTTTGATTCCCCACTCCTCCGCATGAAGCCTGCTGGGTGACCTTGGGCCAGTCACAACTCTTTCTGAACTCTCTCCATCCCACCTGCTTCACAGGGTGTCTGTTGTGGGAAGATGAAGGGAAGGTGATTGTAAGGCAGTTTCCGACTCCTTAACGGAAGAGAAAATTGGGGTATAAAAACCAACTCTTCTTCCTCCTCCTCCTCCTCCTCCTCATCTCAGCATCTTTCCCAGCTTCAGGAGCCTCTCCGCCTCCATTCCACACCTGTTAGCCTCCTCAGCCTCTCTCTCTCTCTCTCTGCTCCTGCTCCTCCCCCCCCCATTTCCCCAGTTGCCAGACTTTAAATCCCATGGCCAGACAGCTGAGCCTCGTTCTCCCAGCAGTGGTGGCATGTCACTTCCTTAGCTTTGCCAGCCACGCTGCCCTTTGCAAGAGCTGCAGAACTACACTTTGGAAGTCATTTCCCCTAGTGAAGAGCATACTGTCAGGTTTCTTCACCCACCCCAAGAATTCCACTTTTTTTGCCTGTTAACCATCCTTTTGATGTGACCTCCAGTGATTGAGTACTGCTCTCCTGCTCTGCTGTAAGACAGAGAAAGTCGTTCTCTGCCCTAACACCAGTCAAATGGACAGATGTGATAGTATGACATAGGCTGGTGGCAAAGCCTGATTAGAAATTTTTTGAATGCTGTAGTCTGAAAGCTTTACTTTCTTTCCACCCTACACTTCGCGTCCCTCCAGTGTGGTGTAGTGGTTAAGAGCGGTGGACTCTGATCTGGAGAACCGGGTTGGTTTTCCCATTCCTACACATGAAGTCTGCTGGGTGACCTTGAGCTAGTCACAGCTCTCTTAGAGCTCTCTCAGCCCCACCTACCTCACAGGGTGCCTGTTGTGGGGAGGGGAAGGGAAGCCACTTTAAGACTCTTTAAACATAGAGGAAAGTGGGTTATAAAAACCAACTCCTCCTCCTGTTCTTTTAAGAAGAGAGGTGAGCTCTAATCTGGAGGGCCAGGTTTGATTCCCCACTCCTCCACATGAGCGGTGGAGGCTAATCTGGTGAACTGGATTTGTTTCCCCACTCCTCCACATGAAGTCAGCTGGGTAACCTTGGGCTAGTCACACTCTCTCAGCCCCACCCACCTCACAGGGTATCTGTTATGGGGAGGGGAAGGGAAGGTGATTGTAAGCCGGTTTGATTCTTCCTTAAGTGGTAGAGAAAGTTGACATATAAAAACCAACTCTTATTATTATTATTCCATATGACTCATATCTTTTTCCCCCTGGAGTGTGGCTGTTTCGAGGCCAATGGCTGAGTGTCCTCTTCACCTTCTCTCTCTGCTTCTCCCCTGCTCTCCCCAGGTTCCCTCAAGAGTCCCATGAACAAGACAGCGCTGACATTAATTGCTGTGAGCTCCTGCATCCTGGCCATGGTGTGTGGCACTCAGCTGTCCTGCCCGCTGACCGTCAAGGTGACTCTCCACGTTCCCGAACATTTCATTGCAGATGGTAAGGACCTCAGCCTGTGTTGGACAACTTGGGTTCTGCCCCACTGGTGGTTTGCAGAGAGTTTTTTTCCTGGATCGTATCAGTTTTCTAAGGACTGTCTGTGTGTATGTGTGTGTTTTTTGAGGGGTGTGTGCTTATTTTTAATCCCTGGTCCGCGTAGCCCTGTATCTTTTATCCAGTGGCGGCAATGTCAGATGTTACACAGTACATAAAAGTAGTTCCTCTGGATCAAAACAAAAGATCCATCTAGTCTAGCTTTCTGCTCTCACAATAGCCAACTAAATCCTTCCAGGAAGCTCCTGAGTCAAGCATAGTGGGCCTCCTGCCCTGCACTGTTGCCTCCCAGCAATTGCTGCTCAGAGCCATGCAAAGAGAACATTAAATTTCTCTATCTATCTATCTATCTATCTATCTATCTATCTATCTATCTATCTATCTATCTATCTATCTATCTATCTATCTATCTATCTATCTATCTTCCTCCCTCCCTCCCTATCGGTCTGTCTACCTTCCTTCCATCCATCCTTCTTTCCTTCTCTCTCTCTCTCTCTCTCTCTTTCCCCTCCCCTACTTCCTATCTACCTACCTATCATCTATCTTTTTGTCTGTCTGTCTGTCTTTCATTTCCTCCAAAAAGGTCAGAGCAGCATGGTGTGGTTCTCCTCTCTTCTGTTTCAGCTTCCCACTGCACAGGGAGGGCCGTTAGGCAGAGTGTGTGACTGGCCCAAGGCCCATCCAGTGAGCATTGTACCTAGTGGGAATTTGAATCATACACTCTCCTCAATGCGCAACACTGCTCTCAATGCGCAGGGCAGTCATAGCAGCTGCTGTTGTTCAATCCCAGGTTTTGATAGGTCATGGAAGCTCTCATCTTCAAGAGGCTTTCTTTGTCCATCTTGATATTTCCGAGGTGCTTCAGTGTTGACCTTCCATAAATTGTGTAGCATTATAGAATCATAGACTTTCAAGGGTGAGCTTACCTAAGCCCAGACTCGTGTGTTTAGTGTTATGTCCCCTTCAGGTCTGAGAGCTTGTGCCATGCTTCTTCGGCCCTATTGTGTGCACTTCCTGCCGAACCCATGCCATGGGGGATCGCCGTGAATCATCTCGACTGTACAAAAACAGCCCGTTGCGATGCGTACCTTGTTTTAACCCCATGCCCACCCTATGAGGTAGGTTAGGCTGAGAAGTAACAACTTGCCAATGGCTACAGCTTAGGTCTCCCGTGTCTAAACACATATCAGTATGCAACATGCTTTGCTGGCCCTGTAATCCAGCCTTCCAGGAAGGAAGTTGCTGGGCCGACTCACTTGCTTAATTCGTCCCTCGCGGGAATTGCCCTCAATTTGGAAAAGGTAGTGTGCATTCAGCCCCGGGGCAGACTGCCTTTTTGCTGCCTCTGCTCCGTCTTGTACAAATCAAGGAGGATTCGCCTCCAAGGCTCAGGAAGCCAGGGTGTTTCAGCATCCCACTGTCAACTGAAAGGGATGCCGTAGAATGATCAGGGGTGCCGTGGCAGTGGACAGGGCTGGCGTCAGTATACCGCCAGGTAGGCCCTGGGCTTCTGGCATGGCCAGCTGCTGCCATCCCCTCCCCCAAGAAGGAGAGTTGGTTTTTATATGCCGATTTTCTCTACCTTTTTAAGGAGAATCAACCCATTTTACAATCTCCTTCCCTTCCTTTCCCCACAAAAGACACCTTGTGAGGTAAGTGAGGCTGAGAGAGCTCTAAGAGAACTGTGACTAGCCCAAGGTCACTCAGCTGGTTTCATGTGGTGGAGTGGGGAAACCAACCCGATTCACCAGATTAGCCTCCACCACTCATGTGGAGGAGTGGGGAATCAAACCCGTTTCTCCTGATTAAAATCCACCGCTCATGTGGAGGAGTCGGGAATCAAACTCGGTTCTCCAGATTTGAGTCCACCACTCTTAACCACACTGGCTCTCCAATGTGCCCTTTCCCTGTCTGCTCACTTGTGACTGCTCCATCACCCATGCTACCAGCTGCACACACTGCCCAGTGCCATCAAGGAAAGGACTGTGGGCAGTGCAGGTTGCTGTGAGCATAGGCCGTAGAAAGGTTTGAAGCCAGGACAGGGAAAGGATTGTCCATGCAGGTGGGTAAGTGGGCAGGAAGGAGGGCTCCAGGAAACTCTCTGCCCAGGGCCCCCCAAATCTGGAACTGGCCCTGGCAGGGGACCCGGATGTAGGGGTGGCTCTGAGTGTAGTATAATATCAGACATTGAGTAGGATGATCTTTCCTGCTGTAGGACCTGTTTGACTTTCTTAGACAATAACCCTTGCAGACACTCTTTCCTTTGGGCTGCCCCGGTTCTGCTAGCCAGGCAGTGTTCTCATTCCACTGGAAATCTCTGCTAATTCTTCTGTTTTAAGACAGCTGGATTCCAGCTGCAGATTCTTGGCATATAGCAAAACGGTGAAGGTTGCGAGCAGCGATGAGCCTTCCATCACCTTTTCTATTTTTACTCTTCTGATCAAAAATCCCTCCAGATGACTTTTTTTTAAAACAACAACAACAACAACAACAACCAAAAAGCACCCTCTGGCTTCTGCTATGACTCTGAAGCTGCTGATTTCCAGTGTCGCTCTTGTTCCCCAGGCAGTAAAACCACTGCTTTTTGATGGAAGAGGGAGAAACTGAAACATTAAACAGGAGCTGTTGTCACTTCTTATTGCTTTTGCCAATTTGGGCTTCCAATGTTTCTCGCGTTTCGCTGACCTTTTTCTGCATAGCAGCAATTTAGATGCATAAGGGCAGATTTCATCCTCTTCCTACAAATTGGACCCATCATTCAGCCGGTTACAGTTCTTCAGCTCTTTGCGCTTGTTTCCCCCACCCCCATGTGGGCAAATAAACATTGTTCTGAATGCAATCTTTCATACAAAGCTCAAAACTGAGCATGTATTTGGGTGACTGCTGCTTATCCAGAAAGCGATCCTTGATTTTTATACATGGGGGAGCCCAGTTTTTGTGTATGTTGATATTTTTAATGTGTGATTTATATATGATAGGGTTTTTTGAAAGGAAATAACTGAACCTTGGGAGACAGTGTCATGTGGTAGAATATCTCCCAGATCCTGGTCTGACACCCTAACCATTACACCACCCTATACCTGGTGGAATAGTCTTCCTAGTAACATCATCTTCCCTCCACTGTCTGACTTGTGGGGGTTACACTGCCCGGCTGGGGACTACAGTGGCCATTATCTCCCTATTATGAGAATGCCATCTTGTTATTTTATTTCTATGTTACATTGTGTTCTGATATTGTGGCTTTGTGTGTGTGTTAAGTGCCGTCAAGTCGCCTCCAACTCATGGCGACCCTGTGAATGAAAGTCCTCCAAAATGTCCTATCTTTGACAGCCTTGCTCAGATTTTGCAAATTGAGGGCTGTGGCTTGCTTTATTGAGTCCATCCATCTCTTGTTGGGTCTTCCTGTTTTCCTGCTGCCCTCAACTTTTGTAGCATGATTGTCTTTTCCAGTGACTCTTGTCATCTCATGATGTGGCAAAAATACGATAGCCTCAGTTTAGTGATTTTAGCTTCTAGGGTCAGTTCAGGCTTGATTTGATCTATAACCCACTGATTTGCTTTTTTGGCCGTCCACGGTATCCGTAACACTCTCCTCCAACACCACATTTCAAAGGAATCTATCTTCTTCCTATCATGCATAACTCTAATAGTAATTCTTCAGCATTTCAGGCAGCCTCCTACCTTAAACTTTTCCATTAAATGAGACTAGCGGCATCACTTTGTTTGTCCTGTTCAGTGTATCTGCTAGGCTATCGGCGCTAAAAAAGGTTGGATCTGTGTTCTTCACTGAGAAGCATTTGAAATGTGGATGATCAACAGGCTACTGTTCTGCCTGCCTGCCCTCCTGTTACGTGCTGTGGAAGTACCCTGTGATGCTGCAAAACCCATTAGAGACCACTCTGACTCTTCATTGAGCGAAGAGAACATGACTTCGAAGCTTTCCCACTGACCTCTCCTGTTGCTTCCTGCACATGCACTAGAAAACAAAAAAATCTCCATTGAAACAGGAAAAAATAGACCCTCCGTTTTTCAAGCTCAAATAGTTTTGAGGCTTTAAGGAGCTGAATTGGCGACTTCCATGCTGGGGAAGAAGCCAAGCTAAAAACGCTTCCTTGGGTGTTGTCAAAATGTCCAGCTCCAATTCAGCACTCTGCTATCCCATGGCTTGCCCTATTTTTTGCTATTGGCGCTATGCTATGGCTTGTTGCAGTATTAAAGAGGAATCTCTGAAGGTGTCAAGGAAAAGAGCTGGGGGAGGGGGCGTCCTTTGAACAAACCAGCCCACTTGCAAATTAAGCAAGGGGCGCAGAACTTTTTGCATGGCTTCAGTAAGCGCTAGAGAGGCATCTCTCTTCTGTCACACTACAGCCTGCTGAGACTTCCTCAGACAAAGAGGAAATAGAAGAAGTCAGTTTGAGAATGAGGGGACAACTGCAGCCAGAAGACTGAACATAGAAACAGCCATAGCCAGAAGAAGGCTCACCGCTTCTGCAGCCTTCCAGCTTAAGGACTCCAGCTGGGCCTGACACCTCATAACAAGTAGTGTCCCCAGAGAGCTCTCCAAAGCCACTGGGACAGAGGAGGAGATGGGTTCAGCACAAAATGCAGCAGTGACACCAGAGTGCCAGGTTGCAAGCCCAGCGTAGAGCTCTTCCTGACAGCAGTGACAAGGCAGAGCAGGGCTGAAGCACACCACCTGGCTTGGAATGTCAGAGCAGCCTAATTAACAACAGCTAGCTCTGCTACACCAGTGAGATAAGGGCCTATTTAAGCCGTCAATTAAGCTTGGCTGTTGTGGGAGCAACTCGTCGCTATCCCCCATGTATCGGCCTTGGCTCTCTGTTATACTTCAGATTCCTGGTCTCCTGATTTCTTGGACTGACTTTGACTCACAACTTGGACTGCCCTGCCTTCTGCACTATGCTTCATCCCTCACTATCTGCCTGCTTCAGGACACCGGGCCATCTTGAGCTGGGTTGAAGATGGACATGCGGAAACCACCTTCCTGCTTCCCTGGCGACAAAGGATGACATTTCAGAATAGCAGACAGCTGCTGATGCATTCAGCGTCACCTTGGCAGCTATGGATGTAATTCCCCATTAAACTTTTTTCCTGTAGTTTGGAATGGTGTTTTACAGTTTCATTACAGATGTCATTCTTCTGCGAGCTGTTCCGCCAATGACCCCCCCTTCTCTTTAGAAAAGTCATTAAGCTTGGTTTGGCGATCAGCCCATTTCTCCCCAGTTCCAAGGGTATTAATCTGTTTTATTGGTATTTCATTGGCAGCTCTGTGCATACATTCTGAACACTTGCATAATTTGCTCGGCCGCCTTTTTTCCAGGGGGACTGGAAAATAAGTGATTCCATTTTTACTGTAATATTACAATGACATAGTGGATTTAATTTCATTTCAGCTTCTTTTCTCTCCTTCTGAGAGTGGCTTAAGAGATGGGTGAGCCTATGGAGTAGGAAACAAAAGACTGTAGTACAGGATACACGTTAGTGTCATTCTGCCTTTTTATTATTGTTTTAATATTTACATACGGATAACATCGCTTACAATAAGAAGATGACAGTAGTATGGAAGGCTTTTGCTTGTTGTTCACACAACATTTATTATACCTTGAAATGTCAACCTATTTTCCTGTTGTCTTGAAACATATGTATTGTTAAGTATACCTTCCCAAAGTCTAATTGTGCATTACAATTCCCTTAGGCTCTGAAATGTCTTTGGGCTTTCGTTAGTCGAAATGCATGTTCTGTGATGCTTTTCTGCTCCCGCTGTTTAGTAAGTAGCAATTTCAGATATCATTTTTAAAAAGCAAGTAAACAAAAGATCCCTCCTTATCTGGTCCATTTCCCCCATTCCAAATCAGCCTACACTACTCTTCCTCCTCCTTCTGTAAAAGGAACTAGTGCAGTCCGGTAGCTACAGAACTGAGCTATGAATCAGTAACTCTCTTGTTTGAATCTTGTATCTGCCATGTTCAGAGGCAAAGGATACCTCCAGATATCAGTTGCTGGGGTGGTGGTGGGGGGGCAACAACAGGGGAGACACTATAGAGCCAGCGTGGTGTAGTGGTTAAGTGTGGTGGTTTGGAGCAGTGGATTCTAAACTGGAGAACTGGGTTTGATTCCCCAGTCCTTCACATGGGCTGTGGAGGCTAATCGGGTGAACTGGGTTTGTTTCTCCACTCCTAAACATGAAGCCAGCTGAGTGACCTTGGGCTAGTCACACTCTCTCAGCCTCACCTACCTCAGAGGGGAGAGGAAGGGAAGGCTGGTTTAATTCTTAAGTGGTAGAGAAAGTCAGCATATAAAAATCAACTCCTCCTCCTAATTCCACGCCTGCAGCCTAAAACACTGGATCCCAGTCTGCTTCCTTGGTACTTTACCTCCTCATTTCTGCCTAATTCTGCTGCAAGTGTAGACCAGGCCTAAAAAAGAGTAGTTGGCTAAAGGTCACCTGGCGAGGTTTATGGTTGAGAGAGGGTTTGAACCCCGGTATCTTTGCTGTTAGTCTGGCATTCTAGTTACTGGCCGGCCCTTAATACTCATGGCATAACTAATCTGCGTCAGTTTGTATAAGCTGTTTATTGCTCTCGTTTGTGCCATAAAATGATAGCTAAAGAAAATACATTCATTTCTTTTTTAAAAAATCAATTCACAGTAAAAGAGCTACATAAAAATAGTAATAAATCCACACATGTGAAAACTAATGGTGAATATACACTTCTACTCGAGAAGTGCTTTGCAGGATCAAACCAGAGTCTTAGTCCAGCATCTTCCCACAAACACAGCTACCTATAAGTGCTAGTGGGGTCCATTAGAAGTTAGCCGGCAGGCCATCCACCAATAGACCATGTTCTCTACCTAAGGCTGATCCTTATGAAGTGTGAAGATGTCGATAGAAGCTGTGAAACAAGTGCATTTTATTTTAGGTTGTGGGCTGAACTAGACCCCCACATTCAGCTTTTCTCTCTCCTCGCAGAAGATAAGGCAGGAAGGGGAGGGGAGTCAGTTGCTTCCAAGCATCACTGAAGTACCAGCCATCAAAGCTAATGGCCATCTTGGATGGAGGCAATGAAGTGGTCAGCTCACACCTTGGCTCAAATCTGAAATCTAGAAAGTGACACAGAGACTGGGGGATGCTAGTGGCTAGATTCTATCTTCCCGAAGATTTGAGGAAAGGATTCTTTGACCCATGAGGGGATGGGAAAACAGAAGAGATAAAATCCCTTGTCGTAAAGGGAGAGGATCTATTTTGGCTGATTCGATCTGGCTGATTCCATTGCAAGAAGGAGCTCTCACACTTGAGCTCTACCTTGATGGCCATCGTTGCTATGAAAGACTGGTTGCCTAGACAAAGACCCCAAGGAAATTGGAATTTTTCATAACACTGAAACGTCTATGTTAAAAGGCCTTTCTTAGAATAAGACAATGAAATGGTCACCTCACACTTTGGCTGGAATCTGATATCTAGAAAGGGACACAGAGACTTGCGGTATTGAGAGGCTAGGTGGTATCTTCCAGAAGATTTGAGGAAAGAATTATTTGACCTACGAGGGAGTGGGAAAACATGGCGGGGGGGGGGGAGACAGCGCGCCTGCTTGCCTGCTCTCTCTCTCTCAGGCGCGCCGGCTCCGCAGCCCAGGTGCCGGCGAGAGCAGGGGCTCCGAACCAAGTTCGGAGAGCCGCACTCAACGGGGCAAAGAGCAGCATGTGGCTCAGGAGCCGCAGTTTGCAGACCCCTGAGCTAGAGCATGCATAGAGTGAGGGACAGGGGAATTGCTTGTTTACACCTTTGTTTTGTATTCCTTGCTCAGTCTGTTGCTGTGCAAAGAGAATGTGTGTGAACTTTTTATATTGAATAAATTCTTCACTATTTTCAATGCTGGTAGTTGTTCTACAAAACACACAGGCACAAACTACAAACCACCATTCAAACATGCTATTTAAAATGGGTGTCAGGGTATGGGAGTCGGTCAGTTGCTAAATCTCTAGTTCCTCAAGAGTGCACAAGTGTGGCAAGCCATCCTCATGATATCCAGTAGGGCTGTGCATATTGGGTTTACCGATCCGAAAATAAACCCAAAAAAGGGGCCGAATATTGAAATAGAGAATAAAGCCTAAACTGGTCAGCTGATGCTTTTCTCTATGGGAATTTTTAGAGGCAGAGGTACCAACATTTCAGGGTAGCTGCAAGGGACTCTCCCAGCATGAACTCCAAAGTTTGGTAAAGTATGGGACAGGGGGTTACCCCTTCTCTCTTTTTTTTTGCACAGCCCTGGTAGCCAGTCTCTGGGTAGAGTCTTAGAACGGCAACATGGGAAGGGCAGCTGGGAGTGCTGGCACTCTTTGCAGGTAGTTTCTAAAACAACCACTTGGTGGCTGTGTACTGAAGAAAGTGAGAGCGAAAAAACCCCTCTGGGGGTCAGAAAGCCAGGAGAGTGGTGCGGTACCAGGCAGAGTCTTGGGACAGTTGCTGGACACCTAGACACCTTGGAGGGCTGAACAGTGGCTCTCGCAGGTCAATGGGGCTGGTCTGCCAGAGACACTGAAAACAGATGTCTTGGATGAACAAAAAGTTTTGTGCCATATCTTTTATTTATAGACAAGATTATTCCTCGCACTTTACAGTTCTTAAGTCCGCTTCCTAGACAAATTTTCTCTACTCATGTTCTTAAATTGACTCTCAGAGCATCATCTGGTTGCCAGTAGGGGATTAAAGGCTGGTACTCCATTTCAATGTGCAATTTCCAGATGTGCATTGCAAATTTGGAAACTGCCCTCATTTGCGATATATCTCCATTAGGGAATTGTTACAGCATCACTGATCATTACCAGATGAACCCTCAGAGCTTTGATCAAAATTAAAAAATGCCTAATGAGAGACACATAGCTACCTGCTCTGCATCTTCCCCCCCCCCAGGAGACCATTGTCATGCACAGAAAATTACCATGCTTCTACGAGTGGTACTCATATTCTTGGTTGCTGCATCACTCTCTGGTATGTAGGGAAACAACCTTCGGCCTGTGGACAAAGCATGGGACTCGCATGACCCCTGAAAGGTTGTTCTGTGTATGACCATCTCAGTGACTTCTAGTTAACCAAGGAGAAACCAGGCCACGTAGAATCACTTCACTGGACCGTTTTAACTTCAGAGTAATAGGAAATGTGGAAGGGGGATACAGACGGAAACTGGAAAATGGTATTGATGCTTTGTAGACTCTTTTTGTGTGCATAGACAGTGGGGAATTAAGGGGGTGAGATGGTGCTGTAGGCTGGGGACTGGGCAGATGAAGGTCTTTCCCTCCTTCAAATTGGAAGGTAGAAAGGCTGAAATGCTAAGGTGGCATCCTGGGACTGTGCTTCCTGCGATGACCAACAAACAATGAAGTAGACAGGAATGCCAACCCCAGAAGCAAAAAGTGGGAGAAACTGATTAGGGCAGCTGGGGTGGATGATTTAACCATCCTGTGTCACACCGCCCTGCCCGCCCCAATATTTCCTTAGATCTGTTATTTTGCTCGCAGGTTGTATGTGTGTGTTGCGTTTTGTTTGCAGCTTCACCCTCTGTACTCATTGAGCTGCCTCCGGGTTTATACAGCTGCTCAGCCAACATGGCAAGGGGCAGATGGTCTCCATCCTGCTGTATGGGGACTGGGTTTCTTGGGAGAGGCAGCTGTTCTCCTGTTTAATTATTGACACGGAAAATTGCAATTCCTGTGCTGTGGCTGGCCCTGGCATGCTGCCCACTGGTGCCGTGGCACTGAACGGGAGGCTGGACTTATTAATGCCTTGTTCGGATAAAGAGAAAGATGAAGCAGAAGACAGCAACTGTATTAAGAGAAACAGGCCTAATTAAGGGTTGTGGAGAGCCCAGGGCAAGATTCAGAATGGATAAAAGGAAGTATGTCTTCACACAATGCATAGTTAAATTGTGGGACTCTCTGCCCCAGGATGTGGTGATGGCTGCCAACTTGGAAGGCTTTAGGAGGTGAGGGGACATGCTCATAGAGGAGAGAGGTATTCATGGCTACTAGTAAAAATGGATACCAGTCATGATGCATACCTATTCTCTCTAGGATCAGAGGAGCATTCCTATTATATTAGGTGCTTTGGAACACAGGCAGGACAATGCTGCTGCAGTCATCTTGTTTGTGGGCTTCCTAGAGGCACCTGGTTGGCCACTGTGTGAACAGACTGCTGGACTTGATGGTCCTTGGTCTGATCCAGCATGGCCTTACGTTCTTAAATATCTCTGTTGCACCCTAAACACAAGGTTGCTTTGCCTTCTGCTGTACCAGATATCTGTTCCATTTACTGAAGCTCAGCTCAGTAATGAGGCTGTCTAGCATCTTTGCTAACTGCTTAGCAGGATTCCTGGATTTGAACATGAAATAGAGGGGGAAAGATTATTGGGAATGCTTTGTTGGGGCAGAAGAACCGTGGGACCAATGTGAGAACTGTACAAGATAACAACCCAGGTACCTTCAAACTTTTGTGTAGTCAAGAGGACTGCAGGCTTATTTTCCATACCTGCAAGAAACACATATAGACAATTTGATCTATAGGGGACAGGCAAATGCTGCAATAATTTATTACCTTTGTTAGGCTCAGCACATCCCAAAGGAATGAACAAACTTTTGAGATGTACAGAACTCTTCATAGCCTGTTGAATGTCCAGCCTGATGAAGGACTTTGACATTTTAGTAGGCTAAAGAGAGCCACTGTGGTGTAGTGGTTAAGTTATCAGACTAGGTCCTGGGAAACCCGATTCGACTCCCCACTTGTGCCATGGAAGCTTGCTGGGTGACTTTGGGGCAGTCACACACACTCATCCCTGACCCTGGCTAGTATTTGGATGGGAGACCTCCAAGGGATACCAGGACGTCTCTTGCCTAGAAAACCTATGGGGTCGCCACGTCAGCTGTGACCTGACAGCAAAAAAAAAAAAAAAAAAAAAAAAGTAAAGGTATTGCATTCTTGCTCCTTTTTAAAAGATCCCTTATTCCTGTGTTAGGGGGGACGAAAAGGTCAAATTATTTGGTACTATGGTACTATGTTAAATTACTGGATCATCAAAGTACAAAAAAAAAAGACACCAACATAAACATGGATGATGCTGAATATATTTCTGATCCTGTTGTACCACCAGATAGTTATGCTCTGCAGCCTCTGAAATAGTACTGGAGCTTAAGGGCTTGTTTTTGTTTTAAAATATGTCAGACAAGTCTGTACATTGCTTTGTCGTGTTTGTGATATAAATTAAGCTGAGAGAACATGACTGGGACAGAGTCACTCAGTTAAGTTTTATGGCAAGTGAAGATTTGAACTCGGGTCTCACCAGTCCTAAGTGCTGTAACCACTACACTGCACTGGCTCTCAGTAAGCCAAGATAATGGTAATAATGATAAGAATCATCATCATCATCATCATCAGACTGGCTTACAATCACATTCCCTTCCCCTCCCCACAACAGACACCCTGTGAGGCAGGTGGGGCTGAGAGTGTGTGACTAGCCCAAAGTCACCCAGCTGGCCATGTGGAGGAATGGGGAAACAAATCAAGTTCACCAGATTAGTGTCCGCTGCTCATGTGGAGGAGTGGGGAATCAAACCCAGTTCTCCAGATCAGACTCCACCGCTCCAAACCACTGCTCTTAACCGCTACACCACACTGGCTCTGTTTGGGGTCGGGCTGAACCAGGAAGTGAAAATAGCCCTGGAGCAAGCCCAACTGAGTGGCTCTTGTAGTGAAACAAGCCAGCACTTCAGGGACCACTGAAGTTAGTGGTTGCCAACAAAAGGGCATTGGCTCAATGTTTGTCTCCTCCCACACAAAATGGCAGGAGTGCAGGAGGAGACAATTGGTGAGCTGACACCAACTACCAATGAAAGGCCTGGGTCACGTGGCCCCTAAGCGCAGGCACAGTTGCTGGGACTTGACCACCAATGGCCATCCAGAGCAGTGGCCCACCTTGAACACATGAAGCTGCCTTATACTGAATCAGACCTTTGGTCCATCAAAGCTAGTGTTGTCTACTCAGACTGGCAGTGGCTCTCCAGGGTCTCAGGCAGAGGTTTTTGGCATCACTTACTTGCCTAGTCCCTTTAACTGAGATGCCGGGGATTGAATCGCGGACCTTCTGCATGGCAAGCAGATGCTCTACCACGGAGGTACAGCCCTTCCCCAAATACCCTCTTAGTTAAACAGCCAGTCCACCCCTGGGCTGAATGTTAGGTAAACTAAATGAAGGCAAGGGAGTATCCTACAAGCCCTTTAGAACAGAAGACCTTTACAACACGACCTTTAGAACCACTCCATGGGTTGGTTGCTACAGCGCTCGGCACAAAATGCCAGCTTTCTTGGGGGACAAGCATTCCGACTTTGGCCTCCCTTTCTCCCCATGACTGGAGCCGATTCCTAAGCTCTTGAGATGACAAAGCTGTCCTTCGTTGCTCATGAGGCGCTGTTAAATAGTTGCAGGGTTTCGCTCGGCTTTCTGTTTGGACCTTTAACACTGCTGTTAAGCACAACATTTCCAAAGAAATATGGCTGGGGCCGGGAGTGTCAGGCTAGGCGAATGAAGGGAGGGCTCCTGTTCGGTCCAGCTAATCGCACCCTCCATGCCTTTAATTAGGCAGGACTTGGTGAAACATCTCATAAGCTCTTGCGCCCCTGCGGTAAGTGAGAGTCCAAGAATCACGGACCCGGAGCAAAGGACACGGGGGCGGGGGCGGGAGTTCGTCCTTGCAGAGCAGCCGATTGAAATACGACGCCAATTAAAACGAGGACAGTGTTTTTACTACCAGCCTGCAGGTTATATACGGTGGAGAAGTGCCGTTTTATCCGTACCAGTTACTGAAGAAGGCTGGAGAGGAGCAGGATAGGGGCATTGCCGTGAATGGGTGGGGGGAGAGGGAGCCACGTCAAGTGGCTGGTATGAAATTGGGATTTCTGTGAATTGCAAGATGGCACGGGCAGAGGGATAAATTGTGCGGGCACCTTCATGGCCCACTGGCAGTGGCGAGGATGACGGAGGCACCCCAGTGTGTTCTTGGAGCCTTTGCCCCAAGGAACAGAGTGTGGGAGCTTTTCACGCATAACCTGCTGTGTCTGGATCATTGGGGTGGAGATGGTGATTCATGATGGGGGTATTCAGAGATTCTCCTGTCTTGCAGCGTATGCAGTGCCCACCTCGGAGATATTGCGGGCTCAGTTCCAGACCACTGCAATAAGGTGAATATCGCAATAAAGCGAGTCACACACTTTATTTGTTTTGGGGTTGCCTGATGCATATAAAAGTTATGGTTACACTATGTGTGTGTTAAGTGCCATCAAGTCGCTTCCAACTCATGGCAACCCTATGAATCAATGTCCTCCAAAACATTCTAATCTTAACAGCCTTCCTTAGGTCTTTGGCTTCCTTTATAGAGTCAATCCATCTCTTGTTGGGTCTTCCTCTTTTCCTGCTGCCTTCAACTTTTCCTAGCCTGATTTTCTTTTCCAGTGAGTCTTGTCTTCTCGTAATGTGACCAAAGTACGACAGCCTCAGTTTACACTCTACTGTAGTCTGTTAAGTGTGCAATAGCATTACGTCTAACCCCCCCCCAATGTGCATATCTTAATTAAAAATACTTTAGTGTTAAAAATGCGAAACAGAGACACAAAGAGAGCATGTGCTGTTGGGGAAATGGCACCGATAGCCTTGCTCGATCCAGGGTTGCCACAAACCTTCAATTTGTAAAAAAAATGCAAAATCTGTGAAGCACAATAAAACGAGGTTCGCCTGTACTGGAAAACGGTTGCACACCTGGTAACATTTAAAGGGGGCGGGGATTTCTAAAAGGTCAGTGGTGTAATGCCATTGTGTCAAGGCTTTCTGCTCATCAGAATTTTTAGCGCCCGCACGCACACCAGCCGAGAAGCACAGGATAAATGTAGTGGGATCTCACATTTGCATTCCGCATACCGTATCAAAGCCCAGCCTTAGTAATAGCAGCTTGCCAGGAAATTTAAATGCAGACATTCACTGTTGAGATGTAATACAATCCATCTTTTAGTTTATGGAGAAAGAGGTGGAAGGGAGGGATATGGAAGCATGGGGCTTTTTATTTTTTTTGAGACGTTGTGTGTGAGAAGAGCCAGGGAGGTTTGTCTGGGGATTTGTGGAAAAACTTAACAGATCTGAACCAAATGACTGAACCCGTCTTGCGGTGGTCTTGAGGTGCATCACAGTGGGGAAGCTGGTAAGAGGCCAGATTAGACACTGATTGTGTCACATGTGTGATGTCATTATGTAGTGATTTTATCGTTTCATAGCTTAACTGTATTTTATGTTGAAGTTTCTTGGGTGAGAGATTCCAAAGAGATCAAAGGATTTCTTCATACAACACAGTTTAATTGTGGAACTCCCTGCCCCAGGATGTGGTGATGGCTGCC
This sequence comes from Euleptes europaea, assembly GCF_029931775.1. Classification (NCBI taxonomy): domain Eukaryota; kingdom Metazoa; phylum Chordata; class Lepidosauria; order Squamata; family Sphaerodactylidae; genus Euleptes; species Euleptes europaea. The sequence continues at coordinate 46,053,161 of NC_079325.1, read as the reverse complement.
AACTTGGAAGGCTTTAAGAAGAGAGTGGGCATGTTCATGGAGGAGAGGGCTATTCATGGCTACTAGTAAAAATGGATACTAGTCATGATGCATACCTATTCTCGGCAGGATCAGATGAGCATACCTATTATCTTAGGTGCTGTGGAACACAGGCAGGATGCTGCTGCAGTTGCCTTGCTTGTGGGCTTCCTTAGAGGCACCTGGTCTGGTCACTGTGTGAACAGACTGCTGGAATTAATGGGCCTTGGTCTGATCCAGCATGGCCTTTCTTATGTTCTTATCTACACTTGATCTTAGCTAAAAGGCCAAGAAGTGATATGTTCTTATTTGTTTGTTATGGTCTTGTGGTTACAACAATAAACGTATAATGCATTGCATTGTACTGTATAGCGGTTACATGCTGAACTAGAAGCTTGGAGACTTAGGTCCAAATTCCCATTCTCCTGTAATGCTCTCTGGGTACATAAGAACATAAGAAAAGCCATGCTGGATCAGACTAAGGCCCATCGATCCCAGCGATATGTTCACACAGTGGCCAACCAGGTCCCTCTAGGAAGCCTACAAACAAGACTGCAGCAGCATTATCCTGCCCGTGTTCCACATCACCTAATATAATAGGCATGGTCCTCTGAACCTAGAGAGAATAGGTATGCATCATGACTAGTATCCATCTTGACTAGTAGCCTGGGATAGCCCTCTCCTCCATAACGACATAAGAAAAGCCATGCTGGATCAGACCTAGGCCCATCAAGTCCAGCAATCTGTTCACATGGTGGCAAATCAGGTGCTTCTAGGAAGCCCACAAACAAGATGACTGCAGCAGCATTATCTTGCCTGTGTTCCACAGCACCTAAGTAAACGTGGGACAGTCACTCTCTCTGTCTTCTGTCTCTCTCTCCCCCCTCCTACCCTGACTGACCTCAGAGGATTATTGTGAGGATATCAGTGGAGGAGAGCGAGACAATCATGTAGGCTCCCATGAGCTACTGAGAAAGAAGAGTGGGATGAAAGTGGGGTCAATAATTAAATAATAGAAGAAGAGTTGGTTTTTATATGCCGACTTTCTCTACCACTTAAGGGAGAATCAAACCAGGTTACAATTACCTTCTCTTCCCCTCACCACAGCAGAAGCCCTGTGAGGTAGATGGGGCTGAGAGAGCTCTAAGAGAGCTGAGACTAGCCCAAGGTTACCCAGCTGGCTTCATGTGTAGGAGTGGGGAAACCAACCCAGTTCACCAGATTAACATCCGCCGCTCATGGGGAAGAGTGGGGAATCAAACCCAGTTCTCCAGATCAGAGCCCACCACTCCAAACCACCGCTCTTAACCACTATACCACTCTGGCTCTATCAGAAATTGGCGGGGGGGGGGGGGGTTGAAGGTCATTTCTTGCTGTGAAGAAACTCCTTTTTAAAGGGGTGGCAGTGTTTGAGATTATGAGCGTAAATAAGTTTGAGGCAGAGGTTGGGGGGGGGGACACTGTGGCATTTTAAACGAACCACGCAGACGCACAAAAGTTATCTCTCCCTTGTGAGAGATTAGAGTTTGGTCTGGCCTGCTCTAATGAGAGGCTGCAATTGCCCTGAGGTTTTATAAGCATCATGCGTGACTGCGGAAGGCTAAATTAATGATGGAGCAGCATCGAAAGACATGGCCCGGAACTGCTAGACGATGAGGTGGGAGACTTTTGCCCTCTGGCAGGGAAGTTGGATTTGCACGGCTCGCAGTCTGTTTGGTGACAGACAACCTCAGTAACGGCTCCGGTGGCTGTGATAAATACCTGGGCTGCTATGAGGAGGAAGAGCTTGGTTGGAACGGGCGAGAAGACGTGCGGATTAAAACCAGCCCTCTTGGTTTGTGCCTTTTCCCCCCCGGGTGGCGGAGCGCTCAATAAGCCGTAGCTTCATTGAGCGCCCGAATGCCACGCTGTGATTGGCGTTGTGCGGAGCTTTAATTGTTCCACCCAAAGACCGCTTATCCCTTTTCCCTGCGGCTGCCTCCACCAGGATGCTAACAGAATTGAATGTAGCTGTTATCAGTGTCGTCCCCCCCCCATTTTCCTCTTGACCTTTGTGAATAAACATACATGAGGTGGTGCAATCTCTCACTTGGGTTTTAATTTACCACGCTGCTGGAGACGATTTGCTTTTGACAAAGACAAGCTTAAAGGTGCCCAGCTATCCCCTTGTTTCTTCAGGTGTTCACCCGGGTGTGTAGAAAGGCACCCTTTCTCCCTCCCCCAGTACACGGTTGCTTATTAAATGTCAGAACTGAATAATCTTTGCCGCAGGTCTGCTACTGTTTGAGAAGGCTACAGATTTCAGAGTATTTCTCCGAAGGGGGAGGATTACTCCCAGTATGTCTTGTAGTTTCATTAACAGGTCGAGCGGTCTGTTCAGCGCCCCTCCAAAACTCACTGATCACAAAGGTGTGTGCGGTTTGAGACTAGTCTGACTTTCACACAGCCCAAATAATGCGCTTTCAATCCACTTTCAGTGCACCTTAACGGTCGTTTGCAAGTGGATTTTGCCAGTTCACACAGTAAAACCCACTTTCAAAGTGCATCGAAAGTGGACTGAAAGTGCATTATTTGGGCTGTGTGAAAGTGAGGGTCACTCACAGTGTGTGTTGTTTGCTCCCACTGAAGCTTAGGCCCTTTATGCATGGGAGGTTTTGCTTTGGATCTGCTGCTCTCTAGATGCACATTTTGCCCATCCAAATTCTTAAAACTCAACAATAAGCCCCCATGTAGAATTCTGAGAATTTGGATGGGCAAAATGTGCATCTAGAGAGGGGCAAATCCTATGCAAAACCTTCCATGCATAAATGGCCTTTGAATCACAGAATCATAGAGCTGGAAGGAGCCATACAGGCTGTCTTGTCCAATTCCTTGCTCAATGCAGAATCAGTCTAAAGCAAAGCTTCTTAAACTGTGGGTCGCAACCCCATATGGGGTCGCATAACTGAAGTAGGGGTCATATTTTTTGAAAAATAAAATAAAATAAATTTCTTTATGATTTATTATCAGTAAATGTTTGATTTGTATACCTATTTTATATACTTATATACCCGGGGTTGCGTAAAAATTTCCTGGGCAAAAAGGGGTCTCAAGGGGAAAGGTTTAAGAAGCCCTGGCCTAAAGCATCCTTGACAAGCCAGTGTGGTGTAGTGGTTAGGAGTGGCGGACTCTAATCTGGAGAACTGGGTTGGTCTCCCCGTTCCTACACATGAAGCCAGCTGGGCGACCTGGGGATAGTCACAGTTCGAGCTCTGTCAGCCTCACCTACCTCACAAGGTGTCTGTGGTGGGGTGAGGAAGGGAAGGAGATTGTAAGCCAGTTTGATTCTCCTTAAAAGATAAAGGAAGTTGGCATTTAAAAACCAACTCTTCTTCTTCATCATCTTCTTCTTCTTCGTCCAACCGTTGCTTGAAGACTGCAAGAGAGGAGGAACTAGCCACTTCCCTACCATTGGGTAGAGTAAATGGGAACTGAGAACCATTGTGGTATAGTGGTTAAAATTTTGACCTAGAAGCTGGGAGATCCAGGTTTTAATCCCCCTGGATTTGAGCTATGGAACTCAGTGGTGACTTTAGGCTAGTCACTTTCTCTCTCTCTCTCTCTCTGCCTCTGTTTCTTGCTCAGCCTAGCCTACCTCAATCAGTTGTTGTGAGGATAAAATGAAGGGGTTGGGGGGAGAACCAGGTATGCTTTCCAGAACTCAGCCCTGGCCCCGCCTATATGGTGAGATCAGGGCCCTGTGGACCTTATGCAGTTCAATAGGGCCTGTAAGATTGAGATGTTCTTCCAGGCCTATGGTTTACAAAACAGATACATGATTTGTGTTGCCATGCATGGACTTCAGGGTGAGCACCCAGTGGGTTGAATAAAAAATAGGCTTCCACCTATAGGCAATGCATTTATTACATTTGCATTCCTGTGCTGGTCTACGACCGGAACAACAATAAACTAAACTAAACATTTGCATTCCATTTTTCTTAGCTAAAAGGTTCCCAAAGTGGGAGCACAATTTAAGTCCAATGAAAAGTGATCCTTGGGGGGTGGGATTCTTAGTTAACAGGAAACAAACATAGCGGAGAGGTGCTTGGCGGCTTCCTGCCCTCCCCTGGGTGACCCACCAGTGGCTGCTAGATGCTAAAGAGTGAGAAGATTTCAGCTAGAAGCGGGATCCAGGCGGTTATTGAAAGATGCCTGGCTGCTTCTTCCACTCCCTGTGATGTCTAACTATACGGAAGATCTTGACATGCTGAGGGCTAGTGCTAAAGAAGGAGGGCTATGGCCCAGTGGTAGAGCATCTGCTTGGCAAGCAGAAGATCCCAGGTTCAATCCCTGGCATCTCCAGTTAAAGGGACTAGGCAAGTAGGCAGCTTCATGTGTTCATGTGTTGAGTCCACCGTACCAGCTGAATGAAAGATGCAAATAGCACGTGTATATTTGTGTAAAGTGCCATCAAGTCACAGCCAACTTATGGCAACCCAGTAGGGTTTTCAAAGCAAGATACTAACAGAAATAGTTTGCAGTTGCCTTCCTCTGCATAGCAACCCTGGTATCCCTAAGTACTAGCCGGGACTGACCCCACTTAGCTTCTGAGATCTGATGAGATCAGGCTAGCTCATCAGGGCAAATAGCCCATGTAGAATATGAATCTCCAGTATGTCCAGTGAGGGAATTAAAAAAAAAAAAAGCTTATGAGGAATTTGGCAGTCCAAGAAGCATCAATTCAGCTGAAGGATACAAAATGGATTATTCATATTGAAATCAGAACTGCTGCTTTTGGGTTATATGCTTAAAGGGAAAGGGAGAGAAAGAAACACAGCCAGGTATTTTTTGCTGCTACTTCGGCTCTTGGATACTTAACGGGGGTGGCGGTGGGGAGAACAAAGTCTGGAGCTGCTTTATCCCATTTTGTTCTGGGAAAATATATACCTTTTTAAAAATAAATGTCAGACCTTCAAGCCTCTCTTGTGGAGGCTTAAACAGGCTGGCTGAACTTTGATGGAGACCTCTGGAAAGAGACATTTCGACTCCTGCTTTGTGCTTTGATAGGGATGCGAGAGGAGAGAGAACAAGAGGGGGAGGGGAAATAATAAAACCAAAAAAAAAAAAAACAATGGTCAGAGGTCTCTGTGGACCACTGTACAACTATGAACCAGCGACGCTTGAGGCGATGCAGGATCTGTACTCTTTGAAAAGAAAACCACCCGCTCACCCCCAGTATTGTTTAGCCTTTCATGTCACTTGGTCTGTTGGATTCCTGGGTACCTGTGCTCACCATGTTTCCTTTCTGCCAAAATAATGGCATGCAGAAATGCACTTATCATGCCACGACGAGAACTTATCCTGGGCGAACCCCGTTGAGATGAATGGCGCTCCCGCATGTTTGATGGAAACTTTAGAAAGGACACGGTTTCAAGCCTGAACGTTTCTTCACAAGCCTACCTTGTTACTGATTAGAAACAGTCAAATAACCAGGGAATCGGAGGCTTTTGAAGTCCACAGTGACAACAGAGCTCGAGGCTTTCTTTGCTTCGACAACAGACATTTATCTTGTAGTACTGAAACCATCCTCTCTATGAAGTGGAAGCAGAGGGAGGACATCTTGATGTAGGTTGCATTGGGAACCCATGTTCCATTTAATCACTCCACCCACAAGACCATGCTTTCTCATTCAAGAGATGTCCACCTGAGCTTAAAAAGGTAAATCGACCTGGGATCTATAACACCCTAGGCTTCTGCAGTTTTTTTTTTTTTTAATCAAGTTAACTGTTGGTGTTTTGACTAACTTCAACAGGAACACATGAAGCTGCCTTATACTGAATCGGACTCTTGGTCCATCAAAGTCAGTATTGTCTACTCAGACAGGCAGCGGCTCTCCAGGGTCTCAGGCAGGGGTCTTTCACATCACTTACCTGCCAAGTCCCTTTAACTGGAGATGTCGGGTATTGAACCTAAGACCTTCTGCATGCCAAGCAGATGATCTACCACTGAGCCACAGCCCTTCCCCATGCTACTTCGAGAAATATTTTCCCAGATTTTGGTAGTTACTATGACGTTAACTTTGCAAAATAGTTTAATGACCAGGTCCCCCCACCCTGAAGTTCACCTCTGATCTCTGCAGCAATATTGTGAAAGCAACCTTATAATCAATGTAATTGAAGATCAGAGTTAATGAGGACCTTGGTGTGTGCAAAATCCCCCAAGCCGTGTTGGGCATCAGGCGTTAGATAAGGAAATGATTGGTCTCAACTGAAAATCAATTTGCCTAATTAGAAGAGGAACATTCCCACATGGGGTGTAGAATGTGGGGAGTTTGAAGTATGGTTCAGGTAAGTATTTGGCATGGATTTTCTGCTAAACTATCGATCAAGAGACAAGACAGATATTTTCTGGAAAATAAAACTTGCCTATGGCTCCTGATCCATCCACATCCTTCCAGTGTTGAGCACATGAAGCTGCTTGATACTGAATCAGACCCTTGGTCCGTCAAAGTCAGTATTGTCTACTCTGACTGGCAGCAGCTCTCCAGGGTCTCAGGCACAGATCTTTCACATCACCTCCTTGCCTAGTCCCTTTAACTGGAGATGCCGGGGATTAAACCTGGGTCCTTCTGTATGCCAAGCAGATGCTCTAACACTGAGACACGGCGCCTCCCTGCAATGAAAGAGATGAAAGCGGACTGTTGAGTATGGACATTTTCCCCCAACGATCATTAATTTCTACCTCCATAAAGTCTGTGCGAAGTTTCACCGCCCAGTCTCTGAAACTTATTGCATATTCCTGTTTACGACAAATCACCCAATGGGATACTTATCTGATTGGGAGCCTTAAGGTGTGTGTCGAGTCCAGTTCCTTTCTCCCTCAGCAAGGGCACACACAGGACAGAACTGGACAAACATTCCCCATGTGGCCTTTTAAATGTGACTTTTTAATTGAAAGCCCCCTTTGAGCAGGACTCTGAAGAGGAGGCATAGAAAAGCACAAAATAAATGAATGATGTACAGATTTCCAGATGCATGGCCAGGCAGCTGTTTGTAACCCTTAGCACACAATGAAATTACTGTTGTTCCAGGTTTGCTCTTGTCCAAAATCTGGGACAGATGTGATAATTTTTGACTCCTACGTAAACGCCGAGATCTACAGTGGTGTAGTGGTTAAGAGTGGCAGACTGTGGAGAACCGGGTTCGATTCCTTTCTCCTCCACATGAAGCCCTCTGGGTGACCTTGGGCCAGTCACAATTCTCTCAGAACTCTCTCAGCCCATGCAGGGGGCAAGCAATGGCAAACCACCTCTGAATGTCTCTTGACTTGAAAATCCTACGGGGTCACCATAAGTCAGCTGTGACTTGGTGGCACACACTTGCACACCCACACACACAGAGAAGCAAAGGCTACAATTGGCAAGCTTTTCCGTGGTCCTTGCAGCCTCTTTCTGTTGCCATTCAGCAGCTTTGCCTCATATTTTTTGGCCTGCCTCGACAGATACTAAAAAGACCATCTACCTGAGATGAAGCTGCCTTGTACTGAATCAGACCCTCGGTCCATCACAGTCAGTATTGCCCACTTAGACCGGCAGTGGCTCTCCAGGGTCTCAGGTAGAGGTCTTTCACATCACCTACTTGCCTAGTCCTTTAACTGGAGATGGCAGGGATTGAACCTGGGACCTTTTGCATGCAAAACAGATGCTCTACCACTGTGTCACAGCCCTTCCTACCTCACAAAGTGTCTGTTGTGGAGAGAAAGATAAAGTTGGCATATAAAACCCTCCTCCTCCTTCTTCTGTCCCTGCCCCAAACTCCCATGGTTCTCAGGGGAGGGGCACAAACACACATTCAGCACATGTGGACACATCACTGTATTGCTAGCTTCCTTTAAAATATTTATATTATATTACAATGGGTTTATTACAAAATATAAAGAACAAGTTTCACACATATCACATACTGTATAAACCTGAGTACGCTTTAAAAAGACAGTTATCCATATTCATTCAACTTCCCTATAGAAACCCAGCTGTGTTGAATACACTGCTAAAAAAGTAACAAGCATGTTGGAAGCTGTCAATTCCAGTTTGCTTATTCTTCCTTTGAACAATACTACGCATATTGCTCAATGAGAAATAGTGGATTAACAGTCAATTCAGATCAAGTCTCAAGTATAACCAAATATAACCCAATATTGCTAGCTTCCTTGATATGCGTTGGAGCTGCATGGCTTGGAAGCTACAATCTGGGGATTGCCTTGTTACCCAGTTAATCTATCCTTCATTTTCCTCTGTGGTTTCTGCAGGGAGCAGTTTCGTCGTGAGTGAAGGAAGCTATTTGGACATCTCTGACTGGCTGAACCCAGCAAAGCTCTCTCTTTATTACCAAATCAATGCCACGTCTCCCTGGGTGAGAGATCTCTGCGGACAGAGGACCACAGATGCTTGTGAACAGCTGTGTGATCAGGATACTGGTAAGTAGACTGGGGGGGGGGTGATATGAACTGCAAACTTTGGGGTCTTGTGAAAAGAAAAGGGGTGTGATGTAACTTAGCAGGGGGCCTTTTGCTCCCCTGTGCTGGCTGTGATCTATGAAAACTTCTCCTAGATGTTGCTCTTCTAGTCCTTTGTGCCATGAATCATTGGTTTGAATTTGTTGTTTTTTTGAAAGCCTTTAATTAGCAATGGGTTTGAAAAAGCTACCGATTCCTCTGGAACAGTGAACAAAAGAGGTAGATCACGATGGGTAGCCGTGTTAGTCTGTCTGTAGCAACAGAAACGAGAAAGAGTCCAGAAGCACCTTAAAGACTAACAAAATTTCTGGCAGGGTATGAGCTTTTGTGAGTCACAGTTCACTTTGTCGGGGGTGGGGGATTCAGTCTGAAACATATAAGAGCTTCTTTCTTGATTTGTCTACCTTCCTGTGATACTTGCTTTCTTCGCCTGTGCAGGTAAGACCGAACAGTGCAGGGGGGGGGGAAGGACTCTGGGCTTTCAGTGCCCTCTACTGGGATTCGGAGAGGGCTGTTGTATGGTTGTCCTGGATGCCTCCTTGGTGGTGATGCTCTTGAGATGGTGTTTCAGCGGTGTAGGAACGCTTGGCCTTGGGTTCATCCCATGGCACCGTTGTAATCTCTAATGTCTATTACCTAGGAGGGTCTGATCATAAGCATTCATACCACTTGACTGATGCTTCCTGTGCTGGCCAGATGACATGGTACAGGGATGGCCCAACGTTTTTGGGGAGCCCTAGGCTAGAACAACCAAACCATCACCACCCCGCACTGCAGGGAGGCAGGAAAATGTCACTCATCCGCCTTGACCCCTGCACCGCCACAGGAAGCTACTGTCCCCTTGTTCATACAGCCCCCTGCTGGAGAGAAGGAAGGAGAGAGCAGGTCCCCCCCACCCCGGGTTGCTCACTAGAGTGCTGGATAGCTCTTACTGCTAGAATATTACTTGATGAACAATCTAAATCAGGGGTGTCCAACATAAAGTCTGAGGGGCGGATCTGGCCCCTTGAGAGCTCTTATCCAGACCGCGAGCCAGCCAAGGCACTCACCCCCCCACACACACATTCTCTCAATCTGGGCTGGTATAGCCCGGCCCAACCAAGTGACATTTATGTCATATCCGGCCCTTGTAACAATTGAGTTCAACACTCCTGATCTAAATGCTTGTAACCAAGCCCTTGCCTCAAGGGAAAGTTGGGCCAGTTCTGAACGAAGAGCCGCGCCAGCAACACAATGAGGAATGTTTAATAATTTATGCAAAAAATAATAATAATGGAAGATGATGGGCAATGTTTTCATTAACAGCACTATACCTTACCATAGGCGATCCCTTACCAGAGACAATTGTAATGGGAACATACAAGTTCTAAAGGGAAAGAACTAGCAAGATTGCGGTCCATTTCCTTATACAGTCCATCAGTATTTTCTGAAGAAGAAATATCATCGAAACAGGTGAATAACCTGATCCCTGTAAAAAGAAGAGAAGACGGATGGACTAGGAAATGTGTATTTACACAAAATAATAACCTAGGGACTTTACAGGAACAGTACAAAAATTCGACTTTCAACAGAAGTCGGATGAGGACTTTAATATTTATAAGGACTTGCTTATTATTGGTTTGTGAGTTGTGATTGATTTTTTTAATGTGAATACAATTTCTTGGTATTATTGTATGTAGTACAGGGGTGTCAAACCTAAGGCCCATGGACAGAACTGCCCCCTGAGAGCTCTTATCCAGCCCACGAGCCAGCTAAGGCAGCCACCCCCTCCCACATTCAATATGGGCTGGCGAGGCATGGCCCGACCAAGTGACATTTATGTCATATCTGGCCCTTGTAACAATTGAGTTCAACACCCCTGATGTAGTAGCCTGATTTGCTGTTTGTTTTCATATATCTATGTGCTACAGCATTCCTTCCCCCCATTTTGGAATTGTATAACCCCCAGGTGGTGGCTGGAGATCTCCTGCTATTACAGGTGATCTCGAGGCGACAGATCAGTTCCCCTGGAGAAAATGGCCACTTTGGCAATTGGACTCCGTGGCATTGAAGTCCCTCCCCTCTCCAAACCTTGCCCTCCTCGGGCTCCGCCCCCAAATCTCTAGGTGTTTCCCAACCTGGAGCTGGCAACCCTAGCGGGTTATCTTCAGGCATAGATGCTCAGAGCAAATTTAAGACATCCAAGCAGAGGGTTGGCTATTTGCTTTTCATTTGCTGTGAGGATAAAGTTGGTGATGGTAGCCTCTGCGAGTTGAATCACGGCTAGATTTTGTGTAGTCACAAAACTTTCCTGTGTCTCATCTTGATTTGTTTTGATGGTTGCCAAGTCTGGCTGGATGTTGCTATTTGAATAGTCGTGACAGTCAAACAAAACCCAGCTTTACTGATTTAATGGACGTTTCCGCTGGAAGCACCCTTTCCCTTCTCCGTGCTATCTTTTTTAGGGTTTTTTTTACTCTGTATGTGTGTGTTCCGGTGAGCAACATCTGAAGAGAGAGGGGACAATAACACCGTACGCTCGGTTCTTTCAATCCTCTACCAAAATGACTAACAGTGTTTGCTAAAAGTAAAAAAAAAAAAGGAAAGGAAAGAAAGAAATTGGGTTAAAGGTAACCCTGGAAACCTTTTAATGTTGAAAAAAACCAACATTTGGAAATTGCAAAGAGCTGATAGCGAGAGGTTCGAAAGGAAACAATTAACCCACCGTAACGTGAATGACCGTTGCCGAAGCAATTACCCAACAAAGGTCCTCCGTGCCCAGCTGCTTACCAAAGGAAATCTTGCCACAGCCCCAGGGAGCAGATTTCCCTTGAAGCGGATCGTTTAATGACCTCCCGAGGCTCCTGCTCCTTTCTTTCCTTTTCTGTGCTTTAATTTTCTTTCAATCTCCCTTCTGGTAAAAGGGGGGGGGCTTCACCTGGCAGGGTCTGGGGTGTGATCCTGCCACGTGGCCCCTGCGAAGGCGCCGCTAATTATTTTGGAGGCCTTTTTGAGCCCGTGCTCATCAGAGTGCGGCAGTCTCGGCGCGTGAGCTGGCGGCGGGGCGGGTTTGGCTCTGATAGGCTTTGCTTTGGGTTTGAAATGTGTCCCATCTGTGCCGCAGAAGGTACGTTTCCCTCTGTTTAAAAAGAAAATCTCCTGGTACAATTTAAAAACAAACAAACAAACAAACAAACAAACAATGTCTTTGTTAAATAAAGCCTAATGCAGGCCAACAAACACGTACAGAGTCTGTTCAACTTTTAATGTCCATAACCAGAGTCCATGGGAGAGCAAACGTTTTACATGCGGAATCTCCCAGGTTCAATCCCAGGTATCTCCGGCTAAATGCGGTTGAGCAGAGGGGGTTGAGAAAGACCTTTCTCTGCTTGAGACCTTGGTGACCGATACAATCTGTGATGGAAAGTTTTCTTTTGTCCAGCTGCTTTATCTTTTTTTTTAAAAAAAAGGAAAGGGAAAAAAGAAATGTCATTTATTATAGAGTGCAAATTTAATGATATGAACACAAGATGCTGCTTTAGACTGAGTGAGGTCGTCGGGCTGACTTTCTCGCTATTGTTTGCGCTGTCTGGCAGTGGCTCTCCCAGGTTCTCGAGCAGATAAAGTCCTTTCTCAGCATCTGCTTCCAAAATTCTAGCTTAGCTGCTGGTCGTGAACGTGGAACCTGCTGCATGCAAAGCAAGACTGTTTGCCACTGTGTTATGGTCCCACCTCTGATGTAGCCGTTTCCTGCCTGAGGAAGAAGAAAAAGAGTTTGTTTTTATATGCCGGCTTTCTCTACCACTTAAAGGAGACTCAAACCGGCTTACAATCACCTGCCTTTCCCCTCCCCACAACAGACACCCTGTGAGGTAGGTGAGGATGAGAGAGTGTGACTAGCCCAAGGTTACCCAGCTGGCTTCATGTGTAGGAGTGGGAAAACAAATCTAGTTCACCAGATTAGCCTCCACCACTCATGTGGAGCAGTGGGGAATCAAACCCGGTTCTCCAGATCAGACTCCACTGCTCCAAACCACCGCTCTTTACCACTACAGGATCACAAAGCTCAGGTGGTATTTACCAATCAGGGCCACAAAGTTGATTTGTTTCCTTCATTTATACCCCACTTTTCTCCCAAACAGGGAGCCCAAAAGGCTTACAACACTCTCCCATTTTCTATTTTATCCTCACAGTAGCCCTGGGAGGTAGGTACACACATGAAGCTGCCTTATACCGAATCAGACCCTTGGTCCATCAAAGTCAGTATTGTCTACTCAGACTGGCAGCAGCTCTCCAGGGTCTCAGGCAGAGGTCTTTCACATCACCTACTTGCCTAGTCCCTTTAACTGGAGATGCCGGGGATTGAACCTGAGACCTTCTCAATGCCAAGCAGATGCTCTACCATTGAGCCACAGCCCCTACCCAAACACTCAGGTAAAACTGAGAGTGTGGGTCAATCCGTGGGCTTCCATGGCAGAGTGGGGATTTGAACCTTAGTCTCCCAGATCCCAGTTCAACATTTTATTCACTACACCCTATTGGCTGAATTGAATTCCACCTAATCTCCGCCCCCAGCCCTGAGACATGAAAGACAATCGAACGTGGCATATGATTTCTGCTTCACTGCCCGTTGGAGGAGTTGGCATCAAGAGAAAGATCCGGGGTGGGGGGGCGTTTAACACATGAACACATGAAGCTGCCTTCTACTGAATCAGACTCTTGGTCCATCAAAGTCAGTATTGTCTACTCAGACTGGCAGCGGCTCTCCAGGGTCTCAGGCAGGAGTCTTTCACATCACCTACTTGCCTAGTCCCTTTAACTGGAGATGCCGGGGATGATGATGATGATGATGGAGGAGGAGGAGAAGAAAGAGAAGAAGAAGAAGATTTGGCTTTTATACCCCACTTTTTGCTGCCTATAAGGAGACTCAAAGAGGCTTACAATCACCTTCCCTTCCCCTCCCCACAACAGATCACTTTTGATTCCCCATTCCTCCAATTGAAAGGCAGACTCTAATCTGGTGAACTGGGTTGGCTTCCCCACTCCTCCACATGAGACCAGCTGGGTGACCTTGGGCTAGTCACTGTCCTCTCTGAACTCTCTCAGCCCCATCCACCTCACAAGGTGTCTGTTGTGGGGAGAGGAATGGAAGGAGATTGTAAGCTGGTTTGATTCTCCTTAAAAGGTAGAGAAAGTCGGCATATAAAAACCAACTCCTCCTCCTCCTCCTCCTCCTCCTCTTCTTCTTCTTCTTCTCCTCCTCCTCCTCCTCCTCCTTCTTCTTCTTCTCCTTCTCCTCCTCCTCCTCCTCCTCCTCCTCCTCCTGTAGCTATGTCCCACAGTAGACATAATGCATTGCTGTTATCTGGACGTACCTAGCACTGCATTTCTGTGGCCATATACTGATTGGTGCACTGCTCTGGGAGTGGCGCAAGGCACCACACAGCCTTGCCACGAGCGCAATGATTTTAAACTATCTTTGGATCCTGCATTAAGAAATGGTTCCTCTGACATTCAGCCAGCAGCTTTCAGGCTCTCCGGAGAAGATCAATCAATCTTCAGCCATCCTTTGGATGCTTATGAAACTCAGAGACTTGCATGACTTTATTATTTTAGGCAAGCAACAGTGCGGATGCAGAGGACAAGTCTCGTTTGTTTACTGCTGTTCCTTTGGGCTTTTGGCCATGCTTCTGTCGTTCGGGACTTCTGGCAGCATTCTGGTTCAGGGGCTGAGGCCATTCAGTTATTGAAATGCTGAAGAGTGGTGAGGTTTGCAAATGCAGAAGCCAGGAAGAGTGCAGGCCCAGAAGGATGCGAGGAAAGGCATTTGCTTTGGCAGAGAGGGCCAGCTTTCCTCATTGCTCGGTGGCCAGATTGCTTGGGGGGGTTAATTAACATTGCGCAGCCGTCCCTGTCTCAGTGGACTGTAAGAACTGTTCGAATCAGAGCTGCTGCTTGTGTCCAGGGGCAGCCCTGCATTCCCCCCCACCCCCAGGGAGAATGGAGAATGCTCCAGAAGGGATGAGCTAGGAGCTGCTGCATGTCAGAGAAAGGGGGCATTGCAGCAGTGGTGGGGAAATCCACCTGAAAGCTCAGAGCAGGGGTGTAAAAAATAAGGCCTGTGGGCTGGATCGGGCCCTTTGAGAGCTCTTTTCCGGCCCACGAGTCAGCCAAGGAAGCCACACACACCCTTGATCTGGGCTGGCGAGGCATGACCAAGCCTGACCAAGTGGCTTTTACGTCATATCTGGCATCGTAACCTATTGAGTTCAACACCCTTGCCTTAGAGCATCCTGGACAAATGATAAGGAATGGGATTTCCAACTTTTTTCTATCCTCCCCCCAACCTGCAAAAAAAGAGTAATTCCTCACAGGTCCCTAGCATGCATTTATGTATAGTTTACATAACAGTGGTAGCCACCCAATTCATGTTTTTGTTGTATGGCTCTTCATGCTACAAATAGCTATCCCATGATCTCGCTCCTTTTTTTTTTAATGCATTTTATTATGAACTTTATAAAGTTTACAAATTTTATAGAAAATGAAATTCATGCAGATGTGAGCTAAAAAAAGGTAAAGAAACAAAACCTAGTTCTTTTCTCATACATAATTACCAACTTTTCCTTCTACGCTATACACATCCATTCTGCATTTTTATACTATACGACTTCATAAATCCATATGATATATTACCCTTTTCCATCGTGAATCCAGTTTCTCCACATCTTGAGCTCTTTGTAAGGCTGTTAACCATACCATTTTATAAGCATCTTGTTTTACCTTTTCTAACCACCCCTGCTTATCTGGAAAGATTTTCTATTTCCATAACCTTTCAGCAAGTAACTGAATGTTGAAGAGGCACAGCTGCATAAGGACGCTTTAGCCAAATATTCCTGACCGATAGCTCAGAACTAAGCTACTCTAAATATCAAGATGTACATGCTGTTTGAATACTGAGGATGTAGCCCTGGGGAAGAGGTGAAAGCATAGTTTCAGGTTTTTATTTTCTTTCACAACCCACCTTAACACCAGTATTGGGGCTTTAGCAAACTTCTCCTTTTCTTTTTTGCGCCATCCCTCTCCCCAGCGTTCAGATTGTCCTATGGCCTCTGTCTCTTTTGGGGTGCAGCATGCCTAGTGTTAACTTTCCATCCGACATGTCAACCCCTACCTTACAGATAAGCCACATGTCCACACCATCACTGTGAACAGTGTCAGTGACGGGAATTGTACATCAGAAGCTGCTGATCCTTAGCATGATGGCATCGTTTTGGTGTCAGCCATCTTGGGTGGCAGCTGTTTCCCTAAGGCAAAGCCTACCAAGTGTGAGAGAGATATGGGTATCACTGATATAGCTCTGACAGCTGACAGGTGCAGGGGAATCTCTGGCCCCTTTCTGATTCCTTTCCAGAATATTCCAGCTGGTGTTCTCAGAGGCACCCACACAACCATCAATTTGACCCCACTCATATTCTGTGGGCCCCAGCTGTATCTGTAGCTAAAGATCAGTTTGAGAATCATCCCTAGTCTAACAAATGAGATTTTTGCTTGGATTCCTTGCACTACCGGTGGAAAGAAGAAGAGTTCTTTTTTTATACCCCTCTTTACCTTGAAGGAGTCTCAAAGCAGCTTACCAACCTCCTTCCCTTCCCCTCCCCACAGCAGACACCTTGTGAGGTAGGTGGGGCTGAGAGAGTTCAGAGGGAACGGTGAGTAGCCCAAAGTCATCCAGCTGGCTTCATGCGGAGGAGTGGGGAATCAAACACTGTTCTCCAGATTAGAGTCCATCACTCTTAACCACTATGCCATGCTGGCTCTGATGGTATGGGATCTGCCCTTCCCTCCACCAATTCTGATCCTTGGAAAGTTTATCCCCAGGGTCGAGGGACATGGGTGTATTAATAGACCACAATGGTTGGGTGGCTATATTTCCAGGGGGCAGGGAATGATATTGCTCTCTCTCTCTCTCTCTCCCCCCCCCCGTTTTCTTTTAAATTGATTTGATTTGATTTATACCCCACCCTCCCCTGTTAAAGGTGGGCTCAAGGTGCCTTCCAACAACAATAAATATGCAATAGATATACAAATATAACATTTAAAACATATAATTAAGATTAGAGTATCTATGGCACGCGTGAAGAAAAGAAGAGGTTTTGCATTAATTACTGAGTAATACTAGTAGCTATTTGAAAACTTTAAAACTTTAAAAATTGAATTAGACCAAAGAATAAGAATTGAATGTGCCAATCTTATAACTTACGTTTGTTACTTTTATTTTTGGTTAAGCTCGGAGGAAATCATTTTGTACTACAAAACTTCCCTTCCCTTTTTCCCTCTTTTTACTTTCTGTATCCTAAAAAAAACTAATAAAAAAGCCAAACATATAATTTAAAACCATAAATCTTATTCTGATTCTACAAGATGGCATCATAGACTACATAAACACCTCATGTAGGTGGTGCAGTCCTCAACAGATGACTTTGGTCCCAAAATGACAATAGGGAGACCAACAGCAGCCAAGAAATGACCAAAAAGGAACAGGAGCAGAAGTAGAAGGAACAGGAGGAGAAAGAAGGGGAGGAATAAGGTATGAGAGAGGAAAGGGAAGGGAGTGAGCAGAACTCAGTTCATGGATGAAAAAGAAAGGAACCGTTTCTCCCCATTCCCTCTCAACACCAGTGTGGCTAGTGATACATGCAGGTCCATTGACATTAGCCATAAACTATTGCAGGATCAGGAATGGGAGGATGGAGATGATCCCCTGATCTTTGCACCCATGGATCATGGGATCCAACCAATCCAAGGTGAGCGGCAGCAGAGGGACAGAGAATGAAATAACTTCTGCCTTTTCCTGATGAGACGGTTCTCCCTCCTTGTCCCTTGGGGATGACCACTCAGGCTGCAGAGAGCTTCAAACCCTCATACCGCATTAAGACCTATTTTCAAAATACTGCAGCAGCTACTTTCTCAAAATGCTCGAGAGCCACTAGGAATAAGTATCACTTGTATCCTTTGCGGATGCCGGCTCATTGTTCCCTCCCTCCCCTGTCGGCTGGAGGTGTTATTGTTCTGGTATCATCTTAAATCTTATACTCCTCTCCTCCTTGTATATGAACCCCTTCCTTCTGAAGAGAAAGGACAAGGGGAAACATTGCAAGCCCAGCAGTTTTTCATCCCCTTCTGCTTGCGGAGTCTTGGGCTGGTGGTGAATGGAGCAGGCTGGCTGTCACGAAGAGCAGAGACCTCTGTGCTAGGGAGAGAGATTCTCCGCTTGTAGCATGAGGCTCCGTTCGGTGCCAGACCTTTTGTCCCCCGAAATGGGGCGATGGATTACCCTGCGTATCACGACCGTCCTCTTCTGCATCTGTACCTGGGAAGCTTTATGAGCCAGTAATTGTAGCCCCTCTCCCATTCATTGCTGACACAAAAAGCGGCTATTAATCTCTATCCAGAATCCTATCACAAATACACAGCATAGCTTCCAGAAAGGGGAGGGGGGCTTTATGCTGGTGGGGAGCTGTCCGTGCTGAACCTTCAGATCAGTCAGGCTTCCACACTGAGAGCCAGCATGGTGTAGTGGTTAAGAGTGGTGGACTCTAATCTGGAGAAACGGGTTTGATTCCCCACTCCTCCACATGAACACCGGGCTCTAATCTGGAGAACTGGATTTGATTCCCCGCTCTTCCACGTGAGCGGCGGACTCTAATCTGGAGAACCAGATTAGATTCCCTGCTCCTCCACATGCAGCCAGCTGGGCTAGTCACAGTTCTCTCTGAACTTTCTCAGCCCCACCTACCTCACAAGGTGTCTGTTGACGGGGGAGAGGAAGGGAAGGTGATTGTAAGCCGCTTTGAGACTCCTTCAGTAGAGAAAAGTGGGGTATAAAACCAACTGTATTTCTTCAGTTTAGTTAGAACTTGGGCATTCAGCTGTTCTGTGCTGCTAGGCAGGAAGGAGATAGGTTGGAAGAGGAGATAAAACTTTTAGGGGTACTTTTTTTTTAGAAATTACTGATTGAAGTTTAATATTACGAAAATACATATCAAGTGCAATAAGAGAATAAAAACATACATTTGTGAAAATATTGTTGAAGGCTTTCACGGTCAGAGTTCATTGGTTCTTGTAGGTTATCCAGGCTGTGTAACCGTGGTCTTGGTATTTTCTTTCCTGATGTTTCGCCAGCAGCTGTGGCAGGCAACTTCAGAGGAGTAACACTGTCCTTCAGTGTTACTCCTCTGAAGATGCCTGCCACAGCTGCTGGCGAAACGTCAGGAAAGAAAATACCAAGACCACGGTTACACAGCCCGGATAACCTACAAGAACCAATACATTTGTGAGATAAATACCTCCAAGCTGTCACGCGGGCATCTCAGTTATTACCAGTTTTACACAAATTCCCGTCCTCCCTATAATTTGAAGATTAAATGCTCTTACTGCAGGCATCACAAATGCTACGAAGGCATTGCACCTTTTGCTTTTAATTTTCACAGAGTTAACATATAATTACAAACCAGTCTATCGTTTGAGAGCCTAATCTCTGTGGCTTTGTGTTTCTCTGTGGCTTAATCCTATTCAAATAGTTTGCAATGCAGGTAGGTGACATGGTTTGCAGAAATAAAAGGCAGTTGTCAATAGGGGCTAATCATAATGGAGTAATCTTTTTTTAAACTAGGACATAACTAAACCAGAAAGATTTGAAAGAGAAAAAACAACAACTATCTGTTGGTTCTTAAATATTAGACTACAAGATGCAGACCCATTTTATTTGCTTGTTTGATTTTTAGGCCGCCCTTTCCCAGACAAGTCAGGCTCAGTCACCAAAAGCAACATAGGAAGCCAAAACATATAATATATAGCCCATTCCTGAAATGACAGCGTGCGGACTCAGCAAGGAAGAGGCGCAGCGGCGCCTCCTCCTAAGCCAATTCGCCCATGCCGTTAAAAAAAAAAAAAAAAAAAACTGTTTTGTGGCTGTTTTGTTTTGTTTTACCGGGGCTAAAAGCCCCATTGAAAACAGCGAGGCTGTGCCTGCTCAAAAGCAGGCTCAGCACCGCCGTTCCTGGTGCCGGCGTAACCGGTGTAACCGGGATAGGAAGCCGCCTAACCGGTGGCTCCTCCCCCAGCCCGCCCCCGGAATCCCCCCTGCACCGGCGCGGCCTCTCCACGCCGTAGCCTGCACAACAGAGAGGTCGCGCCAGCGGAGGGGCGAGGCGCAGTCCCACGGTGCTCTGCCGCCAGGGGGACTGGCCTCACCGCCAGCGTAAGTGCATGTAATTACGGTTTTACACACACTTACTCTGGCAGCGGGGTCAGGCCGCCTCCTAAGAGGTTTCGGCCCCACTTTCAGGAATGGGCTGATAATCTCTTATTTCTAACAATATGTACCTGTACAGCAGAAATAATTGAAAGGTGGTCCTGCGATGCACAACTTGCTGGAACAATTTAAAGCCCAAAATAAATCAAGGGTTCCGCCCTAAATTAGTCTTAGGTCAGACTTGCTGCTTTGCAAGGTGATCTCTATCCTATGGCTTCCTATGCTGATTTTGGTGACTGTGTAAATTGAGCATAGAGGGGTTCTCTTTTGCATGAATTGGCAAGCCAGGCTCAGAGCAGCTCACAACACTTTAGGACAATCAAAAAACAGTAAATAATGACATAAAGTACACCAATAAAACCGGCACCCTTACTGACACAGCAGCAGATACATCTATATTATCATACAATAATACAGCAGTCCTCACAATTTGTACTCTTTGTGGAAAATAGCAGAGACAGAGAGGAGGGGAGAAAAGGAGAAGGGACAGGGGAGCAGCCAAATGGAAGATTGCCACTGCCCTCAACGATATCCCTGGGGGAACAACTCAGTTTTACAGGCCTTGCGGAAGTGTTGGCCGCTGTGTGAACAGGCTGCTGTACTTAATGGACCTTGGTCTTAATCCAGCATGGCCTTTCTTATGTTCTAGATCCTGCTTTCTAGATCCCAAACCTCCCTGGGCATAGCGTTCCACCAGGCTGGGGCCAGAGCCAAAACGGCCCTGGCCCTGGTTGAGGACAGCTGGATATATTTTTTCAGGCCATAGATCACTGGAAGATTTTATCCAGATGAGCAAAGCACTCTTTTTTTTGGGGGGGGTGTATATCGGGAGAGGTGGTCCTGCAGGTACAACGGTCCCAGACCATTTAGGTCTTTAAATGTTAACACCAAAACCTTAAACCTAATCTGGTGCTTAATATAGAGCCGGCATAGCTGGCAGAGCACAGGTTGAATATGTGCCTTTCAAGGGGCAGATTCATTAATGGCTCTCCCGTCGTCCCATCTGGTTTGGCCCTAAGAGTTCTCGAGGGGGAAGAGAGGACACTTTGGTTTCCACCCTGAAAGACAGTACAAAACTTCAGCAAATGTGTTTTATCACCAGATATTGGACTGGGACAGAACCAATTGCTCTGCAAATGAATGATATTCATACGGGGATACATTTTCTTGAGCCAAATCCTCCGTCCTTGTGGTTTCCTTTAACCTGCTTGCCCTTGAACATTGAACTTGAACATTACCTGCTTGCCATTGTTTGTATGCAACCTCCACCAGCATTAAACCCAACGCTCTTTTGATATGATCGTCTTATGCCCCGTCCTGTGCTACCCACATCATACTTTCCCTATGATAAAGTGATCATGGGAAGATTATACCTTGTCAGTTTCATGGGGTGAATAATTTTTTTAACAAAGCTCTCTCACATGTTGACAGCTGGTGTTTACCACCTCAAGGGGAAAAGGAGGACAGCTTACAAGCTCCCTGACTTGGTAAATACAAGCTGTCATCATGTTTGGGTGCATTTATAAAAAATATCACGCTAAACTGAGGGGGTAAAGCCATGGATTCATGTGTTCAGAATGGGATGTGCTGTGCTCTTCCCAGCACAGCATATTGTGTGGTGATGAAGTATTTCCCCCCCCCCCAGGGGTATTACGTTGCACAGGTACTCAATTATCTGTTTTAATGCTTTGCAACCTGAAAACATGAGTTTGCCACACGATTCTCTTCCGTGATAGAGGCATAATGCTCGATTTGGTGGGGAAGCTATCTCAGCATTTCACCAGCCAAAGGGCCACTGCTAATTTGTATGTATTTTTTTTAAAGTTGCATATCATTAACATGATTTACGCAGCTGTATACCCAGAGGATTAGCAGTGCTGGTTGCAGGAAAAAAAGAAGCATCAGTCTTGAGGTAGCTTAAAGTCTAGCAAATTTTTATTTTAGCATAAGCTTCCGTGAACTGGTGGCAGTGTGTGCCACACGACGACTCCTGTTTATGATTTACGCAGCTTAATATTTGCAGATTCCACATATCATTGGGTAGGCACTTTACACTTTGTGTATAATGTAATGTATAATGCTAGAAAGCCAGCATGGTGTAGTGATTAAGAGCAGGGGACTCTAATCTGGAGAACCAGATTTGATTCCCCGCTCCTCCATCTGAAGCTTGCTGGGTGAACTTGGGCTAGTCACAGTTCTCTCAGAACTGTCTCAGCCCCACCTGCCTCACAAGGTATTTCTTGTGGGGAGAGGCAGGGAAGGAGATTGTAAGCAAGTTTGATTCTCCTTACAAGGTAGAGAAAATCGACATATAAAACCCAACTCCTCCTCCTCCTCCTCCTCCTCTTCTTCTTCTTCTTCTTTCACACAGCTAACTGTTCAGCCTTACACATGAACATTTACAACATCAGGAATGCAAGCACAGGGGAGAGGAAGGGAAGGAGATTGTAAGCTGGTTTGAGACACCTTAAAGGTAGAAAAAACTGGGCCATAAAAACCGACTCTTCTTCTTCTCCTCCTCCCGCTGTTTGGACACAGGACACACACAGTAAAAGCAAGCTTTTTTTTTTTTAAACATTCTTACAGCCTTCTGTAGCAGTTCTGATTGACACAAAATACTGAGGCTTGTGAAGACGCTTTTTAATGAGTCAGATTGTTGGTCCATCCCAGCTCACTTGTCTACTTCAGCTGGCTCTCTCATGTCTTCTCCAGAGAAGCGTCTTTCTCAGCACCCTCCACCTGAGCTCTTGTGCCTGAAGGATGCCAGGAATCGAACCTAACTTCCCTTGCATTTCAAAGCATGGACAATAGTCCTTCCCTTAAGGTTAACTAAACAAGATGTGTGAGATCTGTCAATCAGACAGTACCTGTGTGTTTAATTCCAAGCATGTCCCCCGTAGGACAAATAAAACCAGGAAAGGGGGAAAGGGTTATGAATGAAAACTGGTTCAGGAGAAAAGGTTGAACACCTGCTGGGCTATCACTCCTGGCCTGACCCAATTCATTCCAGTCCCGCTAGAGCTGTTTTGAACTTTACCACACACACCTGTACCAAGGATCTGCACCCCCTGGTGGGATGGTCTCCCACATCGCATTTAGTTTGGCCTACACTTAAGGAGGTGGCTAAAGAGTCTCCAGCTCTCTTCTTCTGAGTGGTCTTTCTGTTGATTCTGGCGCCAAGATGTTGAAAGCCAAGGCTAAGGAAGCAGGAGCAAGCCCAAGGATATAGTTTTCTGAGGAATCATCTCTCCTTGTTGTTGATTTATTACTATTGGCTGTTTATTCTTATAGTAAAAGAAGAAAGACAAGGAGAGCAAAAGGCACGCCATCAAGAAGAAAACATCATTCATATTTATTAAATGGATATTTACAAGACCATTAATTGTAGTTAATTGTTCATCATTAATTGAGAAGCCAAGGCAAACTCACACACATGCTGTGATTATTCATGAAAGACAAAAAGAAAATGTACGATGAAATAGAGCAAGCTTTTATTCTTTATATCTCACAGCTTCCAACTGCTTAATGATGCCTGACCTTTCCAGATTTTCGCCTAAATGGCTTGTCCCTTCTTTAAAAACAAAACAGAACAATCACAATGAGTGAAAGTTCCCATTTTACAACTGCCTCCTCTTGAAGAACATGAGTTGGTTTAACATGTCAGTTCAGAATTAAAAAGGGAAATATCTAATAAGTGAATCGGATTTATCATTAGTTCACATTTCTACCAAAATGTATTCTGCACAAAGTTTAATTCTGACAAGCCTTACTCACATGTTCACTGGTTTATTTTCAGAGTCTGAATTCTTAGACTGGTCTGAGTGCAGTTCCCACTCCTTGTCTGTGCCCAGGGAGAGTCAGTTTTCTGGTACATCATAAATAAAATGTACTACTTGATTAATTTACTTACAGCAAGTTCATAGACCTCGCAAGCTCAAACTTTTAATCCTCCTGTTCCTTTTGCTTGTTTTGTAAGATGCTTGTCTGATTTTCACAGCCATCTAATTTGCTAATCATGTTCTTAATTTCAACTAAAACATGTGTATCTAAAGATTCTGTTTGATTATCTCTCTGTGTTTCCAATCTTCTAAATCCAGCTTGGAATACAGTACTTTCTTTAAACTGTAAGCAGAAAAGTTGAATGTCTGCTATGTACAGAATCATGAAGAAGAAGAAGAAGAAGAAGAAGAAGAAGAAGAAGAAGAAGAAGAAGAAGAAGAAGAAGAGATGGTTATTATATGCCAACTTTCTCTCCCACTTAAGGAAGACTCAAACTGGCTCTCAATCACCTTCCCTTCCCCTCCCCACAACAGACACCCTGTGAGGTAGGTGGGGCTTAGAGAGGTCTAAGAGAGCTGTGACTAGCCCAAGGTCAGCCAGCTGGCTTCATGTGTAGGAGTGGGGAAACTAACCTGGCTCACCAGAGTAGGGTCCGCCGCTCATGTGGAGGAGTGGGGAATCAAACCTGCTTCTCCAGACCAGAGTCCACCTCTCCAAACCACCACTCTTAACCACTATACCACAAACAGTCCCATCATTTTGAAAACTTTCCCAAGGGGATAGGATAATCTGTTACTTTCTGATATCCCCCTCCCTGGGTTAAAAAGTCTCATGGGGCAGGAGTAACATTAACAAAACTAATACATTGATTAATCAAGCAAACCAACTGATGTATCCAGAGTGATTCAATCAAAGTAGTTCAATAAATCCATGACTTCTATAACTTAAACCCCTGTTTCCTATATTGGGGTGTGGGGAACACAGGGAGTCCACGAGTCCTTTGTAAGATGAACCCTTCTCATCTCATTGACACACTGTGAAAATGAAGACCCTCTATTTTCTAGGAGTGGGGGCAAAGATTCTCCACCCTGGGGAAGGGGTACATGGTATGGAGAGAGTGGACAGTGAGAAGTTTTCTCCCTCTCATAATACTAGAACCCAGGGTCATCTTCTGAAGCTGGAGGGCGAGAGATTCAAAACAGATAAAAAGAAGTATTTCTTCACACAACACATAGTTAAATGGTGGAACTCCCTGCCCCAGGATGTGGTGATGGCTGCCAACTTGGAAGGCTTTAAGAGGGGAGTGGACATGTTCATGGAGGAGAGGGCTATTCATGGCTACTAGTAAAAATGGATACTAATCATGATGCATACCTGTTCTCTCCAAAATCAGAGGACCATGCCTATTATATTATATCCAGCATGGCCTTTCTTAGGTTCTTAAGGAGATGGAATTGACTCCCGTCTTTGAAACGGAGGGAGTTCAGAGCTGCCACCACCTTCCACCCCTCAGCTTCCAAATCATGTCAGAGCACGAGGCAGAAAATGTGCTGACTGATTGCCGGCAACCAAAAGCTTGAACCCCAGGATCTCCAGTTGGCTCAGTGGCATCAAGAGGAACAAGCCCTGATGAAGCCGTTGTAGTTTCAGCAGGTATAAAACGGAACTGATTTTCTCCTCTGCTTTCCAATGGGGAAGATGTCATCAAGACTGAGAGCCCCCGTCAATAGACATTAATAGCCAAAGGCAGTTTTCAGCGGAGCTCCAGATGTTCGAGTTTTGTGTGACGCTGGCCTTTTTCGATCAGCAGCTAGGAAAGTTTTTTCCAGGCCCCTTCTGAACTCTGTTCAGATGACCTCCGGCTGGAATTTCCTATACTAACAAGGAGATTTTTTTTGTGCTGCCCATGGCGCAATGTCCCATTCAATCAAGGAGTGGATTGACCAGATCTTGGGCCAGGGCCTTTTGACCTGTGGCCCTACAGAATCAGCTGCCACTGAGATCTGACCTTGCAGGCCATATACAGACAATCTAAACATTTGACTTCAACTTGATGTGAGTGTAGCTGACATGGCTCTGGCAGTATTGCTCGGAGGGCAGGAGAGGAGAGAAGCCTACCTCTGCAGGGCATTTGCAGCTTCCCAGGTGCTCTTTGAAAAGGGGCTGCCTTGCCTGGGGTGTTACGGAGAGAGGGCTTGAGGGGTCCGGGAATTTTTAGAATCAAAATGGGGGTCCTTGCACAGTCAGAGATTGAGAACCACTGGCCTAATATTTTAGACTTAGAGCAATCAAAGCTCAATGGTGAAGTACAGTGGCCACAGTAGGAAGAACCCAATTCACATCTTGCCACTTTTCTGTACTGTGCAGTCTTGAAGGGGGGAGAGCAGAGCCACATAGGAGCTGGCATAACCCCTACACCAGCATTCATGCCACTTGCACCATGCATAGTGACACGGACGGTGGCACAGGGCAACTTATACCGGCCTCTGGGAATGGTGGAGTGGCGTGGGCCTCAGGTGGTGGCACTGTCTCCTGGCAGTGTTGTCTTGGGATAAGAGGCCACGCTGGCATTCAGGGGGTGTTCCTGGGGCATTCCCAGGGACAGAGCTGACGTTAGGTGGGAAAGCACATGAGTTATCAACCTTGCTGAAGCTTAGCAGGTGTGGGTCTCCTCAGTGCCTGAACTGGGGGGACCCTGGTAACCTGACACACATAGCCTTGAGATCCATAAAGGAAAGGGGGGAAGCTAAAGGAAGTCCCCTGTGCAAGCATCGGGTCTTTACTCACCCAGGGGGTGACATCACATCATGTTTAATAGGCACGATATGTTTACGGGGGGCTTTACCATTGCTTTCCCCAGTCACCTACACTTTACCCCCAGCAAGCCGGGTACTCATTTTACCTAATCGGAAGGATGAAAGTCAGCCTTGAGACGGCTACCTGAAACCGACTTCCGCTGGGATCGAACTCAGGTCATGAGCAAAGCTTTGACTGCGGTACCGCAGCTTACCACTCTGCGCCACGGGGTTCGTAATTCTGTATATAGAATCCCTAAAAGCCACCTATTGGTGTGATGACTCAAATGCTAGCTTGTTGCTTACCACTCTGTACCACGGGGCTCCTTTTAATGGAATAAAGACAGGATGTAAATATATTAAATGTATTAAACACAAATAATATGTGTGAACACACGAAGCTGCCTTATACTGAATCAGACCCTTGGTCCATCAAAGTCAGTATTGTCTACTCAGACCAGCAGTGGCTCTCCAGGGTCTCAGGCAGAGGTCTATTCACATCACCTACTTGCCTAGTCCTTTTAATTGGAGATGCTGGGGATTGAACCTGGGACCTTCTGCATGCCAAGCAGATGCTCTACCACTGAGTCACTGAGCAAAGGGTAACTTGGGATTAGGGGCTTGATCATTCCCAGTAGCTTGCTAGCCCCTTCAGGATCCCATCCCAAAATCCATGTAGAGTTACTCGTTCTAGCGCTAACCTTGAGTTATGATCAAGGGAAATGCAAGTCGATTTTGTAGGGTTTGGCTTTAAATAAAGACCGTAATGCTCCACCATCAGAAATACATTAATTTCCAGATGGGAAATTGGTAGAGCTTGACATCTTGATTTTTTGGGATGAAAGCAGCCTTCCTGTGAAGCAAAGCCCAGAGCCAAAGCTTTCGCTGGGGGAATTGGAATCGATACATTTTTTCTGCATTGATGGAGCCTCTGCTTCAGGTGCCAATCTGGATGCGAGCAACAAGTACTGCAAATAATAAAATAGTTACAGGCTGTTTGAGTAGTCATATTTATTTATTTTTTTGTCTTGTATCAATGAAGGGACTGAGATAAATGTTCCAAGTACAGGGGGCAGGATCCTTGACCCTGCACGGAGTGTAAAATGTATCTGAGCTGCTCCCAAGGTGAGCTCTGACTCACGAAAACTCATGCTGGAATAATTGTTGTTAGTCTTCAAGGCCTTTAAGGTGCTATCGGACTCGTTTTATTCTCCTTCCAAGGACCTTGTTTTGAACCCGATTTGCCGGGTGTTTTTTTTTTTTTTTTTTTTTTTTTAGTAAAGTACAATTACTCATCTCTGAACCTTATGATTTGTCTGTCTATTGAAAACGTTTATATCTATCCTGCTTCTGCACTGGCTGTATCAGACCAGTCCTACCAGTTTTGGCTAGACGGGGTTACCGGCTCATGGTTAAACAGTGATCCGCAAGGGATCTGTCCAAAGGGTCTGGCATCTGAGAAAGAATTGGGACTTGCAGAGATGGAAGCAAGTCCACAGAACAGCCTTCCAAAATGTCATTAGGGAAGAGCTGGTACAGCATCCCCAGAGACAAAGGTCAGGCTCCAACTAAGGAACCTCTGTTTACCTGATTGCTATATCCTTTTGGGCTTTTTTTCCGGTTTTGTTACTGTTGTTTTCCTGATTGGGGCTCTGATTCTGGAAAAAAACCCTGTTCTCTCTTCTTGAGAAGTGTTCTGTGATGAGATGCCTTGAGCTACCAGACAAAGGTATGCATGTCTGAATCAGTCTTCTGTGTGATCTTTACTGGAGATGGGTATCTGTGGATAAGTAGAAGGCTACCAGAGGTAGAGAGCTGGCTTTCCAAACAAATGAACAAATAAATGTGAACAGTAGTTTATTGTGAGATGTGAAAGAAGCAGAGATCTGTGTTATTTTTTTCTTCAGTTAAATAAATGGGGCTAGTAAATAGGGTTGCCAGGTCCCCCCTCCCCTCCATCAGTGGGAGGTTTTAGGTGGCGGGTTTGGGGCAACAACATACATGGTAGCCACATGCACTGCGATTACGTCACTTCCGGGTTTACCCCCAGAAGTGCCGTATCACTGCTGCTGCTTTAGCACTCAAACCTAGGGTTGCCAGGTGCCTCCTCTCCTCTGGCAGGAGGCTTTTCTTTGTAATCGCGCGTGCATGCGCGGCACTTCCGGTTTAGAACTGGAAGTGCCTCCTTGCAAGGGGCCTTTACCTCTTAGTTTGAATGGTAAAGCGGCCCTTTACCACTCAAACGAAGAGGTAAAGGCCCCTCGCGAGGCAGAACTTCCGGTTCCAAACCGGAAGTGCCGCTCATCGTATGCACGCGTGTGTGCCTGTTTGCCCGCCGACCCTCAGGTGCTCGGCTGGCAGAGGGGTAAATGGCCGGGGGGTTGCCTGCCACCAGCGGGCACCTGGCAACCCTACTCAAACCCTTGGGGGTTTGAGTGCTAAAGTGACCACAGTGATGCGGCACTTCTGGGGGTCAACATAACTGCAGCGGGCACAGGCCCCACTCCAGAGCAGCCGGGTGGATTGGTGGCCAACTGCCTCCTGAAACCACCCGCCCGGCAACCCTACTAGTCAAAAGCCACCAGAATCTGAGGGGGTGCCGAATCGGAGGTAACCTGCGCAACCCCTCACTCCCACAACACTGTGTGAATAAAATGGCAGGCGGTTTCATGGGAAGAGGGAGAAGGAAACTGAGCGAAAGGTTAAACATTAAAAAAAAAAGAGGAGAGACCCATTGTCTGCTGCTTCGCTCCCCATCCCTTTTCAAATGTTGCTCAATTGCAGAGCACATATTTGTTATGCAATAATTGTGAGGAGTTAATGACCCGGGCAGAGAGAACTTGCATGCTAAGCAGTTGAGGAAGAAAATGGCTTATTAATGGATCTTTCCATTGGTGCGCCAGTTCCTAAAACAAATGAGCATGAAACGGGGGGCCGCCCCCTTTTCAGCCCCCTTTCCACACCCCGGGAGAAAAGGGCAGCTCCTCCTTGCCAACTGATCTCCTCCCAGGGATGGAGCGGCCGGCTCTCCCTCATCCGCTTTTCCTTCGCAAAAGGTTACATTTCCAAACCTCGCATCATGAATCACAAAGTTAGCAGCTCCTGGCAGATCATAAATCAGGCCTCCGGAGTCGCTAGGACAAATCCCAGGACATTCAATCTTTAATATTAGGCATGTTTAAGGCGGTGAATGTTTTATGAAGGAGCTGTTACAATTTAGCACATCATTAGCTTGTCTTATTCCCCTCCCTTCCCTTCCAGGGCCCTTTTCTCCTTAAAAAACCTTTGCTAGCCGAACCCCAGTTTTTTCCACCAAGAAAGCTGTTTCCCTTTAATCTCCAGGAGACAATATAAGGTCTCTTTGAGATCTCAGCAACAACAAATTGGTGTCTGGCATGTCTGTGGACCCCATAATGGTGTACTGCTTAAGAGCGGCGGACTCTTATCTGGAGAACCGGGTATGATTCCCCGCTCCTCCACATGAACGGCGGACGCTAATCTGGTGAACCGGGTTGGTTTCCCCACTCCTACACATGAAGCCAGCTGGGTGACCTTGGGCTAGTCGCAGTTCTCTCAGAACTCTCTCAGCCCTGGCTACCTCACAAGGTGCTTATTGTGGGGAGAGGAAGGGAAGGCAATTGTAAGCCACTTTGAGTCTCCTTAAAGGTTGAGAAAATCGGGGTATGAAAACCAACTCTTCTTCTTTCTCTTCTTCTCCCTCTTTTTCTTCTCCCTCTCCCCCTCCTCCCCTCCCCTCTCCTCCTCCTCCTCCTCCTCCTTCTTCTTCTGAGCCTGGCAAGGGAACCACTTGTGTGGGCAGGAAGGCAAAGGAACCCTTGCCCCACCTCTTCTTCATGCCAGCTGTGCAAAACTTATCCAAGCCTGGTACTTTGTCAACTGATGGCATCAGCTGAGTGGGGAAAGAGAAGGGGGGGATCAACAAAGGCTTTTTGATGGCTTTGGCTCCTGGATGCATAAATCCAATTAATCTTTTATTTTTCAATGGCACTTGCTTAAGGATATGTACTTATATGAAACAAAGAATCCATCTCAGCCAGGCCGCTAACAGTGCGCTGCAGCTCTCTCTGGTGACATCGGAGATGGTGGTAGGGAGAGATGACATTTTGACAGCTCACGGGAGCTAGTGCAGTGCAGCGGCTGAGAAGGAGAGAGAGCCGTGATCCAGGAGTTTGCACATTTAAATCTGATTTTTATCTGAAAACTCAACAGGTGGCTCGAGGTGTTCCATTCTGTCTCAGCCCTGTCTGCAGTACAAGGGATGGGAATGGTGACCTATCATACAGTGCCGTTGTAAGGATCACCCAAGATAATGCATGTGGAACATTTTGATCACTTAAAACACTTACAGAGATGCTAAGGCTTGTTGCATTTCAGCAGCACTTACACAGTGGGGAGGGGTGGGATGGGGTGGCGTGGCATGGCGTGAGGGTCAGCTGTTCCCACAGGGCACGAGAGAGAAACGGAAGCTTAGGGAGGCTTCAGGTGGTTTGCAGTTTAAATAGTTTCTAATGTAATGGTAATGTAAAATGTTCATGTAATGTAAAAGGAGATTCCTTTGAAATGTGGTGTTGGAGGAGAGTGCTATGGATACCATAAGAAATCAGTGAGTTACAGATCAAATCAAGCCTGAACTCACCCTAGAAGCTAAAATGACTAAACTGAGGCTGTCGTACTTTGGTCACATTATGAGAAGACAGGAGTCACTGGAAAAGACAATCATGCTAGGAAAAACTGAAGGCAGCAGGGAAAGAGGAAGACCAAACAAGAGATGGATTGACTCTATCAAGGAAGCCACGGCCCTCAATTTGGAAGATCTGAGCAAGGCTGTTAAGGATAGGATGTTTTGGAGGACATTGATTCATAGGGACGCCATGAGTCGGAGGCAACTTGACAGCACTGAACGCACACATTAGTTGGAATATACTGCTGCATGCACCCCATTTCTCTGAGTGGTGAGCCATCTTGGTGACAAACCATCAAGAGTTAGTATGCTTTGGACGGGAGGACACTGGATCTCTCCTTGTTTTATTACTTGGTTGGACTGGCATTTTGGGAGATTACAAAGTAGGATTTTGCAAGGGCTCATGGGAGGGTGGGACCATTTGGAAAATGCCTTTCCTCTTCCTGTATTTCCCCCTCCTCCCATTCCCTTAATAGATTCTAAACATTCTGTGCTTCTTAGAATGGGCATGATCCTTATTAGGTCTCTGGCCCCTCTCCTTCATTTGGGATAAATTCCAAAGTCTTTTTTTGTACATACTTAGGATACCCCCCCCCCGCACCCCCAGTAAGTAAGTTCCCTTACCTTGTCCATGGGTGGCTTTGTTTTGCTGGTCACGTGATCCCAACAGTTACACGCCACTTCATTATCAGAACGAATAATTCTTTTGGCACTTCTGTGGTTTGATGGATTGTTGGTTGTCTGGAGCACCTTTTATTTATTTGTTAGATTGATATCCTGCTTTTCTTTTCAGCTTGTTGAAGATGGCAACAGAATTACCATGAACTAAAACTATTACAGCCACTATAATTTTGTAAGACACAAGAATCATCTTAAGGAAGATGATGCTTGGTGGAAAACCTGGAGGAAATGGTTTTGGCTCATATCTTTACCATTGCTAATTAAAGGCTTTCCAATATCGATGGAAAACAGAGGGCCAACTTTTGCAGTCCCTCCTTTAGCTGTTAAACATCGGAAGAACCCTGCTGGATCAAACCAGTGGTCCATCTAGACCAGCATCCTGTCTCACACAGTGGCCAACCAGTTCTTCTGGAGGACCAACAGGCATAGAGATCGAAGCTTTTCCCTGATGTTGCCTCCTAGCACTGGAATTCATAGGTTTACTGCTTCTGAACATGGTGGTTCCGGGTAGTCACCATGGCTAGTAGCCACGGATAGATTTATCCTCCAATAATCTGTCTAATCCTCTTTTAAAGCCTTCTATGCCTGTGGCCATTACAACGTCCTCTGGCAGCAAATTGTCAACAATTTGGTATCTCCTAGAGAGCCAGTGTGGTGTAGTGGTTAAAAGCAGTGGTAGGAGCAGTGGACTTTAATCTGAAGAACCAGGTTTGATTCCCCACTCCTCCACATGAGCAGCAGGCACTAATCTGGTGAACTGGGTTGATTTCCCCACTCCTACACATGAAGCCAGCTGGGTGACCTTGGGCTAGTCACAGCTCTCTTAGAGCTCTCTCAGCCCCACCTACCTCACAGGGTGACTGTTGCAGGGAAGAGAAGGTGATTGTAGGCTGGTTTGATTCTTCCTTAATTGGTAGAGAAAGTCAGCATATACAAACCAACTCTTCTTCTTCTTCTCCTCCTCCTCCTTCCTTCTTCTTCAGCAGCAGCAATAGTGTAAAAATGGGGGAAGGTCCTTTCTATCTGTGGCATTTACAGACCGAAGTGGGGTATGTGTGCAGACTGTAAGTGATGACAACTAAGACTCAGGTGCTCCTGTTTTCTTTCTCCCTTTCTAGGGGAGTGCAGCTGTCATGAGGGCTACGCCCCTGACCCTGTCCATCGACACCTGTGTGTGCGCAGTGACTGGGGACACAGCGAAGGGTGAGAGCAAGGAGAAGGGAAAGCTGGCGAGTTTGGGTGGGGAAAGGGGGCTTGCCTTTTCAATGAGGCAAAAACAGAATTCAAGGATTGGTCCAGTCAATGTTCTGCCTTCCCATGAATCAGTTCCATTGTCCCTAAGGGGATCAGAATTGAGATTCTCAGGAGACTGAGGCAGAGGATGCAGCTTTCTCCTGACACTTACTAATGACTGCTCCACACATCCTGCCCTTCATTCTCTGTTACATTGTGTGGTTTAGACAATTTAGCGGTAAGTGGGAAGGTGTGTCCTTCTGGTGTCACCTTGGAATCCAGGCTCCTTCCACCCAGAAGCCAAGGGGCAAAGGAAGGGAAAGAAAGTCTGGTGTATATAAAGCAAGGAAAGACCAAGGGTCCTAAATGGCAGTGGAAGAAGCCATGTGTTTGAGGGTTGTGAGTCTGGAGTGGGATAAGGTAGCAACAGCCCTCCCTTGGGACGTGGGGAGAAAGCTCAGGACCACAGAAGGGAGGAGTTGACCAGAATCCCCCATTGGGTGGCATGGTTGCTAAAGGGGAAAGAGGCGTGAAGCAAGTGGGTAGAGTGGGTAATGATTTCAGGATCCTGGGTGAGCAGATTGGAAGAGCCATCGTTTTATAGTTGTTGAGGAATGTTTATTACATTGAGACACACATTTACATCCCTGTGTCTTGTGGAGGTTTTGTTGCCTCCAGGTCTCCTTTTTGTTGGAGTGTTTGTTTCTCTGAGCTATTCTGTGTCCATCTCCTGCATCTTTGTTTGGATGGCTTGTCCAAGGGGGCTGTCACACATGCCGAATAATGCACTTTCAATCCACTTTCAATGCACTTTGCAGCTGGATTTCACTGTGAAATAGCAAAATCCATTTGCAAATGATCGTTAAAGTGGATTGAAAGTGGATTGAAAGTGGATTATTCAGGATGTATGAAAGCACCCCATGACTGCTGATTCCTGATTTCATGAGTGCCTTTCTTCACTGTCTCTCTCAGGCCTTGGCCCTACACAACCCTTGAAAGAGGCTATGACCTAGTTACCGGGGAACAAGCTCCTGAAAAGATACTCAGGTGAGTCATGCATCGTCTCCAGATCTGGTTTTACAGATTTCCTGCTGTCTTTTCTTTTTCTGGATTGGTGGGTGGGTCTGGACCCCATCAAGATTAAGAAGTTACTAATGTTTGTTATCCTGGGATAGTCATGTTAATGAAAAGGAATTTCAGGATGGTATGCCACTTTCTTTGGCTTCCATAAATTATCTTGGGTCACTGTAAATTATTTTAAATATGTATCTTAGCATTTTTTTTTCTGAGATGGTCTCCAGCAACTTGAAGATGGGCACCAGTAAATCTCTGTAGGGAGGAAGTTCCACAATTGAGGTGCCGCAACCAAAATTGCCTCATCTCTGTGGGGCTCACTCACCTGGTTTGCAGGTGAGGGAGCACAGAACAGGTCCTCAGCAGAAAGGTCTCAGTTGATGAGCAGGAGAAAGAGGAAGGCGCTGCAGTCATTTTCAAAATTGCAGTCCACTTTGTGTGTGTTTTATCTCTTGAACGTGTAAACTGATCAGAGGAAAACTTGATTCCTGCGACAGCTGATGTTATTGTTGGCATAGGAAATGTCTGGTGCACAAAGATGGGAAGAAGACCCCACAGGGGCAGCGAGTCAGCAGTGAGACAGGAGAGTGAGGACAGGAAATTTCCCATTCCAACTTCTTGCCGCCTGTTTCAGGCCATAGATGCTCTTTTGCACTTTGCGCCTGACCTGCTTGCCTTTAGATTGCTCAAATCCTGGTCCCTTCAGTTACAAATGGTCCTTCTGTTGTTCTGTCCAGCCTCTCCTTTCCCCATCCCTGATTGTTCTTGTCCAGCAGCTCTGCCCATCAAAAATGGGTCAGTACTATAGCTGACAACATCAATGTGTGTGTGTAAAGTGCCTTCAAGTCGCAGTCGACTTAGGGAGACCCCTTTTGGGGTTTTCATGGCAAGAGACTAACAGAGGTGGTTTGCCAGTGCCTTCCTCTGCACAGCAACCCTGGACTTCCTTGGTGGTCTCCCATCCAAATACTAACCAGGGCTGACCCTGCTTAGCTTCTGAGATCTGACGAGATCAGGCTAGCCTGGGCCATCCAGGTCAGGGCATATATATGTGTGTGTGTGTGTGTGCATGTGTGTGTGTGTTTATGTGTGTGTGTGTGTTTATTTATTTATAAGAATTTATAACAAATATTTATCCCTCAACCATTAGTGCAGTAATTATAGTTTTGCTATTTTTGCTGTTGTTGTTGTTTTGTTTGCTTTATGTACTATGTATTTATGTGTTCCTGTGACTGTGAACTGTGATTGTATTTATTACTGTTAATAAAATTTTATTTAAAAAAAAAAACTAGAAAATTTGGGTTGATACCCAATGTTTATTTAGTTGTGTGCACGTGTGTGCCTTCAAGTCACAGCTGACCTATGGGGACCCTGCAGGGTTTTCAAGGCAAGCCTGGGCCATCCAGGTCAGGGCGACTACATCAATGATTCTGTGCTAAATAGAGCCTCAGACGTTGGAACCAGAGAATCCAAAGCGTCCAGTGCTTGGCATCATTTGTGCCTTCTGTTCTTTCTTCTGTCTTTGTTGAAGGTCAACCTACAGCCTGGGCCAAGGCCTCTGGCTTCCGGTCAGCAAGAGCTTTGTTGTGCCTCCCGTGGAGCTTTCGATCAACCCTCTTGCCAGCTGCAAAACGGATGTTCTGGTGACAGAAGACCCAGCAGATGTCAGGTAAGCAGGCACTCCCTGCATTTTTGAACAGGAAAACACAACATTTCTGTATCGGGGATGCTCTAGGCTGATCCTGCATTGAGCAGGGGGGCGGGGGGGGTTGGACTAGATGGCCTGTACGACCCAACTCTATGGTTCTGTCCCTCAAGATATTTCTGAACTGGAGGGAATATTTGCACTGAACTCCTGGAATAGCTTCCTTCTCTGGTCAAAGCATCGCACTGAATTTGTCATGTCTTCACGTTGCTCAGCATTAAATCTTGATCATGAGAATGTCTTTGCAGAGTAGGAGGCAGACTGACCTCCTTGGCTCATCCTCTGTTGAAGTCTCTGTTCATGCTGGAGAGCCTGGTCAAGCTTTTGGAATTTGAAGCAGAAGAATTCTGAATTTGGAAATTTTGAACCTTCGCTCGCGGGTCAGGTTTTCAGGCCATCTCAAAACAGATAGGCTCAGTGGCTGAGCATGTCAGAGAACTTCTGCAAGCTAGGGTGTCATCCTTAACCGTGTTTCCTGACAGGGATGGCATTGGTATCCTGCCTCATAAGGTAGGTTGCAGGCCATCTGCCAGAGCCCCCTACTAAAAGATGCTACAGTGGTTAAGCATGTACTTGCTAACAGTTAGAGCAGTTCCTCAGTGGAACAGGCTTCCTCGGGAGGTGGTGAGCTCTCCTTCCCTGGAAGTTTTTAACAGAGGCTAGATGGTCATCTGTCAGCAATGCTGATTCTATGACCTTAGGCAGAACATGAGAGGGAGGGCACCTTGGCCATCTTCTGGGCATGGAGTATGGGTCACTGGGGGTTGGTGGTGAGGTAGTTGTGAATTTCCCGCATTGCGCAGGGGGTTGGACTAGATCATCCTGGTGGTACCTTCCATCTCTTATGATTCTATGTTGTTGAATCTGCATTTCTCTGCTCAAGCTCACCTGGCTGAACCAGAATGATCTACCATTTTGTGTCTTCTCGACACTTAACTTATTTGATGAACCACTTGTTGTTTCTGCTTTCCAAATGGGAAGTTGGCAGAGCCAAAGCATTAGGGAGTTGGGAAAGGTCCATGGGGGACGCTTGCCCCATCAAGGGACACCCCTCCATCCCAATTTACATTCCTGCTATTAAGAGCTGGAGATACCCAGATGCAAAAAAAAAAAAAAAAAAAAAGAGCAGTTAACTGGAAGCACCTTTGTGACATGCAGCAGATGCTAAATTATTCAAAATTTAATAAATGCGGTAATAAATATTTGATGTTGAATTATGGAAGGCTCCACAAATACACTGGAAATCATGGAGCAATCTATTATGTCTGCATTAGAACTTAGACTCTCTTCAGATGCAGATCTGCCTGTTGGATCTCAGTTTTTGGTAGCATCTCAGTTTTTGGTAGCATCTGATTTATGAGGCTGGTAGAATGTGCGTTACTCCTTCTCTTTCTACTTATTTTTTAAACTGAAAAACATTGTTCAATGAGAAGGACCTAGCCGATTTACCGCCCAGTGCCAAACCTTCAATTCCTGGAAAAAGCGATTGAACGTGCAGTGGTCGAGCAGCTTGAGGAATTCCTGGATGAAACATCGGCCCTGGATCCCTCATGAGCCAGTTTCAAGCCAGGATTTGGCACTGAGTCAACCCTGGCAGCCTTGGTTGACAACCTCCTATTAAAGGTAAAGGTCCTCTTGGATCTGTCAGCTGCTTTCGACACAGCTGACCATCTGGTCCTGGTTGACCGCCTAGCCTCCCTGGGGTGAGGAGAACCACACTGCGGGGGTTCTCCTTGTTCCTCCAGGGATGCTCACACAGGGTAGCTATTGGTGGAGAGAGATGGGCTCCCTGGGCCTTAACCTGTGGGGTCCCACGGGGTTGACCTTCTCCCCAATGTTGTTTCATAGCTGTATGCACCCTCTGGTGGAGATTGTCAGGAGGGATGGAATTGAGTGCCACCAATACGAGGATGACACCTAGCTTTTCCTCCTGCTTGAAAAGCAGTCAACTGCTGGGATCTGGGCCCTGTCCTCGAGTCTGGACGCTGTAGTGGATTGGTTAGGTGAGAGCTGGCTAGCATTACATCCTTTAATAATTGAGATCATGTGGTTGGGTAGGTCCGGGGGCCAGGGGTGGCCCGCTTTACCTGCATTTGACGGAGTCCAGCTCTCTCCACTGGACTCCATTAAGAGCTTGATCAGACCAAGGTCCATCAAGTCCAGAAGGTTTACACAGGGGGCAACCAGGTGCCTCTTGGAAGCCCACAAACAAGACGCTTGCAGCAGCACTGTCATGCCTGTTTTCCACAGCACCTAACATAATAGGCATGCTCCTCTGATCCTGGAGAGAATAGGTATGCATCATGACTAGTATCCATTTTGTCTAGTAGCCATGAATAGCCCTGTCCTCCATGAACATGTCCACTCCCCTCTTAAAGCCTTCCAAGTTGGCAGCCATCACCACATCCTGGGGCAGGGAGTTCCACAATTTCACTATGTGTTGTGTGAAGAAATACTTCCTTTTCTTTGTTTTGAATCTCTCATCCTCCCGCTTCAGCAGATGACCCCACGTTCTAGTATGATGAGAGAGGGAGAAAAGTTTCTCCCTGTCAGTCTCATCCGTTGTTGGTGGACTGTCTCTAAGACTAGGACACGGAGTAATGGATTTAAACTAAGAGAAAAGCAATTCCACCTAAACATTAGGAAGAACTTTCTGACGGTGAGGGCGGTTCGACGATGGAATGCACTGCCTCAGAGGGGGGGGGGAGTCCCCGTCTTTGGAGGTCTTTAAGCAGAGGTTGGATGGCCATCTGTCAGGAGAGCTTTGATTGTGGGATCCTGCATAGCAGAGAGTTGGACTTGATGGCCCTTGTGGTCTCTTCCAACCTTGTGTGTTTTTGTGATTGTTGTGATTTGTGAGAAGGTCTCTCCCCAGAGTTCTGGTGATGTGTGTGGTATATTGGAAGTAGCACACCTCTTCCCCCATCCTCCCCACTGGTTGATTCTAAATGCTGGCGGGGCTTCTCTTCCCATCTGGATGGAACATGGCTCCCTGTTTCTGTGAGATCAGCCGGTGAGGTTCCTTGGGCCTTAGGGCCAACATCCGCTAAAGTGCGAGGCATCTTTGGCTTCTGTTTCTTGGTGCTTGTTTGAATAAGGATGCTGCCGCTCGGCCGTGTTGTGACACGTTGCATTAGCTGCAATGCTATCTTTGCCCCGTTGTAATGCCACTAATAGCCATTTTGTGCCTGTATTTCACTGGAGTCCTTAGTCGCGAGCGCGACATGTTCCTTCAGGCCTCTTATTAGCCCGCCACCTTTGCCTGGGGGTCACTGTTCTCTGAGAGTTTAATGGGGGGAAATTGCCAAGCACCTGCTTTGTGAGAAGCCTTATGAAGTTCTTTATAGCTCTCAGGTTGAAGGCCTCAGCATGGCCTTGTATCTTAATGAAGACGTCTGAGCACAGCATAAAAGTCCGTGTGTGTGTGTGTTGGGGGGGGGGGAGAGAGATTGGAGAACTGCCTTTTAATGCTTCTTCAGACAAGGCTTCTGTTTTCTAGAGATGGAGGCTTTTACCAGTGATTATTTTTGCATTTTATGGGCTGTTGGATTCTTGGGGCTGTGTTAATATGACTGGTTAAATATGACTAATTAGTGAAAATTTGTGGGAGCATCAGAAGATTATGGTCGGCAAGTGAGCAAATAGTCCTTGAAGCAGATGTAGAAGAGTTGTTTTTTTACATGCTGATTTTCTCTTAAGAGAAGGTTTTCACTTAAGGAAGAATCAAGCTGGCTTATAATCACCTTCCCTTCCCCTCCCCACAACAGACACCCTGTGAGGTAGGTGGGGCTGAGAGAGCTCTAAGAGGGGCTGTGGCTCAGTGGTAGAACATCTGCTTGGCATGCAGAAGGTCCCAGGTTCAGTCCCCGGCACCTCCAGTTGAAGGAACTAGGCAAGTAGGTGATGCAAAAGACCTCAGCCTGAGACCTGGAGAGCCGCTGCCTGTCTGAGTAGACAATACTGACTTTGATGGACCAAGGGACTGATTCAGTATAAGGCAGCTTCATGTGTTCAAGAGAGCTATGACTAGCCCAAGGTCACAGAGCTGGCTTCAAGTGTAGGAGTGGGGAAACAAACCCGGTTCACCAGGTTAGCATCCGCCGCTCATGTGGAGGAGTGGGGAATCAAACCAGGTTCTCCAGATTAGACTCCACTGCGCCAAGCCACAGCTCTTAACCACTATACAATGCTGGGTTTCTGCATTACTGGAGGGGATACAGGGACGTTATGAAGGCTGGTGGTTCGCTGGAAGCGATTTTGCTTAACCTTAGCAGGCCAGAAAGAACAAATGGGGATGCCCAAAAATTGTGCCTGAGGGCTTGTAAAAACCTGAGGACTTGTACATTGAACATGCTATCATGGGAGTTAACATAGAGAACAGATATAGGCTGCTGGGGAGGAGCTGTGGCTCAGTGGTAGAGCATCTGCTTTGCATCCACAAGGTCCCAGGTTCAAGCTCTGGCACCTCCAATTGAAAGGAGGGGTGGTCTGTGGCTCAGTGCTAGAGCATCTGTTTGGCATGCAGAAGGTCCCATTTTCAATCCCTGGCATCTCCACTTAAAAGGATCAGATATGAGGTGATGGGAAAGAGCTCTCCCTCAGATCCTGGAGAAGCACTGCCAGACTGAGTAGATTGTATTGTTCTTGATGGACCAGTGGTCCAATCCAGTATAAGACAGCTTCATGTGCTGTTTGGGCAGTTAGAGCAGTTCCTCAGTGGAACAGGCTTCCTCGGGAGGTGGTAAGCTCTTCTTCCCTGGAGGTTTTTAAGCAGAGGCTAGATGGCCATCTGTCAGCAATGCTGACTCTATGACAGGGAGATCATGAGGGAGGGCATCTTGGCCATCTTCTGGGCATGGAGTAGGGGTCACTGGGGGTGTGGGGGGAGGTAGTTGTGAATTTCCTGCAATTGTGCAGGGAGTTGGACTAGATGATCCTGGCGGTCCCTTCCAGCTCAAAGATTCTATGGGCATAGTGGAGACAATGTGTTGTTGCAGAAACTGCTCACTGCATATGTGTAAGTGGAGGTGAGCCTACCAGATTACTAATAGTGCTCCCCTAGGAAAGACCAGTTCACTTTTTGGGGGGAACCTTCAGCGTTCTCCAGCATATACTACTTTTGTTCCTGGGATATACTATATTGTGGGAGCTTTACATCCATATCACTCAGGGTTATGTTTGTCATCACACTTTTGGGAAGAATACCAAAACCAAATAGATGTTTGGTCACCCTTTTGTTTGGGAGTTCATGAATATTCATTGCAGGGAATGCAGATATGGTGAAGGTATCAGGGTGGATAAAAATCAGTGATTTTTTTAATATATAAATTAAAAATCAGATGTTTTTTATTTAAATGGGATTTTTAAAATAAAATGCTTTTTGAGGAAAAATCTATCTAAAGATAGTTTTCTGTTTAAGATACAGTATAGTCCAAAGGTTATTCATTGTGAAATAAGGATTAGTTTTTTATTATGTAGCATGAGGCTGTATATTCATGCAATGTTTAATTTTTTGGTAAATTAATTCCATTAATCCATTCACAGTATCATGCTCTTCCAGAGGTTTCAGTAAGATTATTTTGGGCATTTTTTTTCTATCTAGAATATATCATCATAGATGCTTGGTTTTGCAGTTCTCAAAACTGTGAATTTGTGTCTGCAGAGATAGCATGCCTCTTCTTCACAGCAAACATGTTATAAAATAAACATACAGAGCTGAGAAAAAGACCTTGAATCTATTGTTCCTTTGCAAATCTATGTATACAGAATCAACCCTTTACATCTTAAGTGCTAAGTTACAAGAAGTTCAATGAATAGAAGATTGTCTGGAGTGAAATAGATCTGCACAAGGAGCTAAGTGTGAGGAGGGAGGGGCAAGCAGTAAAAAGGATTCTGTGAAAAGGAAAGTGCGTTCTTTTGAGCAGAATACTTCACAGGTATTTTTGTAGAAAACCATGATTTAAATCTATTATTACTGACTAGTGATTTAAATCGTGATTTAAATCGATTTGATTTAAATCAAATCCACCCTGGAAGGTACCATGACAAGGAGTCTGTGAACAATCTACTGACCACCTGTCTTTTTCTCTTTCTTTGTCTTTAGCAGAACAGAGGGTGGTGGGCTGAAAATTTGAAAGGTGGGCCAGCAGGCTATGAGTTTGACTGCAACCATGGCTCCAGGGGAGGCGGTAACTAACCTAACCCTTTTTTCACGCGCCTTTTTTTTTGTGTGTGGTCAAATCTCCCTCCCCATTGCATTTGAACATAAGAAAAGCCATGCTGGATCAGACCAAGGCCCGTCAAGTCCAGTTCACACAGTGGCCAGCCAGGTGCCTCTATGTAGCCCACAAACTAGACAACTGCAGCAGCACTGTCCTGCCTGTGTTCCACAGCACCTAATATCATAGGCATAAGAACATAAGAAAGGCCATGGGCCCATCAAGTCCAGCAGTCTGTTCACACAGTGACCAACTAGGTGCCTCCAGGAAGTCCACAAGCAAGACGACTTCAGAAGCGTTATCCTGCCTGTGTTCCAAAGCACTTCATATCATAGGCATGCTCATAAGAACATAAGAAAAGCCATGCTGGATCAGTCCCAGGTCCATCCAGTCCAGCAGTCTGTTCACACATTGCTCAACCAGGTGCCTCCAGGAAGCCCACAAACAAGACAACTGCAGCAGCATTATCCTCCCTGTGTTCCACAGCACCTACTATCATAGGCATGTTCCTCTGATCCTGGAGAGAATAGGTATGCATCATGGCTAGTATCCATTTTGACCAGTAGTCATCAATAGCCTTCTCCTCCATGAACATGTCCACTCCCCTCTTAAAGCGTTCCAAATTTGACTTTACAAGAGAAAATATAGCTACCGAGGGGAGGGGATGCTGAATATAAAAACAGCACGTGATACCGGTAAAAGGCTTACCACCCCCTCTGGAAAAGTAAAAGAGGAAATTATCCTCAAACAGAGTCAGACCTCAAAGGCTTTGAATCAAAATTACTCTGGGTCTTTGCTAAAGCATTCCAAATTGCCTTGCCCGACGTGTCTCAGGCATTCCTTAATGTTCTCATGCAAGCTCCTTTTTATTATTATTTATTAGTGTTTCCCCATCGCGACAACCTTTAGCCACTTCTCCTCCAAGCATCTCTGTTGCAATCAATTTTGCAATTTGTATTTTGCTTTAAAAAAACCCAAACTGAACAAATGAGTTAGGAGCTTATTCATGGATCTCCCAGGTCGTTTTCAGCTTCATCTTAATACATGTTCCTGTCTGTTAGCAGAGCTCTTCTCTGATAATTTTCTAATGTCCCCCTCCTTAGTTGCCTATTATAAGCTCTGAAGTTGGTTTTGAATGGATTTTCAGGTGAGAATGTGTCTTCCAACAAGAAGCTTGAGTGTCTTCAGAAGAAGTGTTGTTTTTTATACACCGATTTTCTCTACCTTTTAAGGAGAATCAAACCACCTTACAATCTCCTTCCCTTCCTCTCTCCACAACAGACACCTTTTGGGGTAGGTGAGGTTGAGAAAGAGCTCGAAGAGAACTGTGACTAACCCAAGGTCACCAAGCTGGCTTCATGTGTAGGAGAGGAGAAACCAACCCAGTTCTCCAGATTAGAGTCCACCGCTCATGTGGAGGAGTGGGGAATCGAACCTAGTTTTCCAGATTAGAATCCACCACTCTTAACCACTACACCATGCTGGCACTAATGAATTCAACACCAAAACTGTTCAGCATGCACATTCTTTGATGGTACAGGGTGGGGCAGTGTTTGTTAATATGAAATGGCTCCTCCCTGGAGGTAGTCAGGGTCACTAACCTTTTTTGGTAACTCCTGATGGGACAGGTTTCTTCCTTGATTACTGAGTTGTAGCCCTGTCTGGCTAGTAGGGTTGCCAACCTCCAGAGACCAGCTGGAGATCTCCTGCTATTACAACTGATCTCCAGCCAATAGAGATCATTTCACCTGGAGAAAATGGCCGCTTTGGCAAATGGGCTCTATGGCATTGAAGTCCTTCCCCTCCCCAAACCCCTCCCTCCTCAGGCTCCTCCCATCTTGCTGGTGGTGAAGAGGGACCTGGCAACCCTACTGGCTAGCAAACAGGTCATTGCCAGCCCCGCTCATTAATAGGGTTGCCAACTACCAGGTACTAGCTGTAGATCTCCTGCTATTACAACTGATCTCCAGCTGATAGAGATCAGATCCC
The DNA here is from genome assembly GCF_029931775.1 of Euleptes europaea. Classification (NCBI taxonomy): domain Eukaryota; kingdom Metazoa; phylum Chordata; class Lepidosauria; order Squamata; family Sphaerodactylidae; genus Euleptes; species Euleptes europaea. The sequence continues at coordinate 46,009,180 of NC_079325.1, read as the reverse complement.
CTGGAGAAAATGGCTGCTTTGGCAATTTGACTCTATGGCATTGAAGTCCCTCCCCTCCCTAAACCCCTGCTCTCCTTAAGCTCTGCCCCAAAAACCTCCCGCCGGTTGCTAAGAGGGACCTGGCAACCCTACCCATTAAAGATCACAGTGAATCCGAGCGGCAGATCAACCGGGACTGGCCTCGCCGCCAGCGTAAGTGCGTGTAGTCGCGTGATTACACGCACTTACGCTGGCGGCGAGCCCAGTCCCGGTGGCGGCCGAGCACCCCTCCACTGGCGAGGCCTCTCCATGGCACAGGCTATGGCGTAGAGAGGCCACGCCGGCGCAGGGGGGTATTCCAGGGGCAGGCCGGGGGGAGGAACCGCCGGTTAGGCAGCTTCCTATCCCCGTTCGGCCCGCTACGCCGGCGCCGGGAACAGCGGTGCTGTGCCTGCTTTTTAGCAGGCGCAGCCTCACTGTTCCCTATGGGGCGAAAGGCCCCAGTTAAACAAGAAAAAACCGCGAAACGGCTTTTTTTTGTTTAACGCCGTCCGGGAATCAACTTAGGAAGAGGCGCCGCCACGCATCTTCCCCACTGTCACCGTACGCCACCAGCTCAGGAATGGCCTGTTAGAGGCCTTCTTCCGTGGTCATATATGCATAATTTTACAATACACATCCTGACGTTTAGACACACATAATACAAGGTAATAAATAAATAAATGCCTATTATTCTGTGTGCCTTTATATTAAAAATATTTAGTCCATGTGTCTTAAAACATGGCTCACAGCTCACACCTTGTAAGAGATATCCAGCATTTCAGGATGTCTATTACATCAACAAACGTGAAGAAAAGAATGGCCTGATTTCAACTACATTCAGCAAATATATCTTAACAGGTCATTGCCAGCCACGCTAGTTCAACATCACAGTGAATCCTTGCCTCTGCAGCTTTTCTTTATTTTTCTCCCTCCCGGTTTTCTGTCAGGGAGGGCTTCAGTGTTCTGCTGCCCGAGGTCATGGCAGGTTCACTTCTGATAGAGTGGACCCCCAGTTTCCCTCAAGGTTCGCCTCCTGGGAGGAGCGGGCTAGGCTATGAGCCTCCACACTTGGACCAGGAGCTCCCCAGTTACTTCTACTCCCAGCAGGGCAATTAGGAGTGGAATTGGAAGGAACCCAGTTGCCTTCACCCCACTTTAGTTGGGAACCTACCATGACGCTACTCCCTCTTTATTCTTGCATCAGTAGGTGAGTTGGGCCTCAGCTGTGGGCCAGTTGGCAGCTTTTCATATCTGTCCAACCTCGACGTGGTGGGAAAGGGCCTTATTCGCTCCTGCTCCCAGCTGGGACAAAGGAGCATGGCAACTGCGGCACTTACAAGAATCCCGCTGCTGGTGCCTCACTCTTGCAGGAGCCAACAACAAGGCTGTGCCCACCTTTTAACACCCAAGCCAGGGAAGGGAAGAAGAAGAGTTGGTTTTTATATGATGACTTTCTCTACCACTTAAGGAAGAATAAAACCAGCTTTCAATTGCCTTCCCTTCCTATAATAGACACCCTGTGAGGTAGGTGGGGCTGAGAGAGCTGTGGCTAGCCCAAGGTCACCCAGCTGGCTTCGTGTGTACGAGTGGGGAAACAAATCCAGCTCACCAGATCAGCATCCGTCGCTCATGTGGAGTGGGGAATCCAACCCAGTTCTCCAGATCAGCATCCGTCGCTCATGTGGAGTGGGGAAACCAACCCGGCTCTTCAGATTAACGTCCACCGCTCATGTGGAGGAGTGGGGAATCAAACCCGGTTCTCCAGATTAGAGTCCACCGCTCCAAACCAATGCTCTTAACCACTACACCATGCTGGCTCTAGAGTCCTAGGTGAGCTGAGTCCTAGGCATGGGCCCGGTAGTAGTCTCCCATGGCAGTCTCACTTCTGTCTTGGGTGATGTTGCAGCTTCCGCCATGCCCAACGAGGCACAGAAAGGGTGGGAAAGGTCCCCAAGGTGGTGGCATGGAGGGGTTTGTCCAGTTCAGGAGCCACAACAGCCACTGCTGGACCAATCAGCTCTGTGATGCTGGGTTCCTTCCCTTCCCCAGCTAGAGGGACTCTCCAGGGCCAGATCTCTCTGGCCAAGATGCCCGTTGAGATCTGTTGTTCCGAATGGCAGGGTCCGCCGACCAACTTTTGGCTGTACTGGTATGGATCAAATCTGTATTTTTGCCACGATAATGAGCCTGGTTTTCGATCACGGGTAGCCATGTTCATCTGTCTGTAGCAGCAGAAAAGAGCAAGAGTCTAGTAGAACCTTAAAGACTGACAAAATGTCTGGCAGGGTATGAGCTTTCGTGAGCTACAGCTCACTTCTTCAGATAACCTGATTATCTGAGCTTGATTGTGTCCGTGTTATTTAGAATTCACACACCAAGCTTAGGGAAAGGGACCTGAAACCAAAGATGGAGCAAATTAATAGCGCTCGAAGATGAATTTGCAAGAACCTGGATGGATTCAGGAAAAAGGGCCTGAGATAGTCATGGGGTTTCCACCACTGGCAGGAAAAGAGGAGCAAACCCTTCGGTTTTGCCCTGGTTCCTGCTTCACACCATCCTGTCTGCCCTCGCTCACCAGTTACTCTTGCTCAGCAGTTCCCGCCCCGCCAAGAAACGAGGGGGCTTCTTGCTTTGTCGCCGATTCCAAAATATAAAAAAAGTTTATAATTTTTAGCCTCCGCAGACATAAATCATGGGAGCGGAGCCTCAGCTGCTGCCGACATGACTTATGGCTCTATCGTTATGGTAACCATAGAAAGATATAAAGGCCCTGCGTTTGCCTGACAAGCTTTTGAGGTGCCCTGATGGAGCGTCAGGCATTCAGCGGAAGAATGCTTTTTCTCTTGAGCTCGCTGTCGATTCATCTTAATTTTACTCGCGAGCTGACTTCCTTTTGGCATTCTTTTGCAGCGTTGAACACATGAAGCTGCCTTATACTGAATCAGACCCTTGGTCCATCAAATTCAGTATTGTCTACTCAGACTGGCAGCGGCTCTCCAAGGTCTCAGGTAGAGGTCTTTCACATCACCTACTTGCCTAGCCCCTTTAACTGGAGATGCCGGCGATTGAACCTGGTGACCTTCTGCATGCCAAGCAGATGCTCTACCACTGAGCCACAGCCCTTCTCTTATTCAAATGGCTGTTCCCCTAACCTTGTCTTCTGACTTCCTTATGGAACCTATGCAAGACTTTGTGCTGCTTGAAGGCTAGCAGGAAAGATGGCTGTGGTTCCCGTGTTTTTCCTTCCTTCCCCCTAGATTTGTCTTTACTGATGTAGCCCAATGAAGAGGAGCATTGGACTTGAATCTGGCGGACTTGGTTTCCACAGAATGCAGAGATGGCCGCTAGCTCATATGACGTGAAAAGGAAATTAGACACAACCATAGAGGATTTGTCTCTTAGTTGCTAAATTGAATCTCCATGTTCAGAAGGAGTGAATCTTGGAATAATTGAAGGAAGGTAAAGGGAAGACTTTGGCTTCTGTACTTGTACGGTTTCCAGCATATTTGGTTGGCCACTGTAGGAAACAACATGCTGGACTAGATTGATCCCTGCTGCTGTTATGTTCTTATGATACTTCACTTTAAACGAAGACTGGCCAGGGCTTCTTTAGTAGGGTTGCCAACCTCCAGGTGGTAGCTGGAGATCTCCCTCTATTACAACTGATCTCCAGCCAATAGAGATCAGTTCACCTGGAGAAAATGGCCACTTTGGCAATTGGAGAAAATGGCCACTTTGGCAACGAAGTCCTTCCCCTCCTCAGGCTCCGCCCCCAAATCACCTGGTATTTTTTCCCAACCCAGAGCCGGTGACCCTATTTGTTTGGTTACCTCTTATGGAAAATGGCGGTCTTCCAGCTTCAGTTCCACATCTGCAAAATGGGAATATTCATGATCTCCTTCAAGTGAAGGCAAAACAAGGTACACACACATGAACACATGAAGCTGCCTTATACTGAATCAGACCCTTGGTCCATCAAAGTCAGTATTGTCTAATCAAACTGGCAGCAGCTCTCCAGGGATTCAGGCAGAGGTCTTTCACATTGTCTAGTCCCTTTAACTGGAGATGTTGGTGATTGAACCTGAGACTTTCTGCATACCAAACAGATGCTATACCACTGAGCCATGGCCCTTTGAACTTTAGCCCTGTAACACCCTTTGGACATTGAGAGTGCTGTATGAAAGGTAAGTTGACGGCCAATGGTGCATTAGAGCTCGCAATGGGGCCAAGCAAGCCCTCTTTTGCCTCTGGGAGACGTGTCTGCACAAGCTGCCTGCTGCCGAGAGAGAATGGCTAGCCTCCCAGCGAGTCCTTTATCAGGCCCTTGAATCAATGGCTGCATTGAACCGTGGAGGGAGCTCCCTTCAAAGTCTATTGCTCTGTCAATAACGGCATCAACTGCCGCCAATAAAGGCGTCCCTGCACTCCTGACAGCGGGTGCTGGTGATGAATGGGGGGGTTTAACGGGAGGGAGCAAATTGATCATCGCTTTGCAGGACATGGTGTGTTAATTTCTGCACCTCAGTGGTGTTACTGTCATCACCAGAGACAAATGTCCCCATGCCAGGGAGAGGAGGGTTCTTTGGGTCTTGAAAGTGAGTCATAGAGATCACCTTCAAAGATTGCACAAATCAAGGGAAGAGCTATTGGTGAAACCAGATAAAGCGTTGGTACATGTGTTGTGGCTATTGCAGATGGCTTTTTATTTCCAGTGAACATTTGATGGCATCAGTGCTCAACGTGGTGCATAGTAGTAATGTGGCATGGTAGCTGTCCTGTCTCGTTCCAGTCGAAACCAAGGGGAGGAAGGTTTCTTTCTAACAGTTAGAGTGGTTCTAACAGTTAGGCCAGTTCCTCAGTGGAACAGGCTTCCTCAGGAGATGGTAAGTGCTCCTTCCCTGGAGGTTTTTAAGCAGAGGCTAGATGAGCATCTGTCAGCTCTGGTTCTATGGCCTTAGGCAGATCATGAGAGGGAAGGCATCTTGGCCATCTTCTGGGCATGGAGTAGGGGCCGCTGGGGGTGTGGGGGGAGGTAGTTGTGAATTGCATGCATTGTGCAGGGGGTTGGTCTAGATGTCCTTGGTGATCTTTTTCACCTCTGTGATTCTATGAAGTGCAAGAAGGACTGGGTTACTAGGGAATGCAAGGAGGCTAGGAGCTCCTCCAATGAAGGCCTCCTTTTCAGACTACACCACTTCAGACTTCAGGTCTCTCATTGTGTGATCACAACAGAACCTCTGCTTGCTCAACCACTGGCTCAGGTTCCTGACTACAGGGGGCTCTGGAGAACACATACTCTGGAGGATACGCATTCCAGATATTATTCTGTTCATGCCCTCTTGGAATGCCGCTTTTATGAGGAACTTTGTTCACGTTACATCTCTCCCCTTTTAACATATATATCTAATGCCTCTGTGTCTGACATAATGCCTTTTTTATTATGAGACAGGGATCCCAAGGCTACATTGTGGGTGGCAAGATTTATTTCAGTCCTTATATCCCTCAGACATTAGATTTACGCTGTTCAAGATCAATGGATCAAGGAGCTTCTAAGGGATAAAGGAAGGAAAGGATATTATTTTGTATATAAAACCTAAAGGTAGTCCCCTGTGCAAGCACTGGGTCACTAATGAACCATGGGGTGACGTCACATCACAACATTTACTACACAGGCTATGTTTATGGGGTGGTTTGCCATTGCCTTTCCCAGTCGCCGACACTGTACCCCCAGCAAGCTGGGTACTCGTTTTACCCACCTCGGAAGGATGGAAGGCTGAGTCATCCTTGAGCCGGCTACCTGAAGCTGACTTCCATTGGGCTCAAACTTGGGTCGTGAACAGAGCTTGGACTGTGGTGCTGCAGTTTGCCGCTTGCGCCATGGGGCTCCTAGTTCTGTATATGGAAGCCCTATAAACCGCCTAACAGAGGGATGACTTAAATGACAGCTTGTTGCACAAAGTGGAGCTGGAGGCACAAGGAGGATGGGGAAGGGAGGAGATCAGAAGGGGTGTGTGCGTCACTGATCTTCCCTCATAACTCTGAGACAAATAACCTGGTTGAGAGCAAGGCCAGCCAACCAACAAACCTGCAAAGATAATTTATGTTAATTGGCCTCTGCTGCTGTTTTTTACGCCAATGACAATCGGATGATATTTATCTTGAGGGTCACTTTCGAGTCTCTCACCTGTGTCTCCCACCTCTTTTTATTAGCACTACAACTCCATGGTGAGTTTTGTTGTATAGGGTGGAATCCTCCCCCTTTCAGGCCATTTGATTTGCAAAATCCTCAGCTTAGGGGTTGACTGAAAACAGGATGCTGAAAACAGTCTCTCACTTGTAAGACTTTGCCTCAGTGAGGTGATAATGGCGAGAAGAACTGCAAAGGGTACGATATAGCGTGGTGTAGTGGATAAGGGTGGTGGTTTGGAGCAGTGGACTCTGAACTGGAGAACCAGGTTTGATTCCCCACTCCTTCACATGAGTGGTGGAGGCTAAACTGGTGAACTGGATTTGTTTCCCCACCTCTACATATGAAGCCAGCTGGGTGACCTTGGGCTAGTCGCACTCTCTCAGCCCCACCTACCTCACAGGGTAAGAGTGGTGGTTGATTCCCCACTCCTTCACATGAGTGGTGGAGGCTAAACTGGTGAACTGGATTTGTTTCCCCACTCCTACACACGAAGCCAGCTGGGTGACCTTGGGCTAGTCACAGCTGTCTCAGCCCCACCTACCTCAAGGGGTGTCTATTGTGGGGAGGGGAAGGGAGAGTGATTGTAAGCTGGTTTGATTCTCCCTTAACTGGTGCAGAAAGTCAGCATATAAAAACCAACTCTTCTTCTTATATGGAAGGAAGGCGGCATGGTATGGCACAATCTCATGAGATCTCAGAAGGTAAGCAGGGTCTTGGATGGGAGACCACCAAGGAAGGCTCTGGAGAGGAGGCAATGGCAACCCACCTCTGCTTCTCCCATGCTTTGAAATCCCCTTGCTGGGGTCGCCATAAGTCGTCTGTGGCTTGACCGCACTTACATGCATATAAGCTAGATTGGTGGAGGTTGTTGCTTTGTCAAGGATTGTGTCAAACTGGGGACAGGGGAGGTGTTTGTGAAACCATGAAGAAAGAAGAAATTAATAAAACGGAGGCAGGAAATAAATCCCGTCCTGGGAATTCTCTTGATTTTCTTTCTTGATGAACTACTGAGAAGTAATCAATTTTACTTCAAGCAAGTCCTCTGGGGAGTTTGATGTAAAGTGTTGTTATTGGCTTAAACTAAAAAACCTAGAAGTGTAATATATTACATGGGAGGAAGGGACCCATCATGGCATAGCATTGCCAAACTTGGGGAATTCTACAATGGGGGTCTCCCAAGATGCCTTCTGGTTTGTGAGCTTACATAGAGCTTTAATATCTTTTCAACTGAGAAAGAAAACTGGAATGGAAAAGCTGAACGTGTTGTGGAACAAAATGCATCTTTGGGATTAAGCTTGGTTTTGAGTATGGCTTCGGTTGGGATGACTTTTCTTCATCATATTATTGGTCTGCTACGAATGGAAGACGTGAACAGAAACAGCAGTTTGGTGGTTACAAAACCTTATTCAGTGCCCATGTTGTGTTGCGCAACTGGCCTTAGCCTTGAGTCATGTTCCTGAACTCCCACTTAATTCTATTTTATTTTTAGAGATGCATAGCCCACCTTTTCACCAGTGCTCTCTGAAGTGGATTTTTTTTTTTAAAGGTAGAGGTTCCCTGTGCAAGCACCGGGTCGTTCCTGACCCATGGGGTGACTTCACATCCCGATGTTTCCTAGGCAGACTTTGTTTACGGGGTGGTTTGCCAGTCCCTTCCCCAGTCATCTTCCCTTTACCCCCAGCAAACTGGGTCCTCATTTTACCGACCTCGGATGGATGGAAGGCTGAGTCAACCTTGAGCTGACTACCTGAAACCAACTTCTGTTGGGATCGAACTCAGGTCGTGAGCAGAGCTTGGACTGCAGTACTGCAGCTTACCACTCTGCGCCACGGGGCTCTTTGCTGAAGATTACATTCAACATTAAAACAAGGATGAAATATAGACTGGAATGAACTGTGGCAAAAGACGCTGCATTTTTAACAGCTTAAAACACCCTGAAATCCAAAGTCGTAATTGGTGCTCTTTGTCAGAGGGGGCCGGGATGACAACTCACCTAACTTCTGCAGGTTAGAGCAGGACATCAGCTGGTTACCTTGATATACCAGCAGTTCCCATGGGAATGGATAGCTGATTTACTACATGACTACAGCTGAACATCAAGAAGACAAAAATAATGACTAAAGGAGAATTATTCCACTTTAAGGTTAACAATGAGGAAATTGAAATCGTTCAAGACTTTCTATTCCTTGGCTCCATCATCAACCAAAAGGGACTGCAGCCAAGAAATCAGAGACTGGGAAGGGCAGCCATGAAGGAGCTAGAAAAGATTCTGAAGTGTAAAGATGTGTCACTGGCAACCAAGGTCAAGTTAATGCATGTCATCATATTCCCTATTATTATGTTTGGTTATGAAAGCTGGACAATAAAGAAAGCTGATTGGAAGAAAGTAGATTCCTTTGAAATGTGGTGTTGAAGGAGAGAGTTATAGACACTGTGGACTGCCCCCCAAAAAATCAGTGGGTTATAGATCAAATCAAGCCTGAACTGACCCCAGAAGCTAAAATGACTAAACCGAGGCTGTCGTACTTTGGTCACATTATGAGAAGGCAAGAGTCACTAGAAAAGACAGTCATGCTAGGAAAAGTTAAGGGCAGCAGGAAAAGAGGAAGACCCAACAAGAGATGGATTGACTCTATAAAGGAAGCCACGACCCTCAATTTGGAAGATCTGAGCAGATCTGTTCAGGAAAGAATGTTTTGGAGGACATTGATTCATAGGGTTGCCATGAGACAGAAGCGACCTGACAGCACTTAACACACACAGCCGATGTACTGGGTCCCCCAGCCACATAGGGCTTGTATAAGCATTTAGAATGATACCTGGCAACATACCAAGAGTCAGTGCCCCAGGGATTAAAACCATCAGGGTGAACACCGGAGAACCAACTATCTTTGGGGGAAAGCACCAGTCTGTGCCGCACAACTCCTGCTGGGTCAACTTCTCAGCTTTGCAAGTGCCAGGGATCATTTCAAGATGGATATTGCGGGTTGGATGGTTGGTACTGGCCTGTCGGCTTCCTTCAAAATTACCATGTGTACAAGAGAATCAAGCACACCCAGCTAGAAATGTGTTACCCTTACTGCGACACTTAAGGTTAGCTAACACAGAAGTCATCTTTAGGTGTCAACCATCAAAGTACAAAATCAATATTGACACAATAAATTTGGAATTTTCAGGGTGAGAGAATAAATTAAATGTCTGGGCTGAAATCTGCTCCTCTCCTCTTTAACAGCACAAGCTGTAACTGTGCTACCATGCACCCATTTACTAAGACTGGTGGTCTCCCATCTAAGACCCTGCTTAGCTTCTGAGATCAGATGAGATCCGGCTATACTATGCCACCTTCCCTCCGACTACCTATCTAGCTTATTTAGTTTTATGCATTTATATATTACCTTTCTTCCTTCACAAAACACAGGGTAGGAAGCATGAACCACATTCAGTTCAGCTAATATATATATTAAGTATACACTTGAAACACCTAAGGCAGGGGTTGGCAAACTCCTTAGTCAAAAGAGGCAAATATCAACAGTACAACAATTGAGATTTCTTTTGAGAGCCAAATTTCTTAAACTTAAACTATATAGGTAGGTACACTGTTTATTAACTTAATAAACTTTAATTAAAGTTTTAAGTCTTAATTAAACTATAGGTACACTGAATAAAACTTGATATCATACTTAATAGTGATCTTATTTATTGATAAAAATTAAATTGTAAGTCCCTGCCATTTCCCCCTCCCCGTCCGGAGTCCTCATCTGGAGGCCTGGTCTACCGCCATAAAAGCCTATTGGTAGACCTGGCCTCTGGCTGAGTCCCATTGGGAGGCCAGGTCTACCCATTGGCTTTCTTGGCAGTAGACCTGGCCTCCGGAGGCTCATAGAAGCCAATGGGTAGACCTGGCCTCTGAAGGGGGACTTTTTCCCCTCCTCGGAGTCCAGATCTACCGCCAAGAAAGCCAGTGGGTAGACATGGCCTCCCAATGGGACTCAGCCGGAGGCCAGGTCTACCAAAGGAAGCCCGCCCCGCCCAACAGCTGATAGACGGGGGGCAGGAACCGCCAACCCGCCTGCCCAGCAATCGCACAGCTAGAGGGGAGGGGAGGCTTTAGCCTCCCAACCATTGAGGGCAAGGGAAAGGGGGACCTGGCCATTCTCCACGGTGGGGGGGGGGGAGAGCGCAACCGCTCTCCCGCTCTCTCTCTCTCTCTCTCTCTCTCAGGCGTGCCGGCTCTGCATCCCGGCTGCCGGCGCGAGCGGGCGCAAGAGCAGGGGCTCCGAACCAAGTTCAGAGAGCCTCACTCAACGAGCCAAAGAGCCGCATGCGGCTCGGGAGCCACAGTTTGCAGACCCCTGACTTAAGGTGTATATGCAAACTTTTTAAAAAGTCATTTGTAACGTGGCCTGGATGGAATCCCCTGCCAAATATTTTCACACTTGTTTTGGAATCCCTTTCTAAGTGATCGTCTCCTTTTCTCTAGAACATTGTGCAGTCATTTTCAGAGTGAAAAAACGTGCAGAGGGCATAGTAAGGGTGGAGGAAGCCTTTGCAGTGGGGAGAGAGGAAGAAGATGAAGAAGAGTTGGTTTTTATATGCCAACTTTCTCTACCACTTAAAGAAGAATCAAACAGGCTTACAATCACCTTTCCTTCCCCTCCCCACAGCAGACACCCTGTGAGGTAAGTGGGGCTGAGAGTGTGTGAGTAGCCCAATGTCACCCAGCTGGATTCATGTGTAGGAGTGGGGAAAGAAATCCAGTTCACCAGATCAGCATCCGTCGTTCATGTGGAGTGGGGAATCGAACCCGGTTCTCCAGATCAGTCCATCACTCCAAACCACCGCTCTTAACCATTACACCACGCTACTCACTACTTTCCCTTTGCAATAAAAAGCCGTATTGTATGCATCAGTCCTTGGGCCAAAACTCTTCCCCCTTCAAATTCATCTGACTCTGCTCATAACCCATCTCTCCATAATCTCCCTTTAATGTGAAGCTGCCTACGTATGGTCCTTTCATATGAAAAGGTTGTTATCAGGCACTTAATATAGATGCTTTAATAAATGGTCAAGCAATTGTTGACCCACTGGACTGTGTAATCGCTCCTTTTAACCAGCTGTGTGCTCTGTCATTACAAATTATGGATGGCTTGTCTGCAGCCTGGCTGGGAAGCTGGGATGCTTGCGCGGCAGGCGCGGGTTAGGAGCCGAGTGCAGCGTGCGTCCCCTTCCTTTTCACTTAAGAGTTTTTAAAGGATATTGCGGTAGCCGAGTGGCCCTGCAGTTTTCCAGCAAAGGAAACAATAGACAGGAATAGAAATGAGGTGGTGGAAGCAGAGGGAGACCAGAGGCAGAAGCTGTCAGCAGAGCCCTAGGACTGTGGGTTGATCAGCATCGATTAGAAGGCCTGTTGAACCAGAGTGTTGGCTGAAGGTAACCCCGAATCTGGCTTGGAGGCCCAGCATGCATGTCCTAGAAGTGTTGGGGATGCTTATGCACATATTTAGAGGCATGTTATGTTGTGCTGGTGTGTCTGAGGGCATCCAGCCTCAGAATTGCAGTTGATCATTATTGTATTTTTTGAGTCCTCTGTCTTTTCCTGCCCAATGCTCAGGCCCAGTTTCTCCTCCATGGAACGCTACATATTGTCTACCGATAGGGTTGCCAGCCTCCAGGTGGTGGCTGGATATCTCCTGTGATTGCAACTGATCTCCAGCTGATAGAGATCAGTTCACCCAGAGAAAATGGCTGCATTGGCAATTGGACTCTATGGCACTGAAGTCCCTCCCCTCCCCAAACCCTGCCCTCCTCAGCCTCCACCCCCAAAATCTCCCACCAGTAGCAAAGAGGAACCTGGTAACCCTACTTGGAGAAAACACCCACTTTGGAAGGTAGACTCTATGGCATTATACCCCACTGAAGTCCCTCCCCTCTCTAAACCCCACCATCCTAAGACTCCACCCCCAAAGTCATGAGGTATTTCCCAACCTGGAGCTGGCAACCCTGTATATAGAGTTCCTACCTGGTCTCCTGTTTAGGCACTCAGCCGATCCAGACCTTCTTTTCAGCAAACTTGCAGAATCACATAAATACCCACACACATGTAGGCTGTAATTGACCTTTACAAATACAAACTCTTAAAACATAATTAAAACACAGTTAATGTGTGCTTAAAACGAGTACAACACACTCTTAAAACACACCCAATTGAACCCATACATTATGGAGTAAGGCTTGCAGCTCTGAAGAGTTAGGGTGTTAAATCTGAAAAAAAAAATGTATTGCCACCTGGGTTGCTGACTCTGGGTTGGGAAATTCCTGGAGATTTTGGGATGTAGCCTGGGGTGGGAAGGGAGCTCAACAGGGATGTGATGCCATAGAGTCCGCCCTCCAATGTTTCCATTTCCTCCATGGGGACTGACCTGGGGAGGGGCTGTGGCTCAGTGGCAGAGCATCTGCTTGGCATGCAGAAGGTCCCAGGTTCAATCTCCAGAATCTCCAGTTAAAGGCAAGTAGGTGATTTGAAAGACCTCTGCCTGAGACTCTGGAGAGTCTCTGCCAGTCTGAGTAGACAATACTGACTTTGATGGACCAAGGGTCTGATTCAGTATAAGGCAGCTTCATGTGTTCATGTGTTACCTCTGTAGTACAAACAGCGCTTGGACAACGGCCCAGAAGAGATTGGACAAAAATAGGGTAGGTGACTCAGCCCCATCTTCTCCCATGAAAGAGATCTCGCTCAAAGGTTGCAGGCTACTGATTTAATGTCCGAGCAATGTTCAGAGCCTTTCCTTGGGTATTCTGTTGCATGATCCTTGCCACCTGAGATATGGGATGTAGTCATCTTTGACAAGACTTTCTTTACAGCGGCACCAAAGTTATGGAGCTCCCTGCCCAAGGAAACTCATTCTTCCCCATTGTTATCAGCTTTTAGGAGGAAGCGGGTTTATTCCGGAGAGTGTTGGGGATTTGACATACTGCTCCTGATGCCAGTTTTTGGGTTGGCCATGGTGTTACTATGAATCGGACCATTTTTAATCTTCCTAATCTGTTGCTTTTGTTTTGTCACTGTGCTGTTTTTATCATGTTCTGTAATTTTTTTTTAAAAAAAAAATAAGCGCATGTTATCCACGACTAAGATTTTGCAAAAGGCTACATATGAATATAATATATTAAATACATTTACGAGAAGTAAATACTGAGCCAGCTTGACTGGATTGGCAGGCTGGAGGGATACATAATATGCTCTTGGCAAGTTTGTGTTGTTTCATTTGTTCCTGACACACCTCAAGTTCAGAGGTGAAGGAAGGAGATCTAGAATTGCAATGCCTGAGCTAAATAGGGTTTAAAAAATTCTATGCAACTCCTAATTTTTTTTTTAAATTGAGAATTAACATTATGGGGCTGGAGAGTTCTAAGTTTTGTATTTTTAGCCTCATCAGCTGAAGCTTTGCCAGGATCTAAAGGATAATGAAAAGATTTACTGCTAAACATCTGTCTCATTCACTTCACAGTGGGGCTACACTGAAGAACTCTGTATGTGCTTTTTTAAAAAAAATAACTCTTTAGTTTATCGTAACTAAAATAAAGTTTAGTTTATAATAACAACAACAAAAAATACAACAAAAATAAAATTCAGCATCAGTAGGTTAAACATACTAGTACACGAGATATGTTCCAATACTTGGTCTATTATACATTAGTGCTTTTTACAGAAGTTATAGCATTTGTTGTGTTCATTTAACATAACTTAATAAATCCAAACCATTCATGGGCATCATTTACTTTGTGATGTTTGCTTCCCCACTCCTCCACATGAAGCCTGCTGGGTGACAGCTCATACTCTAGTCACAGCTAGTCACAGCTCATACTCTCTCAGCCCCACCCACCTCACAAGGTGTCTGTTGTGGGGATGGGAAGGTAATTGTAAGCCATGCTGAAACTCCTTAAAGATAGAGAAAAGAAGTGTATAAAAATTTCTTCTTATTCAGTGTACATGTGAGGATGTCATGATTACTGGGCTAGAGCTGACGTGTATTCTGCTGAAAGTTTTGGCCCTTGGTAAGCCAAACTAGCCCTGTGGAGCGCTCCCAGCATAGTGAATGTGAATAATTATTTGATCAGAAAAGTGCCTCTAACAAGTGTCTCTTGAAGACATCAGCCGTGATTTTTATTATATCAAAGTTGGAACAAGATTTTGGCAAAAGAGAGTTTGAGACAGTGAGCCAAACATTTGGATGATTGTTCTTGTGTGTGTTGTTGCTGTTTTTTAAACTCCAGCTAAGAAAAAGGAGTCCTGTGGTTCAGAGTGGTAAGCTGCAATACTGCAGTCAACGGCTCTGCTCACGACTTGGGTTTGATCCTGGCAGAAGTCGGTTTCAGGTATCCGGCTCAAGGTTGACTCAGCCTTCCATCCTTCCAAGGATGGTCAAATGAGTACCCAGCTTGCTGGGGGTAAATTGTAGACGACTGGGGAAGGCAATGGCAAACCACCCCGTAAACGTCTGCCTAGTAAACGTCGAGATGTGGCGTCACCCCATAGGTCAGTAATGACCCTGTGCTTGCTCAGGGGACTACCTTTACCTTTAAGAAAACTAATTTGGGAGCAGCCCAAGTTTGGTCTCAGTTGTGATCAATACTTGGCGATTAATGAGGTGAAGTGTCCTAGGATGGTTAAGTATTAGGGGGAGTTAGCTGCAAATTTTGCAGGGACTGCAGCTATTGAGAAGGTGGATTGGGGGCTTATAAGGGTTATAAGCCCCCAGCAGTCCTGTCCTCTGCAGGCATAACAAATGGATTTGAATCACATGAACACATGAAGCAGCCTTCTACTGAATCAGACCCTTGGTCCATCAAAATCAGTATTGTCTACTCAGACCGGCAGCAGTTCTCCAGGTTCTCAGGTAGAGGTCTTTCAAATCACCTGCTTGCCTTGCCCCTTTAACTGGAAATGCCGGGAATTGAACCTGGGACCTTCTGCATTCCAAGCAGATGCTCTGCCGCTGAGCCATGACCCTTCCCCTATGCAAATAGTCTCTGAAACCTTGGATTTGCTGACCTTGGAGCCTTTGGGCTTTCCCTGATGAGGAAAGTGGGGAGGCTGCAAATGGATTAAAAGGGATGGTTTATGTTTCGGGGAATTAGGGGTGCTTCTAGGGAATGGATGACAGATTTCTTCTCTGGGATATTGATCCTTTTAGTGCACTGTTTGCACAGCTGCGTGAGTTTCAAGGAGGTGTCTCCCCGCCCTCCAAGTACAATGTGACCCAGTTTTAAACCATCTGCTTAAATGGTACATTCAGAATGAATTCCGTGTCTTTCTCTTCCTGGTTTTGTATTGCCAGGAGACCTGTCCCCCTCCTCCCAACCCCCCTTCCCCAGGAGGATTTGTGTAGCAAGATAGTAAAGCTTCCCTGGAGTTTACAGTCCGTTCTCTAGAGATGTTGCTGTCCACTTTTCCAGCCTGTTTTTGCCATCATGGATATCTTTTTTCATACTCCTGATTAGAGGACTTTGCTGGGAATTTGCAGAGTAGAAAGAGAGATTTAAAATGTTATTTCCGGATAAAGTAAAATTGGAAATGGTGTCTGTGTTATTGGGGGGGGGGGGTTCTGAGTCACTCTGGCTATTCAGAGCTCTTCACGGTGTCTTTTGGCAGTCATCCTTCTATCCCAGAAGGGCCAGTCAATGTTCATCCTTTCAATTTGTCCTTTTCCTTCTTTTCTGTATGATCCATGCTGGAAATATTGGAAGCAGAATAAACTAAGCAAAGAAGACTTGTGCAAAATTCTAGCATTGATAATAATATGACAAAGTTCCCAGAAGTCTGCCCGTTAAGGCATTTTCCCCAGATTGTCTGTGGGCGCTTTCACACGTCCTGAATAATGCACTTTCAATCCACTTTCAATGCACTTTCACGATCATTTGCAACTGGATTTTTCCATTTCACACAGTAAAATCCAGCTGCAAAGTGCACTGGAAGTGGATCAAAAGTGCCTTATTCAGCATGTGTGAAAGCACCCTATATCAGTTCTCCCATGTTTGACAAAATCTTACCGGGTGAATAAAAGATTTCTGGAGTTTGATGTCTTTGTGGAAGGAATTGCTAGATTCAAGTCCAGTAGCACTTTAGAGACCAACAATATTTTCAGTGTATAAGCTTTCAAGGCCTTTTATGCAGGGACGTTTCCCCATAGCACAGTTACCCCCACCGACTGCTTCGGGGATTCCTGTTGATTATGCATGCCTTTTCCACCCATCAGAGGTTGCCTCACTCTCCCCACGTGTTTTGCCTGTGTTTTCCAGATGCTGTTTTAGCCAGAATCTGGAAAATGTGGGCAAAATGTGAGGGGGGAGCGAGGCGACCTCTGACGGGCATGCATGTTCAACAGGAAGCCCCAAAGCAGTCGGTGAGGGTCGCCATGCATAAAAGGCCCAAGAGTCAAAGCTCCCTTCGCCTGGTATCTGACAGAGGGAGCTTTGACTTTTGAAAGCATATACTCCGGAAATCTTGTTGGTCTCTAAGATGCTACCTGACCACAAACCTAGCTGTTCTACGGTAGACCAACATAGCTACCCTCTGAAACTAGAAGAAATTGGCTTTCCCCCTTTGTTGAGGGCAAAGAGTTCACACACACAAACACAGTGGTTATGGTCACAGTCTAAATTCCATCAGTGTCACTCAAGACAGCCAGCGTGGTGTAGGGGTTAGCAGGAGGGGACTCTAATCTGGAGAACCAGGTTTGATTCCCCACTCTTCCACATGAAGCCTGCTGGGTGACTTTGGGATACTCACAGTTCTCTCAGAACTCTCTCAGCCCCACCTACCTCACAAGGTGCCTGTAGTGGGGAGAGGGAGGGATTGTGATTGTAAGCCGCTTTGAGACTCCTTATGGGGTGTGTGTGTGTGTGTGTGTGTGTGTGTGTGTGTGTGTAAAGTGCCTTCAAGTCGCAGCCAACTTATGGTGACCCCTTTGTGGTTTTCATGGCAAGAGACTAACAGAGGTGGTTTGCCATTGCCTTCCTCTGCACAGCAGCCCTGGGATTCCTTGGTGGTCTCCCATCCAAATACTAACCAGGGCTGACTTTGCTTAGCTTCTGAGATCTGACGAGATCAGGCTAGCCTGGGCCATCCAGGTCAGGGCCTCCTTATGGTAGTGGGATATAAAAAACAACTCTTCTTCTTCAAAACTCCATCAAAGTTATATCACTGGTTCAGTTACAATCTCAGAAGATGCCTGCTGCACTTCTCAATTCTCCATCAAGCATTCTTCGCTGTTGCTCTTGTGAGCAGATGCTGCGCGAGGCGAGTTGGCCACGGCCCCTTCCTCGCCCGAGCAACATGTTCCTGGGCGTCTCCCAGCAGCAGAGTCAATATCAGAGAGGGCTCCATTAATATTCGGGGAATTGCAGGGAAGATTGACTGCCTCATTAGCAGGCATCGTGTGGAACTCTGACAATAATTAACAACTCGACGGTCTTATTTGCTGGCCTATCGCAGAAGTATTCAATCAAAAATGTAATTTGCTCCACGCTTCCATTTAGCATGGAGAGAATATCCCCTCCAAGTTTTAAATAGACTAATTAAGGGGGAAGAAATACCGGGTTGGGGGGGGGGGGCGAGAGAAATTATTAACAGTATAGTTTTAATGGGAAATTATTGGAGCATATTAATAATGCAATAACCATTTTTAACAGCTGTCTGTCAGTTTGCTGGCCAGGGGTAATTAAATTAGGCACAAAAAAAGGTTCATCAAATTAGGTGCCGGATTTAACGAGGGGACATCAGGCTTTGTGGGCAGGGGTTTGACAAAGCACAAAACACCACTGGAGCATGTCCTGCAACTGCTTGATGGGGAACGGACCCTCCCTTCCGTCTGTCTTTCCCGCATATTTTTTGCAGTCGGCTTTGATTGAAACATGTAATTTATTTTGTGTTTATCATTTAATTGAGCCAAGCCACGGCGTCACCGGTTTGACCTGGTGTGGCAGAGCGGATAGGGGACGCGGGTTAAATATGGAGACCCGATAACAAAACGAGAGAGGGAGAGAATGACGAGCGGGGAGACATAAAACGACAGAGCGGATAGATAAACTATTGTATGAACTCCGGTGTAGGCAGTCCTGTTGTGTTCAGAATGGATGTCAGAACAGAGCCGCTCTGGAAATCGTCACCCAAATCATAAGGTCAATCTCTGCAACATGTGTCATAGAAATGCATAAGCTATAACACGATAGTCTGGTGATTACAAACTAATTCCTGTCAGTATGCAAGCTGCATTTGTACATCACAGGTATCACGAGTTGGCTTTTAAGGAGGGAGAGGAGCAAGAAGCATAAGCGCCTCAACAAAGAGGGGTTGCACACGCCCCTTAAGAACATAATTCACAGTGGGTAGCCGTGTTAGTCTGTCTGCAGTAGTAGAAAAGGGCAAGAGTCCAATAGCACCTTAAAGACTAACAAAAATATTTTCTGGTAGGGTATGAGCTTTTGTGAGCCACAGCTGTATCTAGCTGTATTCTAGCTGTATCTGAAGAAGTGAGCTGTGGCTCACGAAAGCTCATACCCTACCAGAAAATATTTTTGTTATTGTGCTACTGGACTCTTGCCCTTTTCTACTACTTAAGAACATAAGAAAGGCCCTGCTGGATCAGACAAAGACCCATCAAGTCCAGCAGTCTATTCACAGAGTGACCAACCAGGTGCCTCTAGGAAGCCCCCAAACAAGACGACGGCAGCAGCATTATCTTGCCCGTGTTCCACAGCACCCAAGATAATAGGCATGCTCCTCTGACCCTGGAGAGAATAGGTATGCATCATGACTAGTATCTATTTTTACTAGTAGCCATGAATAGCCCCCTCCTCCATGAACATGTCCACTCCCCTCTTAAAGCCTCCCAGGTTGGCAGCCATCACCACATCCTGGGGCAGGGAGTTCCACAATTTAACTATGTGTTGTGTGAAGAAATACTTCCTTTGATCTGTTTTGAATCTCTTGCCCTGCAGCTTAGATGACCCCGCGTTCTAGTATTGTGAGAGAGGGAGAAAAGCTTCTTTAACTGTGGTCCATTGCCACATCTGAAAGCAGGCATAATTATGAATAAAAAGACACAATTTTAGGTCGCAATCACTACATGTTCTTGCATATGGGAGACCCAGGCTCAGGCTCCCACTTAACCAGGAAACCCACAGCAAGTCAGTGGCCTGCATCTAAATGCACAGTCCCAACAATTTCAGGTCCCTTTAAGAGGGGGTTGCAGTTTCCCCCAGTTCCTCTTCCCAGCTAATTAACCCCCACAAATGTTCCTGGAGTTGGTGAACCCTTGGGAAGAGTATAGGGTTTGGAGCATCCAAGGTGATAATGGTAGGCTTAATTAATAGGCATCAGGGTTTCTAACAAAGAAGTATTTTGATATTAGTTGTCACTCTTTTCTCCAGTGGAAGGGGTAGGGTTGCCTGGTCCCTCTTCGCCACTGGCGGGAGGTTTTTGGAGCGGAGCCTGAGTAGGGCGGGGTTTGGGGAGGGGAGGGACTTCAATGCCATAGAGTCCAATGGCCAAAGCGGCCATTTTCTCCAGATGACCTGATCTCTATCAGATGGAGATCAGTTGTAATAGCAGGAAATCTCCAGCTAGTATCTGAAAGTTGGTAAACCTAGGAAGGGGATTAAAAAAAAATCTGCATGAAGACATAGATGTGCATTTGCACTACAGGGAAAAATGGGTGTAAAGAAGCTTATAGAGGTTGATTCAGCTTTCAACTCAAGCCCTGAATTTTCAAGGTCTTGTTTATTCCCTTCCATTGTGGCTGGCATTGTTAGGAAAAACAAAAGCCATTCAACATAAGTTGTAGCGGCAAGCACTTGCAATAATGACACTCCTGCTGTGCCTGAACTTTAAGAGGAATATAGAGGTGGGTGTGCAGGCATCATTCTGAATTTATTAATCCCTTAATAGAAATGAATGAGGTGTTTCCACTGCTGAGTGGAGCTTTGACACTGTTTGAACTGTTCTCTTTTATTTTCTCTTTTATTTTCATCTTGAAGATCTTGCTATTGATGGGCGTTCAGATCTTCACCTCGCGGGGTCCTGAATTTGTTTTTGTTTATAGATTTGTCCTCCCAGGTTACTGCTTTAATTTCTGATAAAGGGGAAAGTTTAAATTTGAACTGGGGTTGATGGGTAGGTTTTGTTTTGCAATAAATCTAGTCTGTGGGACATAGAATTTAGGGGTATGCACTATTTTTTTCAGTAGTTTTTTGGGGTTGAGTTTATTAGACCCGGAAATTTTCAGAAAATCCAAAAAAAAAAAAAAAAGCCAAGTACTTAATTCGGCTTGTCCCAGATTATTAAAAAAAAAATCAGAGAAGAAGAAGAAGAAGAAGAAGAAGAAGAAGTTGGTTTTTATATGCCGACTTTCTCTACCACTTAAGGGAGAATCAAACTGGCTTACAATCACCTTCCCTTCCCCTCCCCACAATAGACACCCCTTGAGGTAGGTGGGGCTGAGACAGCTGTGACTAGCCCAAGGTCACCCAGCTGGCTTCGTGTGTAGGAGTGGGGAAACAAATCCAGTTCACCAGATTGGCCTCCGCCGCTCTAGTGGAGGAGTGGGGAATCAAACCCGGTTGTCCACCGCTCCAAACCACCGCTCTTAACCACTACACCACGCTGGCTCTCTATTTTTCAGGTTTTGGATTAATAAACCCAAACCTGAAAAATATGGCGCAGAGCTGAAGGCTGGGCTTGGAGCGAACCCAGCCTTCAGTTCTGTGTCATGCCGCAGTCAAACTCTATGTGGAGTTGAGCTGTGGCCGCTTGAGCTCTGCTGCCGCGCCGAAGCAGACTTCGCCCTCCCTTACTTGCCTTCAGTTTACTTCGGCATGGCAGCAGAGCAAACTAGAGGCGGGGCTGGTTGGGAGCTCCTGTCCAGCCCCGTCTCCAGTCCTTTGGCATGCCGCTCCAAAACAGACTGCAGGTAAGTAAGGGGGGAAGTGAGGGAGGGGGAGGCAAAAAAAATGGTGGTAGGGCCATCACAGCCCCGAATAAATTTGGCATTATTTGTGTTCCGCTTTTTGGGGGCCCCATTTATTAAAAGGTAAAGGTCCCCTGTGCAAGCACCGGGTCATTCCTGACCCATGGGGTGATGTCACATCCCGAAGTTTCCTAGGCTGACTTTGTTTGTGGGGTGGTTTGCCAGTGCCTTCCCCAGTCGTCCTCCCTTTACCCCCAGCAAGCTGGGTACTCATTTGACCGACCTTGGAAGGATGGAAGGCTGAGTAAACCTTGAGCCAGCTACCTGAAACCAACTTCCATCGGGATCGAACGCCACGGGGCTCCTCCCCATTTATTACCACCTTTTTTTTTTGCCAGTAAAAACAAACAAACCAAAAACTGCCGAAAAGGTATTTTTCTTAATTATTAGGAGTGGGGAAACAAATTCAGTTCACCAGATTAGCCTCAGCCCCTAGTGTGGAGGAGTGGGGAATCAAACCCAGTTCTCCAGATCAGAGTCCACTGCTCCAAACCACTGCTCTTAACCACTGCACCACGCTGGCTCTCAAGTGATCTCCAGGACAAGTGATCTTCAATTACAATAGCTGCTAAAGTACTTAGCCGCCTCCAATTACTTACGAGCAGCCTCTGCAAAAGCGGTATTGTTGTTGTGGAAAATTTCTGTTTTACTGTGATTTTTAATTCTCAAAATAATTGATCGTGTATGTCCTATGGGCTACTAAACTCAGATAAACTGCACTGAACTGACAATTTTGCTTACATTTGCGAAGAATTGACATCAAGCTGGTACCATAATTTTCATTGTCAACCTTTACAAAGATCCAGAAAGGATCACAGATAATGTCTTCCAACGCCAAACACTTTAGGCAACTACGTAGTGCCCCTGATCTAGTGTTACCAGGTCCCTCTTCACCACCAGCAGGAGATTTTGGGGGTGGAGCCTGAGGAGGGTGGGGTTTGGGAAGGGGAGGGACTTCAATGCCATAGCTTCCCATTGCCAAAGTGGCCATTTTCTCCAGGTGAACTGATCTCTATTGGCTGAAGGTCAGTTGTAATAGCAGGAGATCTCCAGCTAGTACCTGGAGGTTGGCAACCCTACCCTAATCTCATGTCGAAGGTTGTCTCCCACCCCAATTGAGCATTGCTGAATGCCGTCCTCTGGTTAAAGCTTTCTGTATCAACTTACTTTATGTTACTCCATCCTCTGTTAATGTAAACATCAATAGTGGGTTTTTTGGTTCTTTGTTTAATGATATGTTAAGGGGAAAAACATACATCATCTGATAATACAAGGTTATAGTTCAAGGTATTCCTCTGCATCTGCAGCATGAAGTATAGGAAAAGTACTTGGCATAGTGCTTCGATGTTCTTGCCACGTGCATTCATATTCTCATGGATTAGCAACGAGATGCATCTACTTCTCTCAAGTGAGAGTTTCAGCTTTTTGAAAGTGTAAGGGAGGGAGCTGACCCCTGTAAAGAGACATTGATTGTGATGCACACTGACAACCTTTTAATAAAGCATCCTCCGAAGGAGGGGTGTGTGATGTGGTCAGCTACTTTTCCAAGACAGATGACAAACAATAGGGACAATTATAGGAGGTGTGGTTCCAGGTCAGTTGTTTTACACACCTTCAAATTCAGAAAAAGTTACTGTCTTGACTTCCTTCCGGGCACCAGCATAACAGATAGCATAGTTCACTGAGAGCCGGCATGGTATAGTGGTTAAGAGCAGCGGACTCTAATCTGGAGAACCAAGTTTGATTCCCTGCTTCTCCACATGAAACCTGCTGGGTGACCTTGGGCCAGTCACAGTTCTCTCTGAACTCTCTCAGCCCCACCTACCTCATTAGATGTCTGTTGTGGAGAGAGGAAGGGAAGGAGATTGTAAGCCGCTCTAACGGTAGAGAAAAGTGGGGTATAAAAACCAACTCTTCTTCACATTCATGTTAAATAATTGTTTTGCTGCGTGTTGAAAAGGATCTTTTCCAGTTTCAAAATAGGCATGATCAGCCTCTGCGTACAGCTGCTTTTGAGACAATCCCATGGATTTCCTACATCTCGTTTAATTTAGTCTTTGGTTTCTCATTCCCAGGATTCTGTTACGCCCTACATGAGACGGCCCTATGATCTCCCCACCCCAACTCACCCCGCATTATTTTCTGATACCTTGAAAAAAAGTAATCGCATGTTTTAACTTTTTATAACCCCCTCTTGATGTTTTGTCTACCCACAAGCTCTCGTACTTCTCTCTTGAAATTCATCTTGGCTAATTCCTTTTTTTTGGGGTGGGTGGGTGGATCCTGTCTCTGCTATATATGTTGGGTACCCATGGTTGGGTAGAATGAAATATATACCGGTATATATAAGTAATGAAACTACATAATGTACTAGAAGTGCTATATAAGAATTAAAATGATTTAAAAACCGTTAAAATAGCACAATGACATTTCTTAAGGTTGATGTCTGTCACCACAAGCCAAATCTGTTTCGGCCTATATGGCCTTCCTCAGTGGTCTATTTAAATCATATAAAAACGTGCACACACATTACAAATATATTTACATGTACATGCAATATACAACAGACCAGGCATGTAATAGGTTATATATATTACCAATTACACCAACATCTGGTGGTATTGTCTTAGGTTTTTATGCTGGGCTGTATATGTCTCCCGCATAAGTTGTGTGCAAGAAATGTCATTGTGCTATTTTAACAGTTTTTAAATATTTTTAATTCTTATATAGTGCTTCTAATAAATTATTAGAGAGAGAGAGAGAGAGAGAGAGAGAGAGAGAGAGAGAGAGAGAGAGAGAGAGAGAGAGAGAGAGAGAGAGAGAGAGAGAGAGAGATTTCATCCCACCCAACCTGGGGTACCCAACTTCTGTTTTCCAGGTTGGGGTCTATTCCCTTCTTTTATCTTCTGCTATATATGTAACATCTTTGTCTCTTTTGCCCTCTGCCCATTAAAACAATTTATAGTGCTATAAAGCAAAGCCAGCTGACATGGAAACAACCTGCTGGACAAGGAGTGTTGATGGGGGGGGGGGAGAGCTGAAGGTTTAGAGTTAAGGGACTTGTTTGCATACATGGGCCATGGAGATTTTTGAGCTGTACAGGAAGGTGCTGGAACATCTGCTTTGGTGTAGAGGAACGCAAAAATGTAGTTAGGTGATTAGAGCCATGGCAGGGAGCCAGGATGCCTAGTTTCAGAGCCCGGCCAATCTGCTGATATTTTGGACATCTACTCAACTGGGGAAACAGTTTGGAAACAGTTTTTCAGCCCATTCCTGAGTGGGGGAGTGGTTCGGTGGTGGCTGGACCACCACCACTACCCCCCCCACTCCAAAGCAGCTTGCTGCCAGCGCATCAAGCGCCCCCAAAATTAAAATGCATTTTTCAGGGGGGGGAACCTCTGTGGAACTCCCCATACCATTCCACAGGGCTGTGCCATGATTTTGCTGGCGTCTCTCGACACCTGCAGAATGGCGCTTTTTCAGCCCTAAAGAAAGCTCTGCCCCCAGGGAACACCCGCCTGGACACCGGCGCAGGGAATTACGCTGGGAAAATGTCGCCGGGAGGCAGCGCCAGCACCCAAGTGTCATGCTGCTGCCGGCGTCCTGGGGGGTGGCAGTATAAGTTGCCCTATGCCAGCGTCCTTGCCAGTTTGCATGGCATAAGTGGCATGGATGCCATTGTAGGGGTCACACCAGCTCCTATGCAGCTTCCCCCCTTCAAGAATGGTCTGCCCAACTCATTATTTTTTCTCGAGAAGATTGGGAAGTGACCAAAGTTCTCGCTAAAAGAGAAGAAGGAGGAGAAGAAGAAGAGTTTGTTTTTATATGTCGACTTTCTTTACCACTTAAGGAGGAATCAAACTGGTTTACAATCACCTTCCCTTCCCCTCCCCACAACTGACACCCTGTAAGATAGGTGGGGTTGAGAGAGCTCTAAGAGAGCTGTGACTGGCCCAAGGTCACCCAGCTGGCTTCATGTGGAGGAGTGGGGAAACCACCAGATTAGTGCCTGCTGCTCATGTGGAGGAGCAGGGAATAAAACCATTGGCATGCAGAAGGTCCCAGGTTCAATCCCCAGCATCTCCATATAAAGGGACTAGGCAAGTAGGTGATGTGAAAGACCCCTGCCTGAGACCCTGGAGAGCCGCTGCCCATCTGAGTAGACAATACTGACTTTGATGGACCAAGAGTCTGATTCAGTATAAGGCAGCTTCATGTGTTCATGTCGACATGTTTCAAGAAGATCATGGTATGCTGCTGAACATCCCCTAGTCCAGTGGTTCCCAAAGTGGGCAGTACCACCCCTGGGGGGATGGGGGGATTACCTAGGGGGGCAATAAGAGCAGGGGGGGCCTAGAGGTGAGCCCCTTCAACTGTGTTGTTGGATAGGGGAGGGGGCGTTGGGGTTGAGTTTGTGGAACCAAGGGGGCGTGGCTCGAAAAGTTTGGGAACCTCTGTCCGAGTCTCTCTGGCACATTTTCACAGGAGAGATTCTCCGAGTATGGCATAGCTTCAAAGTGCCAGGGTTGTGATAAATAACATTGCCCCCTCCCCTAAGAGTTGCAACAAACACAGCCCTTTCCGCGCAGCATTGGGGTCCGCGTCATTGGCATAACCGAGGTGGGTGGGTATGGCATGGGGTGTGTGGGGGAGAGAGCTCCCACGCGGCTTTTCTCATCCAGGAAAATTACGAGCTGTATAGATTATTTTAATGGCAGCATCACCTCCATCTGCAGCTCTGCCATCTGTTCTTCTCCAATTACGGATGCAAAAACCCAGCATGTTTCTCCATTCTGGCAGTAGAGAATGAAATATAAGTGCTATAGAAGGATGTATATTCTTTGAACAATGCAGTTGGCACCTGGGCACGCGTTCTTTGAGCAGCGCATTTAGCACCTGCCCGCCCTTGCTCACACTTGAGGTCCCCGTCCGTCAGGAATCCCCCTTTGGAGATCAGCATGCTTTTAGCACCTGCCACTCCACATTCCTGCGGTTGGCCTGTGCTGCTTTCCTGCAAAATAGAAAGGGGGGAAAGCAGCTTGCGCCATAAAGTTGGCATGTTGTGTGAGTTGACTGAATTATTAACGCTAAATAAGAATCTGTACACTGCAGAAAAGCACATTTTATTACGGCAGTTCTCGGTCGCTGGTGCTTTAAATAAAGGATGGCCAATTAGGGAGCCCACGGCCTACATCTAGCCTCAAAGCAATTTTGGCAGTTCCCTGACTCCCGGGTCACATTTCAAGCAAGGTATGGCAAAAGGACCGCACACTATTTCTTTAATGTGGGGAGGGGGGATCTTCTCAATAGGGTTGCCAACTGCCCGGTGGTGGCAGGCAAAATCCTTCCAATCCACTGGGCTGCCTGCCAACCAGCTGAGGGCCGGCGGGCCAAAAAGACCCCCCCCAAAGGGGGAGGTGCACGCCGTGTGCACGCGCACCCCACACACTGTGCCTACGTCACTTCTGGGTTTACCCGGAAGCGACATGGACACTCTAGCAATCTCCGCTGAAAGTCTATGAAAGCCATAGAGTTTTGGTGCAGATTGCTAGAGTGTCTGTCGCTTCTGGGCAAACCTGGAAGTGTCGTAGGTGCGGCATGCGAGGTGCATGAGCATCATGTGCCTAAAGCCACGCCTCCGAAAAGTTCCCGCTGGTGGAGCGAGGGGAGTTGGTACCCTACTTTTCAAGTTATAAGAAGTAGACTTCACGCTTCATTCCCCCCCTTCCTTTTGTGTTTTGTGTATAGCATGTGATCGTAACATATGATCTGTAAAAATACTTGGTATTTTTATAGCACTTTTATAGCGTTTTATAGCATTTTTATAGCATCACAAATAGTATTGTAGTGTTCCACATAATAGCCCTGCAAGGTAGGCCAGTGGTATTATCCCCATATAATGCAGTGTGTGTCTTTGTGTGAGCTGAAGAAACTCAATATATGTATGAATACATCCCATTAAGATCTACTTCAGGTACATACAGTGATAATTATTAAGAATTATATATGGTTTTGAAAAATTGAGAGTCATAAAAATATTGGATTTATGTCCTGTAATTTTGTTAGAAAGAAGTTAAAAAGATTCTGAGGAAGTTAACCACTATGAAACAAGTAAAACCTAGGAGCTTGTTAACTGACACCTGTTACACGAAGGAGGCAAATTTGCTAGTCGTGACATATGAAAGAAGTGTTGCACAAAAGAGAGAAAGCAAAAGAGTCCCCATTTATTTTGTACTAGAAGGTGTTTATTTGTAAGACTTGCATCGGAAATGTAAAATATACCTTTGACCTGCAACCATATTATTGAATGGCTATTCATGTACATACAAATATATTTATGGATATATTATCGTGAGTGTTGGAAATAATTTTATACCGGAGGTTGGGGACCAGTTGATATATCGTTAGCTTGGTGTGAGCTGCAGCAGAGAGCCGCTTGCCTAAGTCTGCCTAGTGAGTTTGTGAGACTGGTGAGATTTGAACTGGGGGAACCTGGATAACAGCTTCAGATGCCCGACCATGTTGGTCTTCAGTAGAAGAGCAAGGTTCAAGTCCAGAAGCACCTTAGAGACCAACAAGGTTTTCAGGATTTTCAAGAGTTACAGACTGCGTCAGACAAAGGCTTATACCCTGCGTCTCAAAAGCTTATACCCTGGAAAATCTTGTTGGTACTGGATTCGAATCTTGCTTCTGGATCACAGTCCACTCTCTTACAGTGCATCCCTGAGCCTCTGGCAGCCAGGGACGGCACACACCAGTTTCCCAGCCAACTAGAGGCTCAGAAAAAGGCGTTTAAAAATAAAAAGAGGGAAAAGGGGACTGTTTCTTCCATAGGAAACAGTGAGGCTGCGCCAGGAAAAACACGGTGCAGCAAAGCTGTTCCCGGAGGGGGCGTTCCTGGGCTGGAGCGGCTGTGGAAGCTGACTACAGTCAGCTCCACCTCCCGGGAACGCCCTGGGAACGCCCCTCCATGCTGGTGCCACATGCCTCCGCCGGGATTTACGTTGCGGGGAAACTGCGCTGGCAGAAAAGCAGTGTGCAGCTCCATGGTGCTCAGGCGCCAAAGGAACTGCCCTCGCCGCCAGCATAAGTGCCTTTTATCACAGAACAAGACGCACTTACACTGGCAGCGAGGTCACGCCGCCTCCTGAGCCCAATCGCCTCCCCCAGGCTCAGGAATGCTCTGTTAGCCAGTATGCTACATCGGCTCCCCTGAGCTACGTAACTGCCGAGCCTGTACTGCTGACTTTTATTATTGAACCTGATTACTCAAGAGGAGGTCAGCCTATACAGCAAAATATGTTTCTAGATGGTACTGTCCAGCCTGTAGCATTGCTCCAGCAATTCAGGCTGCCCAGCCTGGCATTAGTAAACAGGTGGATGTTTCTCCCCCTGTATCGTACCCGTTGAAAAGTTCACATCCCTGGAAGATGAAATACATAGGGTTTCCAGGTCCCTCTTTGCCACAGGTGGGAGGTTTTGGGGACGAAGCCTGAGGAGGGAGAGGTTTGGGGGAGGGGAGAGCCTTCAGTGCCATACCATTCAATGGGCAAAGTGGCCATTTCCCCCAAGGGAACTGATCTCTATCAGCTGGAGATCAGTTGTAATAGCAGGAGCTCTCTGGCTAGTACCTGGAGGTTGGCAATCCTGAAATACGGTGATGTAATCTGCCGCTATAACCTGGACTCCTGGGCTGTCGTTCGCATCATCTGAATGTGTCAGACCTTCGTTCATTTCCACAAATCCATTTGGATGTTGCATTTATTTTTGCACCTTCTGGGGCAATGCATACTGATTAGGTGGCAGGCTGTGATCTGACCAAGCTACATTCTGGTTGCTATATGCAGCTTCCCTTCTCCTCCCCCCCCCCCACCGAAAACTGCTTTTTAAAAAATAAATATTTTTATTAATTTTCAATAATAAATAGGGGTACAGAAGGAAAAAAGGGAAAGGGATAAAAGAAAAAAATACATAATTATTATTGCCCCCTTATGAAATATCGTACTGTGTTAACTTACTAACAAAATTGATTTGATCCCCCATTTGAGTCTGCTGTATCTCATGGGGTTTACTTGTTGTTTTTGGTTTTGATATATTCATAGAAGGATTTCCATTTTTCTCTATTTTGTTCTTGAGTATCCTTTTGTAATGTTTCAGTCAATTGTGCCATTGTAATGTATTCGTAAGCTTTATCAATCCAAGTAACAATTTTTGGTATTCTGTTTGTTTTCCATACAGAAGCTAATACTACTCTTGCAGCTGTTATTAAATATTTTAATATATCCTGTTGGTCCTTGTCGATGGTATCCGGCGTTTTACTCAGTAGAAATAGTTTAGGTTCATATGTTATATTTTGACCGATAATGCCTTCTACGTTCTTGTGTATTTTCTTCCAAAATTTCTGGACAGATTTGCATGTCCATTGCTTTTTAACAAAACTGCTTTTTAACAAGATTCCCCTTAAATAAACCACACAATTATCAGCAGCCTCAGGACCTGAGTTTTCTCTCGACACCAAACTCCAACTAACCAGACAACGGACGACAAACCCTCCCTTTCCACTACCACTTTGGGTTTTTTTTATGTATCCTTCTTACAAATTCAGCTCTAGGCACAAATCTACTGGGGTCCGTTCACAGTTACCGACCAACGTCGCAATGGGGGGGGGGGGCTACGTCAAAACACCAAACGGATCCACCACGAACCACTTCCGATCGGGACGGGGGCCAAAACGAAACCTTCTTGACTGTTATTTTTTTGGGTGTGTGTGTGTGTGTGAAGGTAGCTCGTGTTTCAGATCTGGGCTTCTGCTTAACACAGCGTCTAACATTTTTTCCTCCCAAAGAGCCATCATTTGTTGTTTAGCATCTCTGGCGCTGCTTTTATGGATGTAAAATACTTCGCCATAAACGAGGGGAAAACAGAGGGGGAACCAGATGCCGGGAAAGGAAGCCGTCGACGTGCAAGCTTTTGGGAATCATGTCAGTTAGTTAGGAAAGAAACAGTACACAACTCTATATGCAAAATTATCAGAAGTGTATTACAATGCAGTGAATATAACAGTGAAGTGCAAACAAAAGCTTATAAACAACCTAAACAGAAATAAACATAGACATACAACAAAAACATTTCTTCAGTTGAGTCCAAATGACATCTAAAAATTGTGAAGTCTAATTTATAGTCCGTCAGAACTTGCATGTATCCTGATGCCCAGTTTTTTAAGGGTCAAGTAGTTGCTTGATTCCTTGAAGGAGATGAATAAAGATGGAAAACGCCTTCCAGAATTATTAAAAACGTTTTTCGCATATAATGCTTCTTCAGCCTGTTTCTGGAGTTCTAGGGCGCCAAACTAGGGGCTGCAGCTTGCCTTGTCAAATTTATTTAGGTCACTTCACTGTTATATTCACTGCATTGTAATATACTTTTGATAATTTTGCATATAGAGTTGTGCACTGTTTCTTTTCTAACTTATTACCGTACAGTACAGGTGATCTTTTGTATTAGACTTTGGTAATCATGTCGGCTAGGCAGTCCGGTTGGCTTGCCTGCACGACCTTCTGTATACACCCGGCGTCTTGGTTGCTATCTCCCCCCACCACCACCACCACCAAGCAATTGTAAAACTTAGGCTGGAGGTTATTAATTATTGAAAAACAGATTAGCGAAAACCCACGTTTGAATTAAACATGAACAACAGTGCTTTTTTTGGCAAAACCGGGCTTCTGGCTGTGTGGCATGTTTTGTTCAGGAGGTTAGAGGTGAGCAGGGATATTGCGGTTCAAATAGAGCAAAGTCTGGCTGCCGGCTGTATTGGACTTGTGGCCAGCTGAGATCAGGAATAGCAACGGCGGTGATATTTGGACGGATGCGGCGGGAGCTGCCCTCTGTCCTGGCCAGCACATTCCAGATAAATGTGTTGTTGGGTTTTTTTGCAATTTGACCCCTGAAACTCAGCATTGCCTAGTGGGTGGCATATTGGAGTGGGAGGGGTTTAAAATCTCTGCTAAGTCTCTGGATCTATAGCAGGCCATTCACTTCCAGATGACTTTTAGGGAGCAGAATTCCTGCCCGCCCCCTCTGCTGCCAGAAATAATTATGCTCCAGCTGCTGGTTGCCTGAAGGTTGAGAAGAGATCAGAAGGATGCTCTGGCCTCTTGTCTCTGGCCAGATGAATAAAGGCTGTAGAATAGCTCCACTGTATTCATCCATCCAAAATGTGCAGAGAGGGAAGATCAGCCTGGCCCAATAATATAGCTTTCTATCTCATTCTGAACCCAAGAGTGCAAAAACTCCTCGTAATGAAGTGATGCACTGATGGGAGGGGGATTTTTCTACAATGTTGGGAAAAGCCCCAGGTTTGCAACAACAACAACAAAATTAAACAGTTTCTGTTTTTTAAAGCAAAAGTATAGATGCTTGTGCTTCCCAAAACATCACTCTACATCAGCAGCAACAAGAACAACAAGAAAAAAGTGTGGGGAAGTGCAGTCCAAAGTAGTAGTAGTAGTAGGAGGAGTTGGTTTTTATATACTGACTTTCTCTACCACTTAAGGAAGAATCAAACTGGCTTACAATCACCTTCCCTTCTCCTCCCCACAACAGACATCCTGTGAGGTAGGTAAGGCTGAGAGAGCTCAACAGAGCTGTAACGTGCCCAAGGCCACCCAGCTGGCTCACATGGAGTAGGAGTGGGGAAACAAATCCAGTTCACCAGATTAGCCTTCACCGCTCATGTGGAGGAGTGGGGAATCAAACCCGGTTCTCCAGACCAGAGTCCACCGCTCCAAACCACCGCTCTTAACCACTACACCACGTTGGCTCTCAAAGGGGATTGTTGAGGCATGGCTGGGGACGATGCAGCCACAGTGCAAATGTAAATGCCCATTTAGGCAGCACAAGGGGCATCTACGCCGGCACCGGGGTCACACCACATCCACAGCCCTCCCCCCCCCTTAAGATTGCACAGTAAATCTTGCAATATCATAGTAGACATTATGTTTAAAAACGGGGTGGCCAATGTGGTTGGGAGAAGCAGCAGCAGGACGTGGGAGAAGAGGGAGAACACAGTGACAATTGGCAGGTTGAAGGGAGGGAGAAATTGAACACATGGAACTAACTGCCTTATACTGAATCAGACCCTTGGTCCATCAAGGTCATTATTGTCTATGTAGGTGGGGAGAGTTAAGCCTAACCCCAGGAAAACAGGAACTCTGCAAGGCTATGTTGTTATCAGCCCAAGCAGTAATTGCACGTGGATGGAAAGATCAGAAGAAATGGACTCTGGATCTTTGGAATAATTACTTATTTGAATATATTCAATCAAATATTGTAGCAACTTTAATAAAGGATACAACTAGAGAGAACAACATTGAAGAGATTAAAGAAAAATGGACTTTGTGTGCGGACTGGGTCAACAGAGGAGAAGCCAACCCAAATATAACTCAACAACTTAAAAAGTTATGGTCATGTATAAAGATTGTTTTTTGAGAAGTTCCAGGGGGGTGGTGGGTATCACGGGGGAGTAAAACATAAAGTGAAGTCTATGTACCGTATTATTTGGAATGAGAATGTTAAGATATAAAGAGTAATAAAAATTATTTCTGGAAAAAACAACAACTATTGTCTATGTAGGTGGCAGCTTTCCAGGTTCTCAGGCAGAAGTATTTCACATCAGCTACTTGTCTGATCCTATCAACTGAAGATGCCAGGGATTGAACCTGGGACCTTCTGTATGCCAGGCAGACACACTGGCACTGAGCCATGCCCCCCCATTCATTGGTTAAGAGCAATCTGGAGAACCTGGTTTGATTCCCCACTCCTCCACAAGAACGATTGCTGTCACTGCCTTCAACTCTTCTTTCTCCACTGAAGAAGAGTTGGTTTGTGTATGCCACTTTCCCTACCTTTTAAGGAGAATCAAACCGGCTTACAATCTCCTTCCCTTCCTCTTCCCACAACAGACAACTTGTGAGGTAGGTGAGGCTGAGAGAGCTCAAAGAGAACTGTGACTAGCCCAAGGTCAGCCAGCTGGCTTCATGTGGAGGAGTGGGGAAACCAACCCGGTTCACCAGATTACAGTCCACCACTCATGTGGAGGAGTGGGGAATCAAACATGGTTCTCCAGATTATAGCCTACAGTTCTTAACCATGACACCATGCCAGTCCTGGGAAAGGCCCTTCTCTGCCCAACATCTGGAGTCATAGCATAGGAGTCGTAGCAATGCCATCTGCTATGACTGGCATAGCACTGCCAGTCATAGCAGATGATATTGAGCTTGGGGCCCCCGCAGTCTGATTTAGTGTAAGGGACCCCACCTATCCCCTGCTTTATACTCGAACCAGGCATGTTACTTTTTGTCTGACCCCAAACTGGGTATGCACCTTTTTGTCTCCAAAAGCAGTTGTTATTGTCTCCTTTACAGGAGGGCCTTTCTGCCTTGAATGCTAATTGTTGCTAGCTGTCTGGCATTGCTGTGTTTAAGGCAGCCCTGCCAAGGAAGGGTGAGCGCGGGAGACCCGAAACACTTTGAGGGAGCGGAAAGAAAGACTCGCTTCCTCTTGGCATTTCCATTGAGAAGCCTTCCGCCCCTGTTCCTTTCAGAAGGGCTTTCTCTCAGCTCAAAGCGTATCCGCGGTTGGAAAGAGTGCAGAGGATTTTAAAAAAGAAACCCTCCTCTCCCCTCGCCCACCTCAAGTGTTTTGTTATTTTGTTCTTGATGTGTCTCGAGGCTCTTGCCTTCTAATCCACAATTGAAAAATCCTGTGAATGAGGGTAGTAATAAAAGGCGTGAGGGACAATCCAAAGCCATCTTCCTCCAAGACTCTTATAATAGGAACAAGTGGAAGCCTAATTCATAATAATCATGGTAACGCCATGGGGGTCCGTCGCCCATTTTTATCTCCGCATCTTCAAATACTTCACGCGCGTTAAAGCGAATAGACCCCTCCTGCGACTTAGGAACCTGTTGATTAAGCTCTTCTTTAAGAAAAGAAAAGAAAATAGAGGCGCCGTAGCAGGTCATGGCTCACTTCCATTCTCGTGTTGAACTGGAAGGTGGTGCGGCGCATTATGTGTTAAATTGCAATTGCTGTGCCCTTGGTTGATTGCTGGGGCAGGGACTGCGTCACTCTCGGGGGTTTGTAAAGCCTGCGGTAAAACGTTGGGGCTTTTTGTAATGTAGCAGAAGGTACAGCGGTAGGTACCTGCTGTGTCAAAGTGTGCAGGGCTTAGTCTCATCTCTGACAAATAAGTTGTGCGTGGTTATGGGGTGCTGAGATGGGCAGAGGCGACGCCGAGAGGAAGATCGCAGGGAATGCCGGGCCATGGTTTTGGCATTGCATATGCTCTCGTTGGGCTTGCATGCATTCTCCTGTCTGTCATGGTCCCCCAGCACACAAACACCAAACAGTTTCAAACCTCACGGGCAAGTCCGCAGGTACGCTGAAAACCAAGTCCAAGGGTTCAAGCTGAGGTCCAGGCAGAGTAGACAGTTCACAGCAGGCTCAGCGAGGTCAGGAGTAGACAGATGTGTTGCTTCCACACAGCTACACCCTTTCCAGCTGCTTATAAGGTGGACACCACTCAGGCAGCCTGTAACACTGTGCACCTGCCAGCCACCTCCAACCTGCCCCTACAACCACTCATCCTTGCTGTCAGTGCTGGGTCGGTACCGAGCTGCCAGGCAGGCACTTCGCCTCCTGTCCTGTAAGGCCCTATGTGTTCGCCTCCTCCACTGTTCCTTAGGCTCTGGTGACGAGAGGAGTGAGCAGACAGGCGGCTGGCTTTCTGCAGCCGGCTCAGAGCTGGAGGGCTGAGGGGTTGCTGTGCTGGTTCCTGGCTGCAGGTTTAGGTCTCACCCTGCAGAGGCAGCTTCTCCCTGTACAACCTCAGCCACTGGCTGTGGATAGAAGCCAGGGCTGCCGGCTGACTCTTCATCAGAGGAGTCATAGGTGTCCTCTGGACCCGGCTGGGACATGACACTGTCCCCGTTTGAGCACACTGCAATCCTGTCCTTCCCTCCATGTTTAGAAGCAAAACCTAGTTTCTAATTACATCCAAACTAGCAAGTTCTGGTTTTCTCCTGCCCTCCCAAACTAGAACTGTAAGCCATGGGGAATATAGCATGTAAGGGGGAGGAGGGCGTCCATGAACCTGTGGCTTAGACCAAATAGCTGAACTGTGGTTTGACTCTCTTCTTTGTATTGGGCTGGAAAGTTGGTAAAAGAGGCCACAAATGTTGCAGCAAACCTTTTGATGGCCGGATATATCACATTCGATCCTCATGATTGAATTGTGAGCCACAGACAGATTTGTTCAACTCAGACAGAACAATGCAAACAGCTGTGGAACAGGATTGTTCGGAAGCCAGCTCACGGCTGATTGGAGAAATCAGCTGGGAGTCCCCAATGTTCCTCCTAGGGAAATTGGCTGGGTCCCAGCTTTGTTTAGAAACAAGCTGACTTCCAGTTGATTCCCTGATCAGATGAGATTCGGCTTCTGACCTCTTACCCCTGGAATCTTCACTGCCTTCCATGCTTGCCAGGACACAGCAAAAAAGTTTGTTGTTGTTGGGAGGGGATGAGAAGCTGACCCACAGCTGAACAGAGGATCAAGTAAGTGAGGAAAGGTTGAAGGAGCTGGGTGTGTTTAGCCTGAAAAGGAGAAGACTGAGAGGTGATATGATAACCATCTTCAAGCGCTTGAAGGGCTGTCACATAGAGGAGGATGCCGAGTTGTTTTCTGTTACCCCAGAAGGTTGAACCAGAACCAACAGGTTAAAATTAAATCAGAAGAGTTTCCATCTAGACATCAGGAAGAATTTTCTAACAGTTACACCGGTTCCTCAGTGGAACAGTCTTCCTCGGGAGGTGGTAAGCTTTCCTTCCCTGGAGGTTTTTAAGCAGAGGCTAGATGGCCATCTGTCAGCAATGCTGATTCTAGAACCTTTAGCAGATGATGAGAGGGAACACATCTTGGTCATCTTCTGGGCATGTAGTGGGGGTCACTGGGGATGTGGGGGGAGGGTAGTTGTGAATTTCCTGCATTGTGCAGGGGGTTGGACTAGATGACCCTGCTGGTCCCTTCCAACTCTATGATTCTATTCTGTGATTCTAAGTAGGAGTGGGATTCTGATCTCCCCTCCCTATTGTTGTTTGGGAGAAGGTTGAGTTAACTTTGCTTTTTATTTGTGTGTCCCCCCCCCCAAATAAACTAGTTGGGGGTGGGGATCAAAAACCTTCTCATGGTTGAGCTCAGACTGGACTTCTGCTTCTACCCCTCTCCCCAAAAAATACCGTGTCTGGGCAAGGCTGAGACGGCAGAAAGGTTAAAGATCAGAGGCTTCTGATCTCAAATTGTGCTGTATTGTGCTTTCCCGCAAACAGGAACATAACTGTACTTACAGCAGACTAAGACACAGCAAAGTTAGAGATAAGAAGTCTCTGCTTTCTAACTTAGCTGGGTCTCAGCCTTGCCCGGACATAGTGATTGGGTATGGGTGGGGTGGATCAGAGTCTTAGTTAATCCCCTGATCAACTGGAAGTCAATTTATGATCCCACCCCACACACGCAAAGTCATTTGCCATTTATTTACTAGCTCCTTTGACCAAAGGTCTTGAGCTTAACCATGACAATAATACATAATACAACAGCAAATAATCAATTTACAGTACCGAACATATACTTAAGGTCAAAACACAGTAAAATATAATTACTAAGCATAGTTACTAAACATCATTAAAACTATAACAATCAATATATTCCCCTGAACACCTCATTGAACTGAGATCATTCAAATCACAAAGTTTGATCCAACATTCAGCTTGGCCTACACACTTATTTTATTTTGACGTTTAAGCGACATCACCTCCGCCAAAAATCTTGCAACAAAACTAGTAATATCAGGGTGAATATCTCCCATTATGTGAGATATCACCCAGGGCTCTAAGGGAAGTTTGTATTTAGACAATATTGGAGAGATCCAACGCAACCTAGGAGCTGAGCAGTGCTGACAAAACAATAAGAGATGGTGCAGGGTCCCAGTATCTCCAGATTTACATTCACAAACTCGATCTGAGTAAGGAGTTTTCGCAAAAACGACCTGACATCTCTGCAGTTGGATCAAAGTCATTTGCTGGTCCCCACCAGGCTGGAAGGCAGGAATGGGGCCGATCAGAAGCTGAATCAGTTGGTCCTTGCAATTCTGATTCCTCCACTCCCAAACTTCCATGGGTTGGAGCCCTGCCCACAACCTTTCCTGGATTGCTGAGTGTGTGTGGCTGGCCCAATGTTACTCAGAAACTTCCATGGCAGAGTGTATATTCAAATCTGGGTCTCCAAGATTCTAGTCAAACACTCTCACCGCTACACCTCACAGGCACAGTATATAAAACTATTAAACATTGTCAAAAAAATTACCTCCCATTGCATGCCTGCTACCAAACAACTGCAGAGGGGGGACATGATTGCTCCCTTGAAGCATTTGAAGGGCTGTCACTTAGAGGAGGGCAGGGAGCTGTTCCTGTTGGCAGCAGAGGACAGGACTTGAAATAATGGGTTTAAATTGTGGGTGGAAAGGTACTGGTTGGATATTAGGAATTTATTTACAGTAAGAGTTGTTTGACAGTGGAATCAGCCTCTTGGGGAGGTGGTGAGTTCCCCCTCACTGGGAGATCAGTGTGGGTCAGCTTCCCCCTCACTTAAGCAGAGGCTGGCCCTTGTCAGGGATGTTCTAGGCTGATCCTGCATTGGGCAGGGGGTTGGACTGGATGGCCTGTATGGCCCCTTCCAACTCTACAATTCTATTGTATTATCAAAGATTGGGATCCAGGGTCATTACATGTCAGAATAATTGTGCAAAATATCTGTTTGAATATTCAGATAACATTCAAATATTCAGCAAGTATCTAGTGAATATCTGACACCAAGCTGGCAAAGGAGAATTGGAGAGGGGGATGTAGTTTAGTTCTCTTTCCAAATATCTCATCCCCAAATTAGCTGCAGATATTTTGTCTTTGTTCCAGCTTGGAAACCTTTATGTACTAAGATAATAGAACCAAGCTGCCTAAGAGTAAAATTCACAAGACAGTGAAAGATCCATGCTCGGGCAGACAGCATGTTTTATTTAATTGACTAGATGCAATTTTCTCCCATCCTTCTTCCAAGGAGCTCAGGGGATTATGCATCATTTTCTCCTCCACTATTTTATCTTCAGAAGAACCCTGTGAGGTTAGACAAGATGAACAAAAACGACTGTCCCAGAGTCTCTCACAGGGCTAGATGGCAGAGTGAGGATCTTTTTGTACCCACACCTCGTCATGATCTAGTAGATTCCCCT
Source organism: Euleptes europaea (assembly GCF_029931775.1). Lineage (NCBI taxonomy): Eukaryota > Metazoa > Chordata > Lepidosauria > Squamata > Sphaerodactylidae > Euleptes > Euleptes europaea. The sequence continues at coordinate 45,970,604 of NC_079325.1, read as the reverse complement.
TGACGAAGCTGCGTACCATACCATCATTAGCACATTATCTTGATACTTACAGGACAATGATTAGCACATTACTTTTGCAGGACAATACTCAGCTCAAACCCAACCCCTTTCTGACTATATATTACTCTTCCTACACCCTTGACACTGAGAGACACTGTCCTTCAGTGCTAATCCTCTGAAGATGCCTGCCACAGTTGCTGGCGAAACGTCAGGAAAGAAAATTCCAAGACCACGGTTACACAGCCCGGATAACCTACAAGAACTATTGAAGAATTTGTTTCCCTCAGCACCATTTGTTTCCTTGCCTTAGCTCAGAATGGGGATGTGAACATAGGTCAACCCAGAACCTAGTCCAACAATGGTCGTTTATGCATGGGTACTTTCACTCACATTCTCCCCCTGTCTGTCTCGGTTGTTCCTTGGAGTTATGCATGAGTTTCCTCTCCATTAGAGATCACCTTGCTACCAGCCCCCTCAATGTCCGGGTCTTCCCATTCCTCTGTTAACCCAACTCTTTCATCTTCCCTGAGCAAAGCCCTGGTGAAATCCCCATACATATGGCAAAGTGTGGGGCACACAAGCTTAGTTTCTCTCACAGCCAGTTACAAAGTAGTATGTCAGGAGGCAGGGACTGGAATATTTCCTGCTTCCTCTGAGCTCTTTCTGAGCAGAAGAAAATCTTTTTAAAACCGAGAGTTGGATTCCCCCCCTTCCTTTCAGATTGCTTTGTTTTTATGTTGTTCTTAAAATGCTTTTTTATGTGGCAATTGGGTTGGTGGGGGGATTTTATCTCACAATAAGCACTACAAGTAAACCAATTACAAAGCAGCATTTAAAGGGGCGGGACTTGATTTGAGCTTGGAGACTGCTGGTGCAGAGATTCCCAACAGGAAAGTGTGGGTCCAGCAAGCAACAGACTTCAGGTAAAACTCCCATGTATAAATGACCAATGTTACCACCACCACCATACTGGCTAATTGTATTTCACCACTATTTTGCTGGTGTAGTCCAGCCATGGGGAGGGAAGGCGGCACGGTATAGCCTGATCTTGTCAGATATCAGAAGCTAAGCAGTCTCAGTGTTTGGGTGGGAGACTGCCAAGGAAGGCTCTGCAGAGGAAGGCAATGGTGAACCACCTCTGCTTCACGCTTGCCTTGAACTCCCTTGCTGGGGTTGTAATTGGACAATGCTTACATACCTAGTCCAGCCATGAGAAAAGGATATCTTGACATCTACCCTGTAGACAGAGCAGTGTAAAAATCTAAAAAGACAGCAACATAACAAGCTAGGCCTATTGTTGGTGAATTAGCGCACTGCATCATAAGAATATAAGTAAAGCCATGCAGGATCGGACCAAGGCCCATTAAGTCCAGCAGTCTGTTCACACAGTGGCCAACCAGGTGCCTCTAGGAAGCCCCCAAACAAGACGACTGCAGCAGCACCATCCTGCCTGTGTTCCACAAAACCTAATCTAATAGGCATGCTCCTCTGATCCTGAAGAGAATAGGTATGCATCATGACTAGTAGCCATTTTGACTAGTAGCCATGAATAGCCCTCTCCTCCATGAACATGTCCACCCCCCTCTTAAAGCCTTCCAAATTGGCAGCCACCACCACATCCTGGGGCAGGGAGTTCGTTGTGTGAAGGAATACTTCCTTTTATCTGTTTTGAATCTCTCATCTTCCAGCTTCAGCAGATGACTCCACGTTCTAGTATTATGAAATAAGGAGAAAAGCTTCTGAGAGAGAGAGAGAAAAGCTACTGATACAGGAAGGATATTTTAGAACATCTCTGGACATCATATTGCCACATTTCAGTCCCTGACAGTTTAGGGAGAGAGGCATTCGTCACCCCTTCCCAGTATCCTCAAAGCCCCCTCCCCATTCTGTATGTATCTTGGCAGCCACTGCTGTCTCAACACCACTCTGACCTTCAGAGGAGCGTATGCTGTGGATTTGTGCAGCGGAGAAGCAAATTCCTAAAAGTAACTCCGAAGAACATCTGTCGATTCCTGACACGTCCAGGTGCTCAGGCGGTAGAGATCTTGCTGCGTTCCAGCCCTTCATGGTTCCCCAGGGCTTTGGGTTCATCAAGCTGTTTAGCTTGGAAAAAAGGCAGTTAAGGGGAGACATGATAGAGGTCTATACAATTATGCATGGTATGGAGAGAGCGGACAGGGAGAAGCTTTTCTCTCTCTCTCATAATACTAGAACTCAGGGTCATCTGCTGAAGCTGGAGGGGGAGAGATTCAAAACAGATCAAATGCATAGTGAAATTGTGGAACTCCCTGCCCCAGGATGTGGTGATGGCTGCCAACTTGGAAGGCTTTAAGAGGGGAGTGGACATGTTCATGGAAGACAGGGGTATTCATGGCTACTAGCAAAAATGGCTAGTAGTAATGATGCATACCTGTTCTCTCCAGAATAAGAGGAGCATGCCTATTAGATTACGTAGGTGCTGTGGAACCCAGGCAGGATAATGCTGCTGCAGTTGTCTTGTTTGTGGGCTTCCTAGAAGCACCTGGTTGGCCACTGTGTGAACAGCCTGCTGGACTTGATGGACCTTGGTCTGATCCAGCATGGCCTTTCTTATGTTCTTAACTACTTTTTTTTTTTTTTTTTGGTCCAAAGTCCTGATGTGTAGCATACTTAGCATAATTGTTAGTACTCTTGTGCCCAAGATTCTGTGCATGAAGGGGGAGAGGCAGGGTGAATAAATGCGGAACTGAAGATTTCCCCCCCTGTGGCGTGCGTCCCACAGAACATCACACGACTCGAAGAAAGGCCTGTAAGGAACAAAGCCATAGGCATTTCCTTGTCTGCCTAGATTACAGCAACAGCCCCATTCAGAAGGAGTTGTGTTTTAGACCGACCACTGCTGGGCTATGCGGGAGCTGTCCTTCAGCTGGGTCGATGAGCGTTTTTTCCCCTGCCTTTGTAACACATGTAGGTTTTCTTCAGAAGTTCTCTCCGTATTCACCGTGCGGTGCAATTAGGTCTAATTCCGCAGCACCGTTCCCGGACTCTTTTGTACTCCTCTGTATATTTCTCTAAAATGGGTAAAGCTTCTCCCCCTCCTTTTTTTGTGTTTCTGCGAATGCCCTTTTTGTATCAAGCTGCTTCCTGCTGTTACCTTCTTGCTTACCGACAATGGAAAATGTGTGTATTTCTCACATACCTTTTGAAAGAAAGGCATTGTATTCCGCAAGGGCCTTTTCAGCGTTCTCCCGCTCTGGGGTAGAGGAGACACACCAGCCCATGTGTTGTCACTGGACTGCATGTGAATTAGAGGAAGTCATTAAGGAATGGAGAAAGAGCTCGGAAAGAAGACTTGGATATCTTTACTTTATTGCACGTAAACTGGTATCCCATCTTGGGATAACAACCACACAAATAGTGCTCTGTAATTCTACCCTTGTGATGAAGCCACGGCAGCCCAAAAAAATTGCCACAGCCAGTGTTATACCAAAATCAGTATCAGCTAGCAAAAAAGAGAAGCGGAAGAAGCACTAGAAGGAATCACTGGCTGAATTTGGAAATCTATCAAAGGGTCCACCAGCATGCAAGCAAAGAAGATATGAACCAACATTTCAATTGCACAAGGACGCCGTCTATCTGAACCCGCAACTCCTTGGAATCTACCCAGTAAAACAGTGGAGGGAAAAGCATATAACCTAGCCAAAAGAAAAGCCCTGTGATATTTAAGAAGAAGTTGTCAGTTCAAAATTATGAGAAGAGCAAAGATGCTGACCTGGGAGAACAGGAAGGCAAACAAGCCACCCAGCTCTCTTGCCTCCCGGCCGCTGCTGCTTCTTCTTCTTCGGACAAAATGAAACCATAGAGAGGCAGAGCAGCACCAAATCCAGAAGCGAGTCACCCAGCCGCCAATCCAAGAAGAAGAGTTGGTTTTTATATCCCACTTTTCTCTACCATAAAGAGTCTCAAAGTGGCTTACAATTGCCTTTCTTTCCACTCCCCACAACAGACACCTGGTGAGGTGGGTGGGGTTGAGAGAGTTCTGAGAGAAGTGTGACTAGCCCAAGTTCTCCCAACAGGCTTCATGTGGTGGAGCGGGGAATCAAACCCAGTTCTTCAGATTAGAGTTCGCCACTCTTAACTACTATGCCACACTGGCTCTCATTTAGGGATGGTCAATCGATAAAAAATGTCATGGAAGTGTAGAAGGAGTCACTGTGCCGAAAGAATAATGTAGAGCACACACTACTAGTCCTATCAAGGTGTGGTGTAGGGGTTAAGAGTGGTGGTTTGGAGTGGTGGGCTCTGATCTGGAGAACCGGGTTTGATTCCTCAGTCCTCTACATGCTAATCTGATGAACTGGATTTGTTTCCCCGCTCCTACTCACAAAGCCAGCTGGGTGACCTTGGCTAATCATAGCTCTGTTACAGCTCTCCCATCCCCACCTACCTCACAGGGTATCTGTTGTGGGGAGAGAAAGGAAAGGTAAACTGGTTTGATTCTTCCTTAAGTGGTAGAGAAAGTCGGCATATAAAAACAACAACTCTTCTTCTTCGTCTTCTTCTTGGATATCAACTGATGACACTCCCCCCTCCCTTTCCTTCATGCAAGCAGCTGCCTGTGACTAATGCTCAAGGTGGAGAATGGCCTCGGTTCTGTCTGATCCATTTGGACAGGTCTAATCAGGTGAGCATGGTGATGCCTAGGTCCCTCGTCGGCTTGAAATTGTGCCAGTGCCTGAGCCAAAGCCGACGAGGAGGAGGTGATGGACAGGAAGCCTGATCCACTGTGATACTAAACGAGCTTCTGTTGTTACAATGAGACCAGGCTGTGGAAACGGCAGAGAAAGCAGCACGGTGAAGCCTGATCCCATCAGATCTTGGGAGCGAAGCCAGGTTGATACCTGGATGGAAAACTACCAGTGATGACTCTGCAGAGGACGGCGATGGCAAACCACCTCTGCTTCTCACTTGCCTTGAAAGCCCCTTGCTGGGGTTGCCAATGCCATAAGTCAGTTGCAGATCAAGGGTGCTAATGAATGGAAATAGGATCTACTGTGGCAGAGAGATCTCAGGTTTTTTCAAGTGTACATATCCTGTGTGTCCAGGGCCGGAGCAGGCAGGAGCCGCCTGGCCCCAGACTTGGCCCCAGACTTTCCCTGCCCAATCGGCCCCGCAACAACCAGCAACTGACCTGGGGCCATGAAGCTGCAGTTGGAAGTCCCCATCAGAGAGGGTAGGCCCCAGCCCTCCGCACCGCAGACAGTGCATGCTGACTCAGGCTCCCACCTTCCAGCAGCCCAGGTAAGAGACAGGCTGACTAGAGGGGAAACCAGCTGACAATGGGAACCCAACCTATACCCTGCCTCACGAGTACACATGAACACAGATGAAGCTGCCTTATACTGAATCAGACCCTTGGTCCATCAAAGTCACTATTGTGTACTCAGACCGGCAGTGGCTCTCCAGGGTCTCAGGCAGACTACCTACTTGCCTAGTCCCTTTACGTGGAGATGCCGGGGACCTTCTGCATGCCAAGCAGATGCTCGACCACTGAGCCACAGCCCCTACATAGTAACACAAGTAGGGCCAGACCTCTGCCAAGAGAAGAACTGGGGACTCTACTCAGGAGGGGGAGAGAGGAAGAAGGAAGGTGAAGGGAGGTGGAGTCACAGATGGAAAAGGGATTAAAAGATGGGAGAAGCCAGCCAATGAGGAGGTTGGACAGTAAGCCCATGCCAGAGAGACAGATAGGCTTAAGAGTCCTGGGGGAGCACTGTTCCGAGAGTACGGCCCACTCTGAGGTTGGCTCAGGTGAGTGGGAGGAAGGCTGACAGAGTGGAGGAAGACAGCCAGGACAGCAGGGGCGAGGCACGGTGTTACACTGTGTATCGGGGCTCTTTAGGGCACAGACTTCTCAAGCTTTAATGAGGGACCGGATGCTTGTTGAAGGTGCGTCCCTTTCCTGCAGTCCAGCACTTAGTGGCAAAATGAACACTGCAATAAACCCCTGCCTAGTTTCACGATCCCCCCGCCTCGGCGTAGGGGAAGTTGCGGAATTGGTCCCAGCAGTGTAATCTGCACAATTCGCTCTGCACCGTCAGCATGATGGGCCCAGATGTAAAAATGATCAAGGAAAAAAGAAAAAAAAGGGATTTGCAAGCCGCTGTCTGGCTTCAGCCATAAAAAGCCTTCCTCAATATTTGGATACATGAGAAAGATGCAATTCCTATTCTTATCGTATTCCCATGACTGCCGTTGAAGTCGATGGCCTTCCTTGCTCTGTGTGGCTTGAAGGCTGCAGCCAACCGTTATCTGAATGAACCTGGGGCAGATGTCTCTCTGTGTGTTTGTGTTTGTGTGTGTGTGGGAGAGGGTTCAGCATTTGTTGATCACTGTTGGGTATCCCCTTGCATGCCTTGTTGGGTCAGGCAGCCATTTCCTCTGGCTCGAGGTAGGAAAGGCAGGTACCTCAAACCAGGCAACTAAGGTTGCTAGTCACAATCCTAGTTGGAAAAGATAGTTAAGGAGACCACGTGGAAGCCACAGTGCCCACAAACCAATTCTTGTTGTTGTTGTTGTTGTTGTTGTTGTGTCAGTCATTTATTGATACGGCACATAGCCAGACATATACAAAAAACGTTAAAACATTAAACATTAAAACCAGGAATTCCGAGTATAAAATACACTGGTAAAAGGTCAAGGTAAAGGTCCCCTGTGCAAGCACTGGATCATTCCTGACCCATGGGGTGACGTCACATCCTGAAGTTTCCTAGGCAGACTTTGTTTACGGGGTGGTTTGCCAGTGCCTTCCCCAGTCAACTCCTCTTTACCTCCAGCAAGCTGGGTGCTCATTTGACCAACCTCGGAATGATAGAAGGCTGAGTCAACCTTGAGCCGGCTACCTGAAACCGACTTCCGTTGGGATTGAACTATATACATAGAAAATATGGCAGGTCATCCCAACAATCTGTGCCTAATTTTGGATGTGGCAGCACAAAATTTTGCAGTGTCAACAGAAACCCTTGGATTTTCATCTGAGAGTGTCTTCCTTGCCCTCTCCGACTTAACTGAGAGCCTTTTAGTCCAAGGCCAAATACATTTGCCACAAATCTCTTCAAGGTAAGGACAGCGGATGAGAATATGCTCCATGGTTTCTATGTCCCCTATACCACACTGGCATAATCTCTCTGAGATGGGGATTTTTAAAATATCTACCCTCAAGGAGTGCTGAGGGGAAGGCCCTCTGGTCTTATCTTTGACACCGTTGGGTCAGTCAGTCCAGGATCTTGGAGATCCAAAGATCCTCATTCAGTTATTGGCCAGTCATGCACACTCAGCCTAATCTACCTCACAGGATTGTTGTATGGATAAAACAAAGGAGGGGGGAAACCATGTATGTTGTCCTGAGATCCTTGGACGAAAGCAGGGTCAAATGAGTGTATGGATGGATCACTTGATTGCAGTATTTTGAAGAGAAATTTTGGACACGTGGTTCTAGCTTACAGTTACTAGACTGTGTGTGTACAGTGAAATTTCAAATGCGCCAAAGCCACATTCCCCATATGTTTATCTTTGCTTTGACATCTAATGGATGCTTCTACAGTCCCAAATTCCATGCTGGGCTGGTGTTTTTGTGTGTGGGCAAAAGTTACCACCTTAATAACAAAACAGCATCACAATATGCCACTACAAGTTAGGTATATATCAGTAATGTTACTGAATTTGCATGGTTAGTGGTGGATACCTTGGATCCAATAATGGCAGAATATTCCTGTGGCTTAGGAAGCCACCTTCTAATATTGCAGAAAATTCTACAAGAGCCAGTGTGATGTAGTGGTTAAGAGCAGCAGACGCTATCTGGAGAACCAGGTTTGATTCCCCACTCCTACACATGGAGCCTGCTGGGTAACCTTGGGCCAGTCACAGTTCTCTCAGAACTCTCTCAGCCCCACCCACCTCAGAAGGTGTATGTTGTGGGGAGGGGAAGGGAAGGGAAGATGTTGTAAGCCACTTTGTGACTCCTCAATAAGGTCGCCAACCTTCAGGTAATAGCTGGAGATCTCCTGCTATTACAACATATCTCCAGCTGATAGAGATCAGTTCACCTGGAGAAAATGGCCACTTTGGCAATTGGACTCTATGGCATTAGAGTCCCTCCCCAAAATCCGCCCTCCTCAGGCTCTGCCCCCAAAACCTCACATGAAGCTGCCTTATACTGAATCAGACCCTTGGTCCATCAAAGTCAGCATTGTCTACTCAGACCGGCAGCGGCTCTCCAGGGTCTCAGGCAGGGGTCTTTCACATCACCTACTTGCCTAGTCCTTTTAACTGGAGATGCCGGGGATTGAACCTGGGACCTTCTGCATGCCAAGCAGATGTTCTATCACTGAGCCACAGCCCCTCCCACCGGTGGTGAAGAGGGTCCTGGCAACCCTACTCCTTAAGGTAGAGAAAAGTGGGGTATAAAAACCAACTCTTCTTGCTTGTGAATGCTAGTGGAAAGTGCTGCTGTCAGTAGAATGAGTCCTTGGGATCGACCCCGCTCTGATTACAGACAAGCACCCAGCTACTGAACAAAAAGTGTCTGTAGAATTTGAAAGAATCAATAACTGGTAGCAAAAAAACTAGAGCAGACAAGGAAGGGAAGGAGTCAGGCTAATGGCCTAATGGCTAGTAACTAGCAGGCTGGAATAGAGTAATGAAATAAGCGAAGATTAGACGCTGTGAGCTTGAAACAGACAGTAAGGTGTGCAGCTTAGCAAGTATAATGGGAATAATAAAGCAATATTAATAAGCTTGGAGAAATTGCTTAATAATGTTCCAGATATTTTTTAAAAACAAACAAACAAATAAAAACTATGCCTTGTTCTAAATTGCAAATAAATCCTCATTTGGCCACGTAGCAACTTTTAACTGTGTAAATGCATTGCTTGGTAAATGAGTTAATTAGTGTTCAATTAATAGAAATTACTATAAATTACTAAATATTGCTGCTCCCAATTAGATGTTCAGTGGGCAGAAGCAGCCTTTGAGCTGCTTTTTAATAATGTAAATTGTTAATAAATGCACACATGCAGTGTGGTACCAGGCAAAATGTTCTGCATCTGCAAATGTCTGTAGGTTGTTCAGGGTCAGGGTGCATGGGTGTGGAAATGTCAGGTCCCTGGGGGATGGTCTTGCAGGCACATGATGCTGAAATCACCTTGGAAAGCAAGCAGTTAAGGGGAGACATGATAGAGGTCGATAAAATTGTGCATGGTATGGAAAGAGTGGACAGGGAGAAGCTTTTCTCCCTCTCTCATGATACTAGAACAGGGTCATCTGCTGAAGCTGGAGGGTGAGGGATTCAAAACAGATAAAAGGAAGTCTTTATTCACACAACTCAGAGTTAAAAATTGTGGAACTCCCTGACCCAGGATGTGGTGGAGATGGCTGCCAACTTGGAAGGCTTTAAGAGGGGAATGGACATGTTCATGGAGGAGAGGGCTATTCATGGCTACTAGTCAAAATGGCTACTAGTCATGATGCATACCTATTCTCTCCAGGATCAGAGGAGCATGCCTATTATATTAGGTGCATTGGAACACTGGCAGGACTATGCTGCTGCAGTTGTGTTGCTAGCATGGTGTAGTGGTTAAGAGCAGTGGTTTGGAGTGGCTGAGTCTGATCTGGAAAACTGAGTTTGATTCCCCACTCCTCCACATGAGCGGCGGAGGCTAATCTGGTGAACTGGATTTGTTTCCCCACTCCTACACATGAAGCCAGCTGCGTGACCTTGGGCTAGTCACACTCTCTCAGCCCCACCTACCTCACAGGGTGTCTGTTGTGGGGAGGGGGAGGGAAGGTGATTGTAAGCCAGTTTGATTCTTCCTTAAGTGGTAGAGAAAGTCAGCATATAAAAACCAACTACTACTCCTCCTCCTCCACCACCTCCTCTTCCATCTTCTTCTTCTTCGACTTCCTAGAGGCACCTGGTTGGCCATTGTGTGAGCAGACTCCTGGACTTGATAGGCCTTGGTCTGATCCAGCCTGGCCTTTCTTATGTAAATCCAGGTCTGGACAGCGGCCTCATGGAAGGCTGCCTGTGAAACCATCTATAATGCCTTGAAGACAGGTGGGCGATAAATGCCATCATAAATATCAGGGCTTGCAATTATTTGTGCTACTTATTTATAAACAAAGCTGTTTCCGGGCTGGTCTCTTTGGGCCTTCAGTCCCCTAATCTCAAAGATGGAGAAGCTGAATGTTTGTTTTGCTGGGGAGGGAGACACGGTGTCCCTGCTCAAAGGCACTTTCCTTCCTTGTTACTTCCCTGTTCTCTGTAGCTTGCACCCGGGGATTGAAATGTGTTCTGTCACTGAGTTCAGCGAAGACTTGTCACAACTTTCCTCCCTTTGCACCACTTAATTTGCCGCAGCTTTGCTTGATGTCTGCATTATTGGAAAGAGATTCCCTCCTCAATAAGCAGGGATAGGATTCTACCTCGTGTGCACATTTGTGGCAACCGAGGTGCCTACTGGCCTTTTCTGTGAGAGCCAGTGTGGTGTAGTGGATAAGAGTGGTGGACTCTAATCTGGAGAACCGGGTTTGATTCCCTCAATCCTCCACATGAGCGGTGGACTCTAATCTGGAGAACTAGGTTTGATTCCCCACTCCTCTGCATGAAGCCTGCTGGGTAGGGTTGCCAGGTCCTTCTTTGCCACCGGCGGGAGGTTTTTAAGGCATAGCATGAGGAGGGCGGGGTTTGGGGAGGGGAGGGACTTCAATGCCATAGAGTCCAATTGCCAAAGCAGATCGCTAAGAGCCATCCTATGATCTGTAAGCTACATGCTTCTCAGCGTCTGAGATAGTCAGTCATCTTTCGCTGCATTATACATGTCTGATGGACAAAGCCACGGCGAAATGGGTCTTACCGGTTTCCCATCTCGGGATGAAGTAAATATACCATATTACGGCTTTTACACAAGAATATATTGTTGATAAGCCTCTATATGCGTCTCCAGTTCCACAGGACTCTTGTCCGGGTTTTCCATTTTTTCTCGGAGCGCCGCTTTGCCTCCAGTTTGATTGGAGCCACTTCGACTTTCAGTGTGTCATCATGCTTTGAATATACTCTCGGGTATTACTGAACATCTTGTAAATTGTGATTTATTGTATGGGATTTTCTCATTATATAAGTTGTGTGCCATCAGTGCTTGCTGTTATTCATTTAATCACCTGGAGGTTGGCAACCCTACTGCTGGGTGACCTTGGGCTAGTCACAGTTCTCTCAGCCCCATTTAACTCTCAAAGTGCCTGTTGCGGGGAGAGAAAGGGAAGACAACCGTAAGCCACTTTGAGACTTCTTTCGGTAGAGAGAAGTGGGGTAAAAATACCGTTTCCACACTCGAGTCCGCTGCTCTTGACCACTACACCACTCTGGCTCTCAAGGCTGGCAGTTGGGTTGGGCGAGCTTAGCTGATGTCTCAAAGGGGGCAGTTCTTGTGGTCGTGCTATAGGCAGTAAATTGCAAAGCACCAGAATAACTGAAACCTAATGCAGTATCTCAGGTCAATGTACCGAACAAGTTCCTTATCTCCCGCAAGCATTCAAGGGAAACAATTCATCTCTAAAAAATTAAGTCGCATCACAAGATACGCTCCTCACACACTTTGTATTTGACCTGTGCTTGCTTGTATTTTTAGTTGCCTGTTTGTTAAAAAGAAAAGAAAAACACATTTTCTAGCAGTGATCTGCAAAGATAGCCCCCCTCCATAATTTTAAGCAGATAAGCAGCTAAAAATATTCCAGGTTCCTCCCTGGTATGCGGGGGTGTGCATTTTGTACTTGGATGTCATAGTGTTTTGAAGCGGCCCTTAGAGATTTTCTGATCTGCGGCTTAAATGTATTTACATCCCGTTTATAGCTGCCGTTCGTTAATGAGTAAATCTGTATAGACTTTTAAGCACAATAATATATAAGACAAAAATAGACTTCATAGACAATTACGCACAATAATATATAAGACACAATTATTGTGCACAAGGGTTTCAAAGGTGTCTAAATCAATAGTATATATTTAGAACATAGTCTATATTTGGAGCAAGGTGATAACCCTTTGTCAGGGCTGTACCACTTCAGGCCGCAGGTGAGAATTCACAAGGATTAATGTTTTTCCATACAAACGGTGTAAATAAGTACCTTATCAGGGGGAAAGGCTACATTAGCACATTTTGTGGTATGTTAATTTTTGGTGTGGTGGCGTGCATGTGTTTTGGCCGTGGGGAGGGGGGATATTCAGCTGTGCGAAGAGCTGCTTGCACTCTGAAGGAGAACAGCCCAGACACAATTTTCCACAATAGTAAGAAGAAGAGTTGGTTTTTACATGTCGACTTCCTCTACCATTTTTTAAGGAGAGTCAATTCGGCTTACAAACTCCTTCCCTTCCTCTCCACACAACAGACACCTTATGTTGTAGGTGGGGCTGAGAGAGTTCAGAGAACTGTGACTAGCCCAAGGTCACCCAGTGGGCTTCATGTGTAGGAGTGGGGAAACCAACCCGGTTCTCCAGATTAGCATCCTCTGCTCATGGGGAGAAGCGGGGAATCAAACCTGGTTCTCCAGATTAGAGTCTACTGCTCTTAACCACTACACCATGCGGAGCCTGTTTTAGACAGAGATAATTTTTTTTTGGGGGGGGGAAATGGAGGTAGCACCCAAGGAGGGAAGTTGGTGGGGAGACGACTTCTCCTTAACTTTATGGAATCAAATTCATGTCTTCCTTTTTGCTATCTGAAAAGTCACTCTAAATGTTAGCAAACTCATCTTGTTCTCAGGGGTTATGAATATGTAAGTCCTGACTTGGATGGACCAGGTTAGCCCTACCTGATCTCATCAGATCTCAGAAGCTAAGCAGAGTTGGTCCTTGTTAGTATTTGGATGGGAGACCACCAAGGAAGTCCAGGACCTGACCCAGATGTGGCGTTGGCAAATCACCCCCTGAGCCTCTCATGCCTTGAAAACCCCACGGGTTGCTGTAAGTCAGCTGTCTCTTGACTGCAAATATAGAGAGAGACAGCGCTGAGCTACATCCACTAATTGCACAACTCTGTGTGTGGGTGTGCACACACAGAGAGAGTTGTGCAACCAGTGAATGTAGCTCAGTGCTGCCTATTGTGACTGACACCAGGTTTCCAGGTTCTCAGGCTGAGAAGGGGCTCTCCCTAGATCACCTGAGACATTCACTGCAAAGCATACTCATTCCTGGAGAGTCAGTGCAGTGTAGTGGTTAGGAGTGGCAGACTCTAATCTGGAGAACCGGGTTTGATTCCCACTCCTCCACATGAGCGGCAGACTCTAATCTGGTGAACTGGATTTGTTTCCCCACTCCTACACGTGAAGCCAGCTGGGTGACCTTGGGCCAGTCACACTCTCTCAGCCTCACCAACCTCACAGGGGAGGGGAAGGGAAGGTGATTGTAAGCCGGTTTGATTCTTCCTTAAGTGATAAAGAAAGTCGGCATATAAAAACCTTCTTCTTCTCCCCCACCCTCATGCCTCATCCTACAAAGTTGCTGATTTTCACAAGATCTGATTCGTTGCGACAAAGCCAAAATTGATTTGGCTGCTGAATGTTTACCAGGTATTATTTGACATATAGACAATTTCAGAGGATATTAAAGGAAATTCTGCACCTTCACCGGTACCTCACTGGCGTTTATCTGATTTTATGGCTCCCAGTTGCCATCAGTTCCAGCAGCCGCATTTTCTTTTAACCTCTGCGACTTCCCCTCCCGACCCTTAATCCTCTGCCTCGCTCGCAGTAGTTTATTGTCTTTAGCAAACTCCTAAGCACTAGTGGTGGGTTTTATCACCCCATTGCAGGCGTTTGTTGGAAGTGTGATCTTTTTTAAAGGTGTCGCCCACTGTGAAATTGAACACACTGAATCCAAGAGTAATTGCAGGCCGTAAGAACCACTGAAAACGGGGATGCCAGGCATATAATTTACAGAGCTCTTTTTACCCAGACAGTTTATCATGTATAGCAGAAGGCACGTGCTTTGTCTTGAAACTTCCACAAAATTCATAGTTGTCAAGGAGACCGGCAAGTGTCAGCAGATGGATAGAGATCCTTGTTTGCAGTTGCCTTGTCCTTGGGAATTGTGGTTCTTGAAACAAGAGGGCTTGTCTTCATTAGTGGCTTCCTTATGACTTTGGCTGTTCCTGTCTTATCTGTTGGCTCACATGTGGTCACACCTCCTGTGGCCGAAGAAGAAGAAGAGTTGGTTTTTATATGCCGACTCTCTCTACCACTTAAGGGAGAATCAAAGTTGGAGTTTGTGTGTGATATCACATGCAGTTTCTGGGAAATCTGTCAAGAACCTACTTTTAGAACCGCTCCTTGGCTTACTCTTTCCCTCTTTGAACATTCACTGCTTAAACACAAGTCACAGCTGATTTATGGCGACCCCGTAGGGTTTTCAAGGCAAGAGGCATTCAGAAGTGCTTTGCCATTGCTTGCCTCTGCATCACGCCCCTGGTATTCCTTGCAGGTCTCCCATCCAAATACTTGCCAGGGTGGAGGCTGAGAGTGTGTGACTGGCCCAAGGTCACCCAGCAAGCTTCACTGGCAGAGTGGGGATTCTAACCTGGGTTTCCCAGATCCTAGTCCGACACCTTAACCACTACACCATGCTGGCTCTCAGAGGTATCGTTGCATAACACTGATTAACATATGAAGCTGCCTTATGTTGTCGAGTCAGACTGTTTGAAGGGAAAGCACTCCGAAAGTGCCTTGGGGAAAGCACGCACGGTGCTTTGAGAGAGGACGCATACAGTTTCTTGAGTTCTCGAAATCAATCTAAATTGCCCCAGTGATCTCTCAGTTTTATTAAGGAATATTACAATGGATAGCAAAGGTCAGTCAGTGATCACACAATAGAACTTAGGCAAGGCATACCACAATTAATGATTAATGAGATCAAGGCATAGCGAAGACAATGACACATTCCATCCTTGTAGCCAGCAATCCTTTGAGCAAACATACATAGAATGATGAGATTAAAAGAAGCTAATCCCTTTAAGGGTGCTACTGAGGTCATTAGGTCACTATACAGTCAGTAGACTTTGGCCAGGAGCATTTCCATAGACCTAGAATTTATTGTGACCAATATTTCAATATGGCAAGGATCAGAGTTCTGTGGAACCAATATTAAAATGGCAAGGGTGTGCCCTGCTACCAATTAATTTGGCTTCATAAATCCTCTACAACTGTTGGTCCGTTGGATCCATCCGGCTTAATAATTTGTGCTGCTCTCCAAGGTCTTTGTCTTTAGTCATGCTACTTGAGAACTGTTTAAGTGGAGAACCATGCAGACCATTTGGGACTTCAGTTTGCAAAGCCCTGAATTCCAGCCCCTCTACAATCTCTTATCAGTTTCAAAAGTGCAGTGCATGGCGTCGTGGTGTCGGTGATGGGAGGCTGTTCAGGGAACATGTCCAAAGTCCTTTGGATACTTGCACATTCTCCCCCCTCCTCTTCTTTTTCAATGGCTAATTCATTTCACATAAATGGTGTCATCTCCTGCAGAATCTGACATTTTGTTCCAAGTCCCTATTTAAATTTATGGCCCTAACGTTTGCCGATGCAAGGTTTGAAAAGCTGCTGGTGCAATTGGAAACCTTTTGAATGTTCCATTTCTTGGCTTCTCTGGAGGAGGAAAATTGTTTTATATATATATATATGCGCCAACTTTCTCTACCACTTAAGGAAGAATCAGACCAGTTCACAATCACCTTCCCTTACCACTTAAAGAAGAATCAAACCAGTTTACAATCACCTTCCCTTCCCTGTGAGGTAGGTGGGGCTGGCAGAGCTCTAAAAGCTGCGACTAGCCCAAGGTCATCCAGCAGTCTTCATGTGTAGGAGTGGGGAAATCAACCCAGTTCACCAGATTAGCCTCTGCCACTCATGTGGAGAAGTGGGGAATCAAACCCGGTTCTCCGGATTAGAGTCCATCACTCCAAACCACCGCTCTTAACCACTGCACCATGCTGGCTGACCTACCATGCCCTCCCTTCTCATTTCCTGTCCCTCTGTTCTAGTCTTATCGAACCTTGGAACAAGGGCCTAATAAGAAGATTCATTCTTCCGAGCAGACAAACAGCTCTCTTAAATCCATTAGGGACTATGCTCTATAGCCCTGAAGACTTCTCGGGTTCCCACTGGCTAGCCTCTATACTTGAAGAAGTTCAATATTAGAAGACGCTGGTGGCCTTCTGGATACAGCCTCATGTTTGAAGGATAAAGCTCCTTGGCCAGCGCTTTGTGAAATGCAGTTTTAAAGACGTCCCTGAAACCAAATATAGCTATGTAGAACACTTGAGGATTTGAAAGTAGATCTTTCGCAAAGGAAGAGTCTTTCTCTTTTCAGTCTACGCTCTTGTGATCAAATCTTTTTCTGTCTATCTCTGACATGAAGATTAAAATCTCTCCTTTGAGTGAAACTGACCTTAAAGGGCATGCATTAGTGGCAGAACTTATCAGCATCCGTTCTCCATGTTTATTCTCAGCATAAATCCAAGCAAGTAATGCAAGGCTTGACAGGGTAAAATGAGATCAGCTGTAGGGAAGCAGCTGCAGCAGCGTTGTGTTAGCAAGCAGGTGAAACTTTAGCAGGCAGGTGATATCTTTTTTGGGGGGGGGGATTGGCACCAGTGCTAAGCAGCAATTGAAGCTTTTCTGTAAATGAATTTCTGTGACCAAGCAGCATCATGGGCAGAGAATTTCAAGAGTTCTGAGTCTCACGTGAAATCCCATTTCTGGTATTTCACCTTGAAAGGAACAAGAAGGAAGAATCAAACAGGCTTACAATCACCTTCCCTTCCCTTCCAGATTAGCCTCTGCCGCTCATGTGGAGGAGTGGGGAATCAAGCCCAGTTCTCCAGATCAGAGTCCACCACTCCAAACCACCGCTCTTAACCACGACACCATGCTGTAGGATGACATAAATGCAGTGGAATGCAGCTGTTTTAAAAAACACCAAGTTTGAGAATAAGGACTGTTTCATGCAAGAGGTTTCCATACAAGGGTAGGATTAGTCATACGTGTATTTTGGTTGCAACAAGCATTTGATACACTGACCTCAGGCGAGCCCAATCTCATCATATCTTGGAAGCTAAGCAGGGTCAGCCCTGGTTAGTGCTTGGATGAGATGCTACCTAGGAACTCTAGAGTTGCTACACAGAGGCAGACAATGGCAAACCTCGAATGCAGAATATACCGCAGTGTGCTCTTTCATGCATCATAAAGACTTGGTGCTTTCTGTATCCATTTTTTGTAGGGAATGTCTCTTGCCTTGAAAACCCTGCATAGTCACCATAAGTTGGCTGTGACTAGACGGCAAAAAATAAAAGATATTTGATCAACAGTTGCTATATACTGACGTTTTCATACTTCTTAAGCATTCCATAGGCAAAAATCAAGAACCAATCCTGAAACAATCTGAAATACATTCTGGGATGTGGTGTCTGTGGGCATTGGCCCTTGGGCTGGTCACAGTTCTCTGAACTCTTGTCAGCCCCATCTACCTCACCAGGTGTCTGTTGTGGGGAGAGGAAGGGAAGGAGATGGTCAGCCAGTTTGATTCTTCTTAAAAGGTAGATAGTCAGCAGATAAAAACGACTCTTCTTCTTCAACCCTCAGAGGCCCACAGTCCCCAGTTTGAGAAAATGTTTTCCTACTTTCTACCTTGGTCGCCCCTAGTTGAGAAGGGAATAGATTTGGGCCTGGAACTTTGCAGTCCTCCGCCATTCATTTGGCCCCCTGTGCCCTTTTTTTGAAATCTCCAGTACCATAGAATCATAGAGTTGGAAGGGACCAACCAGGGTCATCTAGTCCAACCCCCTGCACAATGCAGGAAATTCACAACTACCTCCCCACCCACATACACACACGCAGTGATCCATGCCTGGAAGATGCCCAAGATGCCCTCCCTCTCATGATCAACCTAAGGCCACAGAATCAGCACTGCTGACAGATGGCCATCTAGCCTCTGCTTAAAAACCTCCAGGGAAGGAGAGCTCACCACCTCCTGAGGAAGCCTGTTCCACTGGGGAACCGCTCTAACTGTTAGAAAATTCTTCCTAATGTCTAGACAGAAACTCTTTTGATTTAATTTCAACCCGTTGTTTCTGGTCCGACCTTCTGGGGCAGTTTGCACAGAGTTCAAAGGGAACACATTTCTTTGCTTAAAATAAAAAACGTGCTTCATACTGTTTGCCTCATGCTCAGAAATGACTTGCTGCAGGTCAAATGTGAGTTTCTTGTTTGTGTTTAGGTTTGCCATGGTTTTGGCATGAATCAGTGTGTTAATGGAGAAGAAGAAGAGTTGGTTTTAATACGCCGACTTTCTCTACCACTTAAGGGAGACTCAAATCGGCTGACAATCACCTTTCCCTCCCAACAACAGACACCCTGTGAGGATTGGTGGGGCTGAGTGAGTTCTAAGATAGCTGTGGCTAGCCCAAGGTCATCCAGCTGGCTTTATGTGTTGGAGTGGGGAATCGAACCCGGTTCTCCAGATTGGAGTCCACCGCTCCAAACCACCACTCTTAACCACTACACCACGCTGGTGGGAAACGTGCGAGTGAAGTGACTGGGGGAGCACAGCTGAGGGGACACGAGCAAAGGTTGGATTGGTGGACCAGGCCTCCGTCCCGCGAATGCGGAATATACCGCAATGTGCTCTTTCATGCATCATAAAGACTAGGTGCTTTCTGTATCCATTTTTCGTAGGGATACGTGCTGGCACACAGATTCTGAGTCCGCGATATAATTCTACACAAATATGATATGTGTAGAATTGCGGGAAACAAACAGCTCCACAGAAGAACCCCGGGGCAAGGAACGTGCAAACATTCGAAGACATCAATTGAGAAAGGCCTCGAGCCTCTCCTTTGGCACCTCTCTGGTTCCTTGGGGCTTCGTGACTTTGTTCGGAGAAGTTGCCTGTCTCCTTCTCCAAATCAACCTTTGTTCTCAAAGTCCTGCGGGCATGACAGGCAGCCCTCCCCGGGTTCACTGTCATCGGCTCTTGACAGGGCCTCATGTTTAAATAATAAACTCCACTAATGCGCCCAAACTCTCTGTGTAAGAAACCTCTTTCTCTTTGGCAGGGCTAGACTGCCAACTTGTTCGTCTCTGTTGAACGCCCAGTTAATATTTCATACCTTGAGCAGCTCATTGATGCCCGCCAGCCTTTGTCTTGGCGGTGGTTGCTGTGATAACTTACAGTCGGCTGGCTGGCATTAGGGAAAGTGCCAGTGTGGAGTAGTGGTGAAGATCGGCGGGCTCTAATCTGGAGAACCGGGTTTGATTCCCCTCTCCTCCGCATGCTCTCTCTCAGCCCCACCTACCTCACGAGGTGCCTGTTGTGGGGTGGGGAAGGGAAGGTGAGTGTAAGCTGCTTTGAGACTCCTTTCAGTAGAGAAAAAGTGGGGTCTAAAACCAACTCTTCTTCATATCCTTCTTCTTTCTCATCATTCTTCTCCTTCTTTTCCCTCCTCCTTTTTCTTCCACCTCTTCCTCCTCCTTCATCATCTTCTTTCTCCTCCTGTCTTTTTTTCTTCCTCCTCTTCCTCCTTCCTCCTCCTTCCTTTTCCTTCTTCCTCCTCCGTCATCTTCCTTTCCCTCCTCCTTCCTCCTCCTTCCTTTTCTTTCTTCCTCCTCCGACATCTTTCTTCTTCCTTCCCAAGTTTTTTTAGTGAGGGTGGGGCTCATGGAAGAGTAGTCATTAACAGTGCAGTCCTAAGCAGAATTGAACTCTTAGCCCAGTAACCTCAATGGACGTAGAAGGAGGTTACGCCACTTAGGATTTCCTGGTAACCCATACAGACACAGCTGCATACTTCTTTAATGATGATGCAACTTTATCATAGTGGTTTACCAAGATGCAAGCCACTATTCTTGGTACATCTTCCAGATAATTTCCCCCCCACAGGCTACAGCTGCTACACTACAGGGAAGTTAGCGGATAAGAAGAATAAAGGGTGTCTTAAAAAACAGCGGCCTAAAATATTTTTTCATTGGGGAGAAGGGGACACTATTCCCTGAGCCATTCCTTGGCGGCAAATAAAGTCATACTAAGAAAGAGAAATTCCATAAACTGCTTCCTGATTTCCATTGGTTCTGGCAATGATATTTTGTGAACGTGATGTGCATGTAATGAAGAATGACTCCTCCAGCACTACAAAGACCTTGCTTTCTGTTTATTAGATGGAGCCATTTTTCTCATGTCTTCTGGATGTATTTACACATCACAATGAACTATTTATAAACTATTTGGTCAAGCCCCAATTAGCCTGCATCCACTCATCATTGGATGTTGTGCTATATCAATCCTTATAGCAATAGCCACTTATGCACTCTCAGCTTAACCTACCTCACAGAGTTGCTATGAGGATAAAAAGTAGGTGTG
Organism: Euleptes europaea; assembly: GCF_029931775.1. Lineage (NCBI taxonomy): Eukaryota > Metazoa > Chordata > Lepidosauria > Squamata > Sphaerodactylidae > Euleptes > Euleptes europaea. Next base: position 45,950,170 of record NC_079325.1, on the reverse strand, counting down.
TGGAGAACAACGTAAGCCACTGGGGGAAAAGGTGGGGTATAAATGAAGCAAATAAAATAAAATATTTGTTCACATAAACCATTATCCATTCCAGAGCTAGGAAGAGTCGTCTTCTTCTTCTTCTTCTCCTCCTCCTCCTCCTCCTCCTCCTCCTTCTCCTTTTCCTCCTCCTCCTCCTCCTCCTCCTTCTCCTCCTCCTTCTCCTCCTTCTCCTTCTCCTTCTCCTTCTTTTTTAAAGTGAATTTTCTGTTCACATAAACCATTATCCATTCCAGAGCTAGGAAGAGTCGTCTTCTTCTTCTCCTCCTTCTCCTTCTTCTCCTCCTCCTTCTCCTCCTTCTCCTTCTCCTTCTCCTTCTTTTTTAAAGTGAATTTTCTGATGCTAATTGAGCAGTGATGAGAGAGCCTTCCTTCTAAAGTTGTAGTCCCTCCGCCTTTCATACGGTGGCTGGGTTGGAAACCATGGCTTGGTTGAAAACCGTGGTTTGGTTCTTTGTCGACATGCCTAGAAAGAGCTTGTTGCATGATCCGTTCTTCTCCCTTTACTTACATGCTGCTAATTCATCACTTCTGGGTTTTTGCTCTAGCCCTGCATGGTGGGAATCAGTCATTGTTTGGGCCCCTGGTTTGCTAGACCAGCACAGACCACAGGGTGTCAGTTTGGGTGCGATGGTAACACTCTGCTTTATCCACCCCCACAAAAAAGCAAGCTGCAAACAATTGTTGTGTGCTGTGTAAGTAGACGAGGGGGCAGAGGAGGGATTCTGCAGGCAAGTCTGAGGAGGCTCCTTAAAAGCTTTGGGTCACTAGAATACAAATGGGCATTGCAGCTGAGTTCAGCCAGCACCAATTTGACCTGCTTATCTCTGCAAGGGCCGGGTGAAATGTAGCCTGGCTTCATGTACCTGCAATGAACAGAGTTAAACTGATTTGTAGTATATCCAGTCCTTGATCCACAGAAACATGGTTTACATTAATGTAAAAAATCAGAGGCCTTCTCTGAGGTTTTTTTTTTTTTAAAGTGTATTAAAGATTTGGTTATGTTAGCACATCGTTTTGTGCTTGTCACATTTGCTCGTCATCAGTTGGATGGGAAGGCAATCTGGCTGCGACATCTGTCACCTCGTTGATCGCCAGGGTTGATTCGGCTGATCTGGCTGGCTAGGCGGGTGTCCCTTCCCTCCCTCACCGCTCCATGTGCGTCCTTCCCGAAGCTGCGCACTCGGTGGAAGAAGATGACCATCCCAGATAGGAGGAGTGTACCATTCTTCGGTCAAGGGTATATTATAGCTGCGCTCCCCTGCTAGAACCTCCAAACAACAAACTGATTTGTAGTATATCCAGTCCTTGATCCACAGTCTTTGGAAACACTGTTTACATTGATCTAAAAAATCAGAGGCCTTCTCTGAAATTTTTTTTAAGTGTATTAAAGAAATTGATTATGTTAGCATATTGTATTGTGCGCGTCGTGTTTGCTTGTCTCAGTTTTTTGGGATTCCTCCCCCATGTTGCTTGCCTGTTTATACCTATTTCTTGACAACTCCTAATTTCTTAAGAGTTTTTCCCCCCCTTGCTAGACTGAATGCTAACCCTTCCATGGTTATGCAAGGTAGATACACGAACCTACCATATTCGGAAAGCATCTCCCCTTGATCTTGTGGTTCTATTGATTTTCTAGCACTTGTGTTCCTGGAATGTCTCTTTTATGAGGATCTGAGATCAAGATATAGTATTCCTCTTCTTACAGACTGGACGGGTAACTTTGTCTGAGCTCATACCCTATTTATTAAGTGACAGCGATCCTAAGGTTTCTTTTGCAGTGGAAAATTTTATCTCAGTCCTTATATCCCTTAAACAATATCTTCTGGCCATGAAGTATGGGTCACTGGGTGTGTGTGGGGGAGGTCCTTGTGAATTTCCTGCATTGTGCAGGGGTTTGGACTAGATGACCCTGGTGATCCCTTCCAACTCTGTGATTCTGTGATTCTATGAATATGTTCAGAATTATGCTGCTCAAGATTTATGAATCAAAAAGCTTCTAAGGGAGAAAGGGAAGGAAGGCAGTAGATTAATGTAAATGCAGGACTGCATTTGGGAGAGCTGATCTCCTGGTGGTTACCCTTACACCTGGGTTCAAGGACATCCCTGCTCAGCTGTAAGTTTGCTGGCTGGTGTAGAGCAAGTTGTCCTCTCTCTCCCCACCATCAGTAGAACAAGGGTAACTGTGGCCAATTTAAAACTGTCTCGATAATTAAATAAGCAGGGCTGCTGTTGGTCTGACCAGTGAACAACTGCTGTGTTCTACACCCTGCAAGAAGAAAATAAAGAGTGTGCAGTGCTATGAGTGCTATAAATGTCATTGCTACTTAAGTGTTCCTCGCTCTCCCATAGCCACTGCCATCCCACTGTCCCCGGTCTGTGCACATGACATACTACCCCTTGCTTGCTTTGCCAAGAAGTGATGCACATTTTCTTTTCGATAGCTGTGTGTTTGAGTCTGAGCAGTGTAGTTGGCAGTATGTCATTAGAGGCAAATGAAAAAATCTGTCAGTGGGGCAGCGGTAGCCTCCCTCCGAGCGATTCAGGGCACAGAAACAATTGCCCATTGGGGTAAAAGGCAGCAAATAATACATGTATCAGCTCTGGAGCATTCAGTCGGTTGGAGGCATTGGGGAAGTCATTCTGTGTTCTGGCAGTACACAGACCTAGATCTTCCTTATAATAAACATGCCTGTGCTGTACCAATTCAGACTGTATGAGGAGAAGAAGAGGAGTTGGTTTTTATATGCTGACTTTCTCTACCACTTAAGGGAGAATCAAACCGGCCTACAATCACGTTCCCTTCCCCTCCCCACAGCAGACACCCTGTGAGGTAGGTGGGGCTGAGAGAATGTGACTAGCCCAAGGTCACCCAACTGGCTTCATGTGTAGGAGTGGGGAAACCAACCCAGTTCACCAGATTAGCTTCTGCCGCTCATGTCGAGGATTGGGGAATCAAACCCGGTCCTCTAGATCAGAGTCCACCACTCTAAACATCTGCTCTTAACCACTACACCACACTGGCTGGAGGTCTACCCCCTTCCAAAGTCCCTGCACAGAGAAGCCTGGGATGTCAAGGAGACAGCTTAGATCAGGGGTGTAAAACTCAATTGTTAAGAGGGCCTAATATGACATAAATGTCACTTAGTCGGGCCGGGCCTTGCCTCGCTAGCCCAGATCGAGAGTGAGGGGGGGGGGGCTGCCTTGGCTGGCTCGCGGGCCGGATAGGAGCTCTCAGGAAGCCAGATCCAGCCCGCGGGCCTTATGTTTGACACCCCTGGCTTAGATCGAGTCCTTCTATCTGACATGCAAGCCCCACCATGTGCACGAATTTGTTGTGTGTCCTTATGGCAAAGCACGACTTCCAGCATTGGTTGCTTGAGTCTCTTTCCCTTGAACCCTGTGCCATTGGGCTGGTTTTAACGGCACCTTTCTTCTCCAAGGGAAGAAGCGATGCTGTCCACCTACTTTGAAACCATCAACGATCTGCTCTCCTCTTTCGGGCCAGTCCGAGACTGCTCGCGAAACAACGGCGGCTGCACCCGCAACTTCAAGTGCGTGTCGGACCGTCAAGTGGACTCAACGGGTTGCGTGGTATGTATGTCGTTTGAGATTGTGGGAGAAGCAGCTTGCTGGGCTGGGAACTAGGAAAAGTTGATGCTTGGGGTTTGTGGGTCCCAATTATGTTATTGATTTCTTTTGTCATTTTTTTAATTAAAATTTTATTTTCCAAACATAAAACAACACATACAACATGTAACATACACACCTTGTACAGTAGCAGATCTGCTATGAAATCAATGAAGCTTAAACTTCAGGGCCCCTAATCCCGGAGGATTAGCATTTTTTTTAATGAGTTAAAACAAAATCAATGGAGGTTTTTTTAAAGTGTTTATTAAAATAAGGCTATTTTAGTAATAGAATCATAAGCCAATGGATTGAAGTGCTTAATATTGGCCTTAGACAATGCTCTAATACCCATTTCATATGGCCTCAAAATGTTGCTGGCTGTAAAGGGCCCCCCATAACAGTTCAAGTTTCAGGGTCCCAAAAATGTAGGTCAGCCACTGACCTTCTATATAATCCTTGTTCAACATTTGAAAGAAGATCTCCATCAATAATCATTTTGGAGCAGATCTGGGTCATTCTATACCTACTTAAGTAAAACTAAAGGTCCCCTGTGCAAGCACGGGGTCATTCCTGACCCATGGGGTGATGTCACATCTTGACGTTTACTAGGCAGACTTTGTTTACGGGGTGGTTTGCCAGCGCCTTCCCCAGTCGTCTTCCCTTTACCCCCAGTAAGCTGGGTACTCATTTGAACGACCTCGGAAGGATGGAAGGCTGAGTCAACCTTGAGCCGGCTACCTGAAACCAACTTCTGTTGGGATCGAAGTCAGGTCGTGAGCAAAGCTTGGACTGCAGTACTGCAGCTTACCACTCTGCGCCATACCTACTTACATCAATCTAAAAACTCATCCTTAACTCTTAAGAGAAAATAAGTCTATAACAAAACAAAAAACTATCTAGGTATATGCTGACACCTTCATCCAAAACTATTTGAATTACGGTCCTTGATTGTTGTTATGTAGTGCTAGTACTTTGTACTAAACCTCTCATTTGACATCATATTTTTAATTATGTCAAATGAGAGGTTTAGTATAAAGTACTAGTACTACATAACAACAAGCAAGTAACCACTCTGGGGTCACATAACTAGTTATAACTAGTCACATAACTAGTCATTCTTTCGTCATTCTGGTCGCCCGCCCTCCCCGGCAAACTGAGGGCAGCTCACATATTAATCATTGTACAATAAAACATCATAGTCACATAAAAAAAAACAGGAATTAAAACAGCCCTCAAAATACTAAATCACGATCTCAGAGGCACATGTTTTGTGGCAAAGGCCACAGCAAGGCCTACAGGCAGTGCAAACAAGATGCAGAGCCTGCTGGTAAGATGGCCGCTGTGCCTTGGATTCTCACTTAGGTGGTGTAGTGGGAGGCGACTTGGAGTGTGAAAGTGTTCTGAAGAAAGGCAGGTACATGCATGCCCTTGGTCTGGTCGCTACACGTATAGGCAGAGGTAATTGCTTCTTATGTTAATATTTTAATAGGTATGCCTTCGGGGAGCAGAATGCCGCTTCCGAATTGGCTCTCGCTTTGCAAAGCATTGCTTTTGAGTCAGTGTGTTGAGAGTCATGGTTCCATTTCCTCACAGTCACGCTTCAGGAACTGTGGCCGGCACACTCATAAAATTTCTTGAAGTATCGCTGTGTGTACACTCGTGATGGGGCTGTTTCGAACCTCTCCAGTGCTTCAGGAACTTCAATTCAACCATTCAGGGGAATGATATAACAGTCCCACTAAAAGAATAGCGGTTATTCAGGGGATTGATCTAGCAGTTACACTAGGAGAATAGTGGCTATTTGGGGGAATGATCCAGCAGTCGCACTAGAAGAATAGTGGCTATTTGGGGAACAACCTAGCCGTTGCACTAGAATAATAGTGGCTATTAGGGTTGCCAACCTCCAGGTAGGAGCTGGAGATCACCCAGAATTACAACTGATCACCAGATGACAGAGATCAATTCCCCTGGAGAAAATGGCAGCTTTGGAGGTTGGGGTCTACGGCATTCTACCCTGCTAAGGTCCTTCCACAACCCAAACCCCACCCTCCCCCGGCTCTACCCCCCGATCAATTATTTCCTAAGCAGGAGTTGGCAACCTTAGTGCCTAGTTGGGGGAATGATCTAGCAGTTACAGTAAGAGAGTAGTAACTATTTGTGGGAATGATCTAGCAGTCACACAAGGAAAACAGTGGCTATTTGGGGGAATTATCTAGCAGTCACATTAGGAGAATAGTGGTTATTCAGGGGAATGGTTTAGCAGTCACAGTAGCATAATACTGGCAATTCAGGGGAATGATTGTCAGGATCAGGCGTCTGTCCCTAGCATCCCAAAAGCAAACTCATCCAGGCAGGTAGCTCTGAAGCAGTGATGCTTTATTAGGAGCAAAAAGACAGATTAAAGAACTGACTGCCTACCATGCAGGTGAGGCTACTAATGAGGAAACATAGGCAGGTTACATGTTTAAAAGCAATACAGGCTGTGAAAGTAAACATGGCTAAGCAGCCCCGCGATAGCGGTTCCCAGGAAGGGAGACTAAACATCAGCACAGCTGTGGAAAACAGGACGAGCGAAACTGTACACAGACGCTTACAGGCATGAGAACCAGGACTTGACATGTAGCCAGAGACTGGCCTAACTCATGTCAAGAGCCTTGACTCCTGCATGAGGGAGCAAGGCCTGACAATGATATAGCAGTCACAGTAAGATAGGGTTGCCAGGTCCCTCTTCGCCACCAAGATCTCAGCTAGTACCTGGAGGTTGGCAACCCTACAGTAAGAGAATAGTGACTATTCGGAGGACTGATCTAGCAGTCACGCTAGGAGAATAGCAACTGTTCAGGGAACTGATCTGGGAGTCGCGCTAGGAGAATAGTTAAACGTTGCATTGGGAGTGATGGCAGAGTGGTACAGGAGAGGGAATGGAACAGTGAGATTTCTCTGTGAGTTCAGATAAGGCACCAGAGATAAACCAAAGTGTTAGAACTGCGAATAAAGAAGCTGAGTTTGCGAAGGCGGTCTCTTTGAGTTGGCATTACAAGAAAGCCATCCTGCTGCGACTCGAACCAGCAGCTGCAATAAGCTTCCTGACTTCCTTGTAAAATGTCCTCCTTTTCCAATGCACATCTTCCTTAAGGAGGTTTTTGGGGCAGAGCCTGATGAGGCAGGGGTTTGGGAGGGGAGGGACTTGGATGCCATAGAGTCCAATTGCCAAAGCGGCCATTTTCTCCAGGTGAACTGATCTCTATTGGCTGGTGATAAGTTATAATAGCAGGAGATCTCCAGCTAGTACCTGGAAGTTGATAACCCTTGTGCCAGCTGATGTACCTCCAAGAGATGGGCAGCAAAAATGGTCCCTCTCATTGCTGCATTTCCCCAGGAGGAAACAGCGGTATCCTGCCACTGAAGGTGGGACGCGTCATGAGAGAAAATAGCTGAGAAATGGCAGCCCCATCTCTCTGTCTGTCTTCTCTTTCTCCTGGTGTTGTATGGAGTGGCGGAAATTGAAATCCCTGTCATTCAGCCGAACGACAAGGCCTTTCCCCTCCCACACAATGGTGGACCGTGTCTGCATTGTGCAAGGGACAAAACATCTGAGCAGCGAGTATTGGTGGTGGGAGGGAGCAGGAAGAAGAGGCAGAGGGCCCCTTTCTCTCTCTCTCTTCCTTGCAAAGAGAAGGGCAGAGTGACAGAATCTAAGCCCCACTTCTGCAAACAAAAGAACTGCTACTGGGAAAGGTTGGAGAGGAGGTAGGGAGGAATTGAAGCCAGTGCCCCTCCATTCATTTCAATGCGATTCGCAGAAAACACCTTTGCAGGGGATTCCTCCTCCAACTCACCCTTCAACAGTTTGAAAGTGAGTGTGAGATTGGTGGAATTGTATTGGCTTAGAGTCGCAGATCTTGATATTTGCATTTTTGGGGGTCCCTGCCAGGATGTGAGGGCGATCTGGCTGTGACATCTGTCACCCCATTGATCGCCAGGGTTGATTCGGGTGTCCCCTCCCTCCCTCCCCGCTCCGTGTGCGTCCCTCCTAAAGCTGCCCTCTCAGTGGAAGAGGACGGCCATCCCAGATAGAAGGAGTGTACCGTTCTTCGGTCAAGGGAATACGATAGCTGCGCTCCCCTGCTAGAACCTCCAAACAAGAACAAGGGTCCCTTCCAGGATGGGGAACTGAGGCTGTTAGTCTTTGCAGAGGCGAGCTGCCTGCCTGAGTTCTTTCCTAAATAGGCACATTCAGGTTGTCAGTTCAACAGGTAATGTTCAACAAATTCAGGTTGTAAACTCGGTAATGTTCAATCTTAAATAGGCATGTTCAGGTGGTCAGAACGTGCCTATTTAAGATTGAACATTACCTGCGGAGTTTACAACGTGAATTTGTTGAATAGTATCCATAGAACTGACAACCTGAATGTGCCTATTTAAGATTGAACTGTGGAGCTTGCAACCTGAATTTGTTTTGAATATTCATTAGTGAAACTGACAACCTGAATGTGTTGATATAATATTGAACACTACCTGTGGAATTTACAACCTCAATTTGTTGGATAACTTTATTTTGAATATCAATTTGTAACTTCAATGTGTTTGCCTTATCCATAATTTGAATTCTTTGAATTTTCTCTAAGCATATGTTTGTGTTGGCAGGAACTTTACCTGGTGAATTGGCAACCTGTATTCTGCTTGTCCAATTTGAAAAGGTTGACTTTAGAAATCCACAATTGTATTTAATGGTATTTTTTGGATAAGAGGTACTGCTGTATGCTTTTGTGTTTGATATTTCTTGTACCTTCATTCCCCCTTGGGTGTGTTGAGTTTTGTCCTGACAGGGTTTCTGCCACTTGTGTTTGGCAATGAGCCGAAGGGAGCATGATTCAGGCATGCAGCACGATTCCAGCATTTACCTTTGGAGTTTAGGTTGTGCCCCTGTAACTCTGATGTTGAGACAATTACCCATATTTTATTGTATTGTGAATTTTATCAGGATATCAGAAATAGGCTGATTTTGCCTTTGTTGACCGGAGTTTTTAGACATTCAGATTATTTTATTATTAAATATTTACTTGAGGATAAAAAAGGTAAAGGTCCACTGTGCAAACACCGGGTCATTCCTGACCCATGGGGTGACGCCACATCCTGACGTTTACTAGGCAGACTGTGCTTACGGGGTGGTTTGCCAGTGCCTTCCCCAGTCATCTTCCTTTACCCCCAGCAAGCTGGGGACTCATTTTACCAAACTCGGAAGGATGGAAGGCTGAGTCAACCTTGAGCCGGCTACCTGAAACCAACTTCCGTTGGGATCGAACTCAGGTCGTGGGCAGAGCTTGGACTGCAGTACTGCAGCTTACCACTCTGCGCCATGGGGCTCTTATACCTGAGGATAAAGATGCCAACATTTCCTACACAGTGGCAAAGCTTTGTTACATTGCTACTAAAGTGTGAAGAGCTCGGGTTAGCGCATCAAAATTGTAATCCTGGCTCTGTACTGATCAATTTTAAAAATGTTTTTTCTGCTGGTCAGTGTAAATAAATAAACAGTTGGCCTGCAGCATGAAGCAGAAGCGTAACCCAATGTCCATCTCCTAAGGCTTCAGAGCAAATTCAGTTTCTTGTATTGTGCCTCTGAGCTTACAGTGCCTCTGAGCATAATCTCTCATGCTTTTTCTCCTCACCTAACGCGTCACACCATTCTCTGCTGAAGCCAAACCTGGAATATCACATTCTCTCTCTCTTTCCCCCCTCCATTTTTCATGTGGGAGGGTGTCTCAGCACCTACATGACGCTGGCTGAGCTTCGGCAAAAGCAGGGAGGAAAACAGCTTGCGTGCGTGCCCACACCGACAAAAATCTCCAAGTGTTTTGGGTTTGCCATCTGGTCAGTTTTGTACCTACCTCAATGTTTTGTTTCCTCGCCACCTGGCTATTTATTTTTAAGCTCTCTTTCGGTGCTAGACAGAAGTGACGTTAATACGCATGTGCAAAACTGTTTCCAGGTGTCAATGCAGCGACTAGGCAATGAGCTTCACAGTTGTACAGAGAAAACGTTGGGGATGGGAGAAGGGAGACCAATGTGGGTGTCTGGACAGCAGATTTATTTCCGGGCAGCGACCCGTAAAGTCTGAACCTCCCAAACAGTGACAAGGGGAAAGAGGTATTTTGAGTGACGGTGTCTCTAAGAAATTATGGGAGATTGTGAATTCACACTCAAAACATAGTTTTGACTCTAGAAAGGTCATACCCCAAAAATCTTGTTGGTCTCTAAAGTCCTTCTGGACGTGAGTCTAGCTTTTCTACTTCAGACCAGCACAGTTGGCAGGGGAGGGGCCATGGCTCAGTGGCCAAGCATCTGCTTGGCATGTAGAAGGTTCCAGGTTCAATCCCTGGCATCTCCAGTTAAAGGGACTAGGCATGTAGGTGATGTGAAAGACCTCTGCCTGAGACCCTGGAGAGCCACTGCCGGTCTGAGTAGACAATACTGACTTTGATGGACCGAGGGTCTGATTCCGTAGAAGGCAGCTTCATGTGTTCATGTGCTAACCTCCTGAAACTGTCTTGAGCTCCTTGGAGGAGAATAAAAGTGTAGTGGTTAGGAAACAATTCCTTCTGATCATTGCCTAAGTTACACCTAGGGCTGTTGGAAAAAAAAATTCGGTAAAGTTCGGCTTTGGCGAAATTTGGCCCGTTTAAATTCGGGACGTGCCAAAGTCCGAACTCCCCCGCTTCGGATCCATGAAATTCGGCGCGAGATCCAGAGTTCGGGGGGGAAATCGCCCCCCCGCGATCCTTCACGGGGCTTCCATAAAGGCGCGCGGGAGGCTCTTTAAACAGATCTGTGCCTTCCAGCTGGAAGGCGCAGATCTGTTTAAAGCGCCCCCCGCGCGCCTTCAGGGAAGCCCCGTGAAGGCACGCGGGGGGGGGGGAACAAGGTGTACTGGATAAAAGGCATTCCGGCACCCATACCAGCCTTCTTGGTGAAAAGCAAGACACTCCGAAACTCTTCTTCTGACCAGCCAGGCATGGTCTTGGCCTATCCAGAACTGGCCGATCAATCCCTTCAAGAACATCAGCTGTCCCAACTGGTGTGGTGTTCCCTCAGGCTTGTCTAGGATCAGTTTCCACTCAGTCTCCCACATCTGCTGGACCACAGCTCCTGGGAAGTCGGTCAGGGAAATGATAGCCACAGAACCACATTCTTCAGCTTCTTGTGCACTCAGCTGCCTATGGCCCTTCACGGACACACTGTTCTGTTTGACACCAAACAGTTTTAACAAGGTGCTAAATTGGGGGAGCTGGCCATGAACTCAGCAACCCGTAGCTACCGAGGAGAAGGAGGAGGAGGAGGGTGGGGGGGTTGGTTTTTATATGTCGACTTTCTCTACCACTTAAGGGAGAATCAAACTGGCTTACAATCACCTTCTCTTCCCCTCCCCACAACAGACACCCTGTGAGGTAGGTGGGGTTGAGAGTGTGTGACTAGCTTAAGGTCGCCCAGCTGGCTTCATGTTTAGGAGTGGGGAAACAAATCCAGTTCACCAGATTAGCGTCCGCCGCCCATGTGGAGGAGTGGGGAATCAAATCTGGTTCTCCAGATCAGAGTCCACCTCTCCAAACCACCCCTGTTAACCACTACACCACGCTACACCACGCTGGTGTAGTCGGATGGGAGGTAGGGTTGTTTCATACCATTTAGTTGCGCACCCTTTCTCATTGCTTCTGCGTAAGGGAGGCTGCTACAGCTCCCCTCCGCAGTGTTGTGTGCTGCTTCCCCTCTCCTTCTCAGCGCCGGCAGGTTTTGAAATGCCAGCAGCGTCTCTGCCGTCCCTTTATTAAGCGCTACTGACAAAGTGGTTGCTAACATTTAGAGGCTGCATTAGAATATTTGAAAAGGCAGCAATTTGCTCTCAGCCGAAAACCTCCCATTAAATATTCTTTTTCAAGTGTAATAATGAAGAAAGAGAGCTGAGCTTCATAATAAGAAAACACCGCCTCTTAGGCAATTTAGCTCACTTATTTCCTTTCAGCGTTAGGAAGAGTGTCAGGAATGAGGCATTTCAGATGCCCCCCCAAAAAAGGGGGGTGCTCCCCTCCCCTGACCTTGTTGTTTATGAGCTCTGTATCTGCTGGAAGAAGTGGAAATAAACAGGCAATGGGCCGCGTGTTCATTTTTGTGAGCAAATGGCCCAAGTCAGTGTATTTCCCATTATAGTTCCTTTAATCTCACCTTCAAAGTCTCTAATTTCCCCTGTCCACTTTCAGTTACATTTGGCAGTCACTGGCCCGGTCGGTGTCTTCCTTGCTCTCCGTCGGAGGACCGGAGGAAAGCGTTGTGAGAGCAAACTTCGGCGGCTTCTCTCTGTGTTTCCAGGCAGCCTAAATGGTGGCCACCGAAATGCCCTTCAGATGTTCTACCAGCTGTGTAGAAATAGCTTCTCTTAAATATATATATATATATATATATATATATATATATATATATATATATATATAATTATTATTTTCCATAATATTGTGATCAAACATTTAAACAATTATAAAAGAGTTCTTTAACAATTTGAAAAAGACAAATAATATTGTGGATAGTACATTATAACTTTAAACTTTAAATAGCTTTTCTATGAACAGATTCTGCACCGATGGAAGGATATTTAAATCAGGGGGGTCAAACTCTATTGTTACGAGGGCTGGATATGACATAAATGTCACTTGGTTGGGACATGCCATGTCTCGCCAGACCAGATTGAGAGCGGGGGTGGGGGGTTGCCTCATCTGGCTCGCGGGCCTTATGTTTGACACCCCTCATTTAAATGATCCGATTAAGTGTGTGAGCCCCCGTTTCATGGGTCTTTCCTGGAGAATCAACATGCCGCCATGCTGAATCCCTGGGAAAGACCTACACGGTCAGCCCACATAGTCAGGACGTTTGAACTCTGGACTTCGCCGCAACGGGTTTTTGCTCCAGCTTGGCTTCTTTACGGCATCGGGCTTGCCCTTCCCTAACACAACAGTATTGTCACCCGACAAGCTTCTGTGGCGGGGGATTTGAACCCGGCTTCCCTCACTGCTCATGCAACGCTTGATCTGCGCCACACTGGTTCTCAGACGTCGAAAAGGCAGATGATTGCTCAGGAATTTTGCAGTTAGAGGCTGTGACTGGGCAGAAAATGGCTGTTCATTTCCTAGTAACAATACAGTGATCGCCTTCCCCCTTTTCCACCCACTCATCACATTGACTGCCTTTTTTGCAATGTGACTGGTGAATACATCTGGTGCAAAGTCTGGCCAGTCTGATGAAAATACCTCTCGGGGTTGTTTTCGAGAGAACCGTGGCATTGCCAGCTCAAATAAGAGAACCCCCATCCCACCCCCGTGAAACCACTTTGGTTCATTCACTAGTGGTTTATTTATTTGCCGCTTGATGAATATGTGTCATCTTTCCCCGTTATCCTCTGGTGCACATCCCAGCCCAACGTGGGTTGATTTTCCCCAAGTCAGTTGTATCCCCGTTGTGATTTTTCAAAGAACAAACATGTTTAAAAAGCATAACACATAGTGGGGAAGGGACCTCATTTAACAAATGTTGATATTGAGGCCTTCTGCATATCCTGGAGGGGAATGAACTTTAGGTCAAATAATAATATGGCACAGGAGAATCGTCGTCATCGATATTTGGGACTGTCAGTCTACGCAGAAAATTCTTTCATGCCCACAGAGTTAATAAGAAGATCTTGCTAAATATAGCTTGTGTGGTCTTAAGAGACTCAGGGATTCTACAGTTCTGTTCTCACCATGACCTTCAGGAACGTCCCTTAAAATTGGCTGTTCTGCTCCAAAAACTAGTTAGAAATAGCTCCTTCTTATTCAGCACATCTAATCTTGCTCTCTGTGTTGTGTATGTGCGTATATGGACACACAGTCTGTGGGGACAAAAAGCAAGCAATCTCCTCTGTTATTTTATCCCTCCCTTTTCTTCCAGTGTCAAGATAGCAATGAAAGATCATGCTTGAGATGTACCCCGCCCTCTGCTCCGGCGACACAAATAATATGCAGCTTCTCTAAACCTGAGAGCTGAAGTTCAGAGCTGGCATGTAGCACACCAAAATATCCAGTACTCCAGGAGAGGAGGGGGTGAATTCTGAGAGTTTTAGCAGATCTGCTGGTAATTTAACCATTATGTACGCTCTTGCTAGACTGATTGGTTGACAGAAGCGCTTCCAAGCTCTAACCATTGTGCCTGAGGCCTTCCCCCTCCATGCACATGATTTGGGCCTTCAGGTGGCAAATCACCTGCACATTCTGCCTTTCCCCCTGTCTCCATTACCAATTAGTACTCCATTGTCTTTGGGGCCTTCACTGTGAAAACGAATACCTTGTGAAAGCAATGCTGGCTGTTTGGTTCATATCCCTCAGGCTTGCTTGGAGGAACAACCCTGCATTTCCTCTGTCTTCACTGCCTTTCCAGACGCTTCCCCCACCCTCAACTGTCAGAAGTTTGCTTCCTCCTGGTGGTCACTGTTTTTGACAGTCTCCTCTTCACAAGTAATGCTAAATATGGACCACCTTCCACGTGCCCACTCATTCCCCACCAGCGGACAGCTCATTTTGTTTTTGCATTGTTTTAAATTGGCTTGGAGCTACTGTTTTCTCTTCTGCACACGGCATTCATCCCCCCTTTTTCCCCTCTTAAGGAAGTGCCTACTGTATATGTCTAAGCACATGCAGCTGGCTGTGCACCTATTCATAGCTGTTTTGAAACAAATGCCATTTTCTCAACCTGAAAACCAGCCACCATCTTAAAAGGAGAGCCAGTGTGGTGTAGTGGTTAAGAGCGGCAGACTCTAATCTGGAGAACCGGGTTTGATTCCCCACTCCTCCACATGAGCGGCAGACTCTAATCTGGTTTTGATCCCCCACTCCTCCACATGAGCGGTGGATTCTCATCTAGTGAAGTGGGTTGGTTTCTTCACTCCTACACATGAAGCCTGCTGGGTGACCTTGGGCTAGCCACAGTTCCCTCAGAATTCTCTCAGCCCCACCTACCGCACAAGGTGCTGTTGTGGGGAGAAGAAGGGAAGGCGATTGTAAGCCGCCTTGAGACTCCTTAGAGGTAGAGAAAACTGGGGTATAAAAACCAACTCTTCTTCTTCTGAATTTCCAATTGATATCTGCATCTTAGCTGGTCAATGGTAACTCCCATCAGATACACACATACATTAACTGACTATACAGATCTGCCTTACATTGAATCAGATTACTCGTATATCTATGCTCAGTACTGTCTACTCAGATTGGCAGCCGGTTTCAAGGGTAACAGGCACACCTAGGATTCTTTCAATTGGAGATGCCATAGATTGAACATGGAACCCTCCCCTACCCCTGTTCTGCAGGAAACTGACCTTCAAACTCTCTTCAACTCTGCCATCAAGATATGTGCCCCTTGTCTTGACCCTGATGCCATTCTACGTTTACTCTTCACAGCCTGCTGGTCCATATGGACTGCCTCATTTGCCTGGTCTTTCAGATTGTCCTATTCACTCAGCCCCATGGCACTGAGAAATAAGTAAGCAGAGCTTCCCCAAATGCTAGCCAAAGCTAAAAGAGAATCCTTGCAGAGTTCAGTCATAGAATCACAGAGTTGGAAGGGGCCATACAGGCCATCTAGTACAACCCCCTACAATGCAGGATCAGCCTAGAGCATCCCAGGACAATAAGGTCCAATAAATTCCTCACTTCCCTTTCAGACAACATCATTGTCCAAAAAGTAGAAGAAGCAACAAGGGGAACAGTTATTTTAGATCTGATCTTAACCAGTAATGATGACCTGGTTTATGGGATGGAAGGAGTGGGATCCTTAGGTGGGAGTGATTCTGTCCACACCCATTTTGTAGTGAGGCCTCCAGAACTGCACACAATACTCCAGGTGCGGCCTGACCAAAGCGGTGTACAGCAGAACTGTGACATCTTGCAATTTGGATGTTATGTCTCTGTTGATGCACCCCAAGATCACATTAGCTTTTTTTTGGTTGCTGCATCACACTGGCTGCCCATACCCCAAGATCTTGTTCACACATACTGCTGCCTAGAAGTGTGTCCCCTGTCTTCTAAAACATTGGCTTCTTTATGTGGTGTCTTTGTAGTAGGCTTCCTTGTGGAGACTTCGACAGAGACAATCCTCATGGCCAGCACAGGATGTTTTTGCCTGCCTGCCACGGCTGCTGGGTACGTGCCAAGTGAACACCCTAATGCCCGTTTCCTGTATGTGCCTAAAGAATCCTATCAGTTATTGCTAACATTGATCCGTCTGCCTTGAGCAGCAGAGAAGCAATAATTACCGTGAGTTTTAATCAATCCTGCAGCAATTCAGCTGCAGTTCAATTTGTGATCTGCCTCTCTGGTGACACAGGTGGGGGGGGAAGGTCTGGAAATTATTAGAAAATCAATAACCACCTTGGCCAATAATTCTTTCTGGATAATCGTGGGCCATGCATCTCTGGTCAATACACCCCCACAAGAACTTTCTCCTGGATGGCTGGCGTGCAGTATAGGGGACAAAGTTTTGTGCACATTATTAATTCAAAATGTAACCAGATGCTAAAGTGTGTGTATGGGGGGGGGGGAGGAGGGCTCTGAACAAGTACTTAATATATGACAAAGCATTCCTCGGTCTGTAGAAAAGACAAGGAAAAAGTCGGTGGCATGTACCCAACCATGCAGGTCTCACAGTGTAATGGAGTTTTCATTTGTGAAAGAAAGAGCAGTGGTTTTTGCCAATTTCCCCTTCCACCGCAGACCCGGACGTCACCCTCTTTTTGCTCCTGACAGTGTCGAGTGACAAAAACAAAATATGGGGAGCTAATTGGACTGCAGCGGAAGGGGGAAAGTCCTATTCTATGATGCCTGTGGATTGCTAGATATTCACCAGTCAAACTGAACCTTTCCGTATCATGAAGCAAGGGGACCAGTGATATGAAGATGAGTTGGGTTTTATACCCCGCTTTTCTCTACCGAAAGAGGTCTCAAGTGGCTTACAATTGCCTTCTCTTCCCCTGCCCCCACACAACAGGCACCTTGTGAGGTAGGTGTGGCTGGGAGAGTTCAGAGAGAACTGTGACTAGCCCAAGGTCACCCAGCAGGCTTCATTTGGAGGAGGGAGGAATCAAACCCATTCTCCAGATGAGAGTCTGCTGCTCTTGACCACTACATTATGCTGGCTTTCATATGGGCCAGCTATCAAGAACCAACTCTAGGTTTGCGCACTCCTTTGCTACATGCTCAGACCCTTCTCCTCTTCCTACTTCCTCATAGCCAAATTTTGCCTGGAAACGAGAGTCAAAACCCCACCTTCAGCACGTTCCCATTTGGGGAGAAAAGTGCTCTACCAGTACGTTTTTAAATTCTGTTCTGAAAACATGCAGTGGTTAACAGTAACTACAGCATGCCCAGATCAGGAAGCACAGGATGGAACTGGAATAAGGAAGGGGGGAAAAAAGGAGGGCACATGTTTGTTGCAAGCTCCTAATGGCCAAATCATATTAGGGTTAAATTGAGCTGGAAACTCCCCAAGTGTTGACCCGTTCCAAATGAGTCTTGAGAAATCCTTTCTCAAGAGCTGTGGGTTCAGCCAAGTTTGTCTTGTTGACCTACACCTTCCATAGTTATCCAACACTGAGTGAAAACTGATGTGGTATAGGAGGTGTATTTTGTGTGTGTGTGGTTGTAGTTGTTGTTGTTTAATTTTGCTACACGGTGGCTCCAATCACAGGCAGAAGCATTTGGTAACAATAATGAACTGAGCATTATGACACCATCTTCCCTGGTATTCTCAGGCAGTTGAGGAGGATGGTCGACTATGTGGGCTAGGGCTAGAGATGACTGCCTCACTAGGCAGTCAGATCTATCACACATGAAGTCTAACTACACCCACTGTGCAGTAAGCAGTTATCTGACTGCACTCTGCTCTACCTTATCCTCATCAATAATCTCCCCGTCTTTGACTTTCCCCTTCCACCAGAGTTTTGGGGAAAATATGGATTCACGACCACCACCAACACCTGGCAAGGCTGACCAGCTTCCAAGATGCACACATACCTGAAATTCAACACCCAACGTAGCATGATCCCTAATTGTTCTCCTAGCAATCAGTGCATTGGTCTCATGTCTGAGATTGGTGTGTGTGTGGAAATTGCTATTTCCTGCTGTTCTATGTCTGTCTGTCTTCGTGTCTGTCTGTCTCTCTCTTTCTTTTTGTTCATAATTCTGATTGTATTTATTGGGTCTGTAAGCAGTTCAGATGATTGTGGACGAAAGGAGAAGCAGAAGGAAGGGTTGCGCGTGTACTGGGCCAGATGTCTTCTGACATATTTTGCACCCACTTCATCTAAGATTAACATTGCAAGGAAACAGAGATCTTCTCTCTTACTCAGCATTTGGTGGCTAGAGTCAAGGCTACAGGGCTGTTACATTAACTCCTACCAAATGTCATGGGTACAGGCCACAAAGAAAAGCAGAAATTAATTGAGAGCCACAGGCAGTTCCCCTCTTGCCTGATCAATTTGAGTTCAAATTGGTTCTAGTTGTCTTGATGCCTGTTCTATGTCTCTTGAACCATTGCTAAACAGTTCTTGGGGCCAGCCTGGCATCTCTTTGCTATAGCTTTCATGTGTTCCTTCCATTTGTACCCAAATAGTTGTTCTCAAGCTCTCTGCCTGCTTCCCACCTGCATTTCTTTTTCCTCCCAGAAGAAGAGTTGGTTTTTATACCCCACTTTTCTCTACCTTGAAGTGGTCTCAAAGCAGCTTACAATCACTTTCCCTTCCTCTCCCCACAACAGACACCTTGTTAGGTAGGTGGGACTGAGAGAATTCTGAGAGAGCTGTGACTAGCCCAAGTGGAGGAGTGGGGAAACAAACCCAGTTCACCAGATGAGAATCCACCTCTCATGTGGAGGCGTGGGGGATCAAAACCGGTTCACCAGATGACAGTCTGCCACTCATGTGGAGGAGTGGGGAGTGAAACCCAGTTCTCCAGAGTAGAGTATGCCACCCACATGAAGGAGTGGGGAAACAAACCCGGTTCTCCAGATTAGAGTCTGCTGCTCACATGGAGGAGTGGGGAATCAAACCCAGTTCACCAGATTATACTCTGCCGCTCACGTGGAGGAGCGGGGAAACAATCCCAGTTCTCCAGATTAGAGTCTGCCACTCATGTGGAGGAGTGGGGAATCAAACCCAGTTCACCAGATGAGAATCCGCCGCTCTTAATCACTATTCCACACTGAGAGCAGGAAAGCTAGTCACATTGCAGTTCTCAAAGAGTCAAGTAGTTATTTTTCTCAGCTGGAGGAAGTGATGAACGGAGCAAATTAATACCACACATTGACGCCTGAGCTCAAACAATGCATGCAATGCTGTGCAAGTGTAGAAGCTGTGGCACCCCCAAGAACCACTGGGAGTCACACCAGTATTGGTGTCACACAAGAAAACAATGCTCCTTACTCTCCCTACCTACCCACCCCTCCCAGCCTGTCTGCAGTCGCAGGTGTCAGTTGGCTCCTTCAATCTGCTTACTGAATTCCTGCTGTTTGGCAAACTCCCCGAAGCTTCTGGCATCCGCTTTACTTGGCACGGAGATGATGAACTGCTTGCAATTAAAGATCGAGCGCTTGGAAGTGCAAAATAGTTTGCAGATATTAAGTTAATCATGATGGCACAGGTTTATTTAAACAATAAATATATTACCGGGGGCTCTCGAGCGCTCCCAGGAGTCCTCCTGTTACTGCCCCACCTGGGTCTGTTTGGGTTCGAATTGACTGAGTAGGGGTGAATCAATCAGTTTCCTCCTCCCCAAGTTGTTATTGTTGTTTCCCCCCAGAGACAGATGTGGAGGTCAAATGAAACATGCAGAGTCGAGGGACAAAATAGAATCTGTGCTCCGTATACAGAAGATTCCCGGTTATAGAATCATAGAATCATAGGGTTAGAAGGGACCACCAGGGTCATCTAGTCCAACCTCCTGCACAATGCAGGAAATTCACTATTACCTTCCACCCCCACTGACCCCTACTCCATGCCCAGAAGATGGCCAAGATGCCCTCCCTCTCATCATCTGCTTAAGGTCATAGAATCAGCATTGCTGACAGATGGCCATCTAACCTGTGCTTAAAAACCTCCAGGGAAGGAGAGCATACCACCTCCTGAGGAAGCCTGTTCTACTGAGGAATTGCTGTGTTAGAAAAGTGGGGTGTAAAAACCAACTCTTCCTCTTCTTTGCACCTTCTCCTAGCACAATTTTACCAGCCGGGATGGGTAGGGATCAAGTGGTGGCTTTCACGGCCCAGAAAATCCTGTTGACAAATAATCGTAGGAAACTGTCTTGAACCAAGTAGAGCTTGAGTGAGAAATGTCAGCTGTCAAACAAAATCTGGATCCAGGTTTCTTCCCTTCCACCTGTCAACAGGAAGGCCAGAAGGAGAAGAGATAGAAATCAAGCAA
The DNA here is from genome assembly GCF_029931775.1 of Euleptes europaea. Classification (NCBI taxonomy): domain Eukaryota; kingdom Metazoa; phylum Chordata; class Lepidosauria; order Squamata; family Sphaerodactylidae; genus Euleptes; species Euleptes europaea. Next base: position 45,930,015 of record NC_079325.1, on the reverse strand, counting down.
CTTTTTCATCATGCCTCAAGGGAGACCTCAAGGTCCCTCTCCTCAAATACCTTTTTAATTGTATTGTAATTTTTCTGTTTTGTTTTTATGAGCAGAGGGTGCTTTGGGAACCAACTTTTGATTGAAAAAGCAATGCATATTGAGTCTGAGAATTCATCCACCTAGTTCAGTATTGTCTGACGAAAATGGTTTTTGGGGGAATTTCGAGCAGAGAAACCAAAGACTGAACCTTGGATCATTATCAAAGCATGTGTTCTGGCTGTGAATCACATCTCCTGGGCACAATGCACGCACTGGTTCACATTGCTCTCATGCTTTTTGATTCTAGGTGTAAGCTTTTTGAGCCATTGTTAGTGCCGCTCCGCACAGTTAGGGTTGCCTCACCCAGTGGCATTTGCAAAGCGAAGCCGAATTTAGCTGACTTTTAAAAAAATTACCACAGTGAGCTAAGTGTGCACTGAAATCTGCCAAGATTGAGCTCTTCCGACTCCTGCCGTGTCTCATGTGTTAGATGTGAGTAGTAGAAGCAGTAAACCTGTTTTACCTTGCTGGGTGGGGCGGGGGGCTACTCGTGGTGCTCTCCAGTCATATACAAATGATGGTGTGAACTGATCCTCTGTGTGTGATGCATAATCTGTACCTGTGGCATGTCCTGCATTATATGACGATGGATGTGTTGCATTTGGTTGTGGCTTCCCTGCAGCACATCAACCTGTTGAATGTGTAATCCAGGTACCCTTTCTCTGTGTATTTTCTTTGAGCAGAGACCCAGCGCGGTATAGTGGTTAAGAGCAGTGGACTCTAATCTGGAGAACCAGGTTTGATTCCCCACTCTTCCATACGAGCAGTGGATTCTAATCTGGTGAACTGGGTTGGTTCACCACTCCTACATATGAAACCAGCTGGGTGACCTTGGGCTAGTCACAGCTCTCTTAGAGCTCTCTCAGCCCCACCTATCTTACAGGGTGTCTGTTGTGGGGAGAGGAATTGTAAGCCGATTTGATTCTCCTCAAATGGCAGGAAAAAATCGGTATAAAAAAACAACTCTTCACTTGATCTTGGCTGAATGGCAAAGAAGCAGTGGTGTGTGCCTGTAATCCCAACTTCCGGGGAGGCTGAGGCCGGCGGATCATGTGAGCTCAGGAGTTCTGGGCTGCAGCAGGCTATGCCAATCGGGTGTCCGCACTATGTTTGGCATCAATATGGCAAGCCATGGGGAGCTGTGGCCTGCCAGGTTGCCCGAGGATGGTGAACCGGCCCAGGTCGGAGACGGAGCAGGTCAAAAACCCAATACTACTACTACTACTACTACTACTACTACTACTACTACTACTACTTCTTCTTCTTCTTCTTCTTCTTCTTCTTTCTTCTTCTTCTTCTTTCTTCTTCTTCTTCTTTCTTCTTCTTCTGTCAGCAAGGCTGATCCTGTGACCCTAGGCAGATGATGAGAGGGAGGGCACCTTGACCATCTTCTGGGCATGGAGTAGGGGTCACTGGGGATGTAGCGGGGGAGGTAGTTTGGAATGTCCTGCATTGTGCAGGGGGTTGGACTAGAGGACCCTTGTGGTCCCTTCCAACTCTGTGATTCTATGAATCTATTCTCCTTCTCCTTCTTCTCCTTTTTCTCCTACTTCTTCTCCTCCTCCTCCTCCTCCTTCTCCTTCTCCCTCATGGTTCAGACCATGTAATACTGCTCCTTCAATGTCTGCAGTGGCTTCCTATCCGTTCCTGTGCCCCCTGTCTTCAAAGTCTTCCCTCTCCCTGACTCTTCCACACTTAAAAGATGTTGAGTAGCAGGGTTGGGAAAGAAAGTTGTGCTTAGGCCTCATAGAACCATTGTTCAAAAGAATGACGGAATCATTGTTTGAAAGACGCTTTGCAGAATGTTGGAGAATTGGGAGGTCTCCCTGATGGCCCCCGTTCTTTTTTGGGGGTGCAGTTGAAAGCCAGTCCTTCCATGGCAGCAAGGGGGGTCTTCCAGAGAAGAACTTGTCTTTGCAACAGGCCAGATGGGGGAATCTGGTGTTCATTAGTGTGGGCTTGTGTTTGCATAGCAAATTTATTTTCTTTTTAAAAGTTTTATAACCTTTTCCTTACTGGACAGAAGATCTTCGTAATTTGCCTTAATGCATCATGGTGCTGGTTATGGTTCAGCTCATCTCCAGGAATTCTGTAACACAGACTTAATTGAGAACTGCTCTTAAGCTACATTCACCCCCCTTCTGCCCCACAGAATGTTTTTTTCTTTGTACTTGAAAGAAACAAATAAGGGTAAAATTGGAGTGCAGTTTAATAAGGGTTCAGTATAGATTGATCGTGCTGAGTGGTTTCCTTTTTAATCATTTGGGAGATTCTGTGCTTGCCAGGAAGATGAAATTAAAAGGGGAGGGTAGAATTGGATCAGAGTTCCAGGTGGTAGAAATCAAGTATATATCACCAGGAGAACAGATTACCCAATTTAAGAACATTGAAGCAAATCCATTTGGATCCTGAGTCCATGTTTGTCTTGGTGCACATCCCTCTGCTGACTCAATATAACTTTCCTAGGGGATGCCAACCAAATTATAATAATCAATATATCCGTTTTCAAACCATGACATAAATGATTGTGATAGAGCTGCAAAATGGAGCTAGGGACAGACCAGCAGGACTTCTCGAAAAGCCTGAAGGAAGTCCCAGGGTTGCAGAAAAATCAGAAATTTTGATTAAAAAAAATAGAAGATTAAAATCTCCCTCCCCCCCAAAAAACCCAGAAACAACACCTGTAGATTTAAGAAAAGAATGCCCATGGAACTCTCAATGGCTGTTTGGGGTTGCTAGGCAACCCCAGAAATATTGCCAAGCTTTGGTTTCTACAAAGTAAAGCCATGCGGATCGGAGGAGAGCAGGAGTGAACTGGGAGGCCAAAACAGCCCTAGAAAAAGTCTTGCCCCCACCTATACTGTCATGTCCCTGGTGAAGGTAGACTCAACGGTGGCAGCCCCAGGGGCAACTACCAGAAACTCAATTCTCACACAACTTGGCCTACCCCAGTGGAGGTAGCCACTGTGTAACTCGGCCTGATGGCAGCCAGTGCAAAACTGTGCCTGGCGCTGGCTACCAGGCAACCCAGCAAGACTTTTCCTGGAGACAGGCTGTCAGGAGCAGGGAAGGAGGGAAAGCTGAAGACAGGAGGGCAGGTAAAGGTAGGTTGGGTGGTAGGAGGAAAGGGGAGAAGGAAGCAGGAATAGGGAAAAGGCAATAGAGGCTGCCAGGGAAGGGAATGAGGAAATAGCGGGGGAGATACCCTCCACAAGTTCTTGCTGGTCCCCCCATTTGCCCTTTTCTACTTGCCTGCGAAATTCCTGGCCATAATAGCAGAGACAGCAGAGCCAGTATAGATTTCCAGCTGTGTGTTTCAAGAAGACTAGCACCTTGGATTATTCTTTTTAAGTCATGCCGTGATTATATCCTAGACATGGCTAAAATGTGAATCACTGTGATTTAGTGGTAGAAAATAGCAAGAGTCCAGTAGGACCTTCAAGACTAACAAGATTTCTGGCAAGGTACGCGCTTTCGTGAGTCACAACTCACTTCTGCATGAAAGCTCATACCGTACCAGAAATTGTGTTAGTCTTGAAGGTCCTACTGGACTCTTGCTTGAAAAGCAGTAGAAGCTACAGACAGACTAACATGGCTGGCTGCTCATTGTGATTTAGTGGCTAGAGTGTTGGTCTGGGATCTGGGAGACCCAGCTTCAAGTCTAAACGGAGCTGTGAAGCCGCTGGGTGACCTTAGGCAAGTCACTTTCTCCCAGCTGAAACCACCTCATAGGGTTGTGAAGGGACTATGTATGGGATCGTGACCTCCTTGGAATGATGCAATAAAAGTGTCTCAAATAACAGCAACAAAACGTTCAGAATCACGTGGCTCTATGCATGTGCTGTAGCTGTTCTCTGTGCGTACAGTCCAGTGCACAATGTGTATGTTTACTGCCGTAGAGATTGTAACAACAGATTCATAGTGACGTTCCATGGAGACAATATTAATTCATTTTTATTTACACCGTGCCTTTTGTTTGTGGTCTCCCACCCGGGTGCTGGCCAGACCGAGACCTGCTGGATTTCTCCAAGGATCCATGCCCTGGCACCACCCAATTTGCAACGGCGGTTGAGGTGCCTCTAATTTAGTTTTTTTTCAGTAGGCTTCTGAAACATTTTTTTCCTCCTTCCCATACACTTTGATCATGGATGATGGCTGAGACACGGTGCGGCCGTACCTTCATCTTCAGCTAACAACGGAGAAACCGCACAAATCCATGGGGCTTGAGATTTCCCCTATTTGTATATCTGTACTCTCAAGAGGAATCACTGCTCTGCTGTTGTTCTATGCTTAGCTGACCGTTGGCGCACTGCCGGCTGCCCTTAATTAATTGAGGTTTTATTGTTTACATGGTGTGGGCATGTGCAGGTTTCAAATACCTGGGAAGTTTCCAGTGTTTTGTTGTTCTGCTACCAGGTCCGATGATTAACGGTGCTGTGAAAAGTTCAAAAGCAGAGGCACCGTGGGTGGGAGATGCTTCACGCACTGGGCTGCTCATCTTCAATTTGTTGCTTGGTGATCCAATAAAAAGGACTGGCTGATGACATCTGCTGGGATCTTAATTTCTTGGCTTACTTTTCAAGGTGCCACAGAACCATGGGAAAACCTTCCTACAGTAATATGTTGTGATTTTTTAAAATATATTGTCAGTTTTATGGCTGCTTTTAATTGTTCTTGAACAAGGTGTGTTGCATTGTCTCTCTTTTAACTTAATTTGGGCTTGCTAGCCACTTTGGCCTTTTAGAAAGTAAATTTTGCTAGCCACTTTGGCCTTTTAGAAAGTAAAATTTATTCCTATGTGGCCGAAGGCAACATCCACTGAGTAGCACATTATAAACAAAAAGAAATATGTACAGGAAAATAAAATCTGGAAGGATTAACATTGATATAAACCACCAAAACGACATCATTTATGGGATTCTGCTCTGGAGCGATCTACCTTAGCCCTTATTTTTTTGCTGCCAGAGCAAACAATGATGTTCTATGAGATATATACTCTGGAGTCAGACAACAAGAATATGATTTTCTCCTTTTCAGAATGGAGGTTTGTACCTCTGGTAGCCCATCAAGAAACTTAACCCTGGGCTGTGCCTAGAGTGGACTTTGACTTTTTATGCAGGGACGTTTCCCCGTGGTCACCCTTGCCGACTGCTTTGGGGCTTCCTTTTGGTTACACATGCCTTTTCCACCCGTCAGAGGTTGCCTCGCTCTCCCTGTGTGTTTTGCCCGTGTTTTCCAGATGCTGTTTCAGCCGTAATCTGAAAAATGCAGGCAAAATGTGTGGGGAGAGCGAGGCAACCTCTGACTGTTGGAAATGCTTGCATCTCAAAAGGATGCCCCACAGCAGTCGGCAGGGGTGACCGTGGGGAAACGTCCCTGCATAAAAGGCCTTTGAAAGCCTTTGTGTCAAGAGGTATGTGTAAATAAATAGGCACTTGAGGAAGCATTGATGGAAAAGATGCCATAAGGGGAAAGGAATGTGCTCGCCCACTTTGACTTCATCTCCCTCGCCTTTCTCCATGTAGTGTCCAGAGGAGCTGAGGCCCATGAAGGATGGTACTGGCTGCTATGACTACTCCAAAGGGATTGATTGTTCTGACGGCTTCAATGGGGGTTGTGAACAGCTGTGCCTCCAGCAGACGCTTCCTCTCCCATCGGACCCTCTGTCCAGTACCATCTACATGTTCTGCGGGTAAGCGTCCTGGGACTCTGGTCATTTATGCATGGGAGTTTTACCTGAGGTTCGTTGCTTGTTGGACCCACAGTTTCCAGTTGGGAATCTCTGCACCAGCAGTCTCCAAACTCAGATCAAGTCATGTCCCTTTAAATGCTGCTTTGTAATTGGCTTACTTCACAGTGCTCACTGTGAGAGAGGATTCCCCCCCCCAAAAAAAAACCCAATTGCTGCATAAAAAGCATTTTAAGATCAAAAAAACAAAAAATAGAGCAATCCTCCTCCTCCTCTTCTTGTTCTTGCCAAGTTTTGATTATTGTGGCATTAACTGAATTTGAGATGGCGAGAAAGGAAGAATAGGGGAGGTGTGAGAAGAAGAGTTGGTGTTTATACCCTGCTTTTCAGTACCTTAAGGAGTGTCAAACCAGCTTACAATCTCCTTCCCTTCCTGTCCCCACAACAGACGCCTTGTGGGGTAGGTGGGGCTGAGAGAATTTGGAGAGAACTGTGACTGGCCCAAGGTCACCCAACAGACTTCATGTGGAGGAGTGGGGAAACCAACCCGGTTCACCAGATTAGAGTCTGCCACTCATGTGGAGGAGTGGGGAATCAAACCTTGTTCTCCAGATGAGTCCACTGCTCTTAACCAGTACACCACGCTGGGTGACATGCGGGAGTGATGATTAGGAGGCACCGGGAACAGGCAGCCAGATATGCTCCCATCCCCCTCCTCCTCTGCAAGTCACTGACAGCTCTTTCCACTTAGTTTCTGAATCTTCCACCAAAAGGGAATGATAAAGAATGGACGGATGCCTTGTAAAAGCAAAATCTGTGCAGTGTGCTGCGGTTCGGGCATGTTGCTATGAAAGGAGGTTTACAGGTGACTAGTTTACCATCATGGACACCTACCGAATCATTGACATCAGGCTGCTTTGCTCCATCTGGACGTTACTTCCACATGCCTTAGCCCCCACCCCATGCTTCATTGCCCTGAGGACTTACTGGCAGGAGAGATGACAGCACAGCCGTTGAGAGGGCACATGCCTACACGTGGCTTGCCCTTGGCTGGCATCCACTGCGAATTCTAGGTTTGCCCCCTGTTTGGGAATCAAATTCTTTCTGGCAATGGATGCAAGGGACACCCCATATACTAACATAAGAGCATAAGAAAAGCCTTGCTGGATCAGACCAAGGCACAACAAGTCCAGCTGTCTGTCCACACAGTCGCCAACCAGGGGCCTCTAGGAAGCCCACAAACAAGATGACTGCAGCAGCAGCAGCATCCTGCCTGTGTTCCACAGCACCTAATATAATGGGCATGCTTCTCTGATCCTGGAGAGAATAAAAGCTACTGATACAGGAAGGATATTTTAGAACATCTCTTGACATTTCAGTCCCTTACAGTTTAGGGAGTCAGAGAGGCATTGCCTGCACCCCTTCCCAGTATCCTCAAAGCCCCCTCCCCATTCTGTATGTATCTTGGCAGCTGCTGCTGTCTCAACACCACTTTGACCTTCAGAGGAGCGTATGCTGTGGATTTGTGCAATGAAGAAGCAAATTCCTAAAAGTAACTCTGAAGAACATCTGTCAATTCCTGACACGTCCAGGTGCTCAGGCGGTAGAGTTCTTGCCGCATTCCAGCCCTTCATGGTTCCCCAGGGCTTTGGGTTCATCAACTACTTTTTTACAGCTCTATTGCTCAGAATAGTGAAGAATAAGTAAAGAGTAAACTACATTTTACAGGGTGAGCAATGAGTCCAATAAGAAAAGCTGAAGCACGTGGTCATCAGAGCTCTGCTTTCCAGCCAAACAAGGAAAATTATCTAGTGTGACCTGATGTTGTATTGATGGACAAGGGGTGTAAGAATGGCCGCACCGTGAGGCCAGCAGTTTACCTAGCAACGTTCTTTCTTGTGATGAGCAATCCATCTAAAGTCAGAGGCAAAGTATCTGGTTTTAGTCCCTGTCACCTGATAATAAGAGAAATTGGTTCTTGTAGGTTATCCGAGCTGTGTGATCGTGGTCTTGGTATTTTCTTTCCTGACGTTTCGCCAGCAGCTGTGGCAGGCATCTTCAGAGGAGTAACACTGAAGGACAGTGTCTCTGCTGATGAAACGTCAGGAAAGAAAATACCAAGACCACGGTTACACAGCCCGGATAACCTACAAGAACCAATGAACTCTGACCGTGAAAGCCTTCGACAATATTTTAATAAGAGAAATGTTTAGCCTGAAGAGAAGGCTGAGAGGTGATGTGATAGCCATCTTCAAGTACTTGAAGGGCTGTCATATAGAGGATGGTGCCAAGTTGTTTTCTGTTGCCCCAGAGGGTCGGACCAGAACCAACAGGTCAAAATTAAATCTAAAGCGTTTCCATCTAGACATTAGGAAGAATTTTCTAACAGTTAGAGCAGTTCCTCAGTGGAACAGGCTTCCTTGGGAGGTGGTAAGCAAGAGACATTCAGAGGTGGTTTGCCATTGCCTTCTTCTGCATAATGACCATGGTATTCCTTCGAAGTCATTGATTAAAATACTTACCAGGGCTGACCCTGCTTAGCTTCTAAATTCTGGCGAGATCATGCTATCCAGGTCAAGGTGTGCCCACTCACGCACAGACACCCATATAATTCTTTTTGAAGAATCTATATTTCTGTTATTATTCTGGACCTGGGAGCTCTGCTCCCTGACCTGGTCTAGGATACTTCAGAGCATCTCTCTATATTGGGTCTTCGTAGAATCATAGAGTTGGAAGGGGCCATACAGGCCATCTAGTCCAACTCCCTGCTCAATGCTGGATTAGCCTAAGTCATCCCTGGCAAGTGTTCATCCAGCTGCTGCTTGAAGACTATCAGTGAAGGTGAGCTCACCACCTCCTTAGGCAGCTGATTCCACTGCTGAACTACTCTTACTGGAAAAAAAAAATACCCTATATTCAGCTGATATCTTTCTGCCCTTAATTTATTCCAATTATTGTGAATCCTATCCTCCGCTGCCAACAGAACAGTTTCCTACCCTCTTCTTAGAGACAGCCTTTCAAATACAAAGAACAATCATGTCTCCCCCCTCAATTTCCTCCTTTCCACCAGACTGAGCATTCCCCTCAGTCTTTCCTCATAGGGCTTGGGCTCCAGGCCCCTGAACATCCTCATCACTTCCCTCTGCACCCGCTCCTTTCTGTCCACATCCTTTTTGAAGTAAGGCCTCCAGAACTGCACACAATACTCCAGGTGCGGCTTTACCAATGTGGTCAGGGGACTATGACATCCTGTGATTTGGATGTTATGCCCCATTGCTACACCCAAAAACCACATTAGCGGGGTTTTTTGCCACTGCATCACACTGACTGCTCATATTCAGCTTTCAGTCCACCTATTTCCCCCAGATCTTGTTCACACACACTGCTGCCCAGAGGTGTATCCCCCATTCCAATATGTGTCCTACTTTCTGTGACCCAAATGTAGAACTCTGCACTTATCTTTGTTGAATTGCATCATGTTCACGTCCACTTTCCCACTGTGTTCAGATCTACTTGAATTCTATCTCTTATCTTCTGGGGTGTTCGCTACTCCTCCCAATTTGGTGTCACCTGAAAATTTAATGAGTAGTCCCTCCACCCCCTCATCCAGATCATTTAAAAAAAAATATTGAAAAGTTGTGGGCCCAGAACTGAGCCCTGTGGCACCCCACTGGACACCTCTTTCCAGTCAGTTGAAATGCCATTGACAACTACTCTTTGAGTGCAGTTCTCCAACCAGTTCCACATTTCAGTTCCTGACAGGGTCCCACCCCCAGTCAGAGGGTAACTGAGCAATCTGCACTTCTCCCCAGTATCCTTAAAGTCTGCTGCACATCTTGAAGATAGAATGTGGTAAAATCCAGTATTTTAAAAAAATGACTGGATTTTTATCCCACCCATCCTCTAAGAAGCTCAGGGTAGAGTGTATCCCTCCCTGCATTATGTTATTCTCACAGCAACCTTTTGAGGTAGGCTAGGCTGAGGGAGGGTGTCTGGCCCAAGGTTACCCAGTAGGCTTTCTAGATGAGTTGGAATTTGAGTACAGGTTGGCACAGGTATAGTACAGTACTCTAATTCCTACACCACACCAAGTGTTTAAGAGTGGTGGACTCTAATCTGGAGAACCAGGTTTGATTCCCCGCTCCTCCACATGAGCGGTGGGCTCTAATCTGGTGAACCGGGTTGTTTTTTCCCATTCCTACACATGAAGCCTGCTGGGTGACCTTGGGCTAGTCACAGTTCTCTTCGAGCTCTCTAAGCCTCACCTATCTCACAAGGTGTCTGTTGTGGGGAGAAGAAAGGGAAGGAGATGGTAAGTTGGTTTGATTCTCCTTAAAAGGTAGAGAGAATCGGTATATAAAAAACCAATTCTCCTCCCCCTCCTCCTCCCCCTCCTCCGCATATACTCCAGCAGCAGATCCTTCCAAAAGGCAGCCCAAAATGATAGCTCTCGGGGAACTCATAACCCAGTAGGTAGGGCTTTGTAAACCACCTGAGGGTGCTGACTGATAAACTGAAGACTTGTGACCTAGACCATCTGAACCAGGCCTTTGATTCTTGAGGCAAACAAAGAATCTCAATTCAGCACCATGGAGAGCAACCAGCTTCACTGACACCCATCCCTGATGCCAAGAGGTAATACAATGGCCAAAACCTTGCTTTAAAAAAAAAAAATCTTTTCTGGAACCTGGTAATCTAAATGAATCTACTGGTGCTTATGATTCTTTCATAAAGGTACTCCCCATAAAGGAAAGCCAACCGAACCAACTCTTCTTCAAAGTGCTTTTGCAGCATGGTGCTTAGAACCTAGGAACTCCCCCTTGCCATTAAATGTGGGGCCTCGTCCATTATGCTTTTCTCCTCGTAAAGGAGAGCCGATCTTCTTGGTGAAATATACACCAAAATCTTAAATGGGAACTGAAACGCCCCAGAGATTTTTGTTTTGGCTTAGCCCGCCTTCCTCAGCTGAGCTCTGCCAACCCCATTTACTCCATTGCCATGTCAGCAAGGGGATTGGCCCATGCCCTTTGCTTCCCATTTATAAACTGACTAAAGAGCCCAGATGGTTTCAGCATCACTTGTGTTGTCTCATAAAGTCTAAACAAATATCCTTTTTTTCCACTTTCCCCCATCCCTTACAGCATGCACCTGGGCCTACTCGGTCTCATGTGCTTCTTCCACCTCCCATTTATGAGATCTGAGATTTGACTTCCTGAACATCAGCTTTCATATTTGTGTTCTCCTCCCTATGAGTTGGTGTGGCAGAGCTTCAGCCGGACTGGCTTTTGTTTGTCGCTCATTGTCCCTTTTGTGTTGGTTCTCTCTCTCTCTCTCTCTCTCAGCTGCGTCGAGGAATACAAGCTGGCTCCAGATGGCAAGTCCTGCCTCATGCTGTCGGACGTCTGCGAGGGCCCCAAATGCCTCAGACCGGATGCAAAATTCAACGACACCCTCTTTGGGGAAATGCTGCACGGCTACAACAACAGAACCCAACATGTCAACCAAGGGCAGGTTTTCCAGATGACATTCAGGTAGGTGTTGTACACACACATCATTTTAGTGGAGTGATACAGATGTGCAAGTGCAAATTCTTATGGTCAGAATGGTGCATTTGCAGTGATATATATCTCCATATGTTCCTGTGCATGCCTGGGCATGTGTTAGCATTTGAAAGACATCGCAGCTTTTAGCCCCAGAACTTAAATTCTATGTCTGGAAGAAGTGTTGCCTGGAGTTCTGAAAGAATTTTGCAAGAAACTCAAGTCTTAGGAATGTAACAAAATTTTTCAGGGTTGTTCTGCTTCCTTTGGCCACAAGTAAGGACTGGGGAAGGAAAGCTAGCACTGTTATAGCAGGTGGAAGTCCAGATTGGGGGCGAGACTTGTGATATCTGCATCATGGCTATGAGTCCTGAACCTCCACCCAGATCTGGGGAGGGGCTATGGCTCACTGGAAGAGCCTCTGGTTAGTATGCAGAAGGTCCCAGGTTCAATCTCCAGAATCTCCAGTTAAAGAGATCATGTTGTAAAGGATGCGAAAGACCTCTACCTGAGACTCTGGAGAGCCACTGCCAGTCCGAGTAGACAATACCAACCTTGATAGACCAGTGGTCTGATTTGGTATGAGGCAGCTTCGTGTGCAAGCGTACCTGCATGTATGTGCACCTCCACACACCTTTGTAACAGCAGGAACTTAGTTTGGATTTTTTTCCCACGTCTCACGGCAACAGCAAAGCTACATAGCTGCAAATGATAACAGCCTGCCTCCCATTCACAAGTGTATGCTCTTATTTGTATATAACCCTTTAAACTTATCTCGATTAACAGCTTGCAGTAACAGCAAATAGATTGTCTTATATTAGATCCATTCTTATTTATACCTTTAAAAGTTAGAAAAGGGGGCTCAGTTTTAGAAGTGTTTTGTGCTTTCCCCCTGAAATGTACATGATGCGCGCTATTACGTTTCTGCACTCTCCAGCCTGTTCAGTGAAATTTCTCCTGTTTTAAGGCTTTGTTGACATGTTTCCTTCCCCCCCCCTTTATTCTCTGCTCTTATGACAAGTCTTGAACACAGACAATTCCATCAAGAGAACAACAACAACCAAAAAGAGTAACAATAATAATAACAATAAGTACGTCTATGGCAACTAGGGCATCAGGTTGTTCATATTTCCATAAACTTTCTTTTTAAAAATATTTTATTATTTTTAAAACAAATACAACACACATACAACATGCACTCCTCATACAAAATCGATGCTCCATATCCACAACAAGATCCTCATAAAATACCCAATATTAAATACCAAATAGGAGTGGAACTTATTCATTCTACGTCATCTAGTATTAATCTTTACATCTACACAAGCAGGTAAATCTTTAGCTAAGCAAAATCCACCTACAATCTGTGTACTGCTGAAATTATCTAATATGATTTTATATTGTTAAATTGATGCCAATTACTTGGCCTGGCAGTTTCTTATAACCAAATCTAATACTTTATATCTGTATCTATATATAACAGTTAATATAGTCAGCAGTTTCCATAAACTTTCAAGCACTGGAAAAGGTATTCTGCAGCATGCAGTCGTGACCACAGCGATGTGTTCTGTTCAGTTCCAACCTGGAACAAAGGATATTGTGCCCGGGAAATGGACTGAAGGCATCTGATGCAGCTTGTATCTGAAGCTAAGATCTGGGCCTGTCGAAGAAGCCTGCCGGCCTTGAACTCATTTGAGGAAGGGTGGAATCACTGTGATGCATTTTAAAAAAACTTGCTGAGTCCGACCTCTGTCTTGATCCGATGAGCCGTTGAATTGATGAGCCTCCGAGCAGCCATGTCCGCACACGGGCAGACTTGGATATATGACTGCTTTACCTCCTATGGCTCAAGATGGACACCTGGTTATACGGGCAGAGGGAAGGTCCTTCAGAGTCCTTTGGAAAGATTCCTCTGGCAACAGTCTGACCCTGTACCCTTTTGCTGTGCTCCAGATTTTGAGAAGCTCGGTTTTTATACCAGCTCCAGGGAAGGGGCCTGCTCTCCTGGAACTGTGCAGTGATTTTGTGGAGTGATTAAAAACTAGGGAAGTTCAGCCCCCAAGGCTACGTAGTAGCCATAAATACAGAGGTTTTTATAACTCTTCCCTCCCCCCACCTCCTCTTTTCCTTCTTTATGGTCTGAGCTGCTCAATTTCATTCTCAGTTTTACTGGCGAGCTGAAGTTGGATACTGCGAGAGGCCGCTGAGTCAATGACAGCTGGCACGAGGAGAGTCCTGCGAGTCATCTGCTGACTTAGCAGCCCTGTTCTCCACTGCCCTCCTCACTAGATCAAGGATGCTGCTGCAAATCTTACAGGCTCTTCATGTCACAATAGGCAGCGGTTTGTTCGGGAGAGGCTGCCCCGGGGCCTTTGACAGCTTTCCGGGGGCCTTGGAGGATAATTAGGGAGAAATTCTGGGAGAGCATCTGTGTTCATCTATAGCAGGGAGAAAGCAAAGGCAGCCCTGGAATCAGAAAAGGGAGGGGGAGATGGGGCTGTCAACAGGACATTGAACTGCACAATGAAGAAATATTTTGTTAACCAGAGTGGCAATCCAGATGCTTTCTGTCCTTTGAGCAGACTCCTTTCTAATTGTTTTGAGTGTCCTTCGGTAAATGATAAGATTTCGAAACTTGAAATGCTGTCGAAGTTTGTTGAGAAATGGGGAAAGGGCTGTGGCTTAGTGGAAGAGCCTCTGCTTTGCATGCAGAACATGAACACATGAAGCTGCCTTATACTGAATTAGACCCCTGGTCCATCAAAGTCAGTATTGTCTACTCAGACCGGCAGTGGCTCTCCAGGGTCTCAGGCAGAGGTCTTTCACATCACCTACCTGCCTAGTCCCTTTAACTGGAGATGCCGGGGATTGAACCTGGGACCTTCTGTATGCCAAGCAGAGGCTCTGCCACTGAGCCACGGACCCTCCCTGGTTCAATCCTCACCATCTCTGTCTAAAGGGATTGGAGGTGATATGAAAGTCCTCCACCTGAGACCTTGGAGAGCTGCTGTCAGTCTGAGTAGACTGTACTGGCCTTGATGGGCCAGTGGTGTGACTCAGAAGAAGTGGTGTGTGTTCATCTGTGTTCAAGAAGGAATGTTGGATATAGCTAGCTGTAAAAAAAGTGTATAGTGTTCTCCAGAAGAGAGGCGTACAAGAAAGATGAGGACATTTGGTTGGACTTGATGGTGTATTTCTTCTATTGTGTGAGATATTTGTTGGAACTTTATTATGTTGTTTATGATTAATACATTATATTGATTTTTTTTTAAAGAAACTTGAAATGCAAGTTGAGATTCTTGGACATTTGAGGAATTCATGTATTTATTATTTATTTATTTTAACTCCTGTCCAGAGGACTTCAGAGTAGTATGTGTATGTGTGTAAAGTGACATCATCACACCTGACAAGGTAACCCCAAGGCAAGAGACTGAGTCTTCTTCTTCCTCCTCCTCCTCCTCCTCCTCCTCCCAAGTTCTGAGGAAGGCATAGTTTCTGATTTATCGGTCGGTTCAGAAGATGCCATGTTAGAGGTCAGAGGTTGCACAACCATCCCCTTGTGGAAACGAAGATCCTTTGCCATCTTAGCTGCAGGCTCCTCCCACCGTACTGGACTGAGTGCGAGTTATAGATGGAATGAGATGAGATGGGAGAGCTTCTTCTTTTTCTTCTCTCCCCATAGCCTCCAAAATAGTGAGCTACAAACGCATGAGGAGCATGCTCAGCCTGCTCCCTCATGTCCTTTGACGCTCGGAGCTGTTCTTCCTTGTGCACAAAAACAGAGTTGATCAACGTAGGTGAGGTGTGCCACTGTGCAGTTACCAATGTATCTCCTTTCTGCCTTGTAGAATGGAAAAAACAACACTCCTCACTCTAGAACTGCTGTGCATGATACACATGTTGCAAAGCACTGTGCATAGCAGTATACATTTTGTGTGGGTGTCTTTCGACACCTCAATGCTATGTCCCTTTCTGATGATTAAATTGCTGGTGCTAATTTTCTGGATTTAAGCAGATGCTCTTAGCCTGTGTGTGCACTTCTGCGTATGGCATCTGGATGTGGCGTCTTCGTCTAGTTGCTGTGCTGGGACGGGAGCCATGGGGTTGAAACAACATTACATCACCCGATGACAACGGATGAAAAGGGAAGCTTAATAAGGGAGGAATTATTAACTTAAATGATGCTGTTCCCCCCCCCATTTTCATTGATATTCAAGGACCTCTCAAAGCATCAAGGGTACCAGCTGTTCAAGAAGCCCTTAATTTGGTGCCTGTGAAACATAGCAGGAAACCGCCTAATATTGGGGATTAAAAGCTTGTTTCGGCGAAGCAGGAGCACGCTATCAGAATCAAGGGGCTGCATCTTTTAGGGAGAGTTATAGTTCCTTGCATCCCTTAGCTGCAAGAATGAGTCAGCCTCCTTCCTGGGTTTCTGTAACTTCCTGAATAAATAGGAACTTCACCGTCTTATTCATGTGATGGCAGGGAATGAGAACAGGCATTGGCTGCTGGGCAGTCTTTTCCCTGTGCCTTGATCCAGGTATCTTCTGGTACCGTACACATGTGGCCAACTTGAGAGGGTGAGCTAGGCAGGAAAGAAGAGGGAGACCCAGAGAGATGTGGATGGAGGCAACAGAGCAAGAGTGGATGGACCCAGTGTGAATTAAAGCTAACGATGCAATAAACGTACATCCTAGAAGAGAGCCAGCATGGTGTAGTGGTTAAGAGCAGTGGCGTGGAGTGGTGGAGTCTGATCTGGAGAACCAGGTTTGTTTCCCCACTCCTCCACGTGAGCGGTGGAGGCTAATCTGGTGAACTGGATTTGTTTCCCCACTTCTACACATGAAGCCAGCTGGGTGACCTTTGGCGAGTCACACTCTCTCTGCCTCACCTACCTCACAGGGTGTGTGTTGTGGGGAGGGGGAGGGAAGGAGATTGTAAGCCAGTTTGATTCTTCCTTAAGTGGTAGAGAAAGTTGGCATATAAAAAAACAACTCTTCTTCCTCCTCTTCCTCTTCCTCCTCCTCTTCTTCTTCTTCTTCTTCTTCTTCTTCTTCTTCTTCAGTTTTTGAGTGCCACAAAAAGAACTTCACCCCCCTTAATAGAGCTTTCCCTTCCCCTCTCCCTTTCTCATTCATGATCCTGCTGTTTCTGTTTCAGTGATGTTTTTAGGGCTTCTTTCTTCTTTGCTGTGCGATCTCAGCCAATTAGGATCACATAGGAAATGTGTCAGTGATGACATGGCACCAATCAGAGTTGGCTTCCTGATGGACTCACAAGGCTTTATGTTGGCCTCAGTTGGAAGGGAAGGGAGAACAGAGGCATGAGTCCCTATTGCTGAAAGAAGGGAGGCAATGCTCACTACCATCTTGTGCGGTTCAGTTGCTTCCGTGGCCCACCAACATCACACAGCAAGGCTTCCCCTATAATGTAACAGTAGTCATGCATACTTAAGAGATTATGGGTGTAACAGAATTGGGATTGGCATCTCCAGCAGCCTTCTATCTGAACTAGCTAACAACATATCATTGGATTGGGGCAAGGGGGAGTGGGGCCTGTTGCCTAGACAATGGGGTCGGCATGCAACCTGCTTTGCAAACTCTTCTATGCCCTTACAAAAAGGACCAGTTTGGGAGGCTTTAAGAGAGGAGTGGACATGTTCATGGAGGATAGGGCTGTCCATAGCTACTAGTGGGATTGGATACTAGTCGTGACGCCTGCCTATTCTCTTGAGGAACAGAGGAGCATGCCCATTATATTAGGTGCTGTGGGACACAGGCGGGATAATGCTGCTGCAGCTGCCTTGTTTGTGGGCTTCCTAGAGGCACCTGGTTGGCCACTGTGTGAACAGACTGCTAGACCTCATGGGTTTTGTTCTGATCCAGCATGGCTTTTCTTATGTTCTTATGTGTGAACAGACTGCTGGACTTGATGGGCCTTGGTGCTATGTTAGAGGGAAAATTCAAGAAGGTACCCAGGGCAGAGAGACTATGCCCCTGCAAATCCGGGGATTTAGAAACCACTGAACATGTTCTCCTGAACTGTAACTATTACACTATACCCCGTTCTAAGTTTATTGAGCCCCTCATACTGAGAATGGGACCCGTCAGGGAAAGGGAAAAGATAGAAAAGCTCCTACAAGGAGATAATCCCTCAATCACCTCTCAGGTAGCAAAATTTTGTACGGCTGCAATGATAACTCGTTGCCACAGAGTAGTCTCTTAGTCCAAATGGCAGATGTAACTCGGATATTATTTATTTTATTATTTTTATTTTTTAAGTGATTAAAACTCGGACTGTAAACCTTTGTCGGTAAGACCATTTTAGTCCATGTATCTTGTTTTATCTGGCCAAGGGCCACAAATAAACTATCTGAATCTGAATCTTGATAGGCCTTGGTCTGATCCAGCATGGCTTTTCTTATGTGTGAACAGACTGCTGGACTTGATGGGCCTTGGTCTGATCTAACATGGCTTTTCTTATACTCTCATGATGGTGACAATTTTTGAAGAGTTAGGGAATTTTCATGAACGAGGGAAACGTTTGGGGGGAAATGCATGCTCTCTCACACACCATCGCACAACTCGCCTCAGTATGGGCTCAGCACTAATTAAATGTGCAAAAATATAGGGGAAACAGAACTTTGGAATGGGGAGAGATCAAACAAACCAGCTACTGGAAAATATATTTTCTCGCTTCTTGTTGGATGCAAAGACATCAAAGGAAGATTTTTAGATCACTTCCAAGCAATCAGTTTTTCAGCCCTTGTTGAAACTGCAGCAGGCGATCACAAAGGAATAAACATTGCATTTTGCTGCTCCCCCCCACCCATGTTATGTTGGTGAACGATTAATAAACATTGGGGGGATTGCTTGCAGTCACGCAGCTTTATTTAGTTGGGGGGCTCAGCTCTGGATCCAAGATGTAAAGAGTGATCACAAACCTATCTCCCTTTTTCTTCTCTCCAGGGCGCCTGTTTTGCTTAGCAGTGGGGCAGAGCTCAAGCCTTTGCTAGCTTTTCCCAAATCTCAGAGGGGATTAACTTTCAAAATGGCTTGTTTGTTTCCTCCTAATCTGTTCTCCCTCCGTCCTCTGCCCCAGGGAATAAAAAGGATTTCTCGCTTAAGAGCTGTTTGCACTTTGTAGTTTTAAGCTGTTTGTTGGTGGAAAACCCCAAATTATCACGCAGGGCTTGGAACGGGAGTTGATACATTATAGATGCCCAGAGAAAACATTTGACTGATGGGTGTCTGGATGGTTTCTTTTCTGTCTGTTTGCTCCCCCCCTGTTTTTGTTGTTGTTGTTGTTGTTTCACTCCCTCTTGCTCATTTTCTCCCTCCTGTGATTTGAGGGGAAGCTGGTCCGATCTTCCCAAACTGGAAGGTCAGACAGAATGGCCAGTTCCATGCCTTCCCCTGTTCAGGTGGCTTTAGCTATGACTGATTGGATCTGTAGGCTGCCACTTAAAACCCTACTGCATAGACAGCAACAGGCTGCTGTAGCTGATATGAAGGGTGGTGTAGTGTGGTGTAGTGGTTAAGAGCAGAGGTTTGGAGCAGTGGTGTCTGATCTGGAGAACCGGGTTTGATTCCCCACTCCTCCATGAGCGGCGGAGGCTAATCTGGTGAACTGTGTTGGTTTCCCCACTCCTACACATGAAGCCAGCTGGGTGACCTTGAGCTAGTCATGGTTCTCTCCGAACTCTCTCAGCCTCACCTACCTCACAAGGTGTCTGTTGTGGGGAGAGGAAGGGAAGGAGATCGTAAGTCGGTTTGATTCTCCTTAAAAGGTAGAGAAAATTGGCATATAAAAACCAACTCTTTTTCTTCCAATGCAGAAAAGCGTAGACTGTGTGCCTTTAAATGCTGTCTGAGAGACTTCCCCGCACCCATTGAATCCGTAGCTACAGTCATTGTGGGCTGTGAAGAGGTCTTAGAGATAATATATAAAGATTTATGTGCTGTTTGCTTCTTTGCCAGCGTGGTGTAGTGGTTAAGAGCAATGTTTTGGACTCTGATCTGGAGAACTGGGATTGATTCCCCACTCTTCCACATGAGCGGCAGACGCTAATCTAGTGAACCAGGTTGGTTTCCCCACTCCTCCACATGAAGCCAGCTGAGTTCTCTCTCAGCCCTGCCTACCTCACAGGGGGTCTGTTGTGGGGAGGGGAAGGGAAGGTGATTGTAAGCCGGATTGATTCTCCCTTAAGTGGTAGAGAAAGTCGGGCATATAAAAACCAACTCTTCTTCTTTGCTGAACCAAATGGATCTTCCTCGTTGAGCATTCAGATTGAGACGCAAAGGACAAAACTCATGAAATTCAACTGAACTCTTGGGTGTCATCTCCCCCTCCCCATCTCCAGAAGGCAGTTCTGACTTCCAGATCCAAAGTGGCAGGCTTTTGTTTCAGCAAAGCTTTGTTAATATTGTCAAGCTTCGTGTCAGGTCAGCGAACCAACAAGGGAGGAATTGTCATAATATTGATGGTGAGTTTGGCAAGTTAATTTTAAAGCTGTCACTGGGTTTCTCCCTCACTGCTGCTTCTTAATAAAACTCTGTGATGATTATGGGTCACGCCTGACAGCTTGAAAGCGAACCTCGTAACTGGAGCCTGCAAGCGAGGCTGTCTTTATTTCCCCAAGCCAGTACCCTCTTCCTTCTGCTGTCCGCCCTCTTGTCTGGTTTATCATACATCATTATACCCCGCCCAAATGGATCTTTCTTTAACAAATTTGGGGGGCTCTGGATAGAGACCCGGATCCTCATTCCCTTGCCTCATACCTTACCTTCTCTCTTGTAGACTTCTGTAGCCTCACTTTCTCAGGGTGGTTGGAGACCTTGACCATCACTGTTGCTAGGGAACTTGTCTGTATTTCCGCCTCTAAGTGATATTAGACTTTTAAAAATATTTTGAGGGTTTGGGTGGGAGGAGAGAAGAACACTTCACTGTCACTCTGAACACATTAGCCTGTTTATACTATTTTTTATTTTATTTTAAGGCCTTCATACTACTGAAGTCTAGAACTCTCTCGAAATAATAATAATTATAATGATAACCATAATAATAAAACCTTAGTCGATCTTATGAGTTTGAATTAGTTGATTAATTGTTCAGATCTCTATGTATTTGCATATGAACAAAGCAATATCTTAGAAGAAATAAACATGTTTTGCTTCAAAATGTTGAAGATGTGTTCTGTCAGACACCATTTTAGAAGAGGCATTGCCTCATGTAAGGGAGAAGAAGAAGAAAAAGGAGGAGGAGGAGTTGGTTTTTATATGCCGACTTTCTCTACCACTTAAGGGAGACTCAAACCAGCTTACAATCCCCTCCCCTCCCCTCCCCACAACAGACACCCTGTGAGGTAGGTGGGGCTGAGAGAGCTGTAACTTGCCCAAGGTCACCCAGCTGGCTTTGCATGTAGGAGTGGGAAAACAAATCCAGTTCAGCAGATTAGCCTCCACCGCTCATGTGGAGGAGTGGGGAATCAAACCTGGTTTTCCAGATCAGACTCCACCGCTCCAAACCACCTCTCTTAACCACTACACCACACTGGAATACCTCTTGAAAGAGGGCACTTGCTATTGGCTTAAATGTTTAATATGTTTTATTTAATTTCAAATAAATAAATGACCCAGTGGTTTTGGACAACACATTAATAATGTCCTCTGATTCCACCCTCACGTTGAAGCCAGTGCAGTCCAAAATGTTGCCACTGCAAACGTTATGCCGAAATCAATGTCAGCTAGTAAAAAGGCTGGAGAAGCAGAAGAAACACCAGAAGCAATCATTGGCTGAATCCAGAAACCTCTCAAAGGGGGCACCAACCCACAGGCAAAGAAGATAGGAGCCAGCGTTTCATTTGTCTCAGATCCACAAGGACATCCAACTATCTGAATAAACTACTCCTCAGAATCTACCTAGCAAAACAGCAGAGGGGAAAGCATTTAACCTAACCAAAAGGAAATCCCTCCAATATTTAGGGGTGGTCAATTGATAAAAATAAGATGGAAGTGTAGAAGGAGGGACAATACCAAAAAACAACAACAACACATACAACACACTCTACAAGGGAGAAGTTAGGCTGGAGTTGTGTGTGTGTTAAGTGCCGTCAAGTCACTTGTGACTCTTGGGGACCCTATGAATTAATGACCTCCAAAATGTCCTTTCATTAACAGCCTTGCAAACTGAGGGCTGTGGCTTCCTTTTTTGAGTCAATCCATCTCATGTAGGGTCTTTCTCTTTTCCTGCTGCCTTCAACTTTTTCTAGCCTTATTGTCTTTTCCACTGATTCTTGTCTTCTAAGCGTGCAATCCTGAAAAGGGGGGGTACTTTGGAGGTGGTGTGAGCCTTACGCCGGTGTACGTTCCTCCAATTATCTATCAAGAGAATGCCTTGCGGCCTGAGGGCCAAAAGATTACAAGAACACTTGGACACATTTAAGATACTTATGTTTGTCTTGCTTAATTGGGGCATCTTTTTTGGTTGTTCAAAAGGTTTTTAATTGGTCCAACTATCCATTGAATCAACTATATATTGTAATTTTAATCAAATCTCAGCTAAACGTTTGCCTCCTTTAGTGAGCCAATAAGAGCCTTTTATTGAGATATCTTCCCTATGTTATTCCAGAGTTCAGGGCAGGATACAGTATGTATATCCTGATCTCATGCTTTTCCATTTAATTTTAGCGTACTATTTTTGACTGCTTCTTAGATTTTAATCCCACTTGTCAGCCAAAATTGTTTCTCAAAGCAACTTGCATGAACTAAAAATATACAGTTTAGATTAAAATTCAGTACAGGTGTTTCTTGGGAAAGGGATTCTGAACTGAACTGGATCCAGGTGTGATGGAAGGGTGCTTAGATGTTTCCTATCTTCTTTCTGGAGTCCCTGTAAACATGAATTCTGCTTCACAGGAATGAGACTGTTGGTTCTCCCACCTGCAAACTATGCATTGTGATTACAGAAGAAGAAGAAAATGATGATGATGATGATGATGATGATGATGATGATGATAATGGCTTTTATATGCTGACATTCTCTACCTTTTAAAGGAGAATCAAACTGGCTTACAATTGCCTTCCCTTCCCCTCCCCACAACAGACACCTTGTGAGGTAGGTGTGGCTGAGAGAGTTCGGAGAGAAATGTGTCTAGCCCAAGGTCACCCAGCTGGCTACATGTGTAGGAGTGGGGAAACCTACCCGGTTCACCAGATTAGAGTCCACCGCTCATGTGGAGGAGGGGGGAATTAAACCCGGTTCTCCACGTTAGAGTCCACCTCTCCTAACTACCACACCACACTTGTTCCATGTGGTGGCCGTTTGAGGGCCCCCAGGCCCCGAAGGTGACTTAAGAGAGAAGGGAGCAAGAGTGTATACTCTTATTTGAAGGGAAGTGTGTATGCTACTGCCGAATTTTGTAAAAGGAGGCTATTGGTGAAGTTGAGCCTTCTCCACCCTTTCCTTGGGCTGTGCCTGTCTGTCCACCCTAGGCTTCTTCCTCTCAAGGAAACAGAGCCGAGGAGAACTATGCTATATCTGTATATGGCTTCATGTAACAGGATCCTCCTGTTCAAACAACATCAGAAATATACTGCTGTGTGCAATATGTTTTAGGATGGCGCAGAAGTAAGGCACACCCTTGTGTATTAGCCGTAGAGAGGCGCTGACCGTTGTTTTCCTTTCTTCATGTCAGGGCAAAACAGAACCTTTATTTCTACAGCACTCTTTCCACTATCTGCGGTGGGGTATGAAACTCAATGAAAGGAAAAAAAATGGCAACATGTTGCATTAAAAACCATACCATCTCTAAGAACAACCCCCAAAAATTGCTGTTAAAAATAACAAATTATATTAACACACAGCAGAAGCAGCCCAGGATTATACCTGCTAAAAGCTGGGTGGAATAAAAGTCTTGTAATCTTTTACAATAAAAGTCTCATAATCAGCCTTCCATCCTTCCGAGGTTGGTAAAATGAGTACCCAGCTTGCTGGGGGGAAAGTGTAGACGACTGGGGAAGGCAATGGCAAACTGCCCCATAAACGTAGTCTGCCTACTAAACGTCGGGATGTGACGTCACCCTGTGGATCAGGAATGATCCAGTGCTTGCACAGGGGACTACCTTTATCTTTAATCTTTTCAAAAGCTCAGTAAGGAAGTCTTTTTTTTTTTCCCCAGAGAACAGGGACCATCACCATGAAAACCCTAAACCTAGCTTGCTTAGGTTTTACTTGGTGGGTAGGAGGTTCCACTGGTAATGCCTGTTAGCCCGATCTTAGTTGCATGTGTGCCCCAATTAAAGTAAAATTAAGGTTCCTTTATAATATTACACCTTGATCACTACTACAGTCTTTTTGTCAAACACTGGGGTCTTGTTAGTAGAACATGACACTTGAGCTATAGATAGGGCGGCCAGCTCTGGGTTGGGAAATACCTGGAGATTTTGCAGGTGGAGCCTGAAGAGGGCAGGGTTTGGGGAGAGGAGGGGCTTCAGGGGGCTCCACCTTCCAAAGCTGTCCCCTGGTGATCAGTTGTAACAATAGGAAGAAGAAGAAGAAGAAGAGCTGGTTTTTATACTCTGCTTTTCTCCACCTTTAAGGAGTCTCATAGCAGCTCACAATCACTTTCCCTTCCCCTCCTCACAACAGACATCTTGTGAGGTCGGTGTGGCTGAGAGAGTTCTGAGAGAACTGTGACTAGCCCAAGGTCAGCCAGCAGGCTTCATGTGGAGGAGTGGGGAATCAAAGCCGGTTCTCCAGATTTTGAGTCCGGTGCTCCTAACCACTACACCAAGCTGGCTCTCTTCCTGGAGATTTCCAGCCACCACCTGGAATAGGGCTGCCAACCTCCAGCTATGACAGCTGATCTCTAGCCAATA
This sequence comes from Euleptes europaea, assembly GCF_029931775.1. Classification (NCBI taxonomy): domain Eukaryota; kingdom Metazoa; phylum Chordata; class Lepidosauria; order Squamata; family Sphaerodactylidae; genus Euleptes; species Euleptes europaea. The sequence continues at coordinate 45,905,827 of NC_079325.1, read as the reverse complement.
GAGATCAGTTCACCTGGAGAAAGTGGCCGCTTTGGCAATTGGACTCTATGGCATTGAAGTCCCTCCTCTCCCTAAACCCCCCCTCCTCAGGCTTTGGCCCAAAAACCTCCCACCAGCAGCGAAGGGAGACTTGGCAACCTTAACCTGGATGTTGGCAACGCTATCTATAGAAAGGGCTGCTGCGTAGATTGTCCAATGAAGGGTGTGGCAGGCTGGTTTTAGGCTTCTGCACCTTTTCTCTTCCCCATCTCTGTAATTCTGTGCAGTGGCTCGTATCTCCAGGACACACGCCAGCTCCTCCCAGTGCTGTTCCATCATCCAAGCCAAGGCCTGGGTTTTACATCTCTGAGTACATTTTGAGTAGCCCTCTGGGAATATTAAATGTAAAGCATGTAACAACATTAAATTAATTTCATTGATTTTCAGAAGAGGGGTCCTTTGAAATATCTGAATGCACAAAGAATAATTGGTCTGTTTATTATTCCTGCCCTGGAGAGCGCCGCGTTTTCTCGGTGCCTTGAATAGCTTGTTTACCTCTTACCCTTCAGCTTGGCATAATAGATAGATCTGCTTTCCCGGGGCTGGCTTCTGTTTCATTCCTTTTTATTATTGGGTTTTTGGTGTGCGATTCTATTACCTGTTCAGAGCTCTAAAGCCTCAGACATATTGGTTGGAGGGTAATGATGGTTTTCGAACCCAGCTAATGCCTCAAAAAACACTCACCGCAGCGACGGATTGGACCGAGCAATGTGCCGAGCGGAGCGAGAAACTGAGTCATCGCCGTTTAAGCGGCATAGCGGAGCCCTTGCTCGGGCGGGCTGGCCCACCGGCTTACATTTGCTATGCAGGCTCACGCAGGGAAACTCAAAGCAGCGTGCAAAAAACAAAAGGTCTCCTGCCATCCGAGAACAGCATTAGTTCCCCACGGTCCATTCTGAATGAGCCGATGTCTCTTTGAGGCAATTTGGCCTCGGTGATTTTCTCTGCATGCAGATGAGTCCCCGAAGGTCAAAGAGCCCTGTCACGATGCAAGGGGGGATGGGGGGGGCAGATGTCCTGCATGTAGGGTTGCCAACCTCCAGGTACTAGCTGGAGATCTCCTGCTATTACAACCGATCTCCAGCCAATAGAGACCAGTTCACCTGGAGGAAATGGCCACTTTGACAATGGGACTCTATGGCATTGAAGCCCCTCCCCTCCCCAAACCCTGCCCTCCTTAGGCTCCACCCCAAAACCTCCTGCCGGTGGCAAAGAGGGACCTGGCAACCCTACCTGCATGATTTGTCCTCCCCAATTGTGCTGTGCAAGTGAGATAGCTGTTTTGGGGAGACTCCGCGGTGACAGTTTCCGACTTAATAACTGGGGGTGAATGAAAAGAGGATGCCTGTGGTTCAGCGGTAGAGCATCTGCTTGGCATGCAGAAGGTCCCAGGTTCAATCCCTGGCATCTCCAGTTAAAGGGACTAGGTAAATAGGTGATGTGAAAGGCTTTTGCCTGAGACTTTGGAGAGCTGCTGCCGGTCTGAGTGGACAATACGGAGTTTGATGGACCAAGGGTCTGATTCAGTATAAGGCAGCTTCATGGGTTCATGTGGCATGAAGAAGGTCCCAGGTTCAATCCCCGGCATCTCCAGTTAAAGGGACTAGGCAAGTAGGTGATGTGAAAGACCTCTGCCTGAGACCCTGGAGAGCCACTGCCAGTCTGAGTAGACAATACTGAGTTTGATGGACCAGGGGTCTGATTCAGTATAACGGCGCTTCATGTGATGGGGAGTTTATAAGCATCATAACCCCCCTCTCTCAATTATTACTAGTTTGCCTGATTTCTGGTTGTATGGATAGTTATTGCTTGTGTCTTTGCAAATTTTGTTAGTCATGTGTTTTGGTTGGGACAGCTAGGAAGAGAAGAATGGACAGAGTGGAGGAGTCAGTAACTTTTTTTTTAAGAGAGCAAATTATGAGTAGTGAAAAAGATCTTAGCTGCTCCATCACCCAAGGCATGTTACCAAGTTTTGTTCTGACCAAGAACCAGAACATGGATTAGGAAGAGCACCAGAAATGAAGCCATGCTCTAAGTGTCACAGAGAGCAATCCTCTTCAATAAAAACTAAATTAAATATTTTCTAAAATGCAAATGCAATCAAATCCTCAGGCATGTCATTTTCATAGCAAGCGTTTTAAGGATCAATTTGTGTAGCATTGTTATAGGATCACTCTTGTTTTATTGTATTTTTTATTTGTTGGGCTGCTGGAAATCTTTTTTTGTATATGCTTCTGGATATGTTTGGCTGTTAGCCGTATTTTTAATAAAGAAAGACAAAGGAAAAAAGCTAAATTTTAAGTTTTAAAGAATGCAAATGCAATCACATCCTAGGGCATGTCTTTTTACCATCTTTTCTGCACCCAGGAACAAGCTACCAACAGCTCACAAGTTACCTGTTGAAGACCGTGTGTGTGTGTGTAAAGTGCCATCAAGTCGCAGCCGACTTATGGCAACCCCTCTTTGGGGTTTTCATGGCAAGAGACTAACAGAGGTGGTTTGCCAGTGCCTTCCTCTGCACAGCAACCCTGGTATTCCTTGGTGGTCTCCCATCCAAATACCAACCAGGGCTGACCCTGCTTAGCTTCTGAGATCTGATGAGATCAGGCTAGCCTGGGCCATCCAGTTCAGGACGAAACAACCATATACTCCAAAGACCCTGGGAGTAGAATAATAATAGCGGCATAAACAAGTGGCTTATGGACACGAAAAGACCTGAGGTTATGTGTGGGAGGGAAAGGGATTTGTGTATAGTTCTTACATTGAGATGGTTGGCAAACGAACTTATGAGACATTGGCATAAACTCATCTCATATTTACTTTCAGGATTTTTTAGGGGGAGGGGGAGTAATTCCTTTAGACTTAAACAACCAGTCCTTTAACAGAAAAGAGGAGAGTTTAAGAA